>NC_063047.1:53733734-54394123 GCF_018812025.1 Megalobrama amblycephala | reverse complement strand
CGCCAGAACACTCACCACATACCAGCTTATTGGTGGAAAGGAGACAGAGCGATGAAGCCAATCAGTATACTATGTATACTATCATTACTATGCTGCGAAGCAGGGGAGTCTCAAGAGAAGCCAGGTTATCCCAGAATATTTTCCTGTTGATAAGAAAAATCAGATAGATTTAGCAAACTGGATGTGTTTTTTTTTTTTTTTAATTGCGACAATGTATAAATCTATTTCTCTCTCTCTCGCTCTCTGGCAATTTCTGCTTTCAGAATCATTTCATGGTTCAGCTACTGTTGTTAGACCGTAAAAATTATTAAGAACAAAATGTCTTTTACTGTGACAGAACCATCGCTGCACTTTTTTTCATCAGACAGTCACACTATCTTTATAAAGCAATCAATGAATGTTGCTCAATCAGCCATTCTGTATGTCTTAGTTATAGCTAACACAGCAAATATTAAAATAACCTTACAGAGAAGCTATGCAATTATTGTTATCTCATTAATGGACAAACTTTAATTATACTTTAGCACTCATAATCAACTGCTGCTGGTAGTTTTCTGCGGCAATATGTCAGAAACAGAATCCGGCCATTGGGAGAGCATAAAAACAGTGAAAAAACATAGTGCAAACGTAAACAGTGTCACTGACCTACGGTTAATCATGTCTTGAAACCATTCAGCAAAAGCATGCTACCATCTGGCTGAACAAAGAATTTCTCTAAGTACTAAGGGTTTTAAGTACTAACTGATTTCTGGGAATACCTTGGTGAAAATTCCACCATCATCCAACACAAATATAGGCTAGGTCTACCGATAGTGAATTTTACCAATACCTTGGCCCATGCTGGCCGATAACCAAAAAAATATAACTATATATGAATTATACATTGATCATTCATATTAGTTCATAGTACATTAACTAATGTTAAGAGAAACAACTTTGAAATGTAAAAATGTATTAAATGTTGAAATTAACAATGAACAATACTTTTATTAACCTTAGTTAATGTTACAAATGGAATCTTATTGTAAAGTGTTACCATTTCATTTAAATCCAAACAGCCATGCTTAAAGGCCATCAAACTTGAAATTAGACATATGTATATTGAATATACTCGCACACTTTATATGCTTCTATTTTAGAACGCTTGATTATGTAATCAAAATAACAAAATATGTATTACAGTGATGATAAAAAAGAACTGAAATCGAAAACGTTTCTGATTTGCTTATATGTTTCTGTTGAATGCAAGATGAATCCACGATAGTTTGCTTTCTCATGTGACTAAGCTTTAAAGTGCCCCTATTATGGATTTTTGAAAATTACCTTTCATGTAGTGTGTAACATAGCTCTAAGTGAATGAAAACATCCTGCAAAGTTTTAAATCTGAAAGTGCACTGTATATAAAATTATTGTCTCTCAAAAGTAAGAGTCGACTCTGAGTCAATTAAATGAGTCATTTGTAAAACGAATCCCAGGCCGTTTCGTTGTGACGTCACAACAGAACATTAGCATATTGCCCACCCACTTATTGCGCACAACAATATCACAGCTGTACAATTTTTTGTTGTGTTCCCGTTTCCTGTTTTACTGACGACTGCTTTTCAAACCTCAGGGAGTTTAACGCAGGATTCACAAAATGCTTGGTCTTAAAATATGGATCAATGCCTGTGATGTTATGCCCGATAACTTTGGTTCCGGTACGGTGTTGCGAACCGGGCAGTTCTAGAGAGTGCACTGTGCCAGTGAGATGAATGCTATGTGTGAGCGCACTTAATAAATAAGCAGTAATCATTGCAAGTCTTTGTTCCATGGCATTTATAACATAACATGGTGTCAGAAATAGGGACTGGTGAACACTGCAGAGTTTGTGTAAAAACGCCAGTGAGACCAGACCCACGGTGAGCGAGACCTGCATGGAGAGCGGCTGAGGGACGAGCGCACGAGAGATGAATGCATGCGGGCTGAGTGCGGGAAGGCGAAGTGCAGCGAAAAGCAGGTCGAAGAGACATCGTTGACACAAAGTAAGATAACTCAGCGTTTTCCTGTCATGGAGAAGTTAAATCCGTCATCGCCTATGCAGCTCGTCGTTAATCTGGCTGATAACTGGAAACGTTTCAAGCAGAGATTCAACATCTATCTTGCTGCTAGTGGTGCAGGTGGAGATGATGAGAAGTTAAAAGCATTGATCTTTCTGCATGTCATAGGTGAGAATGCACTGGACATATATAATAGCTTTCAACTTGACGAGGCAAATTTAACACTGACTGTTCTCATGACAAAGTTTGAAGAATACTTTGTGCCAAGCAAGAATGTCACATATGAGAGATACAAATTTTTCTCTGCTGATCAGAAACAAGGAATGACTTTTGATCAATATCTTGCTGAACTGCACACACTGAGTAAGACTTGTGACTTTGGAGATTAAAGAGATTCACTAGTGAGAGACAGAATAGTCTGTGGGATTCCTGATACTGGTCTCAGGGAAAGACTGCTACGTGAACCAGCTCTGACATTAGAGAAAGCTGTCAATATGTGTAGAGCTGCTGAAATAACACGTGCACAAGCCAAGGAACTGCATAGAGATGATGCTGCAGTGCATGCTGTAAAAAGAGAGGATCAGCACACAAAACAGTCAACAAAACAAAGACAGCAGAGGGTGAAAACTCAGAAAAGTAAGTGTGGCAGATGTGGAGGGACACACATGCCATGATGTTGTCCTGCTTATGGAAAAATCTGCAATAGCTGTGGGAAGAATAATCATTTTGTAAAGTGTTGCAAAGCTGATGTTGCAAAGAAAAAAGTATGCAGTTGAAGAACAGCCAGAGGAATTCTTTGTTTATTCTGTTCGGAAAATACAGCAGACAAAGCTGAATGGATTGTACCACTGACTAAATGAGACAATGATTCCATTCAAATTAGATACAGGTGCACAAGTTAACCTGCTGTCAATGGATGACTACAAAACCCTCAAAGTCAAAAACAAAATTCATTCAACGAAAATGAAAGTAACAGGATACACAGTTGAGGATGTCCCTGTCAAAGGAAGCTGCCTGGTGACTCTGAAACACAAGGGACAGCTGTTAAAGACACAAATGCTAATAGTAGAAAAGAGCGCCCAGCCAATTCTGGGACTGAGTACATATGAAAAACTTGACCTGGTGAGAAGAGTGTTTGTAGTGACATCGTAGATTGAAACAGAGGAAACTTCATTCATGGAGGAGTACAAAGGACTGGGATGCTTGCCTGGGGATCACAAAATACGCATTGATGATACGGTGACTCCGGTGGTACATGCATGCAGAAAAGTTCCATTTGCATTGTGTGAAAAACTCAAAGAGGAACTGGCTCTCATGGGGAAGTTAAATGTCATAAAGAAAATTGACGAACCAACAGACTGGGTGAGTTCACTCATCGTTGTGCTTAAGAAAAATGGTGCACTGAGAATATGTCTTGACCCGAGAGATCTCAATAGAGCCATAAAACGTGAACACTTCAAACTGCCAACCAGAGAAGAGATCATGTCTCAGTTTGCTGGAGCGAAGTGGTTCAGTAAGCTGGATGCGTCATCCGGTTTTTGGCAAATTAAACTTGATGAGGCAAGTTCAAAACTGTGTACCTTCAATACCCCAGAAGGCTGATATCGTTTTCTACATCTCCCGTATTGCATTCTGTCAGCACCAGAAGTGTACCACAAAACAATCCACATGATCTTTGAGCACCTACCAGGCGTAGAGACTATGATGGACAATATAATTGTGTGGGGTTCCAACCGTCAAGAACACTACTCACGACTGAGGCAAGTTCTAGAGCTTACAAGACAGTCCAATCTGAAATTGAACAGAGAGAAATGTGAGTTCGCAGTCAAGAGTCTAACTTTTGTTGGAGATGTTTTGTCTGAGGAAGGTGTCAGGCCAGACCCAAAAAAAAAACCTCAGCTATAGTCAATATGGAATTGCCTCAAAATAAGGAGGAAGTGAGAAGATTCCATGGAATGGTCATGTACCTCGCCAAATTAATTCCCCAGCTGTCAACGCATTCTGCTCCACTCAGATGTCTCCTCGAACAATAGAATGAGTGGATGTGGGCTCACAAGCAGGAAACGTGCTTTCAAAATCTCAAGCGCATCATTACAGAGGAGCCAGTGCTCAGATATTATGACCCACACAAGAACACACGAATCTCAGCAGATGCCTCAAGATATGGCCTAGGTGCTGTGCTTCTGTAGCAACATGGTGAGAGCTGGCAGCCGGTAGCTTACGCATCGAGAAAAAGTCTGTACACATCTGGCCTAAATGTTTATCTTATGTTAGAGGTTTTCAGCTTCGCTTGGCATTCTGATACAGTTCCCACAGGTGCACTCTCATAAAGTATAACAGTGACGCTGTTATCACGTCTTATAAATAACTAAGGTGACACCATATAGAAATGTCGTACTCCAGTCGTGATTGTTTCTGGTTGTTCGACTACTTCAGACATTTCATCGACTTGATACGGTAAAATCAATCTTTTCTGTCCATACATTGTATACAAAGTCTTGCGAATTGATAGCTGTCATTTAGTTATGGCAATGGGCACGCGGTGCGCGCAGTAGACCAAACACAAAGGATTGGGCCATCTGACCAATTAGAGCAGTGTAGGCTCACGGAAAGGTGGGGTTTAGAGAGACTGATTCTATGAACTGCTTCTAAGGAATCATTTACAAAACATTGAAAACTCAAGTGTAATTAAATGTATATTATGAGAAAACAAAAGTGTTTTTTTGACCTTGCATGCATGTAAACCTGTTGTAGGAGACTCCCAAAACAATATTAGAACATTAAAAAAGGCAAAATAGGGGCATTTTAAATATGCAACGTCGCTGCATAAAGAATGTATAAAAGTGACCAGTTGGATATAAACTAATGCAAATAGATGGTAACAATCCTTAAACATTTGGGTGGGACTTGCGTGTATTTTTGTCACATTGTTTAAATGGCTTGAGGTAGGCTAGCATCCTCTCAGCCTCGACGGCAAACATATTGCTGTTCTCCACTAATGTAGCATCTCAACAAATTAATTTCGTTATAATGATATGAAAATACTTACGGTGATGTACTATATAACATATCGTTTCATTGTTTGATTTAAGTCCGCATCTGAAGTGTCCAGCTCTCTGCCGTGCACAGCCACGTGTCAAAACAAACACCACGAGGCCTCAGTGATGCTTTTTATTTCGCCTCTAGAGGCCGCCTCTTATGCTAAATTCCAGACAGAATGGATTTTGGATTTTCCCCACCTCCTTCTAGGAAATAATGTCTGGAACACCATTCAAAGTCGGACATTCGGCGTGTGAACTCGGGGTACATCGAGGCCACAATAACCGTGGTGTGAAAAATTTAATATCGTGACAGCTCTAATTCTGACCTATTAAATTTAATAACAGAACATAATATATTCAAGTATTTTCTTTTGGAACACACAGAAAATTATTTGAATTTTTTTTTTTGTTAATGCAATAATAGTCAATGTGGTTTCAAAAAATCTTTTGTAGTTGTACTTTGCAGATGAAAAAACATGAAGGATGAACAACATGAACACAATTATGACAGAATTTTCATTTTTTGATTAACTTTCCCTTTAAGTGTCACCATTATGTCTTTTGTTTCTTTGTCATGTTCTGTTTAGTTTCTAGTTCATAGTTTTCACGTGTTGTCTCTGTAGTTTCTATGGATACTAATTAGTTCTCACCTGTTCCTTGATTGCATTAATGATCATCTCATTTTATGTTGTTCATTCTGCGTCACACATAATTTTTTAATTAAACTACACAGCCAATACATGACATTAATGATATGTGTGTAACAGACAGATATCTGTATATTACAACAAACAAGCATACTCAGATACACAAAACTGCTTATGAATAATTATTATAATATAATAATTTATCAATTCAATGTAAAACACTCTTGCTTTTTTGGAAATATTACAACAAATGTACTGGAAGATCTCTGTTCACAGCAACAGCATGATACAAAACCCTGTCTGCGTCAGCCTGAATTTGCTAATCTGTTTGATGTGGATGAAGTGCATCTCTGTCTTTGTCTTGCCAAAACACAGGTAGATGTGCAGTACAACCCAAAACATTACAAAGAAAATGAAAACTAAAATTGGATGTGATTGAAATGGTAATGCACTAAAGACCCACAGCAGTCTCAGTTTTATTTATACTTTGGATTAAATCTCTGCAGGTTTGCAAGAGATGCTTTTTCCTTTTCACCAGGCTGATAAATATATCAAGCACATGGAAGCAAATGTAATCAGCAGCGAACCCCTTTGAGTGACCCGTGCAAAACCTGCGCTTTATTCTCTCCAATCTCATTAGCCACTGATAGAGGAGCTGTTGTTCCCTCTACCATGCGAGAGACTTAATAAATGCTTATGGGACCTTATAATGATTCTCTCCTCTCCAGTGTTCGTGCATCTGTTTATGTGGGTCTGGCCTAAAAAAAAAAAAAAATAAATCTAGTCACCAGTGATGAGAAATCCAAACAATGGAAGAGAAACTCATTGATGTCTGATCAATATTACATGATGGAAGACACAATCAGTGAGTCCGAAAGAATGTGTTTAAAATAAAGGTTCTGAAATTAATAAAAAATTATAGATGCTAAATAAGCAGAAGATCTTTAGAGCTGTCAATTGATTAAGAAACTATAATTAAAAATGAATTAATTATATTATATACTGATTAATCAGATTATTGGCAAATAATCTCATATCTCAATCTAATATGTTAATATTTTCTCAGAAAAGCCTTAAATTAAGACCATTTAAAGACAAGCATCGAAAAGATATGCATTTTTATTAAATTGCTTTTAATTAGATTACTTTTTAAAAGAATTACAAATTAAAAATAAATCATAATTTTGAGAATTATTAAGTAACTAAATATAGCTTCAAAACATATCAAGCAAAGGGAAACAAAGAAGCACATTACAAACAATTAACAAAAAAATGCTTTCCGTATCTGAGAATGCTTTGAAGCTGAGCAATGAAGATCTTGTATTTTGCATAACCATGAAACAGTATGTGAGTTTATATACTTGTTGATGGTTTTGTGTGTAACTGGCATCATGCAGAATATGGCTGTCTCTAGCACACAAAAGTACCTTTGTGGATATGCAGGGGGGAAAAACAGCTCAGAATTGATTCTTAAGTTTGCAGAATCAATTCAGAATTGTTGAAGAGAAAATGGCGACGCATTTGAGAATTGATTTTTTTTCTTCCTCCCCTAATAAAAAGTGGCTATAGTTTGTTTTAATAATAAAAAATAAACATATCATTGGTCTACAGTCCACATTCATTGTGCAACTGAGTGTCATTTTGTCTAATGTAGACATCATTCTTGCATTCCATATCGCACATGCAGTTTGAATAGTTTTTTTTTTTTTTATTGTATCAAATTAGCAGGATTAATAGAGTCCTAGAAATCATATAACATAGCTCACTTTGAATAAGCTATTGATGTCAATTACGGGTGTAATGGGATTATTTATTTAATATAAATTTAATTAGTCTTTCAGTTGATGGCTGACGCTTTACCCCACATTCTTTTTTGTGATCCTTGCATGTGCATTATGTGACTAATCAGATTTAGCGGTTTTCCTGCTTTCATATACATTTCATTACACTGGCATGAAGAAACCATCAAAGCATGCTGGCTGACAGGAGCGGTCTGTAGTTGCTGTGACATGAAAAGCTTAAATATGGTGGTATTTAACATTGCATATTAAAGGTGCCATAGAATTTAAAATTGAATTTACCTTGGCACAGTTGAATAACAAGAGTTCAGTACATGGAAATGACATACAGTGAGTCTCAAACACCATTGTTTCCTCCTTCTTGTGTAAATGTCATTTGTTTAAAAGACCTCCAAAGAACAGGCGAATCTCAACATAACACAGACTGTTACATAACGATCATTAATATGTACGCCCCCAATATTTGCATATACCAGCCCATGTTCAAGGCATTACACAAGGGCAGGATGTCTGGATGTGCACAGCTGAATAATCAGACTAGGTAAGCAAGCAAGGACAATAGCGAAAAATGGCAGATGGAGCAATAATAACTGACATGATCCATGATAACATGATATTTTTAGTGATATTTGTAAATTGTCTTTCTAAATGTTTCGTTAGCATGTTGCTAATATACTGTTAAATGTGGTTAAAGTTACCATTGTTTATTACTATATTCACGGAGACAAGAGCCGTCGCTATTTTCATTATTAAACACTTGCAGTCTATATAATGCATCATAATGCATGATGAGTTGGGCGAGCCTGAGAACTGTGGGAATGAAGGGATGCCGGTGACGTGATGGTTAATGAAAGAAACCTGTGCACAACACTGACCATGCTCCGCTTCCACAGCTTTTGGCCCCACAAAGTTTTAAGTTCTACTAACTTAAATGTTTTGATGTAATATGTTTCCTCAAATGTTTTGAGTATTCTGAACTTATTGAGTTTTACAGTGCTCCTGTTCTGTCATCATTGCTTTGTACCAATGTTTTTTTTTTTTTTTGGTTAGTCTTATGTAACTTTATTACTTTGAGTTTGATGAACTTAAACCATTTAAGGCAATCTGTTTCCCCAAACCATTTAAGTAGCTATATAGTTGTTAAGACGTAGTTAGATTTGTTACCTGAATTCAAACTGAATGAGTGGAATAAATTTACATTTTTTAAGTTGAATTTACTCTAATGATTGACTAAACCAACACTAAAATATTAGTGAATTTAACAATGTATATGAGTTTAGAGTACTCATACTTATTGGTTTTAAAACTTAAACAGTTTAAGGCAATCGGTTTCCTCAAATGGTTTGAGTTTCCGTAACTTATCAGGTTTAACAATGTGGATGCTAATCATTGAATTAAACATGCCTAAGAATGTCATATGACAACTAGTACACTATTGTTTGAACAACCGTTGCATAATGCATTCAGTTTCACATACTTTTTCATTTACTAAATATTACAGTATATACTGTGCAGTATTCAGTAAATAGTAAGCTAGTATTACATTCTGAACACGACCACAGTGCACTTTGATGTGTTTTATTGACTTGGTCTGTTTCCTTAAAAATCCACTATGAGGCTCACTTCAGCTATATTGATCATAAAAGGCTCAGCGTATCAGGATTCAGGACTCATCCAAGATCCTTCTGTAGTAAGAACTTTGAGTAGCATGGATTTTAAGTTCAGTCCACATGAGTCTTTTCATACTCTGCCTGTTTTAGAGAAAACAAGTTGAATGGATTGTTTTTTTGAGTTATTTGTAATAACATTTTGGACTAAAGAATGAAAAAAGAGTTTTGACACAGTTTCAGTCTTTACAACAATGTTACCAACTCAAACTAAAGGGCATCAAAGTTGACAGTTAAGGCATGAGGCCATCAAAAACCTTCTTGCAGTGGATATAAATAAAAACAACTTTGTTAAAACAGACTTTTTTTCTTTTTTTTCTTTTCTTTTTTTTTTGTGATGTAAACACTGAAACAAAGATAAATCATATCAGAACTTTTGCACATTTAAAAAAATTATAACCAGGGCAATGCCATTGAAAACCAAAGTTCTCACTAATGTTCGATAGGATTCAGGTCTGGGCTGTAGTTGAGCCATTCCAAAACATAAATCTTTCTTTGCTGAAGCCTTCTTTGATGTAGGTGTGTGTTTTGGATAATTTCTGAAAGGCAAAAGTTCTCTTCTAGCACACACCAGAAGGTTCTGTGCCAAAATCATCTGGTACTTGGAGCTATTCATGATTCAATCAACATTCACTAAAGCCACAGTTCCAGCTGAAGAAAAGCAGCCCCAAAGCATGATGCTACCACCAGCATGCTTCATTGTGTGTGGTGTTCTTTTGCTGTCTCATCAGACTATAACACAGCTTTTTCACACGGGAGACTGGATATATGGTTCTTCCAAGTTGATGTTTTTTTAGTCAGAAAAGACTTGCATCTGCCCCTTACCCCAGACAGATGAAAAATATGGGAGATAGTTGTCACATGTAGGGAGCAACCAGTACTTGCCAAAAAGAGCAACTTTTTTAATGTTGCTGTAGGTCTCTTGACAGCCTCCCTGACCAGTTTTTTCTTTGTATTCTCATCCATTTTGGAGGGATGCCCTGTTCTTGTCACTGTTGTGCCATACGTTTTTCCACTTGTTGATGGCTGCCTTCACTGTATTCCATGATATATCTAATGCCTTGGATTTTTTTTTTTTTTTTTTTTTTTTTTTTTTTTTGTAACCCTCAGCTGAGTGATACTTTTCAAAAATGATATCCTGTTGATGCTTCGTAAGATCTTTGTGGCCCATGGCTCTCATAATAGAGTGCAACCAAGAAGATGCCAGAAAAATAAGCTGAGACAAGCTGATAATTATTTGGTGTTAATCAGAGTCAATTCAGTTAAAGACAGATGTATACTATTTCACATGAGCTTGATGATTAGTTCACTCTGAACACAGCCACATATTGTATATAATTATTAAAGTTGAAGTGGCATTGCATAGTTATAATTGTTAAATTAAAGGTGGAAAAGTTCTGGTATGATTTATCTTTATTTTTTTAAATCACAAAAATGAAGTCTCAAAGTTGCAGAGGTGCTCTCCCTTTGAAAGAGGAGAAAAAGAGGTAAAACATCTTCTAGACTGACTTGTTCATGATCATTTTCTTCAGATATTTTTGCCTACAAAAGTTGATTTTATGTAACACAAGATGAAAGTACTTTGTTTAACAGTCTCACATTCTTAGGTTTTAAGGATTTTTTAAGTTATCCAGACTAAGATTACAATAAAAAATAGCAAAAAGCAAATGATCCTGCCATATTTTACATAGTATCATGATATTTCTTTAATATTTTCATGGTAATCCCTTGGAGTACAATGTAAATTCTTAAAGGTGTAATGTGTAAAATTTAGGATGATCTATTGAAAGAAATGCAAGATAATATACATAACTATGTTTTCAGTGGTGTATTATGACCTTACAAAATGAACCGTAGAATGAACCAAATGAACCATTTCTATCTACATACACTGCGGGTCCCCTTACATGTTAAATCACCATTATGCGCTGACATGTTTCTACAGTAGCCCTAAATAGACAAACTGCTCTACAGAGAGCGTTTAGTCACTATGTTGTTCTTCTAAATCGTTCGTGTTTTTAGAGGCAGATTGGATCGTCACTACGTTGAATGCGCACAAAGAAGTAATAGTAGTAGTAGTCGTCTGGTTTATTAGAAGCAGAGACCGTTTTTTGTTAGATTTAAGAAGAAACCTCATTGCTTGACTGGCTACTACTCTCTGCTGTCTCAGATGATGACATTTTGTCTTGTGTCGGCCAGACGGCCACCGTAGCTTCTTTATTTTCTTCGAAAGGGAGGGGTGAGCACCATTGGCTGCAGTTCGCAACCTATAATTTACACACTGCACCTTTAAAATATGGTTACATTTATAGTTACTACCATCTGATATCATCACTGCTACATGGTACCAATAAAGCATTTGACCTATTGTGCAACTGATTTATACTTCCTAAATATGAGTATGTGATATCTTCATTAATAGGTATAACTTAGCATGTTTTGACATTTTCAGTTTGTTGAAAATCCATCTGAAGGTCACAGTCATCCAATAGCTCTGTTTTATTGTGTACTTAATGTACCACATGCACATTCAAACAGAAAATGAGGTAAAATAATGATAGCACTTGAGGTAGATCGTATGCTGCTTTGATGTTGTTGCTACAGTAAATAGATGGCCTCCACACCAAGCTATTTTGCTGAATGTCATGCACCACTTAAAAAGCCCTCTCAGTTCTTTTCCTCAACCAAGGCATTAGGGGAAAAGTAATGAAAATGATCAAAGGCAGAAAACGTCTTGTTCATTTGGTCTTATGGACATGGATGATATAAATATATTCTCCTAAGAAAAGAAATGTATTTCTTCTATTGAAAACATTATGGATAAATGTTCATTTGGAAAGGTTAAGTGATATATTTCAGAAAGATCAAAGAACAATCATGAATAAACAATCTTTAATGTTTGTTTTTTTTAAAGATATGTGATTAGGTCCTGAGGGTTCATTTTGTCAAAATACCTTTACAACCCCAATTGATTCTACGGAGATTGCATAGATTAATAATACCTGGAAAAAACTACTCATTAACATCTTAATTCATTTCAAAGACAGCTGCTCGTCTGACAAAGGGCCCCATTTTGTAGCATCTTTGGGAACATTTATGAAGATGTCATGATTTATGTATTTGTCGAATCAATAAAGGCAAAGCAGGATGTTGTTGTCAACTTCATCATTCTGTGGATCCATTTTGACCGAAAATATTTAGGTAACACTTTACAATAAGTTTCATTAGTTAAACATTAGTTAATGTCTTAACTAACATGAGCTAACCATGAGCAAAACATTTGTTCTGTATTTACTAATCTTCGTTAACATTAGTTAATGAAAATACAGTTGTTCATTGTTTGCTCATCTTAGTTCACAGTGCATTAACTAATGTTAACAAGATTTTTATAATGTATTAGTAAATGTTGAAATGAACTAGTTAACTAATGTTAAGTACCCCCCTAAATAAATGTAAGGTAATATTTCAATAATTTAACAACAAATGCACATACTGATGGTTCTCTGATGTCAAGTTAATGGTCACACGACATGCAGGTAAACAAAATATTTAATTTTTATTAAGCATTTTATTTTCATTTTCATTTTTTTAAATTTTTTTTTTTATTATTTATTTAACCCCCAAGGTTTGCACAATTTAGAAAACCATTTGTGAATCCCCTGGAGAGATCAGTGACAGAACATTTTTCTAGATCCATTCTGCTGATATTTGAAATTATTGTTTATTTTGTCAGACTGAACCCACACTATGTCTTACATTTATTATTTATGTTATCTAATACTGTAAGACCCTTAAGACAACACTTAAAATATTTTAATCTAATAAACAAAGTTTAAGGATTGTGAAAAATTCATGCCAGTTTAAGAATTTGCCATGAGGTAAAATAGTTAGAGATTTGTAAGAGAGATTCTGCACTTCATTCAAATAATGACATCGACCATGTGAAAAACTCATAAGGTTAGATTTCTTGTTCCACTGAAGCTCAAGATGGTTTTTGGATCATTCTCAAATCACACTAGAGAACATGTTTATCACTTTTTACTCAAACTTGTTGAGTTCATGCAGCTGTCATTAAAACAAAAGCAAACTAAAAATTTGAATTGAGAAAGTGTGATGTTTAGACTTTTGGACCCACTTTATATCCTAGTTATCTTGCGGCCCCACTGGATGCTTGCAGACTACCCAGAACAAGCCAAACAAGACATCCTGTTCTCGTATTTCCCATAGGTTATGTCTGGCTTTGTAAATTGCTGGGGCTTCACACCATCAAACCTTCACTGCCCTCATCTGGTTTGATCCGACAGACTTCAAACACATCCATTTTTAATCATGCATGCAGATTTGAGCCTTAAACAAAAAGAACATTAATAATACCCCCCACCCCAGCAGCATGTGAGAGGCAGGAATTACTAATAGTATGTTTTGAGGGCTAGTTTTAGTCTGGGGCATCATGATGTGCAGGCTATTGTATTGTGAAATAAATAACACCTGGTTGTCAGCACTGTGAAATCCCATCCCTATCTGAGGGGATAGAGATTTACACTTGTGAAAAGGAATAGCATGACTGGGAGACAGTGTAATTGATACCTTCACATCAGAGATGTGGAAAGGTTAAAAAGTGACGCAAATGAGATACAATAACACTGAAACAGTGTTAGCCACCAATGTGTAGCTGTGAAGAATTAATGCCTTGAGATTATACTTAATATTACACTGAAAAACAAATACATTAGAAAAAATTAATTACATGTATTCACCACCATGAAATGCTCTCTCAATGGGTGGATATAAGTTTGATTTCAGTCATAGCTTTGGCAAAATTACCATGATTATCATGCTGGCCCTTGTAATTATGACTGGAGTCATTTTATATGTAGCCAACATAATGAAATGACCTGTTCACCTGAATATTACCACTGTATAATTTCAGAGTCAAACAAAAGAGTAACTATAATCCTGGGGCTTTTCAGCAACTTATATTCATCAGGATTTGCCAATGCTTAGGGGACAATTTTTTTAGAGATCAATGTTCCAAATATTTTACACATTCTGGCTAATTGTAACTGGGTGTAGATACCGGAGTGCACATTGGATAGTAAAAGCTGATGGATACCAGAGGAAAACACTGCATTATTATCAATAAATTGCTTTTTGCTGCTTGTCTGGCTGCACTGTGACAGCAGTTGAAACAAGCACAGTTCCTGACTTTTGTGTTTTGTTTATTCACTGGATTCTTCTTCTGCTATGCACTCTTAGTCTCTTAGTAGTAGACTGGTCTGTTCATGAGTGCCACCAAGCCATAATTTCATGTAAAAGTATTTGCTGTGCGCATGTCATCAAAAGCGCAAGTATTATTGGAGTTCATATACACCGAACAGGCGTAACATTATGACAGCCCCTTTTGATCCCCCTTTTGCTTCAAAACAGCCCTGACTTGTCGAGGCATGGACTCCACTGTACCCCTGAAGGTGCGCTGTGGTATCTGGCACCAAGATGTTAGCAGCAGATCCTTTAAGTCCTGTATGTTGTGAGTTGGGACCTCCATGGATTGGACTTGTTTGTCCAGCACATCCCAAACAGATGCTCGATTAGATTGAGATCTGGGGAATTTGCAGGCCAGGTCAACACCTCAAACTCATTGTTGTGCTCCACAAACTATTCCTGAACCACTTTTGCTTTGTGGCAGGGTGCATTATCCTGCTGAAAGAGGCCACAGCCACCAGGGAATACCGTTTCCATGAAAGGGTGTACATGGTCTGCAACAATGCTTAGGTAGGTGGTACGTGTCAAAGTAACATCCACATGGATGGCAGGACCCAAGGTTTCCCAGCAGAACATTGCCCAAAGCATCACACTGCCTCCACCGGTTTGCCTTCTTCCTATAGTGCATCCTGGTGCCATGTGTTCTCCAGGTAAGCGAAGCACATGCCTCGGCGTGATGTAAAAGAAAACGTGATTCATCAGACCAGGCCACCTTCTTCCATTGCTCCGTGGTCCAGTTCTGATGCTCACGTGCCCACTGTTGTCACTTTCGGCAGTGGACAGGGGTCAGCATAGGCATCCTCACTGGTCTGCGGCTATGCAGCCCTATACGCAACAAACTGCAATGCACTGTGTATTCTGACACCTTTCTATCAGAACCAGCATTGACTTCTTGAGCAATTTGAGCTACAGTAGCTTGTCAGACCACATGGGCCAGCCTTCGTGCATCAGTGAGCCTATGACCATGTAGCCGGTTTACCACCGTTCCTTCCTTGGACCATTTTTGATAGATACTTACCACTGCAGATCGGGAACACCCCACAAGAGCTGCAATTTTGGAGATGCTCCAATCCAGTCGTCTAGCCATCACAATTTGGCCCATGTCAAACTCGCTCAAATCCTTACGCTTGCCTGTTTTTCCGGCTTTTAACACATCAACTTTGAGGGCAAAATGTTCACTTGCTGCCTAATATATCCCACCCACTAACAGGTGCCATGATGAAGAGATAATCAGTGTTATTTACTTCACTGTCAGTGGTCATAATGTAATGCCTGATTGGTGTGTGTATATTATATATAAATCTCTCACATTGACGGCATTTGAATGTTCGTATTTGCCATGTTTGATTGAAGGATGGTGAGTATGATGGGCTTTTATACACAGCTGAACACACTGGGGAACACCACACATGCATGAACATTCAACGACAATTTAGCACAGAATAGAGCACACAATGATAATAATTAGGGAAGGAAATTAGGAAGATAATGAGGGAGAAGCAGGTGGGGCAATTGAAATAATAATGAGGTAAATAAGGGGAGGAGTCATGACATTAGACATGAAAACACATGGCACAAACATGACAGAAGCTATGTGCTCACACTAAACATGACAATACAAGAGCACATGGCTAGTGAAAATCACATCAAAAGCCAACAAAAACACACAAGACTATACAAGAGCAGGGAACAGACACCCAGACCATGTGCTCACAATGAACTTGACAACAGCACGTGTCCAAGGAAACAAGATCAACAACTATGTGCTCACAGCAATAGACCAAACATGGAGCATGAGTATCCAGATCCCAACACTGAACTGAAACCAGGGCAAGGCAAGACAAGTGAAGATGTTTGATTATTGAATGAATCATTCTTTTAAGCTGGTAACTGATCGAGCCGATTCACAGAATCAAACTGAATCAAACTTTAGTTCCAGACTGATGATGCAAGATGTACATTCGATGAAGCAAACAAACAAATACAGAATGAACAAATAAGCATAAAAAAATAAAAAAAACAAGAACAGAATGAGTCTGGTCTAACTGTTGAAGTTTTCCAAGTATAATCTTGAATTTGGTTCTTTTTCGGTTGTACAGTACATTACTGAAAAGCTGTCTTTCAACTCTGTCTGTAAGTTTGATTTATTTTATTGATTTTGAACCAGAACTTTGGTTCAAAAACCTGTCTGAATGTGCTTATCGGCTCATTTGCTGCTGTGTAAGGAGTTTGTGTGCTACTTATTCGGATATGCGTCTTGCATCATTAACGTGGAAATAAAGTTCGGTAAATTTTTTTCAAGAATCGATCATCACGCAATGCAAGGCATACTGGGAAACACTATAGATGCGTGAACATTCAATGATGATCTGGCAAAGAACAGAGCACACAGGGAGAATAAATAGGTAAGGAAATTAGTAGGGTAATGAGGGAGAGCTGGTGGGGCAATTGAACTAAATGATGTTTTATTAACAAAATTCGGGAGGAGCAACGTTCAAATAATCTGACTAATCATCACGTCATCTCGGCCAGCTGTCAGCAATCAGTAATCAACATATCTACCCAATCAGCATGAGTGAAAGCATATATATTAGACACGGTCGACTCACCCATATTCCTCGACAGTTTGACAGCATCTGACCCGCCCTAAGTTCCCACCGTGTCCGAAATTAATCTCTGTGTGTCTGATGAAGAATCTTTCGTCCACAAGGTATCTTTGCCACAATCCTCTGGCCTTACTAGGAGCAATTACACCGCCGCCGATTCATCTCGGGGGCACTTCAGCCCAAACAAAACGGTCCCCGCATGCCAAGACGCCGAGGCCGACTTTCGTCACTGCGGTCGAAACATCCGTGATTTCCTTCCGTGTATTTTCCTAGTTCTGCCCAGTCTATCTTTCCTGCCATAAAGAAATGGACAACAAGGCAGTCGAGCACCAAGCTTGAGTCTCGGGCAATTTCGCCTCTTCCCGTCAAGAAACGGGCCTTCCTCCAGCATCAGGCCGCCGCAGCAGGCCTTTCAGCAAAGCCGCGCCGCAGCGCAGATATCAGTCCAAGCCAGCTGACACTTTCCACCCCATCGGCTCAACCCAGCAAAAGCACAGTTAAAATCCTTCTCGTTTTCTGTCACTGAATTAATTTCCACAGTTATGCCATCTGTATCAATGTTGATCGAGGGAATCCACGTTTTAAACTTTTCTGTAAAGTTTGCCGTTCTAAATTACGGCACGATTGTGGTTTAAACACGCAATCAGCTGATGCACGTATGACGTTAATATTACATGCATACAGAATCATTGAAACTCGGAACTTATTGTCCTCGCTGTCCAGCGATTTATCAACAAAATCGCTTAGAAACTTAGTCATAATATGTATTTCTGTTTAAGTATAACCACAGCTTCAATATTGGAGACGCAGAGACTGGTAGGAAAAATTATTTTCAAATCATTATTTTGATGCATTTAAATAAATCTTACCGTTCCCTTTTCATCTGTATCTGTTTTATAACGAGCATAATTTGTAAGTAACTTAACAAACCAGACAGATAACCAATGAATAAACTATTATGTTGCAGTTTGGAAGTATGGAATTTGAGTAATTTCCAGGTCTGGATAGAAAAGAAACCAACATAAATAAATATAAATGAACAATGTTATACAAGCAGTGTGTTCATGGTAAAATTTTAGTGATTGTTGAACACAATTAATATAAATTCAAGGTGCACATTCTTATTATGCAAAGCTCTGTCTTTTACAAATGATTCTCTTTTGATCTTTACTAAATAAATGTGCTTGTGACAGACCAGCAACAGTTAAAGAACAAAGGATCATCTAAATCATATTGTACTTTGCTGTTTGATGATCTTTCAACATCAAACAATGACAGTTCAACAGTACTGTCTTTTACAGTATCAAACCATTGTGTCAGAGGTGAATATGCAGGTTTAAAGGATTTCAGGCCTTTTTCGAGAAAATAAGAATATGTACAAAATTTAATAACTTCTCTCTCTTCCCTGCACAGTTTCGCTGAGCTCAGGTTTCCAATCGCCCCAGATAAAACGATGGGTCCAGCCACGTCCATTGAATTTCTGGGCCTTAACTAGAATACAGCTAATATCCAGGCCTCACGGCATAAGGAATCAATAGGATATTTGTTCGCTTCCACCTTCCTAAACAGTCCAAACTGTTCTAAACAGGAATTACTATCTTCGATCAGCTACTTAAACCTCATGATGTGAGTAATTCCACAAGGCCACTCTTTCATCTTACATCTCCTCACTCTTGTATCTTCAATTCATGTGCTAGAAACAAGCGTCAGGCCGCAGCAGCAGCAAGCTTGGACCGTGCCCCAGATTCCCTACTTTCCTCCCTCTGCTTAGCCACACATTGCGGCTTTCACCGGCGCCGCACTCCATCCAAAGATGCCTGCCCCTCTTGGTGAACGCCTTCACTCCAAACATGAGGATGCCTCTACTAGTGAAGCAAGCTCAGCTGTCTCAACCATTTCATCCCGCCATCTTTCACCCTACCTCTTTTATCTTTGGTCTACAGTTCAACTACGGACCCTAGCGTGAGGCTGCCTCCGCTATCGGCACAGGCCTAGACGTCCTACTTTCCCTTCCTTCCTTTTCTAACCACCCTGTTCCTTCCCAGGCTCCAGGGGCAAACCCGAGCGTGAAGCTGCCTCCGCTAACGGTGCAGGCACAGATGCCGCAATTTCCCTTTCTCAGTTTCCCTCTTTTCTAACCTCCTCTTCCCTCCCCTGGCTCCAGGGGCCGACCGAGCGTGAGGCTGCCTCCGCTATCGGCACAGGCCTAGACGTCCTACTTTCCCTCCCTTCCTTTTCTAACCACCCTGTTCCTTCCCAGGCTCCAGGGGCAAACCGAGCGTGAAGCTGCCTCCGCTAACGGTGCAGGCCCAGATGCCGCAATTTCCCTTTCTCAGTTTCCCTCTTTTCTAACCTCCTCATCCCTCCCCTGGCTCCAGGGGCCGACCGAGCGTGAGGCTGCCTCCGCTAACGGCCTCGGTCCCGGCCTTTCTTCCTCCTTGCTCTGTCCCACAAGCAAACGCAGTTCACCCTGTCTACTACACTAATGCCCATCCCACCAAATGCTACAGCCCTGGAACCAAACCATGTTGCCAACACATCAGATCCTCTTAGAAATTCAAGCTGTTGTCACCAGAGGTGGACCCATTCTCAACCCTGGTACCTTATTCTGAGCTGATATTTCCATAAACCACCCGCAAAAAACTCTCCTTGACACCTCTCTCAACTTCATTCTTCAAGCTGCCTCCCTTAGAACCCTACAATCCATTCTGCATAGGAGCAGCAACTACAGCCACCCAAAAAGGCCACTCCCAGCATCAGATTCAAACATTTGGTCACTGGAAGCTTAAGAACTACATCCGATCTAATCGCTTCCATATTAAAGAAGCCCAACGAACACCTATCGGTTAGTTTCAGCTCCAGCTCGTTCTCTCACACATACCTGCAAGCCACCATATCCAACTCAACCAATACCATCATTCCAATATAACGAAAATTTTCTATCATTGCCACAGCAGTGATGTCACCTTGGCTCCCGCAGGAGCTCAGTTATTCTGGCTTTTCTCTCCACTGCAGCAGCAGTGATGTCGCAGCAGCAGTGATGTCGCCTCAGCTCCCGCAGGAGCTCAGTGCCTCTGGCTGTTCTCTCCACTGCCGCTGCAGTGATGTCGCCTCGGCTCCCGCAGGAGCTCAGTTCCTCTGGCTGTTCTCTCCACTGCCGCAGCAGTGATGTCGCCTCGGCTCCCGCAGGAGCTCAGTTCTTCAGGCCAATTCCACCACTGCCGCAGCAGTGTCGTCACCTCGGCTCCCGCAGGAGCTCAGTTCTTCAGGCCAATTTCTCCACTGCCGCAGCAGTGATGTCGCCTCGGCTCCCGCAGGAGCTCAGTTCTTCAGGCCAATTCCACCACTGCCGCAGCAGTGTCGTCACCTCGGCTCCCGCAGGAGCTCAGTTCTTCAGGCCAATTTCTCCACTGCCGCAGCAGTGATGTCGCCTCGGCTCCCGCAGGAGCTCAGTTCTTCTGGCTATTTCCCCCACTGCCGCAGCAGTGATGTCACCTCGGCTCCCGCAGGAGCTCAGTTCTTCAAGCCAATTCCTCCACTGCCGCAGCAGTAATGTCGCCCCGGCTCCCGCAGGAGCTCAGTTCTTCTGGCTATTTCTCCACTGCCGCAGCAGTGATGTCGCCTCGGCTCCCGCAGGAGCTCAGTTCTTCTGGCTATTTCCTCCACTGCCGCAGCAGTGATGTTGCCTCGGCTCCCGCAGGAGCTCAGTTCTGGCTTATTCCTCCACTGCCGCAGCAGTGTTGTCACCTCGGCTCCCGCAGGAGCTCAGTTCTTCAGGCCAACTTCTCCACTGCCGCAGCAGTGATGTCGCCTCGGCTCCCGCAGGAGCTCAGTTCTGGCTAATTCCTCCACTGCCGCAGCAGTGATGTCGCCTCGGCTCCCGCAGGAGCTCAGTTCTTCTGGCTATTTCCCCCACTGCCGCAGCAGTGATGTCGCCTCGGCTCCCGCAGGAGCTCAGTTCTGGCTAATTCCTCCACTGCCGCAGCAGTAATGTCGCCTCGGCTCCCGCAGGAGCTCAACGCTGTCCAATGTCTTCGTCCATATGACGATAACTCTACCGGTCCTTTACTAACCCTCCTAGCAGCACATTCAGCCTAAGCAAGGCAATTTTGGGGGTCATCAGTAATGTTCCGGCTGCTGTCCTGCATTGGTTTGCAATTTTTGGGGGGAGTAATCTGGGTTCGGGCCAAAATACCGAGCTCGGAGCCCTCTCCTCGGACAGCACGCCAAATACGCATACTACTACGCATACTATTTTCTATCTGATTATTTGTAAGTGTGAACTCGTGAAATGATGTTTTATTAACAAAATTCGGGAGGAGCAACGTTCAAATAATCTGACTAATCATCACGTCATCTCGGCCAGCTGTCAGCAATCAGTAATCAACATATCTACCCAATCAGCATGAGTGAAAGCATATATATTAGACACGGTCGACTCACCCATATTCCTCGACAGTTTGACAGCATCCCTCCACCACCCCGTCTCCTCACACCTGCACTGGTTACTTTCCAGAATACTAACCAGAATGGGGGGAGTAATCTGGGTTCGGGCCAAAATACCGAGCTCGGAGCCCTCTCCTCGGACAGCACGCCAAATACGCATACTACTACGCATACTATTTTCTATCTGATTATTTGTAAGTGTGAACTCGTGAATAATGAGATAACAAGTGTGTTGGAGCAGAGTTGGAACTGAAGTCTGTAGGAAGGTAGCTCTCCAGGAGCAGGGTTGCCTGCCCCTGGTCTACACTAATCCAGTTGTATCCGGACAGCAATTTCAAGCTATAGAAAGAAAAGAAAAAACAATCACAAGCCATGTGCTCAATAAAAACAACACACAAGAGTACATGGCGAGGGACCAGAGGGATCCAAAGACAGGACTCTGACACTACTGGTCTAAACACGTTAAAATATAAACATGCAAATTCAAATATTTAATCACCGTTAATTTTCATCTGCCTTGGTGTGAATAGGCTTTAATTTAATATCTTTGCGGTGCACAACAACCAGGATAAATACAGCATGCAACTGGTTTAAATAACAAATCAATGAGAAAAAAAAGTGTATCCTCTTTGGCTGTTTTACAACATGCAGGGTTTCTGTAAAAATACAATGCTTGTGATATGTCTCATACGTCATTCAGTTTCTGGGTGTCTGCTGCGAAACATCTAGCTGTGACATTCTAACACTGCATAGTTTCTATTGTGCTATGGTCAGCTGGGTCCATCCTATCCTTTCCGGTTGGTGATGATGTGAAATATTTTTTTTCCCCTCATGTTTTCTTGTAATGGCTAAAAGATTTTGGCTGTTAAACAAAAGGTTGTAGGTCCAGAGCTTGGAAGTTGTGATCAAAATAAAACCATCATTGTGCCCTTGAGCAAAGTCCACAACCCAAAATGCTTCGAAGGTATTATGTCCCTGTCCTAAGTGTTTTTAATATGTTTTATATTAAAAAAGTGTCTGTCAAATGAAAAATAACTGAAACTGACCAAAATTTCACACTGATATATAATATTGAGCTTGTAAAAATAGGTCATATGGCAGGTTTTCCAAGCTACTGTCAATTGCAAGAAAATGATGGGGAGCAGAGAGGCATGTTCCCTGAATCATCCAGAACACCTGTCTCATCATCATCATACAGCACTCTCAAGGACAAGCTGAGTAGAAGGAATTATTTAGTGATGGGTGACAAAAGATGAGCATTAGCAATGTGTTTGTGCCAGTTGGTCGCTTCAGATTGATGGAAAGGTCCATGCTGATGATGAGATTGTGATGGGTTGTGATGTTATGGAAGATATTCTGTTGGATTTGATGAGGCCATGATGAAAAGACACTGTTCTCTTTTAGTTATGGAAATGTAATAGATATAATTTGGACATAATTTGATCTTGAAAGAATGAGAAATGTCCATATTGATACCTCTGACTTTTGATTGTTTGATTGTTGTAACAATGTTGAGGCCTTACCTGCACTTTAAAAGTATACAAATTCAGTCTAGTAATTGAGAACAGCTCATTCATGTAAAGGCCCCTTCACACCAAGAACGATAACTATAAAGATAACGATAAATATACAGTTCTAAAAATCGTTCTAAATATAAAAAATAGCAGTGTCCACATCACAGCTATAACGATATAGAAACTATATTGTTGGGATCACTTTCAAAACTTTTTTTTCCAGCTGTTGAACGATAAAACACTGAAAGCCAATCAGAATCCATTCTAATTTAAGGGCTCGCACATTTAAAATGGCAGATGACATTGCGGAGAAGTTAATCACCAAGGTCCAGAAAAAGCCACCACATTTTGACAAGTCAAATCCCCTTTTCAAGGCTACTTTATAGAAAATGGATATATGGAAAACAATCAGTCATTAATGGTGAGAAGTATTAATGATGAGATCATTATGCCAGGCTAGCAAACAGTGTAACAAAATTACCTCAGGTATCCAGAGCTAGTTTCGACAACATTGACTAGCTTCCTTTGAAGTTGCAGTCAAAAAAAGTTGTTGTTTTTATTCCACTATATTGACTTTGACAGCTAAATTCACTGTTAGATTAGATTGATTACACTAGCTATTCACTCGAAACATTGCATGCTGAGGACACCTGCTGGTTAAAGCCATCTGAACAATTTAGACTGTAAAGCCCTGGGTATACTACGGCCGTCCGCGTTCGTGCACCGTCCGCATGACGTAATTTTCGTCCGGACGCACACCTAATTCGCATGCAGTCCAAATTTCGAGACCGCGCGGACAGTCCGCATGCAACAGTGCGTGCGCAAGGAGTATAGAAGAGTCCACTAGGTGGCAATGCGCACAGTATTGAGCACAGTGTTCAGACGTCGAAGAAGAGTGTAAAAAGACCGGTTTAAATACAACACACTTGAAAAAAAGAGGAAAAACACGACAATGGACGGTGAACTTGACAAGCGTTTGTGCGAAGAGATTAGAAAGTTCCCACATTTGTACAATTCATGTTTGAAAGAGTACAAATACGTGTTTAGGGTGGCAAATTCATGGAGGAAGATAAGTAAAAATATGGGAAAGGATGCACTACTTTTCTTCTCCGATCATGCCCAGCGAATGTCCCGTTGATGACACAACTCAGTGCTGCCCTCCGATGTCTGGTAAACTGTACTGCACATGTGTCGAACGCAGTCATCCGCGCGCATCCGTGGTGTAGTATACTTTAAAAGTTTCGCGGACGCGGAAAGTGAAGTATACCCGTGGCTTAAATATGCTTTCTTTTAGGTGAATGAAACATGGTTTCGTATCAGTGTCACGTGAACCTTCACAGTACATACACAGTGTGCTCTGGTCCGGAGACAAGATAGCACAGAGCGAGTCTTGAGTCATGATAATATGGTCTTGGACTTGACATGGACTCTACAAGGACTCAAATACAGTACTACAACATTGCACATGTTCGGGCTGTTCACAAAGAATGTGTTTTCTTTTCAACTTTTTTCTTTTCCATTATTTTTCTGACATTATTTTTCTGTTTTTCCTGCATTTTTTTTGCAGTGTTTTAGAAAAAGTTTCTGTATACCTTTTTGTGGTGTGAAGCCGGGGGACGAAAGCTGTAAACAGAGCCAGGCTGGTGGAGTGAATGCAAATGAGAGTGTGAAAGCAGAGAAGTTACCAGCAGTGGCTCATCTGTATGGGCAGGTGTGACAAAACCTCACCAAAATATTCATCCAAACATAGACCTCTATATACACTGAATTAATAATAAATTATAAATGTGTTCAGCATTCTGCAACAAATATTTTCCAGATTTTATAGACTATTTTAAGTCATAAATTGAGCAGGATATATTAAAATGAAGAGCATGGATTCGACAGGCATGTATTATTATTACTAAGTGGGGCAGCCGGTCTCAGAGCCCTCCCCAGCTCTACAGCGCCCCACAAATTTCCATTGTACATCTGTGGTGAAAAATGGAAATGCAGCGTGCTGTAACTGAAAGCCATTGAGGTAGATTTCCAACTGCCCCACTTATTTTCACGTTACCTTACGTAAACCTCGCTCTAGACCAAGACGATATCAGTCTGCTTCAGCTACGTGTCTGCATCAGGTCAGTAACTAGTTGGCATGTCAGTTCTTCCTATGTGGAGTAGCGTATCAAATTAATGAAGGTATAAATCCTTTAGCTTAAACATGTTCATATGAATACAGTAGTTCTGTTGTGTTTGTTTTATGTTTGTTCTGAGAATAGACATAACTTTGTTTTCCTCACTGGAATTCCTACACAACTTGCAATATTCTAAAACAACATTCCACTTATAATGACTTTATTCAACAGTATCTAGTGATGGGCGATTTCAAAACACTGCTTGATGAAGCTTCAAAGCTTTACGAATCTTTTGTTTCGAATCAGTGGTTTGGAGTGCATATCAAACTGCCAAAGTCACGCCCCCCAGTGGTGAACCATTGAAATTTTGAAACTCTTATGACATAACAAAGCCTCGTCTACTGAAATCACATGACTTTTGCTATTTGATATGCATTGCACACCACTGATTTGAAACAAAAGATTGTAAAGCTTCAAAGCTTCATAAAGCAGTCTTTTGAAAATGGCCATCACTAGATATTGTTGAATAAAGTCGTTATTTGTTTTTTTTGGGGGCACAAAACTATTCTCGTCGCTTCATAACATTAAGGTTGAACCACTGTAGTCACATGAACTGTTTTAAATATGTCTTTAGTAGCTTTCTGGGCATTTAAAGTGTTAATTGTCTTGCTGGCAATGCAGGCCTCACTGAGCCATCGGATTTTATAAAAAAATATCTTAATTTGTGTTACGAAGATGAACAAAGGTCTTACGGTTGAGGAATGTTTGTAGTACATGCTGTCGGAGAGCCATTCGTGAAGGGATGGAGGACTCAGTGCCATTTTCCATGATGGGAAAGAGCAGGCAAAGCAAGGGAACAGTGGGATCGCTGCCGAGTGGCCAAAGCCAGAGAAGGGACCGGGGAGTAGGAAACCGTCTACTGAGGAGCTTCCAGTACCATTGCATGGCACCATGAGTGAGGGACTCTCAGCTGGATGAGGACCAAACGGCAGTGTTTTGGGGGGCTTTTTCTCTTTCCCTCTTTCTTTTTCCTCTCTCGCCTCTGCACCTCCTCATCCTTCCGTCTCCTTTCTCTTGCCTCGTCTATCCCAACTACCATGTTCTGTGGCTGTCTTGATGGGGAGGGGGGAGTGTAGAGTGCAGTCAGCTGGGTGATGGGGTTATATAGGGTAAAGCAGGCCAGGTCGAACAAATGCTAATGAGAGGCACCTGCACAGCACACTGATCTCGAATCCCATGAAGGAGCTCCAGAAGGATGTAAGGAGGAGTGATGACAGTGAAGGGTGATAGATGACTAGGCCTGGGACATTTACATTGTTGTTTTATCATACGCGGCAGTCAGTCGTGAGACGGTTGTCGCTTACTTTCATTTTGTTGTTTGTTTATTTTGCGATTCAAACTTTATGTTCAACATTTGCAGGTTCCCACCTCCTCCTCCTCTCTCTGAACATGAACTGTTACATTGTTTTTTCTTATTCCATTGTATCTGAATTCTGCTCTATATGAGGTCAGAGACATGTCATATAAGAAGCTGACAATTGTTAAAAGCAAGGTTCAATTTTTTTCTCCATCTTTCTGTCACTGTAGTAGCTAAAAGGAGATGGATCACATGAGATCACGTCTTCTTTTGTATTGGTTATCGCTCAAGCAAGCCACTCTTCTCTTGCATAAAGTTAAACTTTTCTCAACTTTATCAAGTCACTGCATGCACACAAATCTAGTCACCAGAGGCTGCGAGTTGAAAATGAATGAGATTAGGTCGCTTTGTCACTGGAAGTCACTGCATGTGTGGATGGGGAATTTGTATTCATTTATGTATGTATGTTGTTATTGTCCATCTTGGCCCTACTGTGCTTTAATTGCACATTTGATTTTAATTTAGAGGTGCCTGATACACATGCATCCTAGACCAGAGATGTAGATCAGAACTTCAGGTAAAGTTGTAAATTCTTCCTTTGTATATCTGAGTTTGCACAGTGACCTGTTTTCTTTTTAAATGTTTTTTTTTTTTTTTTCTTGGAAAGCTTTTCTTCTGGGAAGATAGATGCCTCAGTAATTTTCAGGGACTTGAATTATTAACAGCATAAACATTATTAATAATTATTGCTTTGCATGTTAACATGTTAGTTTTGGGTTTCTGAAGATGGTTTGGCCGTCATGAATTTGGGATACAATGAATCTGATAGTGTCAGTGAATTCAAAAGAATGTTAATGGAGACTTTCAATAAATATCTCTGTGACTGATTTTATATAACAGCAATCAAGGATCTATGCGAGCAGCATGACTTGTTCTGACCATTTACAGTGTTATTTTTTACTGACGTCCTGCGTGGGTTGTTTGCACAAAGCACAAATTACTGCATGGCCATGAGTGACACCTCAAAAGATGTGAAGACTCACTTTGGTTGGTTTAATGACCAGTTTAATCCTTAGGGCTTTAATAACAAGAAATGCAAATGTGTTTAATGGGATTTTTCTGGATGGATCTATGGCAACAAGTATTTACATGTGCATTGTAGTTTTAAATAGTACTGCTTTATTATAGTTTAGTTTGTTCTCTCAATCATAATGATTGTTCTTGAAAATAGCGTGTAACTGTGTGACATTCAGTGGATGAGAAGCCTGTCAGAATGACTCTGTGTTCAGTACAAATGACTTTGATTGCTGCAATTTTGTCATTTAAACTAGCAAAGTGAGTGACCTGGACAGTGAAGGTGAATATGTGGGGTGTTTTTTTCAGCAGTTCTGTCAGAGTAATTTAATTTGAATTAGATTCTCATGTCCTCTAATTACCTGGCAGGGTTGTCAGATGTCAACACAGAATAAGACAACTTTTGACCTCTTGATGAAACAGCTATCTTTATAGAAAAATAAAATAAAGAGATGGTAAGTATAAATGAAGACAGGCTTTATTGAACACAGTGGTAATTGCAATGGTGGATATGGAATGTGATTGCAGCAGGATGGACACAGAACAGGTGAGTAGCCACACACACACACACACACGCACCTAATTTGAAGCTATTTAGGACATAAGTACATTTTTATATGTAATATTTACATAATTATTGTATTACACATTTGTAATGTTTTAGTAATTTAGTAAATGGGTAATCTAAAATGGGAATAATGTAGGAAAACACACTATAGTTAAAATTATGATCAAGTGTATGTCCTGAATGTGAATCAACACAATATGTGTGTGCTTCATTAAAGCACAACATATTATTAATATATAATGAGTGTACTTTAAAAGTAAAACTTTTAATTTGACATTATTGCAAAGCACACTTTTTTAAGCAAATTTATAAAAAAAATAAAATATCACATGTACATAAATATTCACAACCTTTGCCATGACACACAAAATTGAGCTCAGGTGCATCCTGTTTCCACTGATCATCCTTGAGATATTTCTACAACTTGATTGGAGTCCAACTGTGGTAAATTCAGTTGAATGGACATGATTTCGAAAGGCACACACCTGTCTATATAAGGTCCTACAGTTAACAGTGCATGTCAGAGCACAAACCAAGCCATGAAGTCCAAGGAATTATCTGTAGATCTCAGAGACAGGATTGTATTGAGGCAAAGACGGAAGCCACTCCTCAGTAAAAGGCACATGATAGCCCACCTGGAGTCTGCCAAAAGGCACCTGAAGGACTCTCAGAGGATGAGAAACAAAGTTCTCTGGTCTGATGAAACAAAGATTGAACTCTTTGGCCTGAATAGCAAGCGTCATGTCTGGATGAAACCAGGCACCGCTCATCACCTAGCCAATACCATCCGTACAGTGAAGCATGGTGGTGGCAACATCATGCTCCGGGGATGTTTTTCAGCGTCAGAAAGTGGGAGACTAGTCAGGATCGAGGGAAAGATGAATGCAGCAATGTACAGAAACATCCTTGATGAAAACCTGCTCCAGAGTGCTCTCAGACTGGGGTGAAGGTTCATCTTCCAACAGGACAACGACCCTAAGCACACAGCCAAGATAACAAAGGAGTGGCTACGGGACAACTCTGTGAATGTCCTGTGAACATTTCATAATCCTCCATTATAATGCATTTTAATTGCCCCAAATCATTGTTAATGTAGGCTACATAAAGACATCATCTTAACCATTAAATGCATACCTCAGGTCTTTAGTGACCCGGGACGTCATTCACTACCCTCCTCCTCGTTAATTTTTTAAAGTTTGTTTTTCAATTGATTGATACCAAGAAGGTATTCCTCAATCAATTCATTATAAAGAATATAACAAGAAAAAAAATCATAAAATTATAAAATAATGCCTATTTTTGTATTCATTTTTTGTAAAAATTGTATAGGGTCGCTAATGACCCGAGGTGTGTATGAGTGTACGTATATTTTTTTCTGCACAACAATAATTGAATGTTAGGTGACGGAATAAGAGCAATTCACCTTTATTCCACAAGGTGGCAATGTCTGATACACAATGCTGAAGTGACAACTCATTCAGACAGAAAACGAAATAATAAGAAAAACATGAAATGGCTCAGTGATTTACTGCAGAGCAAGTACTGAACGCAATCAAATATGACTGTAACTGTCACTGGATAGATCTGGTGAAGCTGTTAGCGATTGAAATATTGGTTTTGAAGTTGTTGAAAATTATATCGTTTTGAGAATACTTTTGAGATCGTGAATGGGCTTTATTATTTAGAATATGTAAAGTTTTTAAAAAAAAATCGAAAAGCCCAAACAACTGTGAAAATAAGCAGGACAGTCTGAAATCTGCCCCAATGGCTCACAATTTTTCACCACAGATTTACATTGGATCAGCGGCAGCGTGAAAGCAGGTTTAAATTCATATTCCGGCATGAACGTAACTTTCGTAAGACTGCGGAATTGTTGTCATTTCGGAATAAGATTGCGAGTGTTTGAATTGAGATAGCAGTATTTATGGATCCCGGTTCCGCGATCCATGATTAACGTTACATATGACATGATACGGATTTCAGTAAGTTGTACTGGATCTTTCAACATACCTTCGGTATTCATTCATCCTACATCCATTCATGTTTATTTCGTGTTGTAAAGCGGAAGAGATGATCAGTTCACGTGCACCATACCACACCACAGAGCGCCAAAAAAGACCACGACAGCTCGAGAGATGTTTATGGTCTCACTCCAGTCTATGTAGACCATTTTCGATTTATTGTGCCTGCAAACTCACCCTGACACCCCCCAACCCCGAGAAAAAAAAAAAAAAAACTTGACGAATTTCGTCGAAAAGCGACTAATTTGCAGGTATGAATGACAGACCAGCATGCAATTCATTCAAGAACATTGTGCAAGTTTACTGCCACAATGGCTCAACAATGGTGCTGTGAACTTCACATAATTCTGAAAATCCGGCCTTTTAGTTGATCCGACAGTAAGTGCTCATTGTTATAGTTGTATGCATGATATACATGACGGCTTTCTTCTTCCATAAGGTGTTTTGGCATCACAATGGCTTTGTTTCCAGGTGGACTGAATGCAACACATGTCTCCTAGAAATCAGAGAATTCAACCAATCAGATGATGACATTGAAACTCCCAAAGTGTTTCCCATTTTGTGTGCCTTATGCATCAGACATTCAGCCAATGGTGTGTGAGTGTGATGTCTGAGGCAGAGACTACTCAAGTCCCAATTCAGTCCTTTTGCTGTTCCTATATAAGGGTTCGGATGTGTTAGTGCAGGTGTATGTCAGCTGTAAATTAATTGATAATTTGCCAGGATGAGCCACCTGCCTCCTCTGAATGTCATTATAGCCCTGGAGGGCTAATCTTATACCTCCAGCAAAATAAAACTACAGAGACCTTCTGTAAGCTTCTGAAGAGCTCTAAAGATGAAGTTTAGAAGCTACTGAAATTAAAGTAAGGTAAACAACTGCTTTATGAAAACCCAAGCAGATGGCATGAAGAATTAAGAAGGCCTCAGAGATTTCTAAAAGACCGCTCTGTCCAAGGTGCTGGAAATTATATTTAGAGATGAGAAAAAGAATTAATATTATCAAAGGAACACACTATTTTACAACACTAATGTATTTTTGCTTTCACTTGCCAAATTTAATGATGCTTGTTCCAGTGCTAAAAATAGATGTAACAAGTAGATGTCAGATTCAATGTTTGTAGCTGACTGGTTCACACTGCTCCAACAAACAAGAAGACATTTAACATCGATTCAACAAAACTCAATAGACATTTGATGTTAGGAGAGTGTGAACTAGCCTTTTACTGTCAGAAAATGTGATCTGAAATTAAAATTTCTTTGCAGTCTATTAGAGCTGGGAAGCTTCTTTGAAACTATGGCTTACGTAAGCCATTTAAGTGATTTACATAATTTACTTCATTTTATTTTATGTATGTACTGGGGCTAATTGTTGCCCAGGAAGGTTTTGAGCCATTTGTCTATAGGACAAATATAGTAGCTGCCATATAACATTAATGGCAAATAGTGGCTGTCATAACTAGTTTTCATGAAGAATTTATTTAAATATACATTAAATGTGGCCCTGGACCACAAAACCAGTCAAGTCGCACAGGTATATTTGTAGCAATAACCAACAATGCTGTCACGATTCCTGTCAGTTCCAGGACTACACTTCCCATAATCCTCCCTGCCAGTCACATGCACACTCCACACCAATCATCATTTGCCACATACAGCTTATTTTCTGGACTATTTAAGACTCACTCTCACACCACCTCATGGCGAAGTATTGTTTAACCCGTGTTGCAATTCTGAGCATTATTATCCTGTCTGCCTGTATGTTTCCATTCCTGCCTGTTACCCGTTATCGACCCATTGCTGCCTGCCTTTGACCCTTGCCTGGTATTCTGTTCTGTGAGTGATATCTGCTTGTCCTGATCTACTGCCTGTATTGTGACCACGATTCTGCCTGTCCCTTGCTGTTCCTGTTTGTTCCTGTTTGTTCCTGTTTGACCATGCCTGTACGACCACGCTCACTTTTAATAAAGCTCGCAAATGGATCTCTGCCTGAGTCCCGCTTTGTTACAAATACATTGTATGGGTCAAAATGATTGATTTTTCTTTTATGCCAAAAAAGGATATTAAATAAAGATCATTTTCCAAAATTTCCAACCGTGAATATATCAAAAATGTATTTTTGTGAGTGGATATGCATTGCTAAGGACTTCATCTGGACAACTTTAAAGGCAATTATCTCAGTATTTTTTTATTTTTTTGAACGCTCAGATTCCAGATTTTCAAATAGTTGTATCTCGGCCAAATATTGTCCTATCCTAAACCATACATCAATGGAAAGCTTTCAGATTATGTTGACCTGACTGGTTTTGTGGTCCAGGGTCACAAATAATCAAGACATTACTAACAGGTTAAGTAAATATAATGAATAGAGTTAATTTCTCTAATGAACTCACATGCTGCCGACACTAAATGTCTGAGGTAAATATAATCCAACGAGAGATATTATTCTCAAGATATTTTATTGATATCTTTCTGCAGTTGAAACACTGGCTGAGAGATTGCTTTAGACCAATTGTCTCTTCTCCTTCTTCTGCGTTTTTTACTGGTAGCATTGCATTACCATGCATGCCCCCTTCTGGATTGGAGTGTGGATCACCTGTGACCAGTTGTATTCGTTGTGTGACTGCATGGACCAAACTGTGACATCCATATATCTGTGAAAAAGCAGTTAAGCTAGTAATGTCACTACTTTTTGTTTGTACACTGCTCCAGTGGCAAGCGGTGACTTTTTTTACCCGGGTATGCTGGGTGGTGCGTCATGTAAAAAAAGTTTGAATGGGTTTATAGCTAATATGCGAGACGCTTGTGTTCTCAGTGATAGTTTATTCATTTGCTTGTTCATGACAATAATAGCTACACAGCGAAAAGTATTTCAAATATGTTGAACCGTAAGAGCTTTTGTGACGTTTGAGTCGACGAAGGCACGTCATGCGAAAGGTGCGTTTGTAAAATATGCTGTATTTTTGTAAATGCCACTAGTGTCACACAAACAACATACTTCACCTTTAAATGTATCAGTTTAGGACACTAAATCATAAAATAAAAAAACACCATGGCGTCAATTTAAATGTATGCCAGAAGTACTTTTTAAATTAATAATTAAAAATAAGTATAACATAATTAGCACCCTATTATAAATAAAAAATAAAATGTAATTATAATAGATATAAGTAGGCTATAATAAATAAAAATATCAGTATTCTTTAAAAAGATGACTTTAATAAATGCACAGACTATCGATTAACATGCTCTGATAGTTACAGTACGACTGTCTTAAACAATTTATAAATTCATTAAAAAAAATCTTAAGGAGAAAATGAAATACTATGAAAATAGTTTTAGTTATGATATTTTTCCCCATTTGGTTAAGTATAGTTAGTTTTGTATCAAATACAATGTGATTTTCGATGATCAAGATCTGGCAGCAGCTCATTTTTCCACTTGGGCGAGCGATCTGCTCACAGCTTATCCTGCCATGAAATCCGCCATAGGCCAGCAAACCAATGAGAACGTGGGACAATGATGACGTTCCATAACAAAAGCGTGAGGGCGCAAAAGCTGCTGTAGATCATAAATAATTTACGGACAGTTACATACGCATTACCAATCATGTAGGCTTTATGGTACACAAACAAGGGATTTAATTGTAATTTATAGTGTTAATATTAATTGCAGAGACCACGAATGGCTTGGGTATGCAGAGCATTCACAGCATATGGACCGCACACCACTGCACTGCACATCTACAGTACACTGGCATTTGTAATAAGAAATATATTGCTTCTGGTGCAGTGGCTAAAAAGAAAGATTCTCAGCCTGAGCTATTACGCAAGGTGATTTTGAAATGAGGTGAGAAATCACCCTTATTAGTTTTCCTATTATAGAGAAGTACATTATTCCCACTCACACATGATTGACCACAATCAAGCATCTAGACCTCCATGGCAACTTTAGCAGCTACATTTTCTTTGACCTTGTATGAACTAGTGGGTAACACAGAAGTACCATTGTTTTCTCTAACTCAATTCTTGTGTCACATATAGGCCTGGTTTCACAGACGGCTTAGATTAAGCCAGGATTAGGCTTTACTTCAATTAGGACATTTAAGTAGCTATTATAAACATACCTTAGAAAAAAAAAAAAACATTACTGGTATGCATCTTTGGACAAAACAATGGCAGTGACATATTTTAAGATGTCAATGCAAGTTACTTTCAGTTAAAACAGCTAAAGCATGCATTTTAGTCTGGACTAGGCTTAAAGGATTAGTCCACTTTTAAATAAAATTTTCATGATAATTTACTCACCCCCATGTCATCCAAGACGTTCATGTCTTTCTTTCGTCAGTCGAAAAGAAATTAAGGTTTTTGATGAAAACTGCAAGCTGTTAATTTGTGTTTATAAAGCATATACAGTTGTATTTTTTCAAAAATGACTGATCGTTTCACTAGATAAGACCCTTATTTCTCGTCTGGTATCGTTTAAAGCCCTTTGAAGCTGAACTGAAACTGTAATTTTGACCTTCAACCGTCTGGAAGCCATTGAAGTCCACTATGAGGAGAATAATCCTGGAATGATTTCATCAAAAACCTTAATTTTTTTTCAACTGAAGAAAGAAAGACATGAACATCTTGGATGACATGAGGGTGAGTAAATTATCAGGACATTTTTTATTTAAAAGTGGACTAATCCTTTTTCCGGAGGATAGAGGTTAAATTTAGGAGTTACATTGAGATTTTGGAGATTGGAGAACCCTAAAAATGTTTTTTACTCCAATGTTATGATTGTAGCTTTTAAAGCAAGCAGTCTGAGGTTCAGACTCTTATTGCTTTTTTATGTTGTCTCCCCATCTGCTGTTGACCTTTTTGAATAATTAATGGTTTCAAGCCAGTGGTTGAGACTTTAGTGAGTGAAGCCATTTACCCTGTACTTTTTGAACTTTAATACGTCACCTTTTTGTCACCTGTGTTGCAGTATCCCAGGTTGCCAAATGTTAAATTACGTGACACTGCCCCCTTCCATTAAAAATGAATGACCAGTGTAGCCACATTTTGTGCACTTTTAGATATGCAACCTTAACTGAGGTGATGAAATCACAGGCCAGATTTAGTAGATGTAGGTGCAGGGATGACATATTTTTGTAGGCCAATTTTGTAGAGGTGAAAAGTTACAAAGTTTTTTTTATTTCATTACTGTACTTAAGTACATTTTTCAAATATCTGTACTATATTGGAGTATTTTTATTTTGGTACTTTACTTTACTTTGGTAACTTTACTACACTACTTCACTACATTCCAAAGAATAAAACTGTACTTTTTATTTTTCATAAAAGCTTATTGTTCCTTGTTATTTTAAACTGAAGAAATCACCACCCGATCCGAGATGCGACAGCACTGTCCGATTCGTAAACGAGCTGATTCTTTTCAATTAACCTGTTAAATCTGTTCACAAATTGCACTGAATGATTTATTTGTGACCGATCCGAACTGTTCTCCAGTCAACAACATCTCACTGATTCAAATAATCCAGTCAGAGCTAGTTTCCAGTTAACAACTCACTGAATTCACAAGTCTGACTCATTTTTTGCCATTTACACTTGCTAAATCTGATCAGATTTCAAACGGATATGCACAAAAATCAGTTTGGACTGACAGTCTCAACGTAGCCAAAATGATATTGAAAAAGAAAGTGTAAACTGGCGTCGTGTCAGTTAAGTTTTTCGGTAAGTTGAATAGGGAAGGCGTAGGATGTAGCGTAAGCTTTTTGAACTGCAAGAGTTTTACACTTTCTTTGTACGTTGAATATGGAAGGTGGCCGGAAGCTATATATATTACTTCATAAATTTTCATTAAATATGGATTTTTTTTTTTTTTTTTTTTTTTTTTTTTTACACAAACACATCGCTTCACTTCAGAAATTCTTAATTACCCCCCGGAGCTGTGTGGAGTACACGTTTATGATGGATGGATGTGGATGGAAGCACTTTCTTCAGCTCATACTCATTGGCCCCTGTTCACTGCCATTATAAAGCTCGGCTGCGTCAGGACATGTATTAAAGTGGTGGTTCAGTGTTTTTTTTTCTAGGCTTGATTGTGCTTTTGGGGCACAGTTTAACATGTCTTAATGCTTCATTTTTTTTTTTTTTTTTTTTAAACCGTATTTTTTATATATTTTACCTTTATTCTACACCTCTGTTTCCAATGTCATATGAACGGCTCATTTAACTTGCTGGTTCTATGAAGCCACTCCCTATAAAATACACAGTGTGCTCAGATTGGTTAGCGCTTAGCGGGCCTGTGATTCGCTCATGGCTCTGGATTCGCTGAAGCTTCCGGAAACGCCACGCACCTTACCATTCGTTGCTTCAGTGGAAATGTAAATTGGCGACTATATTACTGTATCAAATTGAGCTGAATCAGACCCAGATGAAGAGGGTCAAGTAGAACCTCTGCAATCGCGGCTTTTAAAGGATGTTTATGAATGGTATTTCATTTTGTATTTGTGTCAAAGTGTTTAGATATGCTGTCACTGCTGTTTGTTAGCTTTCAATATACCTTTTTATCCTGATTAAAGCTTTACTGTAGCCGAATACATGACTGAGTAGTAGAATAGAAGTTTGTTGGTGTTTGTAGAACTTAGCTAACTGGCTAGCGAAGCAAAATGTGTTGGTCTTTGTTTACGTCCCTGATGCAACGAAAATAGCAACAGAACTATAGGTTTAAAAGACATGTACAAACAATAAAACATACTTACAGTTTGAAGCCAATAAACAGCAGCTTCTGCTTTTAAAGTGGGAACTGCTCCTTTCAGTAATAGCCTTTGTGCAAATCCAGCATTGAACTCGTTTAGATTCTGGAAGCTGTCTTCCACGGTGTATCCAGTGTAGAAAATATCACAGATTATAATGGGTTCTATTATTTTTTGACGCATCGCGCGCGTCTGGTGTACTCAACTCTTCCGCTTCCACATGCTGCGCCACGTGGCCTCGCCCACCTTGTTGCGTGTTTTGCAGGGTTTATGATGTCACCAACCCGGGAAGAAGCTCGTTGTAGTCCAAACCGGTCGTTTTTGTGGGCATTAAAGTGCCTTAACTTTAAAAGACAATATCTCTGTGTGCATTGAACTTTCAGCACTGTAACTTTGCAGATACTGTTATAAAAAAAAAGTTCAATCGCAATGAACCACCCCTTTAAAATAAAAAGTCATATACATCTAGGATGTCTTGAGGGTGAGTAAAGCTTGGGGTCATTTTCATTTGAAAGTGAACTAATCCTTTAACATGCAGCAAATATCAGTAACATGAGGAATGTTGTTTTATGTACTTTTTTCTGTCAACATGAGAACATTCATCAAATACAAATAACATCATAAAGATGTTCTGAGAATGTTGTTCTCAGAGCGTTTTCTCTGAACGATATGAAAATGTTGCGATAGTCTTTGATAGTCTTGATTTGACTGGATTGTGGTTTTCTATTGGCTGATCTCATGATGTGAGTGACAGGTTGTCCCGTCCTCGCACCAGTAAGAAGAGATAAGAGAAGAGATGTTGCTCCTTTTGATTAAAGGATTAGTTCACTTCAGAATTAAAATTTCCTGATAATTTACTCACACCCATGTCATCCAAGATGTTCATGTCTTTCTTTCTTCAGTCGAAAATAAATTAAGGATTTTGAGGAAAACATTCCAGGATTTTTCTCCATATAGTGGACTTTAGTGGGGTACAACGGGTTGAAGGTCCAAATTGCAGTTTCAGTGCAGCTTCAAAGGGCTCTGCATGATCCCAGATGAGGAATAAGGGTGAAGCGATCGTTCATTTTCTTAAAAAAAAAAAAAAGTATATACTTTTAACCACAAATGCTCATCTTGCACGGCTCTGTGATCCACCACGCATTACGTAATCATGTTGGAAAGGTCACGCATGACGTAGGCGGAAGTTCCGCGGTAGGGCAAAAAACTCCATCTCATCTTCTACTCGCATTGCACAGCAGTGCAAGAAGAGCATCTGTGGTTAAAAGTAAATTTTTTTTTTTTTTTTTTAGAAAATGACCAATTGTTTTGCTAGATAAGACCCTTATTCCTCGTCTGGGATCGTGTAGAATGCTTTGAAGCTGCACTGACACTGCAATTTGGACCTTCCACCCATTGTACCCCACTGAAGTCCTCAAGTCCTCATTTCCTCAAAAACCTTAATTTCTTTTCAACTGAAGAAAGAAAGACATGAACATCTTGGATGACATGGGGGTGAGTAAATTATCAGGAAATTTTAATTCAGAAGTGAACTAATCCTTTAATCAAAATAGCCCCTCCCTCTTGCAGCAACTTCTCTTCTCTTCTCTTCTCTTCTCTTCTCTTCTCTTCTCTTCTCTTCTCTTCTCTTCTCTTCTCTTCTCTTCTCTTCTCTTCTCTTCTCTTCTCTTCTCTTCTCTTCTCTTCTCTTCTCTTCTCTTCTCTTCTCTTCTCTTCTCTTCTCTGATGACCTGTTTACTGGTGCGAGGACGGGACAACCTGTCACTCACATCATGAGATCAGCCAATAGAAAACCACAATCCAGCCAAATCAAGACTATCAAAGACTATTGCAACATTTTCATATCGTTAAGAGAAAACACTCTGAGAACAACATTCTCAGAACATCTTTATGATGTTATTTGTATTTGATGAATGTTCTCATGTTGACAGAAAAAAGTACATAAAACAACATTCCTCATGTTACTGATATTTGCTGCATGTTAAAGGATTAGTTCACTTTCAAATGAAAATGAATATTGGCTGTTTATTACTACTTATTAGGCATATATTAATGCCTTATTCTGCATGACCTTATTCTACATTCTTAATCCCAATACCTAAGATTAACAACTAACTATTAATAAGCAGTAAATTAGGAGTTTATTAAGGGATAAGTCATAGTTAATAGTGAATTGTGTTCCCTATACTAAAGTGTTACCGAATTGTCAATTTTGATTTCATAGTGACTTTAAGATGAGAATGCATATCAAATATAAATTATCTTTTAATAATTTTCTATAAATGTTATTTTAATAATGTTTTATCTTGACAATTACATAACCTTCACAAAACATTTTGTTGTGGGAACTTTCCCTGTTAGCTGGGAATATAGTCGCAAGTCACTGTGTATTTGGAATAAATTATTATCATTGTGTTCTTTTGAATTAGAGTTTGCTCAAATCACACCACAGTCTTCATCTCATGCTAACTGGCATTCAAATTAGATCAAAGATGCTATTTGATTTCATTGTAGCTGTGCAAACACATGCATCTCATGGGAACAGATGAAAATGGCTTCTATAGCAGGACATGTGTTGTCATAAATCTTCTGCGTTGGCTGCAGCCTGTGCGAGGCCCAGATGGGCAGGAGTGGTGGAAACATGGGCTGCGTTGACTAGAGTATTGAATAGAGCACCTCAGAGATGGAAAAGATCTGTCTGCTGGATGACACCACATGAATTTGGATTTAGATCAAGAAGCAGGTGAGGCTGGCTGTCAGCTAAACTGAAATATTGGGTACAAACAGATGCTAGGCAACAGTGTGGCCAATATTTTGAAAATCTTCAGTCCATTTGTGAAGACAATAGTGTTTTTCAAACCTGTCCGAGAGGACCCCCACTGCTACATATTTTGGAAGTCTCTCTAATCTAACAAACCTGACTTAAAACATCAGTTCAGTGGTAAAGAGCTCCATGACATGTATTTGATGTCCCAATAAGTGAGTAATTCAAAATGTGCATTCATGGGATAGGTTTGAGACTACTGCATTGTTCCTTTAGTTAAAGGGACAGTTGTCCCAAAAATGAGAATTCTGTTATCATTTACTCACCCTCAGTAATATTCAGTATAATGTTATCAATTTGACTGCACTGACACTAATTGATAAGAACAAAACTTGAACTAAATTGAGCTGGATAATGACATAGTCTTCAGTAGAGCTGCTTTATAGTTAAATCAATTTTGTTTCATAATTAATGAACTCTGCAACATCTACAATGAACTGAACTGAACTGAACTGAATCAACACTGAACTGACTTGAGCTGAAAAACAACACTATTGCCTTCTGTAGAGCTGCTTATAGTTGAATTAAAATCAGCATGAAACAGCATGAAATTAATATAAATTAAACAAAACTCACATTCTGTAAAAAACAAAAAAACAAAAAAACAAAAAAACAAAACAAGAAACAAGGAGATGTTAGGCAACATCAAGTTAGTCTTTTCCATAAAATGAAAGTAAATGGTGACCAGAGCTGTCAAACAAGATTGCAATTTAAAGGAATAGTTCATACAAAAAGGAAAATTCTGTCATCAATTACTCACCATCATGTTCTTCTAAACCAGGGGTATCCAAACTCAGTCCTGGAGGGCCACTGTCCTGCAGAGTTTAGCTCCAACTTGCCTAAACACACCTGCCCTGAAGTTTCTAGCCTATAGTAAGACCTTGATTAGCTGGTTCAGGTGTGTTTAATTAGGGTTAAAGCTAAACTCTGCAGGACAGTGGCCCTTCAGGAGCAGGATTGGACACCCTTGTTCTAAACCATTCATCTTCAAAACACAATGAAATAAAGATATTTTTAATGAAACCTGAGAGAATTGCCCCTTTATTAAAATTCCACACAACCAAAACTTTCAAGCTTCAAGAAGGTCATAAAGACTTTGTAAAAGAAATCCATATTAATACAGAATTTAATAAATTTCTTGTGAAGAGACAATCACTTTATATGATGAAGAGATTTAAAGCTGCAGTCCGTAACTTTTTTTGGTTAAAAATGATCCAAAATCAATTATTGAGCAAGTACATATCCAGCCAGTGTTCAAAACTATCTCCTTATTTTAGCTCGATTCACAACGGTAAGCTTGTAATAATGTTTTATAATAAGAGCGACCTGGTGGATTTCCGTGGGAAATTCAAGCATGCAGCAGTTCGTCTTTGCGTCATTACGTTACGTCTGTAAACAGAAAGTCCAGGCTAGTCGGCTTTATCATGGGAGGATGCTGCTTGTAGCGGATTATTTATAGTCTGTTCTCACAGCAGCTGGAATAATTAAATTTATCATTTTGATGGTGGATTATAATCCAGAAAGGTCCAAATGACAGTCATCAGTGACAACTGGAGATTTACCCGTAGTCAAAAAGCAAAAGACTTTGGACTGTGGAGTGGATACAGAAATTGAAATCTACAGGTAACGCTAATACACACTAAATACACATAGTCACGCAATGCTGATAACATTAACAATTTGAGAACAAAGTATAACAACAATAATAATTTGCATGGTTTGATGCGATATGAGCTAAGCGATCCTTAGATTTAATCACCATTGGCAGCGCGATTTATTGTAGGCTAATGCTTTTCCCCTCAGTTGGTCAGAACAAAAGTGGCATACATGTTACTTACCTGATCAGATGACATTTTCCGGTGAAAATTCGTACTTTGGTCATACTTCAAGACTACAATCTGTAATTCCGAAGTACAGTATCCAGACCAGTGTGCTGACTGACAGTAAACATTAGATTCATCCGCTTCATTTGCTGACGAGCTGTGCCGATGCACAACATATGTTCAGATAATAATTCTGCATATGACTGCAATCGCAGGTTTCAAACAGAGATGGCGACAAAGGGGAAAAATGCCAGACTGCAGCTTTAATTTAGGCTTTTATACACATCAAAACATTGATCAACACACATGTATAGAGCACATCAAATAAGGTAAATTGAGCATGTGTGTTTGATGTTTGAGAACCAGGTGAGGTGTCAGAAACACTGAGGGTAATTAGAGGGACAAAAAATATTTTTCTTTTTTTTTTCTCTCGAAGATTACCAACGAAAGACTTTTGGGATTGGAATTGAGTAAATAATGACAGAATTTTCATTTTTAAGTGAACTATCTCTTTAAATAAACTAAATCTGGTTCTGTATATCAAACACTCTTCAGTTACCAGCCAAGATGCTTTAGCTTCCAGAGCCAATTATCCAACACTGATCACTGAATTACTAACAGAATTACTAATTATATTAATTAGAGTTTATTTATTTATTTTTTTCTATTGTATTGTATTTCATTTTAATTTCTATTTTTTATTGTTAAGAAAATAATTTGTAGATGGAAAGATTATTTAAGTTTTTAGGAAAGAGTGTTTATCAAATTAATTCAGCACATTAATGGTAATCCACTTGATGCCCTAACAAAAGTGCTTTCATTAATGCATAAGCATTTTTGCCACCCCCAGAGAAATTCTCTTATGAATGCAGAGAGAGAAAATAGCAATGTTGCTGTGGTAAATGATATGAAATTATTTGAAATGTTAATTAATCTAATATGACTAAACCTTCTTAACATTTATTCCAACATCCAAACAGAGTCCTTTGTGCATGTTCTGGATACAAAAAAAAGGTCTTGTTTCAGATGAAGACCACATAAGATTTTCTGCCACAAGCTGTTTGTTTTATGTGAAAATACAAGGGGCAAATTTGAACAGAGTGGCTATATAAAGTGCATCCTACACTACGCTGTTCACGCTCATCAAACAGTAACTGCACGAAATTGAGAGAAATTTCCAGGATGCCTACACTGCCATGCGCTACAGTCTCTACAATTACACTTGAAGCTGATAAAATGTACAGCAGATAGCAGCTTTACCTTCAGATAGGCACCTAGCAACCAGATAAAAAAAGAATAAAAAGAAAATAATTTGAAAAGCAGAAGGACAGTCAATCAGAATGCTTGTCTGTGGCACTCTGTTGCTCAGTTAATATGATTCACAGCATATGCATGAAATAAATAAATTGTAAATATGACACAGAGTAAAGGGAATGAAAAGATGATTTTCCAGAACAAGGTCTCAGGAAACAGCAGGGTGCTTTAAATCTTGTGCAGTGAAACAGACACATATTATTCATGTATTTTCTGCTGTATTTTCCCTTAGAGCAATCCCACAAGCCAAGAGCATGGTTTTCATGCTTACGCTCCACTACCAAATGCAGGCACAGATCCAGCATTTTCTTGACTGAGAATGTGGTATAGCTGTGACTAGCACTGTGGTAATAACCCTATGCTGTTCTCATCTGCTTACTCTGCTGCTGGGCCAAATGTAAATCTCTGTGCTGAAACTTGCATAATAACATTCAATTGATGCTCGGTGGGGAAGCTGTTGGGAATGTCCCTTTCACCCAGTTTGTGTCGTCTAATAGTGGCCCATTCATAAAAAGGCAATCAATCAATCAATAAAAACAATAATAATAATGAATATGCTTAAAATATGATTTTTTTTTTTTTTTTTTTTTTTTTGTCAAAACCATCATTGACAAATTTGAGGAGGCTAAGAAACAGTCAGCAACATTCAGTGAGTTAATCCCTCGCTGTGTCCAGAGGCCGGAACCTTCCACCAGCCACTCCAGGCCAGGGCCCAGCTACATGAGAAAAGAACAAATGTCCAGCATGGTAGCCTCAAGCCCGCAAAGATAAGGGCATCAGAATTTTGGCAGCTTGGCAGCTTCTGCCAAACTTCTCTCAGTGAGTACTGAATACCATAGAGAAAGGCTACAGGATTCAGTTTGCCTTCCTTGCACCTCAATTCAATGGCGCAGTATTTGTGCACCTGGAGTCAGAAAATTTTCATAAACCAAGAACTTCAATCTCTTTTGGTGAAAGTGGCCAAAAAAGGGACTCAGGGCTCTACAGTCAGTACTTTATTGTGCCCAAATGGACTACCGGCAGAAGCACCATTTGACCCACTGTTTGGAGTCTGATTGGAGTCAGTTTATGCTAAGAATGCTAACTCTTAAAATGGCTCTCTTGTTATCATTGACTTCACTAAAAGAGTAGGAGATTTGCAGGTCCTGTCAGTTCCCTCTTTTGCCTAGGCTATGCTCCAGGTGATTTCAAAGTTATACTGCACCCCTGACCAGACTATATTCCAAAAGTTCCTTCGATGTCTGGCCAGCCCGTGGTCTTGCAGACTTTCTTTCCTACACCTCATGCTTTGAGGATCTACATGCGCCTCTCAGGCCAGAGGCGTAAATTCTTTTAGCTGCTGGTCTGCTTTGGGAGCTGCAATAGAGGGAATGTGGTCACCAAGCAGCATATTTTGCATTGGATAACTGACATGATAGCCCTCTCCTATGAGGGGCATTGAAGGACTTTGTCTCTAGGGGTTAGGGCCCACTCCACTAGGAGTGTTGCATCTTCCAAAGCTTTTTCTAGGGGTACATCCTTACAAGATATTTGTGGTGAGGTAGGATGGTACTCTCCACACACATTCATCAAGTTTTATAGTCTGGATGCAGATTCAACCCCAGGGTCTCAAGTCACTTCATAGTTGATCTGGTCTCATCTTGCACTCACAACTGCCTGTGCAGAATCACAGCCTTGTGGTGCAGGTACTGTCCTGTGGCGTGGCGACATTGGCATTAAAGTTTTCATAGCATCAAGCCATGACGCTGTGTTGGTTTTTATTCAACATGTCTGGTTAAGTTTGTAATCCACCTCCCTGAGAGGGGAATAAGACTTTGGGCTGCTAAACCCCCAGCCATGCATGCATGTCTTCCTCAGACAATTAGAATCTGGCAACACGCTGCCATGGTGTCTATTTATAGTTTCGGTGATGCACTACATTATGTCATCATGCTCAGCCAATTGCTGATTGGCGTGTGTAAACGCATGCTTCAGACACCGGGTCACACGAAGCGTTTCTATACCGTCAAGTCATGACACAGCATCTTGTTCCCCTTTCAGGGAACTGGGTTACATGCTTAACCTGAGACATTTTTATTTATATTACATTGTGCGATCATTGCAACCACACATGACACGCCTGATTTTAAGTTAATAAGTTCAATAATAAAAGTCAATAATAATAATAATAATAATAAATAATAATACAATTAAGTTCACTGTTCTCTGATGTTGGTTCATGGTCACATGAAATGAAGCAAATAAACAAATAAAATAATTCATTTTTTTTTTATGAAGTATTTTATTATGATTCTTTTTATTTTAAAATTATTTATTTTAATAAACTCACGAATCCCCTGCAGTTTTGTCATGAACCCCAGCCTGGGAAACCCTGACATAATGTAATATTTAATGTAGTTCATGTTGTTGATAGCAAAGAATTATATATTTTTTCTTTCTCTTTGCATTTTTATATCAATATGGTACAAGATTATTGTATTCAAATCAATGTAATAAACTAGTTAGGTCAAAAGTAATCTAAAAGTAATCAAAAATTTGTCAGATCATATTACCTTAAATGGATTACATTACTAACTAAAATTTTTGTCATGTAATTTGGAATCAGTAACCGACTGCTATTTGTAAATAAACTACCCAGCTCTGAAAATAGCCAGTTGAACAAAAATGCCTAAAATACAAAGAAACAGATGTGGTTCAGAATCATTAATTCTACTACATCTGTACTGCTCAACTCAGGAGAGAGGCTGCTGCATTGTATAGCGCATCTGTGTTGTCTGTCTTGTCCAGTTATTTGTGTCTCTCGTGTGTCAGAAATCCACTACTGACTCCTGTTACTCTGTTTGATCAGATTCCAGTTTTACCATTGTTTCCTGAACTACATACTGTACACACCAACTGTACCCCTCCTACACCGACTTCCTGTACTCTGACTCATTTCCATGGTTGATGCAACCTATGAAAAAGTTGCATTTCAGAGTGTGAGACATTTTGAAATGTCACATCCCGGAATATTATTATACATATTTTCTTTTCTGCATTTCGCTCTCAGACAGGAGAAATCCAACAATTATTATTATTTTTTTTTTAGAGAAGATGCTTAGAATGCCCTGCAGTTTCATTTGATTTCAAAATGGTTTAAAACCACCCATTTTTTTCTAATGTATTTCAATGTAAGTGTATCTTGCCAAATAGTATATCTGCAAATGGGGGAAAAACATCAATAGCTATCTCTGAAAAAATAAGAAATTTAGTTTTGCAGTTGTCAGGAATTTTATTTATTTATTTACTTACTTAATTATTTAGGACTAAGGGGTCTGATTTACTTTAATCACTTGTGTCTCAATCCTCATTCGCTCAATAGACCCTGAAGCCTTACTGTCTTTCATTACAGCCCCCTAAAATCCTCAAAATCTGTGATTTTGATCTGTCTACATGTTTTCAGAAACAGCCGCTGCAGTAATCCACTTAAATCTTAGGTTATTCCTCTCTGAATCCTCCTCTTACCAAGCATTAAAAACTTCAAATGTTCTCACTTTAAGCAATAATCTTCCCTTTAGTCACTGGTGGACCAGAGCCAGTGGAGGCAAAGACACCTGTCATATAATGTTCACACAATAGAGACAAACTGATCTTAACTACTTGATTTTTTTTTTTTTTTTTTTTTGTTAAAAAATGTAATTATAATATCACCCAGCTCTTTATATAATGTTAGATATATGTTGGAAGTATGTCCAACTTTATCCCCATACATACAGTATACTCATATAGAGGGATATATACTATACTGCACATATCAAGTTTGATTGCTTATATCGTCGCAAAATGCAAACTATCGGCCATCTTTAATCTGCAGAAAGCAACTATAATGCATGAAGATATTATAATAGACATTAAAGGTGCCCTAGAACTTTTTAAAAAAAAGATGTAATATAAGTCTAAGGTGTCCCCTGAATGTGTCTGTGAAGTTTCAGCTCAAAATACCCCATAGTTTTTTTTAAATTCATTTTTTTAACTGCCTATTTTGGGGCATCATTATAAATGAGCCGATTCAGGGCTACAGGCCCTTTAATTCTTGTGCTCCACGCCCACGGAGCTTGCGCTTGCCTTGAACAGTGCATAAACAAAGTTCACACAGCTAATATAACCCTCAAATGGATCTTTACAAGATGTTCGTCATTCATGCTGCATGTATGCATCGATTCCTGTGAGTATAGTATTTATTTGGATGTTTACATTTGATTCTGAATGAGTTTAAGGCTATATGCTCCGTGGCTAACGGCTAATGCTACACTGTTGGAGAGATTTATAAAGAATGAAGTTGTGTTTATGCATTATACAGACTGCAAGTGTTTAATAATGAAAATAGCGACGGCTCTTGTCTCCGTGAACACAGTAAGAAACGATGGTAACTTTAACCACATTTAACAGTACATTAGCAACATGCTAACGAAACATTTAGAAAGACAATTTACAAATATCACTAAAAATATCATGATATCATGGATCATGTCAGTTATTATTGCTCCATCTGCCATTTTTTGCTATTGTTCTTGCTTGCTTACCTAGTTTGTTGATTCACCTGTGCAGATCCAGACGTTACTGGCTGCCCTTTTCTAATGCCTTTCATAATGTTGGGAACATGGGCTGGCATATGCAAATATTGGGGCGTACACCCCGACTGTTACGTAACAGTCGGTGTTATGTTGAGATTCGCCTGTTCTTCGGAGGTCTTTTAAACAAATTAGATTTATATAAGAAGGAGGAAACAATGGAGTTTTTTGACTCACTGTATGTCATTTCCATGTACTGAAGTCTTGTTATTTGACTATGCCAAGATAAATTAAATTTTTCATTCGAGGGCACCTTTAACATTATGGGTTTCCATAAAGCTGCTTTGAAACAACGTATATTGTGAAAAGTGCTATACAATTAAATTTGGGTTACTATTCTAGTTACTAAGTCACTTTGCAACCACATGTCAGCTAACACTCATTAGAGTATTAGTAAACTGTTAGGTTAGGGTTTATGGAATTAGATGATGTTACTTTTTAGCTATTTAGTTTATTGTTTTTATTTTCAGAATGTTTTTCTCATTTATAAGTGTATATTTTTGTTCATGTTCACAAATGTTTTGTACCACATCCCTTGTAGGCTTTTGGTTCATTTGAACATGAGGCTGCCCCCTAATAGTTAACAAAAATTTTGTTAGTCACAGGGGGAAAAAATCACAGGAAGTTGCAAAGTCACGCAGTCTGTGACGGACAGAATAGAGAGTAAACAGCTGGTTTATGTGGTTCTCTACATTGGGCAGGACATCCAAATGCTCTATCATTCATCGACCTCAAATATGGCTTATCATCTGAAGCATGTTAAAGCAAGTGTTTGTGCGGAGTGTGAAAGCTGAATAATACATCTTTTGAATCTGTGAAGAGTCTAATTTTATTTGTGTGCACTCACAATAACAAAACGTTGTGCTTTTGTAAATTAATGAAAACAAACAGGGTGCGCTTTTTGATGTCTCTCTTTGTCAACTTCAGCGCGGCAAAAAAAAAAAAGAATCGAAACTCCATGAAAACTTGCCTCACACAGACATGAAAAATGTATCTAAGCAAAATGTATACTTTAAAAATAACCTATTCAAATGAAAAACAAATATTCTCAGTTTATGTAATCCATATGAAACGTGCATATTGGCCATTACTTCTGCCGGTGTGACATGGCAATTGAGCTTGAGTGCTGATTAGGCTATAAAGGCATTAAAGACTCTTTATCATGATTTATATGGTTGAATAATAAATGTGCAATTAGTCGACAAATCGCTTAAAATGAACAACTGCTAGTCAACCAGAAAAATCTTTAATCAAGGGCAGCTCTACCAAAAGTGGTGACACAGCTCTCAGAAGCACAAACCCCACTACTCCATCACTCAACGCCCACTCTGCATTGCAGTAAAATCATAAAACTATTCCTGCCAACACACATTTTTATGGGCACATAGGTGCAGGCCTATATCAGACCTTTACACCTTTATGCTTTTCTTTCTTTCTCTGACAAGTTTTGTCCCTAGATGCTTAATCCAGAGTGTCACTCTGCTCTGTATCCAAGGAACCCTGGAAGCTGTCACAGAAAGAGCTCTCTTGAATGTAATCCTTTTGCCACTGGCAGGAAGTCATCTGTGAAATTTTTGGCTATGTAATAGCTCCCAATTTAAGAGCGATCTATGTCTTCACTCTTGAAAATGACAGAATTAGAGAATGATAGAGTAACTGTGAAAAATTATAAAATTATCTCCTGCGGCATGCACTGACCTTCACTTCCACATAAAGTGTTTTGCAGCAAGGCAAACTGCATCTACAGTGCATTGATAAGAGTGCCACACCACGCTGCCTGTAGCTACAATCTTTAGAAATGTTCTTAAATTGCAAATTACTTATCTACAACAGGGTGGCTTCAAATAGTTATTCTGATTGAGTGGTGGAGTCTCTGTAGGAATCAAACTCTCCTTCCTGCTGAGCTCTAGTCCAAGTCAGTAATCATGTTGCATATGTTGTGTGGTGATAATCATGGCAGACATAAGAAAGGCCCTGTGTGCCCGACAGAATAGACATGATTTAGCCAAGACTGAAATTTAATCTCCCTCATGTCATTCAAAACAAAGACTTTCTTTCTGTGGAAAATAAAGACCAAAAAAAGCATTATAAAAGCCCCAATATACTTACATGCGAAATTGAGGAATGAACTGGTGTGATGTCATTTTGAACAAAATCAGGCAAAAAAGATGTTCGTTTGAAGTTTGTTTGTGGGAGTTCAATACTGCTTGCCAAAAGCAAATTTTCCAGAAAAGTTTGCTCCGTAAACATCTTTGAGCTACCATAGGTACTTTGCATAGGGTTCTGGGGCTTCTTCTGTTCAGTCCATCTGACACAAGTAAAACATGAACATATTGGAAAGCTGCTTTATAGTAAAATCGTAGTTGTATTTCTGATCGAAAGCAATCCTGATATTGTTTTTCATGTTTAGTACTGTAAAGCTGCTTGCTTTAAAGCAATATATTGTATAAAGTGCCAAATAAATGTGATGAGATGCTTTCTTAACTGCTGTTTTCTCACCGCTGTCATTTTGTTGTGTGTTTATTTTGTTACTGAGAGGAAAGTGCACAAAACACATATATTTCAAACTTCTTTTTATCCCTAAGAGAAGAACAAAAAAGACCTTCTCCATGATTATATCAGGACCTTAAAAGTGGCCAGTACGATTCATGCTCTATGTTTTCTGAATTTAGCTTTGTTTGATGAATACACCAACATTTTCAGTGTTCATTCCTTCAGTGACCAGAAATTAAATCTAGTGTCCTGCACCCACTAGTAAAAATATATCAAAAATGTCTGAATCATTTTTGGTTTGACTTTAAGGTCCAGGGGAGTGGTGCATGAAAATTCACACCAATTCTCAATGGCCTTTTCTCCAAGGATCAGAGGTGTTTGGGGTTCCCAAGAGCGACCCCTAGTGTCACTATTTTGACACTCCATCAAAGTTAGTGATAGATAGGGAACATCTAAGGTTACTTATGTAACCCTGGTTCTCTGAATAGGGAACGAGATGATGCGTCGAGACGCCGTGGGAACATGTGAAGCACATGTGAAATCAGTCCAATGAACATTATAGGTGGGTGACATCACAGACCAGGAAACTATAAAGCATACCCAGAACAAAAATGCTAGCTTCTGATAGGCTGAAGCCAGATGCTTACAGGGATGCAGGGAGTATGGCAAGGTGATGCAGCATCTCGTTCCCTATTCAGGGAACATCTAGGTTATGTATGTAACCCTCGTTCCCTGAAGGAGGGAACGGATACGCTATATCAGAACAGTACTGATGAATGGGGTCTTGCCTGAGAGCACTGCGCTACGGTTGCAGCGTTGTCCGTATGGACCAGAACATGCTTGTACTTCAGGTGGAGGGTTCCACTCGAGCCCAATGCTCTCAGCTGCCTGGGAAAACAAGGCCATCAGCTCGGGATCAGACTCAGGCAACGCTGGCATACCAGCATCTCCCTGTCACCCTGCGTCTTCATCTCTTGTAATGTGGTGATCGACATTTGATTATTCGCCGGAGCCCCAGATGAGATGCTGGGACCCTGGCGAGAGGGACCAACAAACTCAGCTGGAAGCTCCATAGCTTGCAGTGTTTGCGAGGGGGGTGTGGCCTGAGGAGGCTGTCTCATCGGGGAAGCCCACACTGTCACCCTCAGACCACCCTGGCCACCAGCCAAAATAGCCCTCTCATGAGAAGAGGAGCTAGATTGAGGTATGGCAGAGGGGACTCTACCTTGTTTGAGGTAATCAAGTCTTGATCTTAATGCAATGGGAACATGAACCAACCACGAGCCCAGACACATGACACAGCGATCGTGGCTGTCAGGCGGAGCCATATACCGACCGCACCCAGAAACACACAGGTGGAATGACATCGTTAAAAAGATGCAATAACACACCTGTGCTGCTCTTTTAGAGAGGAAATGCTCTTTCAGTGGTGCTGAAGTGCTCAGGGGAGACACAGGCTCAGCGTGCAGGCTAAGAAGGAAATCTGAAACAGCAGGCAGGAAGCTCTTCTTATCTGCTTAAAACGCGCTGTAACACACAACACTGGTAACTGAAGAGACTGACTCGTAGAATACACTCAGGTGATCGCAGACCACAACAAGCACTCGGCTCCAAAGTGAAAGCTTGAATGTGATTATGCTTGCGCTGCTCATTATATACCCACAGAGCAGGCGGAGATTGTGATGCAAATTCTGCAGACCAAGGTACTCAGCGTACCATTGGCTCATTTTGTTACCACTTGAAGGTGAATGGGCTCTCGGGCGAGACCCCATTCGTGAGTACTGTTCTGACGTAATGTTGAACGTGACCGGCTGAAAGGGAACCAGGGTTACATATGTAACCAGAGTCATTCCCTTTCATGGGAACTCGAGCTGTGTTGAGACGCTGTGGGAGCCTCATACCCATGATGCCATAGTACCAAGTGTCTGTCTGAAGTAAATCAGGACGAAAGCACCACGGACCCCGTGGAGCCCAAGTCCAGGGAGGACCAGCCTGCCGCATCACAAATGTCATGAAGCAAAACTCCTGAAAGTAAAGCTTTAGAAGCGGCCATACTCCTGGTAGAATGGGCCCGGACAGTCTCAACCACCCACTTGCTCATCTTCTGTTTAGATACAGTACACCCTTCCCTAGGTGACCCGAAATTGACAAACAATTGATCTGACGTACGCCACAGGGCAGCTCTGTGGTTGTAAGTCAGATCAATTTCACATGCTTCACGATGCAATCACACAGAGACGTTCCTACATCTCGACGCAGATTGAGTTCCCATGAAAGGAAACTGACCAGCAACCTATTATTGGGCTGCAACCTAACACAAACCTATAACTACCATAAACCACACTGAATTAATGTTACAGAGAAAGGGCAACTAATTTCAATGATTATTTAAAGGCGAAGAGTGATTTTTTTTTTAGTGCACACAGTATGTACAGCACTATATTGTGACCTCAAAACACTTTTAACATAGTGCAAGATTTGTAAACTAATTCATTTTCACGTTTACATCACATAATTTTCTCCATATATATGGCTTTTCTGATGTAGTAAACTTGCACAGTAGCTCACCTGGTAAAGCATTGCACTTGCAATGTGAAGTGCTTGGGTTTGAGTCCGATGAAACAGGAGTCATGATAAAAGGGCTCAAAAACTTGTAGAAACAAGCTCAAATTGAATGGTTAATTCAGCAAATGTGTTTTCATCTCACACTAAAAACATCTGTTTTTGCTCTCATTATTGGTTAGGTTTAGGGTAGGGTTTAGTGTAGGTACAGTATGTTCATTTTAACATTACAGAGCATTAACCTTTTTGCACTACTCACCATTTAACGAGTTTGTTTGCCCATATAATCTTTAGGGTATTAGGTTAGCTAATTTGGCTTGCTGTCCACTGAGGAGGGGCTCGATGAAGCATCTTCAACTCGAGCTCTGATACACCCCCCCAATGAATAAATATAGGATGTGATTACATAGGGCAAGGTACCTGAAATGAAGGTGGAGTTTGGGGAGGTGGAGGGATGCTGCAACAGCTGAGACTGAAGAGAGGTAAGCAGCTGCTTATATACTCTGGCTGTTGATTGGAAGATTAGATGGGCTCGCTCCTCCCTAAATTACGTTTAGGAACTTCACTTAATTTCTAAAAAAAAAAAAAAAAGCTGTGATACGTGCATTAGCCAACATAAAATGTTGCCACAGTCATGTTTAACTGTTCCCTTTCGGGAACTCGAGCTGCGTCAGAGCGCTAGGGGAAATGCCTCCGTGGGAACCGGTGTCTGAAACACATATCCAATCTTGGCAATATCATATTGACCGGCAACAGCCCATGACATCATAACAATGCGACCCACAGTATATAAGGGGCACCCGAATTACATGTCATCCTCTTTTCGTCTTCAGGGACTGTTTTGTGTGAAACACTATTGTGGTAATTATGAAATGCACAGAGAAACTAGAAGGTTTACTAAGTGTGAGGATCCGTGTCCTTGTTATCTCACACCAGATGATACACACAAGCTGTGCGTTCTTTGTCTGGGAGAAGAGCATGCACTGGGAATTCTCAAGGGAGTTACCTTTGCAAACTGTAGCATAAATGACTAATCCTCTCAGCCACCCTTTCCCGCGTATGCTGAGCTGTGGGAGTTTATGGAACGTGCTGCCGGCAGATTACAGTTGCCATGGCAGCACGTTAGGAGAGAGATGCGCGCATTCAAAAAGATTGACGATCTGTTTCTCTCTGGCCATATTACTACAGCTCAAGTGAGCCTTCCATTCCTTCCTGACCTACATACTGAGGTTGAAGGGGCATGGAAGAATGCCAAAACATATTCTGAATAATATATAATGCCCTTTTAGACTGGAAAAGAGTGGTAGACCTTCACGTTTTCCATGGTGTTAGGTCGCCACCCTGTGGCCGGAGGTTGAACTGTTTTGTGTGGTGTGTGGTTACTATTTAATACTAGTTTCTAGTATTTTCTTTGTAGACCACTGTTCCCTGTGTAGGGTTTGTGGAAGGAATATGGGTGTGTGTCATTGCCACTGACTGATAATAATAATTATAATAATAAATGCTATTATCTAGCACTTTTCTTGTAAATGGCAGGGCATACACGGCAGCGGCTTTGACTAGTAGCATTCAAGACGTGCATGCCACTGAGGTTTGAGTCCTCAACCAGACAGGAGGCTCCGTTCTTCTTTAACCCCAGGCGCTTCTTACATCAGGCCTGTGGCTGGGCCGATAATGAGTATTATGATTCTGATGGTCTGCCTTTGGCTTTGATAATGAGAAGACCCTTTCAGGTTTGTAGGATGGAAGATACTACATTTCCATGGTGGAGGTCGCCACCCTATGGCAGCAGGAAGAACTGTTACCAGGTCTTGTATCTATTTAAAATACTAAGGTATTTCTTTTAGACCGCTGTTCCCTGTGTAGGACGTGCGTGGGCATCCATCTAAATTAAAAATGGAATTTTTTTTTTTTTTATCTATTTATTTTTATGATTTATAGATAGAAAGAAGTACCATTTGGGTCTTCTTAGGTGTGTGTGCTGGTTTTTGCTTATTGTATGTTTTCTGGTGAGACCACACTCTTTTGTATTTCTCTTTATTAGTGAGTAAGCTGGTTTCCTCCCACTCGAGAGTGGTTTTGAGGCGGCTGCTCTGTTGCAGGTTGGCCCCCTTCAGGCCGCCTTGATAGCCACCTCAGGGTAGAGTAGTTTGTCTCCCCTCCTATAGGTTTGGAGGGCTGCTTTTGCAAAGCGACAAGCACTTTGACTTCAGATAGATTAAATGTCTAGTGTTGGCCCACGGGACCGCCTGACATTGTTACCTGGTTAGCATCACTAATCCTAAGATTAATTTAGGATAGCTAAGGCTTTATGGTATTCTTTAGCCACCTTAAGCGGTGTCATTTTGAGTGATTTTGCCTCTTCTCAGCTGAGAGTTGTTCTATAGAGGCTGCTGCTCTGAGGAGCGCCAGGTAGATCTATGTGCTATGGGCTGGCCCTCACCTGGGCCGCCTTGATAGCTGACCTAGGCTAGTTCTAGGGATAGTGAAGGTGGTCTGTTGAACATTCCGGCCTCTGACCCCTCATTTGTGTGTGTAGGTTCCCTTTTCCCTTTTCCCATCTGTCTCACTGAGACAGATGGGAATCCGGGTTCTCAATTACCTCGACGATTGGCTCATCCTAGCCCAGTCACGAGCCGAGCTGGAGCATCACAGATCCGTGTTACTCAGCCACTTGGAGTGCCTGGGTCTCAGGGTCAACTTTGCCAAGAGCTCACTGCTCCCCAGCCAGCGTATAACGTTCCTGGGTGCAGTTTTCGACTCAGTCCGTATGTAGTAGTATCTCCAGAGCGTGCTCTGGCCATTCAGCAGCTCGCGGCATCGGTCAGGAACAGAGCCTATTTCCCTCTGAAGTTTTTCCAGAGGATGCTAGGGCTGATGGCTTCCGCCTCCCCGGTTCTGCAGCTCGGCCTTCTTCGGATGCGGCCTCTGCAGTACTGGTTGAAGTTCCGGGTCCCTCCTCACGCCTGGCGGCACGGCCGCCTGCGTCTCAGGGTCAATCAGGCCTGTTTGGCAGCTCTGAAACCCTGGATGAACCCTGTATGGTTCAGCCAAGGGGTACCCCTACAGGCGGTGTCCAGAAGGACGGTGCTCTCAACGGATGCGTCCAACTCAGGTTGGGGCGCTCTTTGCGAGGGCAGACCGGCCTTCGGCTCGTGGTCTCACGAGGAATGCCATCTGCACATCAACTGCCTCGAGATGTTGGCAGTGATTCGAGCCCTTCATGCGTTCCAGGCACACCTGACAGGGCGCCACGTCTTAGTCCAAGTCGGACAGCATGACAGTGGTGTCATACATAAATCACCAGGGCGGTCTTTTGTCCAGCCGCTTATGCGCTCTGGCGAAGCGTCTTCTGGAATGGGCATCACCGAGGTTTCAGTCGCTCAGGGCGACTCACATACCCGGGAGAACAAACTTGGGAGCAGACATGCTATCTCGGAGCAATGTCCCCTCAGACGAGTGGATGCTCCACCCCCAGACGGTTCTCATGATCTGGGAGTTCTTCGGAAAGGCAGAGGTAGACCTCTTCGCTTCAGAAGGCAACTCTCACTGCCCAATTTATTTCTCAAAGGAGGAAGATGCGCTGGCCCATGTCTGGCCCAGCACCCTCCTTTACGCTTTTCCCCCGATCGCTCTGATCCCACAGGTCATCAGACGAATCAGGGAAGACAAGCACAGAGTCCTCCTGGTGGCCCCGCTCTGGAGGAGCCAAGTTTGGTCCTCAGAGCTGTTCAGGCTTTCCACAAAAGCTCTGTGGCCGATCCCCCTGAGACGGGACCTCCTCTCTCAGGCGAACAGGACGATTTGGCATCCCCAGCCAGAACTCTGGGCTCTGCACCTCTGGTCCCTCGACGGGAGCCTGCTAACCTCCCCGGGGACGTGCTGAATACCATTTCTCAGGCGAGAGCTCCGTCCACGAGACGCCTCTACGCCCAGAAATGGTCGGTCTTTGTTGACTGGTGTTCTACACGCAACATAGACCCAGTGGAGTGTGAGGTATCTCCGATACTGTCTTTTCTCCAGGAGCGTTTGAATCTGGGTCGCACCCCTTCAACGCTCAAAGTTTACGTAGCAGCCATTGCAGCGTTTCACGCTCCTATCGCTGGCCAGTCAGTGGGACGAAACAACCTCGTGGTGCATTTCTTGAGAGGTTCTAGGCGATTAAATCCTCCTCGTCCTCTCACTGTTCCCACCTGGGACCTCTCTTTGGTCCTCAGAGCTCTTAAAGGGCCTCCCTTTGAGCCACTGCGTTCAGCTGACCTCAGGCCCCTGACACTCAAAACCGCTCTGCTACTTGCACTAGCATCGGTTAAGCGAGTTGGTGACTTGCAGGCCCTCTCAGTGAGCCCTGCATGCCTTGAGTTCGGGCCCAACGACTCCAAAGTCGTTTTGAAACCTAGGCATGGCTACGTCCCTAAGGTGCTCTCGACTTCATTCAGAGCACAGGTTATTTCCCTCTCAGCGCTTCCTCTCTCGTCGGACGAGCGAGAGTTGGAACTACTCTGCCCTGTCAGGGCATTAAGGACCTACGTTGATCGATCACAGCCTTTTCGGCAATCTGATCAGCTCTTTATCTGCTTTGGTGGCCGCACCAAGGGGTCTTCGGTCTCAAAGCAACGTCTTTGGCGTTGGATAGTCGATGCTATTGCTCTTTGTTACTCCTCTATGGGCCTCGACTGCCCCATAGGAGTTAGAGCTCACTATACTAGAGGAATGGCTTCCTCTTGGGCCTGGTCTAGTGGAGTTTCGATTAAAGACATCTGTGAGGCGGCCGGCTGGTCCTCGCCGTCCACTTTTGTCAGATTTTATCATTTGGATGTCCCGACCTTACAAGCTCGGGTCCTCTCGGTATGATCCAGCGACCTCTATCGAGCTCCGCTTCATGCCACTCTGGGAGTTAACTCCCTTTTTGTAGTGTAACGAGGGTTCGACGGCTCCGGCCTTCTCACTTGTCCTCTGGTTCCCTCACGGTGCCCAAGACAAGTCCAGTCGTTCCCTGCAGTGGCACGGCGCGGTTGAATTCGTTCCCCATACGCAGTACGAGTGAAGTATCGAAAGGCAACGTACTCGGTTACTAACGTAACCTCGGTTCCCTGAGATACGGAACGAGTACTGCGTTACATGCCGTGCCATGAGGCTGCGGCTTCAGTGTCGTCACTTCAGTCGAATGACCTGAAATCCTATGGCGAAACGCCCGCTTATATAGCCCTAAACCCCGCCCATTTCGGCGGGAATATTCGCGCGCTCTGTCGCCATAGGTCGCGCAGCTATGCCGCGCCGTCATTGGTTCAACAACTTGTCTATGAGTGAACCAATGACGATGCAGTTACACTGCGTTATTGAAAAAGGCTTCAGTAACGGGGAAAAAGGAGACCTTTCCCCATACGCAGTACTCGTTCCGTATCTCAGGGAACCGAGGTTACGTTAGTAACCGAGTACGTTTCTTTCAGTCTGGTGTCAACAAGTTGATTCTTGTTCCTGTTTTTTTCTAGCCAGTGCAGTACATTTGCAGGTTACCTGGCTCATCTGCCCCTGAGCACAATATAATGAAGAAGGTGACCTAACAACCCCAACACCTAAACATTTGCCACACAAGGGGTGGGCAAATAACATACCTGTGAGAATTTTTGTGAGAATTTTTGTTCAACCAGACTGGACTAATTCTATGTACCACTCAATGGCCTGGAGGTATGAAATCAGAAAAAGACAGACAAATGTCTGGGGCTGGTGAGAGAGGAGCTAGAAAGGGACATAATTGGAGGTGAGAACATTCTCTCTTTTCTGCAATTTCTCCCAAAGAAGGACCACCACAGGCACTGCTCAATATGTTGTGGCACAGTGGAATAACTCTCACAGTTTTATTCTGGATTCCTGCTGCACCTTGGGACATGCCACTCCTTTATTTATCTCTGACAGTCTGTGTTTGCTTGTAATAGAGGATTTGTGTCAGCACAGACAGCAATTAAGAGTAAAGTTTTAGATGAAACATTTTTAGTCCAAGTGCATCCTGCAGGCTAATTTAAATACATAAACCAACCATTTTTTAATTTAATTTAATTAATTTATTTATTTTCAAAGTTAAAAACAGTTGCCGCATTTCAGAGCTTTGGGAGCTTGTTGACAAACTGAATTAATGTTGCATATTTTGAATTTAAATTATTATATAACTTTTTTATTAAAGGTTAAATAAAAAAGGCAAAAAGACAAAAACATCAGCCATTTTGTAACAATAAAAATGACCTATTATGTTTCTTTTTTTTTTTCTTTTTTTATGTCCAACTCTCTTTAGTATGTAATGTTGCTGTTTGAGCATGAAAAAGATCTCCAAAATTCAGTAGTGTAATGTAATGAAGTAATAATACTTTGTTACAGTACTTAAATATAAAAACCAAAAAAATACTTTGGTCAACTTTTACTTTTACTCCACTACATTTCCTAAATAAAATGTATACTTTTACTCCAATACATTTTCCCAAAGCATTTTCGTTACTTACTACAAAATAAAATCGGAAGAACACAGACTGCAAGCAAGCATGCAAACAAGTGCTTGCACAACCACAGTTGATTTCATTTTCTGGGTTGCGTCCGTTGCTGGAGCAGCTGAGAAGAGTGCGCTGTCATTATTACTGTACGAGAGCGGCCTCTAAAGGCGAAATAAAAAACTATCACTGATGCCTCGTAGAGTTTGTTTTGACACGTGACGTGAGGCTGCATGCTGCACATCGAGATACTTCAAAAATGATTTAAAACATAGACTAAAAAATGGTATGTTATACAGTGTACACTACAGTACATGTTTTCATATCATTATAAAATAATTAGTTTGTTGACTAGATGCTGCATTAGTGGAGAACAGTAGTATGTTTGCCGTCAAGGTTGAGAGGATGCTAACATTTGTTGTAGCCTACCTCAAGTGGTTAAAAAAAAACAATGTGACAAAAACACCAACTGTTTAATGTCACAATTGTTACCATTCATTTGCATTAGTTTATATCCATTTGTTCGCTGTTATGCATTCATTATCCAGCGAAGTTGCATATTTAAACTGTATTCTCATCATGCAGCGACAGAAACCAGAAATCAGAAATGTATTGCAAACTTGCAAATGTATATTTTTTATCGGCACTGTAACACATATTTTAATTAGATAATCATCACGTTTTCTAAAATAGAGGCCAATAATGTGTTAAAGTATACATATAATAGACCCATGCTATGCCTTTGTGTGTAAAGATGGTAATTTTTAAGCATGACTGTGTGGATTTAAAATGGCAACATTACAATAAGAGTTAAATAAGGTTAATAAAAGTATTGTTCATTTTTAATTTCAACATTTACATTTTAACATTATAAAGTTGTCTACATTAGTTATAATGCACTATGAATTAAGATGAACGATCAATGTATAATTAATATATTAGTATTTTTATATTTAAAAATTACAATAAACATTTAGCCTTTTTTTAATTCAAAGAAACAAAATGTACAAGAGTTAAAACTGAACACAATCTTGCTGCTCAAACTGTGTATAGAACAATTTTTATTTTTTTTTTGTTTTTTGTTTTGTTTTTTGCTCCTTTTGTATTTTACATTTACTTGTACTTTTACTTTCAATACTTAAGTACAAAAAATATCACATACTTTAAAACTTTTACTCAAGTAACGTTCTAAACAGTGACTTTAACTTCTACCAAAGTCATTTTCTGGTAAGATATCTATACAAGTATGGTTTTCGAGTACTTTATACACCACTGACAAAATTACAAAGCACAATGTCCACTCCAAAGGGAGTAAGCACTCTTTCTGATCAAGCGATTAAAACAGTTAATCGCTTTGATGCCGTGCCTGAACACCGTTTATCCCTTCACAGTGGCGTAAAGCGGACGGGCATGCAGGGCTATTAAATGAATTTTATTAATTTATTAATTTAATTATTATAATTAATAATAAGAAGAATAATATTCTTCTTATTATTATGCTACTTTTATTATTAAAATAATATTGTAATTCATTTGGCCCGCAATATCATAGTGCATCACAGCATAACCGATGCGCTGTGAGTGAGGATAGTAAAAGATTAGTTAATCCTCATTTAAAAAAACAACTTGTTTAACATGAAATATTTTCGTATAATTTTTTTCCTCATTATGGACCACAAGAGAAATATCAAGAAAATAAATTAATAGTCTCTAAGAGAATATGCGCTGTTAATGCAGCGACAGATGCCAAAAGCTCAGTCAGTTTTTACTTTCAGTTTCTGTAGCAGCTGCAGCTCTGTATGGGCAGGTGGGGCAGAACCTGACCAAAATATTCCTAAAATATAGGCCTACCTCTATGTACACTGAATTAATAATAAATTATAAATGTGTTCAGCATTCTGCAACAAATATTTTTCAGATTTTCTAGGCTATTTTAAGTCGTAAAGTGAGCATGTATTCATAATACTAAGCACCCCACAACTTTCCTAGGTAAATCTGTGGTGTAAAATGGAACTGCAGCACCCTCTCATAGAGAGCCATTGTGGCAGATTTCTGGCTGCCCCGCTTATTTTCATGTTAAAGGGATAGTTCACCCAAAAATGAAAATTTGATGTTTATCTGATTACCCCCAGCGCATCCAAGATTTAGTTAGGTCTGATCACGCTCTGACAGCGGCAGTGATGTCTCGCTCTCATTGAAGTATATGCGCGAGACATCACTGCCGTTGTCAGAGCGCGATCAGACCTCACTAAGCGAGTGCTGAATGCAGTTGGACATAGTGGTGTTTTAGTGGTAAAAAATTATATAAATACTGTTCGGTTTATCACACAAACCGATCGTTTCGTGTCTTAGGACATTAATGTGTCGTCACAAGCCGCAGGGTTTAATTTGGACTTGTCTATGCAAGTTTTATTTACTTTTATTGTAGAAGTTCCTATCCACTCGCATTATTTGACTGACAGATGGCAACGATTGGAGTTAAAAATCATCATTTGTGTTCTACTGAAGAAACAAAGTCACCTACATCTTGGATGCACTGGGGGTAAGCAGATAAACATCATATTTTCATTTTGGGTGAACTATCCCTTTAAACACACCTCACGTACACCTCACTCCAGACCAAGACGATATCAGTCCGCTTCAGATATGTGTCTGCATACGGTCAGTAACTGTTTGGCATGTCTGTTCTTCCCATGTGGAAGAATCAAATCAAATTAAGAGTATAGAGTATAAACCCTTTAATTTAAACGTGCTAATGTTAATAGCTTTTATAGTAGTTCTGTTGTTTATGTTTATTCTGAAAATAGACATGACTTTTTTCCTCACTCGAATTCCAACATAACTATTCTAAAACAATATTCTAAAACAAAATTCGGAAGCAGTAAATACTACAGTTCTAAGATTCTGTGTGTTGTGTGTACTAAAGTCTGTCAATCATCATTAGAGCGCCACCCTCAGGCTGAATAACGCAATGACATTCGAAAGTGTGTCTGATGTGTTCAGCGATTAAAATATAAAGCTCTTAAAATGGTTATCATAAACTAGTGCTAATACCCAGAATCTGCCCTACCTATATTTATGGCCAGAAGCCACTACTGTTGTCTAGTCAGATTTCTTCACCTGCATAACTCTCACGCAAAGTTTGCAAATTGTTTGTGTGATATCAACTGGCTCGCCTTCATGGTTTAAAATGGTGATATTTTCAATATTGCAACGTGACATTTTTCTTTATCACCAGTTGCTCGCAAAACAGTGGACACTGATTTAGATATCATCCGTGTCATTTCACGGGATAATACAATTAAGTGAATTATTAAATAAATAAGTAAATAAACAACAAGCAAACTTAAACTTGTTTGCTAAAAACTGCAGCGAATAATTTGCTGATGCAGGTACAAAAAGACATTTACCTGCAATGTGACATTTCTGAGACACTCTTAAAGCATACGGAGACAGGAAGGAAACAAGGCATGTCTGAGAGACAGGAAGGAAACAAGGCATGTCTGAATCCAATAACTGTGTCACATCCTGTCTACTGACATCTCTTTATCTGATTTTGACCTTATTCAGAGCAGCGCCATGACAGGTATGAAAAGCGAGGCTGTGAGGGACAGACTTACCATGTTTTTAATGGCATACACTGTAAAAAGCTGTATAAAGCTCCTAGATCACTTATATTTTTCCACAGCTGATTGTGTCTGGAGTTTTTTGTTTACTGAAAGGTCTCGAAAAGATATTTTTGCAGTGTTTCTTCAACAGAACAATTCAAAAACACATTAAATAATAGTACAACCCGCTGAAGAGATGTATGTCTATCCTTCACAGCCTCACAGCTGTAAATAAGGGGCAAATTACAAACTGCGTTTCTGCACCCTTGAAGGGCACTTCGGGATGGAGATGCCATTTGTAGCGGCATTCCAAACAAAAGTGAACAACTGAATCCTTTCATGAAAGGCCCTTCCACAAGTCCATTAGCGAATAGAACATGCAATGGTCACTTCAAGGAAGTCATTTTATATGGTTCCCTGAGAAGGGGAACAAGACACTGCAAGCACACATCTAAACATGACAATGTCATTAGGCCTAGAGCCCAAGACGTCACTATTGGTGCAACCGTAAGTATACACTGCGTTCCAAATTATTATGCAAGAGACAAATTGTTAGGTTTGGTTAGTGGTGTCTAAAATGCTTCTTTACGCACAACTGCCAGCCTGCATGGAGAGCTTCTTGAGACTCCAGAGACACCAGCAGCTTCAAATACCTGTTTGCTGCTCAACACTGGCTTTTTTATAGCTGCCCTTTTAATACAATTAATTTTTTTTGATAGGAACTTTCATTAATAAGCCTTTATCTGACCGAGTTCTGCTGTGCTCTAAATCACTCACAAATCTTATGATAATTCGATAATCTCCATTCAGTTTCACACAATATTAGTTGTTTTCATGCCTTTTGCACAACATTGCACCATTTCATGATTTTCATCTTCAGAAAGATCTTTCTTCGTCCCCATATTGCATGAGAACTGTGACTTGCTTAATAATGTGGAACAACCTCTAAGTGGGGTTTCCATAGATCTGGCAAATTATTTTGTCTGAGATTGATACCAGTTATCTAAAAAGACATGGATAAATAAACGAACAAACATTTTCTTAGAAAAACTAAAATCTGAATATTTATTGTACTGAAATCTTACTGATATGTCAATTGCATAATAATTTGGAACGCAGTTTAAAAGCGTGCTTGTAGTGCTAGTAGTCATCAACTTCTTTTGTCTGAAGGAGATGTGGGCAGGCATGCTCGAAGCATGGCAACGAGAAACAGTGTCTAGTTTCCCATTTTAGGGAACCATGGTTACATTTATAACGTAAGTCATTCCCTTTCAAGTGGTAACTTGCACTGTGCCTGGGAAGATTCTATAGGGAACAAATACTAACTTCCCCACGTTGAGGGGAATGAATGCCCTATCGGCTGTGACTAAGCATCTGACTACACAGGCTTAACTACCAGAGTCTAACTACAGAGTTCTCTGTCCTACAGGTACGCACCAGCAGGGCACTCAGTGATGTTACTCTGAACATGGAAAGTCTCAGCTTTGCACCCCTCCTCCCTTCCCTGCAGGGTCAAGCGGTAAGGCTCAGCCCACAAGCAGAGCTCAAAGGTCTGGTACTCTCATTCCAATACCTTTAAGGGAATATGGCCAGGGACAGCAAATACAGATCCTGGCCTGTCACCTCTGGGGGACCTAAGATATCCAGTCTACCCCTAAGGTCCCCCAGGGAGGCTAACTTCGCTACCTCAGCAGAAAGTATTGGCGGTATGGTTCTGTTCTGGGCAAGAACTGCCTGCGCATCAATGCAGCCTAGCATGGATAAGAGCAGGGAGAGCAGCAATAACCCCCATTAGGGTAAACTGCACAGAACCAACATATGCAGATATCATTAATGTCAATAAATTAACATGTACACATATTTCAAGAATTAGCCTGATTCAGGGGAATCATAAGGCCAAATCCTGACTGACAAGAGGAGGTTCAGGTCCGTTCCAGTTACTTCCAAGTCTGATTCAACTCATGTCATGCACGAATCAGTCACATCTGCTTCTGTTGTCCAAGTGCCAGATAAGTCTACCACAGTCATCTCTCAGTCAATCAAGTATGTTCCAGCCACTTCTGAGTCTGTTGAATTAACCTCTGTTTTCCCAGTATCTGCCAAGAGTTTTCCTGTTATTCCTGTGCCAGTCAAATCAAGTGTTGTCCCTCAGTCAATTAAGTCTGTTCCTGTTACTTCAGAGTTTACAGAGTCAGTTTCATTCACTGCTGAGTCGTTGGAGATCACTGCTGTTCCACCTGAGGTGGCCAAGTTAGCTGCCGATACTACAGAGGCAGTCAAGCACACACCATCGACCCGTCGAAGAGAAAGGCCCAGGTAGAGCAGTCTACTATCCTATCATTCTCAAGTCCCGAGTCCAGTGGTTCCTGAGGTTCAGTGAAATCATTTTCTAAGCCACTTGCTAGTCATGTCACGCCCTCAGAGACAATTTCTGCCAGTCCTGTCATGTTCACAGAGACCTTTTCTTGTTGGTCAGTGTCTGCTGTTGTGGCCAAGGAGGCCATTCCCAAGCTGCCTGTTGTCATTGCTGCAGAGGCCTTTTCTGAATGTCTTACAAGTCTTATGTGCACAGTAAATATTCCTCTCAGTCCTGTTGTGTCCACAGAGTATGAAGCTCCTGGAAGTAGAATTCCTGAGCCGTCTCCAGAGAGAACAGTTCCCGTGTTTGCTTCAGAGGAAGTTGTTCCTGAACCCGCTGCTGAGAAAGCTGTTCCCGAGCCCACTCCAGAAGGAGATGCAATTCCTTAGCCTACTCCAGAGAGAGCAGTCCCAGAGCTTGCTCCGGTGAGAGCAGTTCTCGAGCCTGCATCAGAGGAAATTGTTCCTGAGCCAACTGCAGAGAGAGCTATTCCCAAGCCAGTTGCTGAGAAGGCTGTTCCTGAGCCCACTTCAGTGGTAGATGCAGTCCTAGAGCCCGCTCCAGTGAGAGCAGTCCCAGAGCCCGCTCCGGTGAGAGCAGTTCCCAAGTGTGCTTCAGAGGAAGTTTTTCCTGAGCTCGCTGCAGAGAGTACTGTTCCCAAGCCAGCTCTAGAGGAAGATGTAATTCTCTGCAATCACAGAGTCTGCTCCAACTCCAGAAAGAGCAGCCACAGTGGTGTCGGCTCCAGCCCCTGAGGACAATTTTGAATTTGTTTCAAAGTCTGAACCTGAAACCCTAAAGAGCACCCCAGAGTCTGTCTCTGAACAAGTTCACACCTTTCCTTCAAGTTCAGTCTTCACCCCAGAATCTGCCACTTTCACCATGCCCAGTTTGAGGCCTGGAACAATTAAGCCAATCCCTTATCTAAAGGTGCCTCCAGTAAAGTTCCCATCCCTCCCTTCCCACCCTCTGTGTTACCTGGTTGTGGTTCTCCTAAGCCAGCACCTCCCTGGGCAGCCTGGTCCGGTTCACACCCCTCCCATCCCACTATTTGTATTTATTGGTTGCTATGGTTCTCCTAAGCCAGCACCACCCTGGTCCCCACCCGTCCCATTCCTCCCTTTGTGAACTGGAGTTCGCTCCTGGTAGGGTCAAGGCCATTCTTCACTCTAGACCTTCATGTTTCCTATTACCATGCCCCCTTGTTTATTCATTGATTATTCCTCGTTTGTCTGAGTGTTCTCACCTGTGCCTTATGTTCCTTGCTCCCTTTCTTGTTGAGTCCTCATTAGTCTGAGTGTTGTCACCTGTTCCTCATGTTCTTTGCTCCCTTTATGTTCTATATCTGCCTTATGTTCTTTATCTTCCTTTAACCAGATCTTTTGCCTAGCTTTTTTTTTTCGAGGGAACTCGCGCTGCGTCAGAATGACACTTTGGGGAACGCCTTCAGCATGACAGCATCTGAAATACGCATTGAACAAGTCCAACCAGAGTCTGCTGCTTTTAAGCAGTTTATCCCCCATCGTTGGTCTAGATCTCGTGGGGCTGCTGCCAGGGGCCAGCCCCACACATCAGCCGCCAACTCCTCACACCTGCGACAGCAGAAGGAGAGTGTTGCTTCTTGTGTAGAAAATGTTCTTCATGTTTCCCCTGCCGGCCAGCCTCTTCAGGGCACAGACATTATTTCACCAATAACACTCAAGGTCAGTCTCGAGAGATTGATTCCCCTAGTGGAGTATGTAGAAGCTTGGAGAAACCTTCACAGTATATCTCAATGGGTCCTGCGCGCTTTGGTTCTCCCTCACGCATCCAGCTCCCCTGGGACAACCCTTAGGGGTGTGACTTCTACCAGAGCTTAAAGCCGGTACGCAATGCTCCTCCCACTCTCTTACTTCGTCGACAACACAGCGACTGCAGGAGCAGATGCTTTCTTTTCCAGATTGTCTTTGATTTTTTTCCCATAGCTCCATTTCCGGTCCCACTTCCGGTTCAACTCTGTCATTGTTCATTTTTACCTATGTATGTGTCCTGCGTGTATGTTATGTGTTTGTTAGTTTAGTTATGTGTTTGTGAGTTAGTTAATAAAGTTTGTGCACAATACATGTTTGGTTCTGACTCCGTCTGCTAATAAATTGCCTCTTAAATGATTTTGATCTTGACTACATGCTTTGAGTAGTACTGTACAATAAAAATGTTGTTTTCCATAACCTGGAAATGAACATTTCTTAGAATTCATAAACAATTAACAATGAGTGTTCACTGGACGAACAGGTTAATTGATTGTAATATTAATTTTAATGTAGCTACATCAAGTTAATCCGATTGACTGATTCACATCTTCATAATTAATCATAATTAATAATCATAATGAATTATTAATTATCATTAATATTACCCCTTTGAGTTGATTCGCTACAGGGCTTATGTGCATAGGTCCTCCGGCTGAAGGAAGTCGGACCAGCTACTTGTGTGCTTTGTGTCACTTAAGAAGGGTTCCTCTGCCTCTAAGCAGATGATTAGCAGGTGGATTGTGGAGGCTATTACTGCAGAGTATGAGGCATGTGATTTGCCTTCTCCGTTCCTGATCAAAGCCCACTCAACTAGAGGAGTGGCTTCCTCCAAAGCCCTTTTTTTAGGGGTTTCCCTTCAAGAGGTCTGTGATGCTGCAGGCTGGGCCTCCCCTCACACTTTCATAAGATATTACAGCTTGGATCTGCCCTTCACACCGGGTGCTCAAGTTCTCACGTCCTGAGTTGTGTCTGACAAGCTTCACACCAGGGCAGTCTCTTTTGTGTGGCGCAGTGGGTATTTCATTCCACAAAGCGTCGTCCGCAAAGTGTTGTTCCGATGCAGCGCGAGTTCCCTCGAAAGGGAATGTCTCAGATTGTGTCTGTAACCCTTGTTCCCTGAGAAGGGAACGAGATGCTGTGTCCCTTTGCCACACCTCTTGAGTGCCAGAGAACAACTTGCTTCGACCTATCAAATGCTGACACTGTTGTGTGCCGGCTTACCTTTGTAGCTTCCGGTACGCCAGCATGTGATGTCACCACGCAACACCAATCAAGGTTGGACTAGTTCAATGCGTACTTCAGACGCTGTCACGCTAGAGGCGTTCCCCAAAGTGTTGTTCTGATGCAGCATCCTTCTCTCCTAGTCGTGTCCAGCAAGCTGAGCTTTCCTGGTTGCTCTCTCTGTTTGCCAAGTAGCAAGACCTGTGCATTACCTGTGAGACCACAAGTGTCTATCCTCTAGAGCTGTGTGTTCCTGCCTGGGCTACACTGTTTCTCTCTGGTCTTGCACTGGCTTACTATCTCTGCTCCCCAACTTACTGTCATTCTGGGTTGGACTCAGCGGCCACACTCTCTCAGCCTGCCTGTCCTCGTGCCTCATCCCATCCTACTGTTTGGATTGTGTTCACCTCCTCACCACTTCATCTTGTCTTATAATTGTCTTGTCTAATAAACCTGTCAACACTTATCCTGCTTTTGAGTCCTCCCTCACAGATTCCTTGACAATAGCGCTGTATGACTGATGATCTGCTTTTGTTTCATTTTTCATCCAAAATATTCACAAATTTGTTATAGCATGAAATATCTGATATTCCGATTGTCAAATATGTGCAAGTAGATGTTTTGTTGTTTAAACACCTTTATAACGATTGCGTTAGTTGAGCTATATGTGTGATGGGCACCGCCATGTTTGTTTGTTCCACAGTTCAGAGAATCAGATCTGTTGGATTTACAATGCGCAAATTCATCCGCTTCCCCTAAAATACATGAAAGTAAGTGAGCCGGTGAAGAATAGAGTAAACTTGAAAGTATTTTATTGAAAACATCTCAACTTTTCAGAATGCCGCAAGTGCACCGCAGGTCATGACCAACCGCTGAGCTTCAGCCTTTCCATAACAACACCGAAAGCTCAACCAAACAGCTGATCTTAGCTGTACAGGAGATTGCAAAGACTAGAAATCATTTTTTCTTTTGCTGAAACTTCCTCGTCATCCTTGAGAGTGCAGCTCATGGTTGAATAGCAACGACAGACGCACTTTGGCAAAGTGCTTTGGAAAGGAGAAAGTGGCACAGCTGCTTACGTGACACAATATGTGAATGGCCCCTTAGAACGGCGACTTTTTCTTTGCATATCAGACAGGTAGCAACTAGAGCATAATAATAATAATAATTTTGCAGTCCGGATTATGTTTTAATTTTGAGATCAGTTGCGAACCGGGTGGAGGGGAAACCGTAAATGGCCCGCGGGCCGGCAGTTTGAGACCACCGGGTTAAGGGTTCTACAACACACAACCCTGAAGACATTGCTCAAGGAGAGCTAGCTAAGTGCTAGCTATGACCACTCAAAAGGAACTGTCTTCATAAAGAGATCTCAGGGCTCCAGCACTACCAAAGATGCTTTACAACAAGGAAGAGTTTGCGCATTTGGGTGAAATGCCACTTCCTGTCAGGTTCCAGAGATCGAAACAGCTAGTCTCAGGGACTGGAGGGCCCTGCTCTAAGAACCACCTATGGGGAGGGTGCAACTCCGTCAGCCTGAAGTAAACTTGATGAAAAAAGGGACCATCTGCTTAGTCGCCCCCAACATCTGTGAGGTGCTGCAACAATGTAAAATATGTGAAAAATAAGGTTGGTCTTTTTTTAACATTCAAACATGAAAACCTATTCAGGCAGTGCCAAAAACACCTTCTTTGTAAGATTTTTGCACTTTCAAAACATTTCTCTATTTCATTTGACCATATGAAATGTCATTCTATGGTTCAACCAATGGTGTGAGTTTGGTTTAATGAACAATGGAAGATAGAGAGTGGAGAGGAAAGGGTGGTAGGAGTGTTTGGGGAATGTGTTTAGAAACAAATTCATATATATGAATGATCTGTGTATCTGTGTCTGTCCTCTGAAAATGTAATCTCATCTGTTTGCATTGCAATTCTCAAAGCTTGCCATGTTATAATGTGACTACATCATTTAATTTTCTCTTTTTCCAGACTCAATTTCTGTTCAGATTAATACATAAAAAAAATCACTGATGCATATTTATTTTACTGAGATTGTTTGGGGAATCTGGTGCTCTCTCAGGATTCACTATGTCAGTTAAATTAGACCGTTTTAGTCAACCGTTTAAATTTAGATATTTGGGTGTTATGAGCACTTCTGGCCCTGTGGATTTTAGAAGACAAACTCTCTAAAAAAACACTTCACATTCTCACTGGTTTATTTAATTTGTCTGCTTAAAATGTCCAGCACTGGACATACATGCATAAGATGAGAATTCTGTCATTTTTGTCTGTTTTCATCCTGAACTATGACAAATTAATGTCATTTCCACCATACCTCAAATTATTACCACGCCATTTCAACTATTCCTCAAACTATCTCCCCTCCTTCCCTTCAAATAATATATACAGTATATATGTCACAGTTCCCTCGTCTCCTGAACTCCATTTCCCATGTTCCTCCTGTTTCCACACCTGCACTCACTTCCCTCGTCATCTCCCCATCAGCACTCATCACCTGCACCTGGACTTCATCAGCACTCCCTTTATAATGGACTCACTCCCTTCACTCCTTGTCTGATCTTGATGTTGTTCTGTATGTGTGTATTGAGTGTATCTCCTGCGTTTATCATTAAATACCCTGTTTGTGGATATCAGTTTACATCTCGTCTCTACAGCACCAGCACACCGTAACAATATAATTATATATATGTTTTTCCATTTCAGGTGGAAATTACATTTTACACGTTCATTTTGCTCTTTTATTTTGTAAAAATAAAAGAATTACTGATGTCGGTAAGGCATTAAAAAGAATTGTCTACAAATGCTCATAAGTTACTTGGAACTTAAGGCAGGGAATATATACAAAAGTAAACATTTTTTTAAGATTTTAGCACTTTACTGGCAAGATTTTGGGATACACAGTCCCCTACCTCCCTACGATATAGTTTTAAAATGTAGCATATCACAAGAGATGTTTGAGGCTTTCCTTACATATTGCTTAATTCTGAGCTAGGGCCTGACTATTAGGTCTATATCAATAAATTCCTACTCTTAACATAACCTCTATACTGGGTGATTTTGCAGAAGGCAATAACTGAATCACCTTGAAGCGCTTATCTTAAGTGCAAATGTGCTCACACCCTGGATCTCTAACTCTTATCATTTGAACCTTTGCTGAACTCAAACACTGAATAAAACATTAAAACACAGTGGTCCTGTGTGTGTTTATAGCAAGTGCAAGCATAAATTACACAGGACAACATTAGCAGTGTTTCTCCTGATGCTGCACTCGCAGACCTTGTGATATACAAACAGTTCACATCGAAACTTGCTGCAGGTGCTACACATCACGTGAAACTGTACAGGCACATTCAGGTCACGTTCCCATGTAGGTTGTTCCTTGGAATTTTCCTGGGTTGTTCTCTTTTCTCTCTCTCTCTCTCTCTCTCTCTCTCTATTTATATATATATATATATATATATATATATATATATATATATATATATATATATATATATATATATATATATATATATATATATATATATATATATATCCTACATTGTCTGAACTGCATTTACCACAAAATAATTGTTTTGTCTGTGGAAGATGGTCTAATGAAACAATTTATGCTAATTCCCAAAACAAGCTTTCAAAGGTAAATCCTCTTGGGGAATGGACTATTTAACATAATATCATTTAAGGGATCCTTTCAACATGGAATTCATTTAAGCACAAATATATCTGTAAGATATTTAGGTTGTTGTACAGTTTAACCTGCCTGTCAATGATAGTTTACATAATATGTACGAACGTTCGTCACTGAATGGGGAAAAAAGATTAATAACTCAACTTTCTTTTATTCCAAAAGCAGTTGTAAAGATAAAGATTAAAGCATAAATTCAATATCACTGCCATAACAGAAATGAATATGGCTCTCATAAATGACAAGCATTTGGACAGTTGTTTAGTCCAACTTTTACTACAGCCTTAAATTTGAGATTTTCCCATTTTGTTAGGTGACAGAGTAGAATAGGTTCTGGTAAAACATTTTTAAATGGATTTCTCAACGTAATGTTTATTGAATAAATCAAAATTTATTTGGAACTTTTGTCTAGTTTAAAGCCACATTTCATGTTATGCTTTTTCAGACTGTTTCTTAGATGATAATTAATAATATAAGTATTAATTAATGTCTTTAAGATGTGATAATCTGACTAAAGTCATCGTGTTTTGCCTTGTGCAATCCATTTTTATTTACGTAATGTAATACTTTCAAGTGAAACAAGATATTTAATTAGAATAAATGTTGCCTATGTAAGTTATTCAGATTTGATTTAAGATTGCAAAGGCATTTCTTTCTTGAAATAAAATGCACAGATGAATTACTCACAATAAGACTAGGAACATTTATAAATTAAATAAGAGTCAGCAGTTGTGATAGTGCATTGGGTTGCCACTTGATCCAATTTAAAATTGGGGTCATGAAGCAAAACCAGTTGAGAACCACTGATCTATGTGACAGTCTCGGTGAATTCTCCATCCAAGGAAAACGAACCCATTAAAGGAATATCACAGAATAGGAATTACCTAGAAAATTTCATTCCATGAATCAAAGTCAAATAAATAGATTTAATCTCAATCTCTGTGGAATTCATACACTATAGAACCGAAGCAGCAAGGAGCTCAGCCTTCTGCTTGAGTCAATAAAAACCTAATAGTTATTCAAACAGACATGCTACAGCCTTTTCCCAATAAACAGACCAGTCTTGGTCAATTATTCTTTGATTTCTCTGCCTCCATTGCATGAAATGGTGTTGTCTGGACCTGTGAAAGGCATAAAAAAAAAGATGTTTGTTGTCATTTGGAAAAGATTTTCTTTCCCAAATAGTTGGGGGAATTTTAAAATGGTTACAGTACTGTACAGTTGACCTTGAGTGAAAGAACTGAAAACAGAGAAAGACCAATTGTGTGATGTATTATACTTTTAAATGATAAATGATTTGTCATTAGTGTCATTCATTGTAAACAACTATGCACAAGAGTCATTAATCAGGAAAGCAAACGTGAGCTGGCCACAATTAAAATGGCACTTCTTTTTTTTTGAACAAGAACAACTTCAGTCAACAATCACGTTTGTACAGTGACATGTTTTTGTTTTTACCCCTTACCATAGCTTTCCACTATATTATTGAATTAAAAGCTAATGCTACTATTTACTCTTCCGTCCTCTTTGTCATCCTTTGCAGACAAACCCATGACAGATGTGTGTCTGATTTGACAAAGTATTTCTCTTTTCATAATACATTTTCAGTCAGGGTGAGAAAAGACCCCACGTATTCATATAGGGGAGACTGGGGGCAAATGTAACAGGGGGCAGTTGTAACATCTCAAATTACACCAATCAGAAACGAGACAGAACTATGAAACTCATTTTGCATGTGCTCTGTGAAGATCCCTCTCTGCATGCCAAAGGACAAGCTTCTAAATCATACTAAAGTTTTTCTACAAAAAAAATTGAGGTATAAAAATGTTTTTTTTTTTTTCATCTACAGTATTTCCCTCATACCGTCTTAACCATTAATGTCTATGAAATTAAATCTGTCTTGATTTTATGACCATTCTGTTGTCTAACATTTGATATCTTTGTCAAACAATTAGCTTTGTTGTTTCTAGGTAGCAGGGTAGTCTGTCACAGGGTGGTACAGTCGGGGGCAATTGTAAGCACATCAAAATAGATTGATAGATTACAATAATTTAAGCAAAGTGTTTTTGCCTCTCAATCTGGGGATCCATTTTACTGAGTTGGCCCTGTACACTCTCTGTTCACAGCCTAGGTTCAGACCTAGGAAAACAGCAAGGGGAGTTAATTAATTGTTCTAGATAATATGGATGTAATGGATATTGAATAGTTTTAACTATATCTATATTCTTTGGAGTTGGTATTGGTATTTTTATTAAGGTATTACATGTGTTGTTACTATTGCCGCCGTATGCTGTTACAGTTGCCCCCGCATGTGGGGGCAGATGTAACATTTGACTTTCAATCAATATTATGACTCTAACATTGCTTGTACAAACATTTGCTGACTGTTAACCCTCTGGAGTCTGAGGCTGATTTGGGGCCTGGAGAAGTTTTGACATGCCCTGACATTTGTGCTTTTTTCAGTTGTTCATAAACATATTAATGAAAAAAGTGTCATTACACTGTATTCAGCACAAACTAGGCTACAATAATATGTGAGGAACATGTATGTACATGTTTGTGTTTTAGAAGGAATAACATTTATGCGTGGTTATTGAAAAAGCAAAAAACTTAAGTCACTGAAATAAGGCCAATAAAAGTATAGTAAATCTGTGTTTACAATACTTTAGGGTATTGGAGGTTGTTAACTAGAGTTTTTGCTTCAAAATTATGTAAAAATTATGCTGCCTACTCCTTCATATAAAACAATATATTGATTTAGTTTTTGTAAGACACTTTTGCCAAGAAACACAGTATGCGTGGAGGCGTGAATCACCACTGAATAATGGGCCATTCTCACCTGAGAAGACAAAAGAATTGCATAGTAATGAGCTGAAATGACTTGCATATTAATGAGGCATTTCAGTCAGGTAGGCTGTGAAAAAAACCTTCTGTGATGTCTCAAGCTCATCATGATATATGAAACATACAGAAAAATATTATTACAATATAAAGTAATGGTTTTATATTATACGTTAAAATATAATGTATTTCTGTGATGCAAAGAGTCTGAATATAGGCTTTTAGTTTAAAAGCATGCACATTTGGAGAAATATTGGATTCTCATATGCTTATGTCAATTTTCTATACAGAGGAGTTATATTTATTTAATATTCATTGTCATTACTATGAGCGCTGGTGTTTTCAATTCATGCTTGAAGTCGGAGGGCGCTCACTGTGCATTTTTAGTCCACAAATTCATCTAAAAGAAGAAGAGGCTATTCCATGAATGGAGTTTCCAATTCATACTGCAGCCGGAGGGCGCTAAAGAAACAAAAACTCATCTAAAATTCATCTATAGAAGAAAAGAAAACATGAACTAACTGCATGTCTTCTAGAGCTCGCTAACCATGACTTTTACATCCAGATAAACACTTTTCAAGACAATAAATACACGATTGAGACGATGAATGCATGTATTGCCTCTGAATTTGCGTCTGAATAGCGCTGGCTCCGTGGGCGTGGCCGCATTAGCGGATAATGAGCTGAATCACGGACTTCTGACATGGCTCTCTTTTCATACAGATTACATAAACACAGAAGGTTTGTTTTCGATTTGACTTACATGATTTAAAACCTGACATCTTAACGTTTTTTTAGACATAAGTGTAATTTTTCTGTGATTAGTATTCACTAAGTTACAGTTCATTTTCTGAGAACTATCAGATTGGACTTCGTTCAGAGGGAGAGGAGAAATCGTGCATCATGTTAGTTTTCTTTATTTTACAAAAAGCACAACATTTTGTTTTTACTCTGAGTGTATACAAATAAAAGAAGATATTCTATAGTTTCAATTGATATATTACTTATGTCTCTATGACAAAAAATGACGGAGTATTTTAAGTCTGTTTTGCTGCAATGTGAAAAAAAACCTGCAAAACGCGCCGGCGCGTTTTCAGACCTCAGAGTGTTAACAAGTAGAACACAGATACAAGTTACTGACATAAAAACTGTATCCAAATATTTCAAAAGGTTTTTGAGTAATGATGACGAGCTCAGATGCCAATTCAACATGTCAAATTGGCCGAAAAAAAGCAGACGAGGACCAACTTCAGCCGACGGTGCAGAACACACTCAGAAAACTTAGTCGGCCGACCAACAAAAACTGCCCGACGGCCGACCATCGGCTCGGTTTCCTCGTATTCCTATAGGTAGACGTAGATCAGCTTAGTGTTAGCTGATGCGACCTTGACTGACGTGACCTGCCAGAACTAACACTACACTTGATTTTATCCAGTCCAGTAGCATCTGTTAAAAAAATTTATGGGTAATCAGTTGGGATTGGATTTCATGAACAGTATTATGCCATTTTATGATATGTTCTGCTTCCACATCCTTGATCATCCCCACTAGTTGTCTTTCCCATGCCACTTTAAGCCTGTTTAACTTAGGTTCTTAGGTAAATTAGGTTCCCATTCAGTCGGTCACGTTCGACGTACGAGAGGAATCTCGCTAGAGAGACCAATCTGCTTCGAGTGTAACTAAACGAGTCAGTGCACATTGGCATGCAACCATATGCAGCACTTGCTCTCCTCGCAACGTGGGTATTTAATGAGTAGCAGGTGCATTGCATCTTAAGCTTTACGCTCTGGAGCCGAACGGTGTAAGTCTCTGTTTCTCTGCAAGCAAGTGTCTGTGACGAGTCTTCAGAACAAACTTCTCTACCTCAGTGTGCACAGCAGCGGGGTCGAGTCCTCTTTTTTTCTCTTTTTTGTGTTTGTTTTTGCCTTTTGAGAAAAAAGCTGATTTTTCAGCTTGAAAAGGGGTGTTCTCATGGCCAGTATGGTGCGCTTTGAGCGCTAAAAAGCCGTTTTGATGGCCGGTAAGAGTGAGCGCCTTCAAAGAGAGGAGTGCACACGACAGGCTTCACACAATCCCTGTGTTGCCACGGCTGTTCCCCTGCATGCTTCAGCACTTTTAAAAGAATAAATCCCTGAAAGAGCTTAAACAAGTAGAACTTGCGTCTTTTTAAAGATGACATTCTACTTGTTTCTGGATGCAGTCGTTACCTGGTATGGTCACGATCGCTGCATCACGTGTCTGGGCTTAAAGGGTTAGTTCACCCGAAAATGAAAATTCTGTCATTTATTACTTACCCTCATGTCGTTCCACACCCGTAAGACCTTCATTAATCTTCAGAACACAAATTAGATATTTTAGTTGAAATCCGATGGCTCCGTGAGGCCTCCATAGGGAGCAATGGACACTTCCTCTCTCAAGATCCATAAAGGTACTAAAAACATATTAACTAACCTTTTAAAGCATGGAGTGCCAGTGCCGCTGCTTTGTTCCAATCCTCCTCAGATGGTTGCTGTGGGTAGTGGCACTGGTGATCTGATGATTACAGTGAGCGTGCTTCCTTCGGGGGAACCAACCCCTTAGGATCCCTCACTCCTCCTGCACTGCGCAGCCATTAGAGCTGCCGGGGGAGCACGGTGGGCCATCTCAAAGGTGTGCACCATCCGTATCCTTCGAAGCTCCCCCCGATGACCGGATGTCGATAGCTGCATCAGAGGGTGAACCAGATTTTCCTGGAGATGACGCGTTGGCACAGTTGCCTCCTTCGGGAATACGGTGCCCGATTCGGATCCGAAGATGATGGCCACCAACAGGGTCAGGCTCATGTGGAATCCTCCACTGTGTCCCGAGCCCTCGCGGTTGGATGATTGGTATCTCGGGGTGGCGCGCACTGGTTCTCAGCCACCCACCCCGGTTCCTTTCTTTCCGGAGGTGCATGAAGAACTCACCGGTACGTGGACGGCACCTTTTACTGCCCGAAACCATTGCGGTGGGTCCTCATCCCTAACCACCCTTGATGGTGGTGTGGCAAAGGGTTATACACACATCCACCCTGTGGAATGGGCCGTTGCTATGCAACTGTGCCCTAACTCCACCTGGCAGGGGGAGCCTTCTCTCCCTTCCCGGGCCTGTAAGCACTTTACTAGGCCTATGGGGAAGCCGCTTCCGCCTTACATGCTATGGCATTGTTGCAGGTCCATCAGGCCAAGGCACTGAAGGACCTGCACGAGGGTGGTCACGATCCCCAAGTTCTTCAAGAACTTTGTGCCATGATGGACCTCACGCTTCGTGTGACAAAGGTTACGGCACGGTTGATGTGTCGTGCGATGTCCACTTTGGTGGTCCAGGAACGCCATCTCTGGCTATGTCTGGCTGACATGAGGGATACCGACAAGGTCAGGTTTCTTAATTCCCCAGTGTCCTAGACCGGCCTTTTCGGTGACACAGACTTTGCCCAGCAGTTCTCGGCTGTACAGAACCAGTCTGAGGCCATCAGCCACATCCTGCCGTGGCGGTCAGCTGCTGCGTCCACCCATCCGCCGCCGAAAGCACCTCAGCCTGCTCATTGCCAAGGGCGCCCCCTGCGGCTGCCCCCGCTCCTGCACCACAGCAGCAGCCTCCATCCAAGCGTCTTCGTGGAGCCAGTCGCAAGCGGGGTTCCCAGCCCGTCCAGGCCCCTGCCAAGAAGGGTGGTAAAGCCAAGAGCAAGAGGCCCTAGGACGGGCGACCCGGAGATGGATGGGACTGCTCTTCAGGAGATTGTGCCCGCACCACTCCTTCCCCCGGAGGAGGGTCGGGTGTTAAATCCTTTGTTTCATTTTGTTTCTGTTCCGCTGCTGGCTCAACAGCCAGCAGTACCCAAATTTTCAAAGAAAGAGCTGTTTCCTTCATCTCCAGGTTCAAAGAAGGCTCGGAGAGTAGTGGGAGGAGAAAAACCTCTCAACTCTCATCCCTCTCTTCTATCGCCAGCGGGCAGCAGTGCGCGGTTCCAGAAGGCAACCAAAGCCTCTTCTGCACCCTCTGTCCAACCGTGGAACCAGGTAGGTGTTGCACAGCACACTCTGACCCCGCTACGGGCCGCCTCGCAAAGAGAGCATCCCGAGCAGCGTCCCTGCATTCCACCTTGCTGCCCCACCTATGGTCCCTTTGATCCCGCTTGTACAGTCTCTGTGAGCCTGGTTAGAGCTCCCCAGTCTGTCTTGCTGGCTCATTCCTACTGGCAAAGGATGCAATAGAGCCGGTCCCTCCAACCGATTTGAGGTCAGGGTTCTGTAGTCCCTACTTCATTGTACCCAAGAAAAGCGGTGGGTTACAACCAATCTTGGACCTGTGAGTTTTGAATTGGAGCCTCCACAAGCTGCCATTCAAAATGCTCTCGCAGAAACGCATTTTCGAGTGCATCCGTCCCCAAGATTGGTTTGCAGCAACCAACATGAAGGATGCGTACTTTCATGTCTCGATTCTCCCTCGACACAGGCTATTCCTGCGCTTTGCGTTCGAGGGTGGAGCATATCAGAACAAGTTCCTACCCTTCGGACTGGCCCTGTCTCCCCGCGTCTTCACGAAATTCGTGGAGGGAGCCCTTGTTCCCATGAGAGAACAGGGTGTTCACATCCTCAACTATCTTGACGACTGGCTTATTCTAGCTCAGTCTCAGGATCAGTTGTGTGAACACAGGGACATGGCGCTCAGTCACCTCAGCCAGTTGGGCCTTCAGGTCAACTGGGAAAAGAGCAAACTCTCCCCTGTGCAGAAGATCTCTTTTCTCTGTATGGAGTTAGATTTGGTAGAACAGACAGCACGCCTCGCAGAGGAATGTGTTCAGTCTGTGTTGAACTCCTTGAATATGTTCAAAGGCAGGACAGCGGTCCCACTGAAATTCTTTCAGAGGCTCCTGGGGCATATGGCAGCCGGAGCGGCAGTAACCCCACTCTGTTTACTTCATATGAGACCGCTTCAGCACTGGCTTCATGGCCGAGTTCCGAGATGGGCGTGGCAACGCGGCATGTTCCAAGTGGCAATCACTCCCGAATGCCACCAAGCCTTCAGCCCATGGTTGGACCCCTTGTTTCTTCGGGCAGGAGTGCCCCTAGAGCAGGTCCGACGTACCTATGTAACGACGTACCGACGTACCTTGGTTACATAGGTACCTAGGGTTACCTATGTAACCAAGACGTTATTTGGTGTCTCTAATATAGAATAGAAAGCATAGAAAGCTGAGGTGCTTTATAGACGTTGGTGGGTCAGGACCATTTTTAAGAGTTACAATAAGACAATGTCTTATTTGGAGATATTTTGAAAATTCATTGTTCGACAGGTTGTATGTTTGTAAGTTCTTTTTCAGTATGCACCCATGAGCTTTGTTGAGTGCCATATTGTTTTTATCCAGCTGCGAGAGTGAGAAAAACCAATGATTCCAGTCAATTCTGGGAAGAGAGAGACCACCTGAGCCATTAGCTGAGTAGAATATGGTACGATTAAAAAGGGGTCTCTTTCCCTGCTAGATGAAGGATTCTAGTCATTTATTGTATTCTTTCAGAAGTGATAATGGTAATGCAGGGGAGTATGATAAATAATTAATTTTGGGTACAATTATCATTTTAACTAGACTAATTCGACCCAGAATAGACAATGTAAGTTTACTCCAGTTCTGTAACAAATTTTGGATATTCTGAATAACTGGTTGAAAGTTAATCTGCATTATTTTCTCCAATCCTAGCACAGGATAATCCATGCCTGATGAGACCCATTTAAATGGCCAATGCACCTGTTATCCTGTGGAAGTTATGAGATAAGGGCATTACTTCAGACTTAAGATCTGGGAGAAACAGATCATACATACAGTGCTCAGCGTAAATGAGTACACCCCCTTTGAAAAGTAGGCAATAATCATAAACGTAAAGCAGGCAGAGGTACATACACAGTAAGGCAATCCAATCCAGGCAACAGAACAGTGGGCAATGCAAAAGGCAGAAAACAGGAGAAACAGGCAATGATCATACACAATAAGACAAGACAATGGCAATGGGAAATCGCTCGGTAAGGCAGACAGGCTGGCAATACTTCGCGAAGTACAAAGAGCATGGCCATGCTGTAAATGTCCACCAAACAGGAAGTAACCAGTGAAGCAGAGGGAGCGGCATACAGTCAGTACTCGGGAGAGGGCTCCCTCTGCTGGCGTGGCGTTACAATAACTTAGAGAACAAAATTTTCAGTTTACTCATATTAGGGTGATGCAAAAATGAGTACACCCCACTGAAAGTCTCTGGAACAAAGCAAACTTTTAGACTACAAATGTCTAATTTAACAAGAATTCAACCACAGGTGAGTCTAATTATTCATTACACAGATGTCCAGCAGACAGTTGAATATAAAAGGGTGTTAAAACCCCTTCCCATTTCATGCTGTCAGCAATGGCACCACATGGAAGAGAAATGTCACAAGACCTTAGAAAGAAAATAATTCCTTTACACAAGAAAGTTGAAGGCTACAAGAAGGTCAGCAAAGCTGTACTTATCAGTCAGAATACTGTAGCAAAAGTGGTACAAAAATTTTAAAAAGATGGAACTGCAACCATCTCACAGAGACGTCCAGGTTGTCCACGGAAGTTACCACCTCGACAGGAGTGTCACCTCAACAGTCCAATCTCCAATCTGTAGTCAGTTTATTTTTATCATCAAAAATAGAAGGAATTAAGTTTTGAGTACTAAGCTGTTTGACCCTATGTGCTAAATATTTGTTCATAACAATTTTGCTTTGTGCAAAATACAGCAAATTCATCTTTTTTCTGTCGTATGCCATTTGGTTCTAATTTCAAACTGTTCAATTTAATACAGGGTCTGGGTGATTGATGTGTTGTTTTTTTCAGGATCCTAATCTGGATAGTTTAGATAGTTTTTCACATTACAAGCAGATTGAACTTGACTCACCAATTGTTTTGAAATTAGAATATCATCAATCCTTGAGTATGACCCATTAGGATGGAGGAAGAATGTAAAATCTCAAGGAGGAAAAGTATACACCACATTCACCACAATACAACACATATTAGGCCACATTCATCCACGATTGAATCAATGTGTACATTACAGGTGTGGCCTGTTTGTGGCTTGATTTATCAGGCTGTGCATTTCTAACTTGGTTGAAATCACCACCAAGTATTATATTTTGATTACCAATATTTCTAATACTATTGCAAATTTCGTTAAATAAGTCAGGAGATATCACATTGGGGGAATAAACATTCATGGTAAATTTCTGTCCTTCTAAGCTAGAATCCAGAGCTATCCATCTGCCTTCCTGGGTAGAGTTTCCCAAAAGCTTTGTAAGCCTAAGTTGATCATAGAACCATTGCCACCAATAGCGCTACGATCAACTTAGGCTTGCGATGCTTTTGTGAAACACTGCCCTGGTCATTATATGATTTGTGGACTTTAAAGTCTAAACCCTTCTTAAAATAGTGACACCCCTATTCCTAGCATTGAATTTCTTGAGTATAATTGATCAATTCACACCCTTTTGAATTTCTCAGATTTCTCAACACTAATGTACATAGCTACTGTATGTCTGCTCTATTTTGCTTAAGATGGCAGAGGATTTTCGTATGCTTAATTACATGGTTACATCCCGATATGGTCCATGAAATGATTTTTGTAAATCCCATAATATAAATTATAAATTATTATAAATTATTGGTTATTTGGTTATAAATTATTGGTCACATAAAAATTAGTTGATATAAATATATATAAATGTTGTCTCCATCAACACACTTATGCTTGTTGTATGCAGTTGTAAAGTCTAAACCAAAATCAACATTACGCAGAAAACTCCAGAATAGTTTTTGTCATGAACACTCCCCTAGTTTGCAACAGTAAACATTATGTGCCTCCTTTATGTAGAAGTCTCTGGAATTGTCACGATCACCGTCTGCTCCTGTCACTTCCCGGACTACATTCCCCATAATCCTCTCTGCCAATCACCTGCACTCACTCCACCAATCACTACACTAATCACCACACCCAGCTGCAGCTCATTACCAGGACTATAAAGGACTGTCACACATACCACCTCACGGCGAAGTCTTGATTACCCTGTGTGTCAATTCTAAGCGTTTCCCTGTCTGTACCTGCTCCTGCTCCTGCTCCTGCTCCTGTTCCTGCTCCTGTTCCTGCTCCTGTTCCTGCTCCTGTTCCTGCTCCTGTTCCTGCTCCTGTTCCTGCTCCTGTTCCTGCTCCTGTTCCTGTTCCTGTTCCTGTTCCTGCTCCTCCTCCTGTTCCTGTTCCTGTTCCTGCTCCTGCTCCTTCGTTATAGAAGATTTCGCCAGACCAAGATCCAGCAGCTTTTGTGAGTGTTCCTGTCACATCCAGCATCAGCATGGACCCAGCTATACGTCTCATCCGCCTTCGTCACGGTAATAGTACCCTGGAGGACCACATTCAGAAGTTTCTGGATATTGCTTATTTATCTGATCTGCCGGACTGTGCCCTCATTGACTTCTTTGCATATGGATTAAACGAACCACTAAAGAACCCTGAGGGTCGTTCGTGGAATTTCTGGACTTTGCCCTGCTCACTGTTGGTTCAATTTTTACTGTGGTTATCGCGGAGGATTGCGACATCACGGTGAATTACGTCATGGCGGCCGCTAAAGAGAACACTCACAAGATGGCGGCTACCACAACAACACCAAGTCCCGTCTCCGCTGATCTTCCAGAGCAAGGTCCCGTCTCCGCTGATCGCCCAGAGCAATGTCACGTCTCCGCTGATCGCCCAGAGCAACGTCACGTCTCCGCTGATCGCCCAGAGCAATGTCACGTCTCTGCTGATCGCCCAGAGCAACGTCACGTCTCCGCTGATCGCCCAGAGCAACCCCACGTCTCTGCTGATCGCCCAGAGTCACGTCACGTCTCCGCTGATCGCCCAGAGTCACGTCACGTCTCCGCTGATCGCCTAAAGTCACGTCACGTCTCCGCTGATCGCCTAGAGTCACGTCACGTCTCCGCTGATCGCCTAGAGTCACGTCACGTCTCCGCTGATCGCCTAGAGTCACGTCACGTCTCCGCTGATCGCCTAGAGTCACGCCACGTCCCCGCTGATCGCCCAGAGTCACGTCACATCCCCGCTGTTGTTCCAGAGCAGCCCTCTCTCCTTGTCAGTTCTGTCATGGCCAAGAGGGCTGTTTTCACTTTTTATGTCTTGGCTGTCATGCGTGCGTGGAAGATGTACTCGAGCTCAATGGACTTGGGAGCAGTCTGCCAGCCCGAGTCTGCTGTGGTCCCAGAGCAGTCCGCTGTTGTCCCAGAGCAACCCGCTGTTGTCCCAGAACGGCCTGCTGCCGTCTCAGAGCAGCCATTTGCCCCGCTGGCCACTTTGCATTCAAGCCAGCCAGTCGCTTCGCTCTCAAGTTCGCCGGTTGCAATGCACTCAAGTTCGCCGGTTGCAACGCACCTCAGCTCTCTGGATGCGATGGACAAGATGGCTGTTTCGCCAGTGCCCAAGGCCAAGATGGCTGCCCCTTCGGTGTCAAGGAACATAGGGGGTGTTCCAGCCATCGAGTCTGCTCCAGAACCTGTGCTACTTGCCCTGCCGGCGCCCACCGTTGATTTCCCCAAGAACTTTTTTGGGGGGGGGCATATACCAGAGGGTGGGGAGCTTGTGGGTGGGGACCCTGCACGGCCGCAACCATCAGCGGGCTCCGAGCTGCTAGGGCCGCCCATGGACTATAAACCCCTATGGCCATTAATGGACTTTGACCCACCGTGGTCATCTTCGGACTTTGTCCTGCCGTGGCTGCACAAGCCACCTGACCTGCCATGGTTACCTGAACCACCTGACCTGCCGTGGCTGCCCGAGCCACCTGACCCGCCATGGTTGCCCAAGCCACCTGACCTGCCGTGGCTGCCCAAGCCACCTGACCCGCCGTGGCTGCCCGAGCCACCTGACCCGCCGTGGCTGCCCGAGCCACCTGACCCGCCATGGCTGCCCGAGGCTCCTGACCGGCCGTGGCTGCCTGTGGCACCTGACCCTCCGTGGCTGCCTGTGGCTCCTGACCCTCCGTAGCTGCCCGTGGCTCCTGACCCGCCGTGGCAGCCTGTGGCACCTGACCCGCCGTGGCTGCCCGTGGCACCTGACTGGCCATGGTGGCCTGAGTTCCTGGAACCTGCATTGGGGACCCTGTTCCTGTCCGCATACCAGTCCCCAATGCACCCACCCCCCCTCCCTAGCTGTTTCTTTTACGCCACGAGGGTGCGCCTTCCGGGAGGGGGGCGTTATGTCACGATCACCGTCTGCTCCTGTCACTTCCCGGACTACATTCCCCATAATCCTCTCTGCCAATCACCTGCACTCCCTCCACCAATCACTCAACTAATCACCACACCCAGCTGCAGCTCATTACCAGGACTATAAAGGACTGTCACACACACCACCTCACGGCGAAGTCTTGATTACCCTGTGTGTCAATTCTAAGCGTTTCCCTGTGTTTACCCAGTTTCCCTGTCTGTTCCTGTTCCTGCCTTTGACCCTTGCCTTGCCATCCTGTTCTGTGAATGATATCTGCCAGCCCTGATCTTCTGCCTGTATCTTGACCACGATTCTGCCTGTCCCTCGCTGTTCCTGTTTGCTCCTGATTGACCCTGCCTGTATGACTACGCTCACTTTAATAAAAGCTTTGCACTTGGATCCCTGCCTGAGTCCTACTTCGTTACAGGAATGGACAGGTATGGTCATTTCAAAGCTAATGTCGTCTCACGTTTCCTTCTGCACAAGCAGATGTTTCTCATAATTTGCTTGGTCTGAGGTCTTGAAGATGAGCTTCTCCCCCTTAAACATGACTTTAAAGGGTCAGTTCACCCACAAATTTAGATATTTTGATTAAATCCAATGGCTCAGTGAGGCATTTCCTTATTCTCTCAAGATCCATAAAGGTACTAAAAACATATTTAAAACAGTTCAGTAGTTCTACCTTAATATTATAAAGCGACGATGATACTTTTTGTGCACCAAAAAAAAACTAAATAACGACTTTTCAACAATATAGTGATGGGCCGATTTCAAAACGGAGCTTTACGAATCGAATCAGTGACTCTGATCTCCTACCAAACGGCTAAACTGCTGAAATCACGTGACTTTGGCGCTCCGAGTCACTGATTCGATTCACAAAGCTCTGAAGCAGTGTTTTGAAATTGGCCCATCACTATATTGTTGAAAAGTCGTTCTGTCAGGACCACTATCGTCAAATATGATAGATAATGCATAGAGTTTGTATTGGCGGTATGGTTCTGTTCTGGGCAAGAACTCCCTGCACCTCCATGCAGAGCAGCAATAAACCCCCTAGGGGAAACAGAACAGGACCAACATATGCAGATATCATTGAATGTCATAATTTAACGAACACATATTTCGAGAATTAGTCTGATTAGGGAAATAATAAGACCATCCTGACTGAAGAGAGGAGGAGCTGGGGATGGAGGAGGGTAATTTGCTCCTGAGAATGCAATAGCTGCTGATAATACTGAGGAGCTTATATATAGATGCTGTGATAGGCATCGTATTCCTATAGGTAGACGCAAGTCACCTGGGAGTCAGCTGATGCAAGCTTGACTGACGTGATCTGCCAGAACTGACGCTAACGCTAGATTTCTGTCAGGACCACTATCATCAAATATGATAGATAATGCATAGAGTTTGTTTTGGCGGTATGGTTCTGTTCTGGGCAAGAACTCCCTGCGCCTCCATGCAGCTTAGCATGAATAAGAGCAGGGAGAGCAGCAATAAACCCCCAAAACAAACCATATGCCGAAATCCCCCAACACAAACTGAGTGCGAAAATCTGAATGCATGTTTCTTTAAAATGCAGTTACCTGAATGAGGAATAAGCCTGGCTAGTGTTGTGTTTTTATTAATGAATGGGGGAAGCTTACACCCGTAGCGGCAGCAATCTGATACAACAAGCATGTTGTAGTGCATTTAGTTAGCGATTTTATATATTATACATATAATGGGGGAAGCTTACACCATTACCGGCAGTCTAGTCGGGGAAGCATACACCCATTGCCTAATACATATTTATTTATTATTTATTTTCTTTCTCCTATTGGGGGAAGCTTACACCCCTAGCGGCAGCAAACTGATACAACAAGCATGTTGTAAATCACAGACTAGTAAAAACTATGGTAGTCTGGTCGGGGAAGCATACACCCGCAGCAATAGCTCTGAGTTAGATGCAGCATGCAGCTAGGCACGAATACAGTGCTTCCTCATCATGAACAATTTCTGCTCCAGTCGGGCTGATTCCTTCGGCTGTGAAAGTGAAGATGACGACTCCCATGATTTCACACTCCTACGGGATCAAGTTTGATGTTGTTAGGGTTGAATAGAAACCTCACAGTATGTGCTTATAATATGCAGCAATGACACTAGAGCTTCGGTAACAAGCAAAAAAAATTTTTTTTTTTTTCCTCTTATATTTTTGCCTTCCATAGCAGCTAGATAGCCTTAAGAACAGCTTGTTCTAAATAGCAACTATAGCTTTAAGAAGGAGCGTTTTCAATAGCAATGTAGCTTTAAGAACGGCTTGTTCCAAAAGCAACTAACTGTTAAACCTTTAAGAACGAGCGTTTCCAATGCACTATAGCTTTGAGAAAAACGATGTTTACTATGTGCTGCGCCACAGCAGAAAATCCGTTTGCACCATGAATAGTTGTTTTCTGTCTCTACTGCAAGCTGCCTGAATCTGCGATGTATAGCGCTAAACACAGGCGATCCGACCAGCGTGTATGTTGCTATACAAACGAAAGCGACCCGATAAGCTTGCACAGCGATCGAGCCGGTTGCCACAGGTAAGTAACGCACATCGCCAAATACAATCGCAAAAGCTTTGCAAAAACAATTTTACTGAGAAGGACTAGAAGCCTAAGCAACACTGATAGCTTAACAACAGCATGAGTTAGCTTTAAAACAATGAGCATTAAAAGGAACTTAGCTTAGCTTCGTGGAAACATTCAGAGATGAAGTTGAGTGAAATAGCCGAAGTGGATGTTTGATCTTCTCTTGAAATGCTTCTTCATGCGGGAAGTGCAGATCCATCTGAACTGCGAGTCCATGTCTAATTGCAGCGATGCGAGAGCAATGCTAATGTTAACTCAGTCATTTCCAGTCAGTTGGTTTATGATCAATGCTGCGAATTCGCGTGTATGAGAGGTGAAATCCACGAATCCCTCTCGCTAAATTCCCGATTGCACAATCCTAGTGAGATGATGCTGTTTGCCTGTCTAATTCGCCATATAATTTGCTCCTGAGAATGCAATAGCTGCTGATAATACTGAGGAGCTTATATATAGATGCTGTGATAGGCATCGTATTCCTATAGGTAGACGCAAGTCACCTGGGAGTCAGCTGATGCAAGCTTGACTGACGTAACCTGCCAGAACTGACGCTAACGCTAGATTTATTTTGTTTTTATTTTTGGCGCACACAAAGTATTCTCGTCGATTTATAATACTAAGGTAGAACCACTGAACTCACATGAACTGTTTTAAATATGTTTTTAGTACCTTTATGGATCTTGAGAGAGGAAGTGTCATTGCTGTGAATGCAGGCCTCACTGAGCCATCAGATTTAATCAAAATATATTAATTTGTGTTACGAAGATGAATGAAGGCCTTACGGGTGTAGAACGACATGAAGGTGAGTAATAAATTACATTATTTTCATTTTTGGGTGAACTAACCCTTTAAGGCATGCAGGGTACAGCAGATGAAATCGAACACCCTCCTGATACAGATCTCTTTTTACCTGGTTACACGTGATACAATTCTTTTTAGCTAGGCCCGTGCTCAGATTGGGATAGACCCTTAGTGTATTCCCCTTATGCTATCTGGCCCATCTCAAGGCAAGCTCCCGGTCACGATAACAGTGAAAACACAGGCACAAAGGCTTGCGCAGGTTTACCCGCTATAGGCTTGGATCTGAGAGAGCAGTGTGCTCTATCCACCGGTGGTAGGCTAATGAATACCTAAACCATTGCTTCAGCCAGCAGTTCTGAAACAAAAATGGTGGGGTCTTTGCCATCCACACTCCCCTTAAATTAAGGATATGCAGAATAGATTTGCACAATCTATTCTCCAGATCATCTAAATGCTCCATTAACAAACTGTTTTGAGCCTTAATTTTGCTGATTGTTGATTCAGCTGGTTAGGTATTTAAGTTTTGGACAAACTCAAAAAAAAAAAAAAAAAAAAAAAAAAAAAGACCATATAGGTCGTCAACCCTAAACCTACACTTAGCGCATATACTCTTTATGAGCATGTGTTCCCTGGGATCGAACCCACAATCTTATGATCACATGATTGCATATATATTGCAATGCTCTGCCAATTGAGCTATGTGAAACCCTAAATATGACGCAGATAAAAGGGAACAATGCATTAAAATGAAAGTGTCCTGTTGTCGATAGGGGCTCAACTTTAGTAAACGCTCCTTTGGGTCGTATTTCATGAATTAAAATGAAAGTGTCCTGTTGTCGATAGGGGCGCAACCTTAGTAAACGCTCCTATGGGTCGTATTTCAGGAAAGTGACAAACGACCTATATAGGCGTATTGGTTGGAGAACATGTTGGTTTTGGAGCATGGATGCTGGTTTGAGCTGGTTTATTCTGGTCCTTAGCTGGTCATGAGCTGGTTTAAGATGGTCAAGTGCTGGTCCTAAGCTGGTCCTGAGCTGGAGCTAGTTCCTTAGGACCAGCTTAAACCAGCTCATGAACAGCTAAGGACCAGCATAAACCAGCTCAAACCATTTAAATTTTCACCTGCAATGGTTTCTGTTGATGTCAGTTGGTTTTGAAAGGAGTTTACTGTGTCATGTAATGCATCCACTGAGGTTTGAAGTGGTTTTACAAAGTTTAGTATCAGGGCAGTTATGTCCTCCTTGAGAATTTCCCAGCTAGTTTAGTCATGTCATGGACAAAGAGTCATCCAAGTTTCCCTCTGCATCTTGATTTCCATCTTGAGACAAAGCAGCCGCCATACTCACTAGTTTGCTTGCTTCATAAGCCTTTTTTCGACTGTGACACAGTGCTTTTCTGTTCATTGTGCATAGATAAGTTTGCAAGCTCTTCCCTAGTTGTTTAATTGGGTTTAAAACATCTTTTAAAGAGAAATTCACTGCTAACAGTGTATATAAAAGAAAAAAATTGTGAGACCTTTTGTTTACCTGCGTTCTCCCACGTTACCACACCGGAAGTCTAAAATGGCACTTCTAAAGGAGTGATAGGCCTGTAAATCATTGGAGTAGGACACAGGAGCCCATTAGAGGTCAATAAAAATGAAGTTATCATCCAGCAGGGCAGCAGAAGGAGCCGCTCTGCTTTCAGGGGTCAGTTTCTCTCAACAGTGGCCAAATAAATCACAGTTATTCCTGCAAACAAGAACCACCTCAGATCTAAAGTGCATATGCCTAAAAGATCTGTGATGCTGGCTGTTTTTCTTAGAGTATGCTTGCTTGTCATTCTTTTTGCCGTTTCATTTTAAGAATCATCAGTGACATATGGAGAAAGCTGGATAGGAGATATCTTATCAGTGAATTTTTCACATTTGTCATCTTCTAAACACTTCAATTCTTTTTTTTTATGCACAAAAGCTCAGTGGCTTTAAGCTTGTCACTCTTGTTTACCCCTGAACTTGAGCATTTCTCTTGAGGCCTGAACTGTGCAAGTTTGCAGGATTGTAATGTGTTGGTTTTATTACTATGATGGAAAACATGTTGAATATTGCCTGAGAAGATGCTGACATCTGAAATCTGAACCAAAGAATACAAGGTATATGTGCAAAGAGCTACCCTTGCAACATCCTTCCTCTGGTCACTTTATAGTTTCAACAGAACAAAGAATTAACCTTGCTGTGGGTACAAAAGAGTATTTTTATCTGAGCCAAAAGAGTATGATGTAAAACAGAAAAATGGGTACATAGCCATTTTCTATTTTCTGGGTTTCCAGAAATGGGGCAACAACCACTTCCCAAGCATAGGCCTGAAGCTATATGGGGTTTTTCTGCAGAAACAAGAACAGGAGGGTTGCCATTATGTGCCGGAGAGTACCAGGGGCATTTTCGACTGCCTTCAAGTGCACCTACAGTAGGAAACCTGTACCTCAGCATTAGCATTTGTTATTATGACATGTCACACATTTGAGTTCATAATATGGGTGTGGCCTAAACAAAACAAAAGAATTATGTTGTGAATAATAATCCCACATAACTAGATCTGGAAACACTTTGTTTTACTGTGTTCTTGTCATAATAAGTTACATGTACTTAATATAGTAATCCAGGTGAAAAAAAAGTACACTTCTATAATGTACTTAAAGTGCTCTATTTTCGTGCACTAATTTTGCACTTAATATAGTACAAATTCTTCTTTAGTACTTCTTAAAATCATCTTAAGAACATATAAGTGTACTCAACTGTGCTATTTTAAGACAGCATGAAATATGAACTAAAATGTGCTTTTAATATACTATCTCTGTATTTAAAAAAAAAATATTTAGCTACCACTTGTAGTACACAATGGGTTCAAATGTACTATAAGTGGTATCTAAATACATTTTTTAAATACAGAGCACATTTTAGTTTCAGCATTTACTAATACATTTTTTTTTTTCATTAAAAGTTGTATTTGTTAAAGTTAGTTAAAAGTGCAGTAGGTGATCTGGGAAATGCTTACGTTAGCCTGTACAAGCATACTGTACAATCCCACTCTCCTTGCAAATCGCTGTTCAAAGCCACGCCTCCTCCAAAACACATGAAGGCAAAGCGTCACAACAGCGCATTAAACTACCTAATGTCTCTAAGTACATAACATTACAATAATAATAAATGTAAACAATTTAGAGAGCTTGTACCTGACTGCTGAAGATTCATCTTGGTGTTAAAGGTGCCATCGAACGTTTTTTTTACAAGATGTAATATAAGTCTAAGGTGTCCCCTGAATGTGTCTGTGAAGTTTCAGCTCAAAATACCCCACAGATTTTTTTTAAATAATTTTTCTAACTGCCTATTTTGGGACATAATTAGAAATGCGCCAATTCAGGGCTGCTGCCCCTTTAATTGCTCGCGCTCTCCGCCCCCCCAAGGCTCTTGACTCTATCATTGCATAAACAAAGTTTACACAACTAATATAACCCTCAAAATGGATCTTTACAAAATGTTCATTATGCAGCATGTCTAATCGCATAAGTACAGTGTTTATTTGGATGTTTACATATGATTCTGAATGAGTTTGATAGTGCTCCGTGGCTATACAGAGTGCAAGTGTTTAAAAATGAAAATACCGACGACTCTTGTCACCGTGAATACAGTAAGAAACGATGGTAACTTTAACCACATTTAACAGTACATTAGCAACATGCTAACGAAATATTTAGAAAGACAATTTACAAATATCACTAAAAATATCATGATATCATGGATCATATCAGGTATTATCGCTCCATCTGCCATTTTTCGCTATTGTCCTTGCTTGCTTACCTAGTCTGATGATTCAGCTGTGCACAACCAGACGTTAATACTGGCTGCCCTTATGTAATGTCTTTCATAATGTTGGGCACATGGGCTGGCATATGCAAATATTGGGGGCGTACACCCCGACTGTTACGTAACAGTTGGTGTTATGTTAAGATTCGCCTGTTCTTCGGAGGTCTTTTAAACAAATGAGATTTATATAAGAAGGAGGAAACAATGGAGTTTGAGACTCACTGTATGTCATTTCCATGTACTGAACTCTTGTTATTCAACTATGCTGAGGTAAATTCAATTTTCAATTCGATGGCACCTTTAATACTGTTGACATGGATATGCAATTGTCACAGCTGAACAGCTCCTGCTGGAATGTAATGGGTTGCCATCTCTTAATTACTGTAGTTATAGATGGGGTGAACGCAGTGTAAGCTCATTGTTTTGATTTGGTAGGAAATGTAAAAGGTGGCTGCTGTTTGTTTAAAGTGCTCCATGTGACTGAGGTCTGTCTGTATGAACTCTGCATTGCATGAAACAAGCTGATGACATATGATGTCTGCGCGAACAGGGTGCTCGAGGGTATGTAAAAACATATGTTGAGAGGTAGGTAGGACATATTATTATTTCATTCAGACCAAATGTAATGGTTAGATGAACATTTTATGTTCCTGCGCCCTCTACAGATGATATATATTTATAAAAATACATTTAGACCATTTAATAGTGATTGCTATCAGGATAAGATGAGACTTTCAAACAGTAAAACAAAAAATGTTTCTGTAGTTTCCTAGAGTGTGCCAGTGTGTTCCCTTGACTAATGATTCAGTTCACCTATTGTTCAGTTAATTAGCTCTTTTGTTCCTCTGTGTATTTAAGTCCTGTCTTCATTCAGTTCTTTGTTCGCTGCTGTCATTGTTACTGTGGTTGTGAAGTATGATTCCTTGAGTGTTCCCATGTGTATTTTTGGATTAAAGACTGTTTCCTTGGATTATTACTGTCATGCGCTTCCTAGTTACAGCCAGTATGTGACAGATGGAGCATGTATTTAAACTGGACTGGGAAAAAAATGCAGATTTTGCCCCTTCACTTCAGAAGTCCACCACAAGTAACTCTACTGTATATATTGAATAAATCTTCATGGCGGATTGGCACAGAGATACAGAACAATAGACTGAGCTGAGCAGAAGAAATATTCCTTGACCTTCATTGTAATCCTGTAATGTCTCTGTCACCTCAGTCTTAGTCATCAGGATTGAGAGAACTTTGAAGAGAATGAAAAACCGCATATAACAGAAGGTCAGATAGCCTTCATTTTCTACACTGATTAAGTTCTCATATGAAATTATTTTGGATCAGGCAAATGGTTTGAAGTGATGTGGGATTATTTTTTTTCTTACTTTTTTTTGAAAATGAATCACTCTCAGGTTAAATAATGAGGGTGTCTATGAGTATGATCCAGCAGCTCTTGTTCTATAGGGATTGTAATTAGGAATCCTCATTCTTTCAAATCTTTGTCACCTTCCTTCTCTTGCCTTCAGCTCCAGGCTAAAGACAGGGTAGGTGGCCAAGAGGACCACTGCTGTCAGTGGTGTTGAGACGTGACTGAAGCTAATTGTAACTTGTCACTGCTTCTCCACATCCATCATGTCATCTCACTTACAAGTAGTCTGCTTCTTTTCACAATGATGACACCATTCTTTTCTCAAAGATGTCAGAATTTAATTTGTGCCATTCCAGGGGTTAAATTTTTTTTTTTTTTTTTTTTTTTGTCCTCTTGCAGATGAAGCATCATTTTAAACTTAATTTCACCATAGTGCTAGAAGGCATCTTTTTTTAAAAGCATTGGTTCTTCCTTTTTTGGGGGCAACTGGGAGTTTTTTTCATTGTACTGAATCATTTTAAAAGTTTATTTTTTTTACTTTAATTTTTAAAGTAGCTTATCTAACGTCTTAATTTTATAGACATTTAGAGCTGCTACAGTACATTTACATTGTAACAGTGATAACAGTTAAGTCAGATGAAAGATTCAAGTGAATATATTATTACATTTAAAGTAATAAACAATATAGTCAGGTCAGGTCTTTGCTGCTACTGGTAAGCATGCTAAGCCAGTACTACCTGTGGGCATACTGACCCATCATGCAAAGTCTACACTGGCAGAATGGGCAAATGAAACCAACCAAGGTTCAACGGTCAGGAAGGCGGTGCAAAAATGCATTGTGGAGTGCATAGGGCCAGCTGGAGTACTGAAAAAAGCCTGGCCATCCACTGCAGGCAAAGAAGTTACCAGTTGTAATACTTGTCATGCCACTGGACTCTAAAATGGCTAAGAGGGTGGTGTTGTTCTTGCACAAAAGCTTCTCCACAAAAATCTCTTTCTCACACAGGTCTTGTGCAGATCTCCCTCACATGCTTCTTTATCTTTCCCCCACCTGAATGCAAGACCTTTGATAATAGGGAACGGGCGAATCGACAGACGGCGGTTTCCGCTGGCAATCATAACTTCTGAGCCGATGTAGCAGCACTTTTCAGGGATAGCGCTGCTGACCCGGATCGGGAGGGGACTAGAAAAGGTGTCCCAACAATTGCCTGCCCTAGCAGAAAACTGGCCAGCAGACCGTGGTTGGCAGTTTAATGCTATTGCACTTAAAAAAATTTAAAAAAAAGACAATATAAGAAACTCATCTTTGGCACATGGAATGTGCGTACTCTGATGGACAGAGACAACTAACTCAGACCCCAGAGAAGGATAGCGCTTAGGATAGCCAGAGAACTTAGCTGGATATAACATCGACATCATTGCTCTCAATGAAACTCGTCTTGCGAAGGAAGGATCCATCTGCGAACATGAGGGAGGCTACACATTCTTCTGGAAGGGGAAGGAGAACAACAAAGATAGAATCCATGGGGTAAGCTTTGCCATTCGGAACAATCTCCTTCACCTGCTGCCTGATTTCCTTACTGTCAAAAACAAGAGACCTATGAAGCTTCACTTCCAATTAACCAACACTAGACACATAATAGTTATCAGTGCAGTGCATCAGGGCCCTACACTGATGCCCTACAGCAGTGTTTCTCAACTCCAGTCCTCGGGACCCACTGCTCTGCACATTTTGTATGTATCCCTTATTTAACACACCTGATTTAGATCATCAGCTAGCCACTTCTGGGATGCTTCTAAAATGCACCGCGGCGCGGCTGGTGTAAACACGAGCATTGACTAGAGTGGCCGTGTATCAGCTCCAGTAGCCGTGTTGCAGCCGTAACGCGCCGCACACACGTGCAGTGTAAACAACACTTAAGGGTCCATGCAGACTTGGCAGGATGAATGGAAGTGGATTATTGCTGCTGACACTGTGCACAGTGGCATATTATTGATTATGTCCTTGTGCGTAGGAGGGAAGTACATGACATCATAAGAAGAATGGTGTCTACACTAATATTAGTCTCTCTCGGTTTATCCCAAGGTTTGCCACAGCCTGCCTGATCTATGCCGTATCCAGATGAGATGAAGTTCCTGCATCTAGACATGATGATAACACAGCCCTGATGTTTCAACTAAATTATCCCCTGTGAAGGCCTCCTTCCCTTTCCTTTCCCTATGTATAGATAAAACATTATCAAATTTTTCCAGTTCGCATAGATCCGCGGACACAAGTAATTTTTCTGTATTATGCGGACCAGACAAGTAATTTAGTAATTTTTCCCTTTTTTTAAAAAAAACACATACACACTCAAACACGCAAACCTATAGACTAAACACGTAAATGAATGGCAAGAATGCATTAAAGGTATCTGGGTTTTTTTCAGTAGGAAAGGTGTCATTTAAGCAGTCCCTAAAGTAATAATTAACAATTTTTACAACAGAAGTGATTCAATCAAAAACCAACTTTAGCTCGATAATAATTTTCCTATTGTCACTGTGAAGTTGCTTTGAAACAATATGTATTATGAAAAGCGCTATATAAATGAAGATGACTTGACTTGACATCCGGATCACCAGAGCCATGCGAGGAGCCGAGTGTTGGACAGACCACAGGTTGATCAGGTCCTCACTTAATCCTGCAGGCACCTTGATGTTGTAAAGACTTCAAACTGACATCAAACATTGACGTCAAAAAACAGGTCAAAAATGCAAATCATACTGACGTGAAAAACTTGGTCCATTTTACATCCACACACTATGTCCAGTCGATGTTGTTGAAAATCAAACTGATGTCAAAACTTGACGTCCTTTTCACATCCACACACTGATGTTCTTTCATCAAAATAATGACACAAAAGCAATGCAATGAAAGAAAAGTTTTATTCAGCAAACTTGAAAAAAAAAAACCATACAAATGTAAATTCAAAAAGAAATGCACCTATTCTGATTGTGAACAAATATTAAAATAGCTCTCCGGCCCTTCTGGCATCCCATACTCCCATATCTGTCAGGAGCAGACAGATATATTTCTTTATATGTTTCTTGATGTCAACCTCGGATGATGCTGGAATTGACTGCTGTACAGCACCTGAATGAGCAATGGGTAATGGAGCAACTTGTATCACTTGTTTTAAGACATTATAAACTACAGCATAAATTACAAGATTTTCAGCCACCATTACTCATACTAAGATAGGAAACATGCAAAACTGTGTCGCACATGTGCTTCAGTGGTAAATGTAATCAAAGCACAGAGTTATTTTTTTCATACCACGTGGTACAGCCGTGCATACAAAAAAGTTCCAGAAATAGGCCTAGTCATTGCACAAAGTCATATTTCATTGAAATTCATGTTCTTGAAAGTGTTAAACGTTACCCAAGATAACTTGTTTTACATTTCATGAGATGTCAACACATGAGAATTAGTGGCAGAACGTGAACTGAGGTCACGGCTCGTTTGAGGATTGTTGATGCTTAGAGGCTCCACTGTCACTACTAGCATAGTGCCATCTACAGGTGTGATGTTAAACAGCAGAGAAAGGTTTGTCATTGAATAGGCATTAGAAAGGACATGAGTGTGTGGACGTGAAATGAGTCTTTGAGATGCATCGGTGCGCACAAACCGTTCAGTGTAAGACATCAAAGTACAGCGAGAGCGATTCAAAACCATAAGGAGCCGTATGCTCTCCAAACACTCGCAAAGTACTTTGATGTCATACACCGATCAGTCTGCGCAGTTGAGATGCATCTCGAACAAGCCTATGGACATCAAATTTCTGATGTCAGTTTGATTTGTTAGTTTGATAGTTGACATCAATGTTTGATGTCAATTTCACTTTTGAACATCAATTGCCCACTGGGACACATTTCACATGGAGATGTGGCAAATGATGAGATGTTGTTTGAGGCCCTAGTTGAGAAAAATGCTACTTAAACTTAATCAGGCTAACAAAGAATTCATATTATGCAATTACTATCAAACCACAAATCATTGATGTCAATGTGATGTCCATTTAACATCAATTTGACTTCTAGACCATGACATTGATTTGATGTTAACTGGTAAACTGACCTTAAAATTATGTTATACGGTATCTTGATCAAGTCTTGTCTAAAATTTTACATCAAATTGATATCAAGGTGCCAGCTAGGGACCTTCATATTGCACCATTGCATCTAAAGAAGCTCAAGCTTTACAGAGCCAAGTACAAAAACAGTACCAAAAACACTTCAATAATGTTCCATCTGCTCATGGCCCACTGAGAAGTGGAACCAATTCAAGTAGATGATGAGTGAGCCAGCAAAAGAAACCCTTGGCCTCAAAAAAAAACACCAAGACTGGTTTGCCGAGAACAATGGGGAGATCAGTCTGTTGGAGGGAAAATGTAAGGTATACACTGTATGTTGAGTGGCAAAATGAACTTCACAGCAAAGAAAGACAGCTTCAAACACCATACATAGAAAGAGCTATGTGGAATGCAAGATGGCTGGTGGGACCACAAGGCTGAAGAAGTCCATCTGAAGGTTGAAGTTTTGTGGACTCCAACAATTCCAAGAAATTCTTCAGCTCATTGAAGACCGCCTATGGCCCATCAATACCAAGCATCAAGCCACTACTTTCTGCTGATGGCAACACCCTTATGAAATACAAGGCAAAGTGCTAAGCTCTCAAAGCTAAACTCAAAATAATCTTCAAAATGTTCTGAACATATCATGGCATTCTGACAAGCATCTGGGATGAGGAAATGATGCCACAAGAATTCAAAGATGCCACAGTGGTATCCATCTTTAAGAATAAAGGTCTTTGCACACTAAGTCCGAAATTCATGTCCGAAATTTTCGCACATTAAAAAATAAATACAACCTCACGTTCTGTCAATCATGTTTACACACTGCCTCCGAAACTTTCGTCCGTCATAAAAAAATTCGTATCAGGTTCGATTTTCGACAAGTGAATACCAAAATCCTGAATGCCATCTCACAAGTTGATCCACATCGTCTACAGCACAAAGCAGTAGCACTGTATGACAAACAAAGTGCAGAATACAAAGAGACAGAATATAAAGACAGATTGTGCCAGTAAATTTCGGACAACAGGCTGATCGACTCCATCTCAGAAATGTCTCAGTGTGGATTCAGACCTGGCCACAGCCGTGTCTACATGGTCTTCACAGTCAGGCATATCAAGGAAAAATGCATCAAGCAGCATATGGACCTCTATGCCACTGTGGAGGCACATTTCACTTCCGTTTGACAATTCAAACAGGGTGAAACAAGGATGTGTGCTTACTCCCATCCTCTTAACTTGTTCTTCACTTGCATCCTGGAACATGCTCTACAAGGACTCGATAGAGGAGTGTACCTGCGATACAGACTGGATGGCTCCCTCTTTGATCTTCAAAGACAAAATGTATCATCCAAGAAGACTAAACGGCTGATCCTTGATGCACTGTTTGCTGATGATTGTGCTCTCATGGTGCACTCAGATTCTGATCTTCAATATGATCTCCTATTCCAGCTTGCCTCTGGCTCCAGAGCCCCTTAACCTACAATTACCATAGAGGGAACAGAGCTAAAGACAGTCAAACATGTTAAGTACATTGGGAGCATCATCTCTTCTGATGGCTCACTAGACAAGGAGATTTCAGTATGCATCAGTCTGCGAATGAGAGTCCTGAACAATACAAACATCAGGTTAGTGACCATGATAAGGATGTAGAAGGCAATTGTGCTCAACAGTCTTCTCTATGGCTGCGAAACCTGGACACTGTACAAAAAGCACCTGAAACAGATTGAGCAATTCCATCAGAGGTCTCTAAGGTCAGTTATGGGCATCAAATGGCAGAGGTTATGGACGGAGCCAGCCTGGTCAATATCGAGGCCATGACCATGAAGGCCCAGTTTCATTAGAAAGGCCATGTTATAAACATGGACAGTTTCCACATCCTATGCCAGATTCTTAACGGAATGCTGTCTCAAGGCCACGGGAGTCGTGACTCATGGTCGTCCCAAGAAGCATTACAAAGACTGTCTCAAGTACTTCAACTTCCCAAGGACAGTCTCAGCTGGCATGCAATAACCAACCAGGCCTACACTGGAAAAACCCTATGCTCCACCCTCAGCGTCCTTTCTGTACTTTTACTGTCCCAGAGTGTGCACATCTAGAATAGGCCTTCTTAGTCACACACATTTGCACCAGAGGAAGACTGCACAAAAAGCGACATTATCATTATCAATGATCAACCAAAGAAGAATAGACAAACCACACTATAATTTGCAAAAAGATTTATTGGAGTCTTCAAAGTCATTTAAAAAGATCTCAGAAAGAAAGTGCAAGAAAAATATGCTTAGGAACTTCCTGTCTTCTTTTGTTCCTATATGCTTCCCATGTTTTAAATTTTAAAATGTTACATCTTATACCGACAGAGCTCTCAGGAGAGGCCTCTTTGTGTTTCATCACATTTGATTGAATTGTCACTTGCATTGTACAACCATAAATGTATTATTAAAGCTTCTCTCACTTGTTTGTACAGAACCCCTGTTGTGTGTGCCAGCATGCTTGTAGCTATCCTGCTTGGTTTCCTTTACAGTCAGCATTCATGCTGGCTTAAAAAATCTCTGAGTTCCATGGATCATATTAAAATCATTAATTCACAGTGGACGCTTTTTTATTTTGGCTTTGAGAGAACAACATGAATAATCTGCAACTGCAAATAAGTAAATCAGCTCTCCTAAGCCAAAACAATCCTCTTAGTCAATTATAGTATTTCCTGGAGGGCTTTCTTGATGACTTCAAGTAAATTGAAGACAAAACAGCAGCTGTTTGGCAGCTCTTTGTAATTCAGTGAAAATCAAAATGAGATAAGAGTGTTAAAATACCCTGAGAAAAAAATCAGAACAATATGTTCTAACAAGCTGTCCCTATGCAGCTCCTGCTGATTCATCTATCCTTTGCATGCAGACAACAGTTGTGTTCTAGAATCAGTATGGTAGTGCGTCTGAGGCATTTTAAAAAGTGTGCTCATCTTTCACTGCTTGGTGCCTGTCCTTGTATATTGACTCATCGCTTTGATGACAATGATTAAAGTACTTTGATAAAGTTATGTTCACACTGTGCTGTGTGAGTTGGAAGTCAACCATATGCTTATAACATGACCTTTGGCCTGAGCACTGATGGTGTTTCCACATTTTCTCCCCTCTGTACCTATTCCTGTTGTGTTCTTGTGAGTTTGGATGGGGAAAACGCATGCTGTGTAAGTTGATAAGTTGGAAAGTTAATGCTGAGTCATAACCTCTCATTCCAGCTGACTTCATCATGATAATTTGCCCGAGTGGACGTTATTGATAATAATAAGAGTTTCAGTTTTTAATGTCACATAAAGTCATGCTCAGCATTGTCCATGAAATATGAAATATCACATTTCACATTATTCAGATGCTAAAAACTGTCCAATATTTTATATTAAAATGTTTAGCAAAGGCAACATTTCACCCTAAGAAGTATACAGTATAACCATAAATATAAAATAAATTATATTTTGCATCTGGTTTTAGGGATTATTATGAGTAATGTTAAAAATTAAAAAGTTAAAATGGTTAAAAATACAAAATAAATAACAATCTGCATGAATTAAAGGCAAATAACAAATCTACAAATAATGCTTTAATAAATACACTGAAAAAAATAGTAACATCTATTTTTTTTGGGGGGGGGGGGGATAATGGTAATTGCAACAATTCTTATAAGTTGTAAAATCATTAAAGCTGCAGTCCATAAATTTTGCCTCTTTGTCGCCATCTCTGTTTGAAACCTGCAATTGCAGTTGTTTGCGGAATTATCATCTTTACGTGGGTTGAACCTTGGCACAACTCCTCAGCACAGATTAATCTAATGTTTGCTGACAGTCACCACATCGGTGTGGAAACTGTACTTCGGAATCACAGATTGTAGTCTTGAAGTATGACTAAAGTAAGAATTTTTACAGGAAAATGTTATCTAAACAAGTAAGTAACATGTCTACCACTGTTTTGTCCTGAGAAAAAAATAAATTACAATAAATCGCGCTGCCAATGGTGATTAAATCTAACGATCGCTTAGCACGGATCATTTCAAACCATGGAAATTATTATTATTGTTATACTTTGTTCTCAAAATGTTAATGTTAACAACATCAGCATTGTGTGACTATGTGTATTTAGTGTGTATAAGCGTTACTTAAGCGTTTCATTTTCTGTACAGTCTAATCTCTAACGTTAATTTGTCATATCATACAATCTGCTATCCAAATAATAAGTTTAATTATTGTAGCTGCTGTGAGAAAAAGCTATAAATGATCCACCTCACATGCGATTTAGCCTACTAGCTGGGACTCGTTCTTTATGTAAACAGATGTGACGCAATGACGCAAAGACAAATGGGGACATGCTAGAATTTCCCGCAAAAACCCACCAGTACCACCCGAATTATAAAACATCATTACAAGCTTACAGTTGTGAATCGGGCTAAGGTAAGGAGATAGTTTTGAACACTGGCTGGTTACGTACTTGGTAAAAAAAATGTTTTGGATCATTTTTAACCAAAAAAAGTTACGGACAGCAGCTTTAAGCAAAATATTTCTTTCACGACAGGTTTCATCTATTTCATCCATAAACATAAGAAGAATTATAATAAAGTTAACAAGATTGTGGCCCAGTCAGGGTGAACCAGGTTGGAAAATTGCATCTGTTCTTCTCCAATTATCAAACACTTGGAGTCAAAGTGGTCATAGTGGGTAGAAAATGCAAAAACTTTACATATGAGATTTAATTACAACAGCATCATGCTTCTGAACACATGTAAATCCACTGTAAATACAAAGTCTGTTACATTGCAAATGCTGACATTAAGAAGCTTAAAAGAATTAAGATCAACTTTGAAAATCCTAAAATTGTTTCAAAGGTATACAGATTCTGTTTTTCAAGCTGTGCAGGCAAGTTTGACTGGACAAATGATGCTGCCTTTTTTTTTTTTATTATATCATGTGACTTGGATGCACTCCCAGTTGCTAAGACACCCTGAAAGATGGGGTATGTGTAGGTGCTGTCTCTCCATCCAGAACATGTTGTGATCAACAGATAATGCCTTTCATTATGGAGGGCTCGGTGAGTATCTGATAATGTTCTCCAGGCCAGATGTTCCAGTCACGGCTTGTGTGGAGAATCCAAAAGAGCTTTTTCACACAATATTACAACTGGGCATCAATCTATTTTATGCAAGCATTAAGTGAAGAGCTGTTTTATTATATTAGATCCAGCCACTGTAATTCATAGCCAATATAAAAGCAGTATCTCTGGCTATACATACCTGTATAAAATTTACCCACTTTCTTACCATCCTATGTCTGTGTTTTGTCTTTGGATTTAACTGATTTCATAGTCAAGATTTTTTTTTTTTTTTTTTAAACCATGCTGGCTGACGTTTATTCACTGATTTCTCCATTTATTAAACTTGCAGTCTTTGGCCTAGTACTAGAGCTTTAGGCTGTTTCATGTGTTATTTATTTCTGCCCCACTATATAATATTAGGTGCCCTTAACTACTATGTACTAACATTTAAATGAATCATTTAATACAATGCACTTACTATGTACATACATGATTTTACATTTACATTTTACATTACATTTTAGAATACTAATTTCTTTTTGTGAAAAATCTTAAATAATAGATTAACTGTTGGATTTTTAGGCATTTATTTTGGTGTGTCCAACCCAAAAAAAAAATCACTTAAATGATATTTAGAGAATTAAATTAAGGTAGTTGCTTATTATTGTTATATTTCCACTGATTTATTATTTTATTATTATCATTTTTTTTAGAGTGTATAAGACATATATTTAATGATGATACTCTACTTCTGTTGTAATAAAAAAAACAAAAAAACATTTAGTTCAGTTTAATGCAGTCTAATTTTTATTTTGGTAGGTTTTTCTGTATTTTTTTTTTTTTTTTTTAGCCTTTTAATAAAGATTGTGTTAATGTAAATGAATTTAAATAAGGCCCAACCTGTCATAGGCACACCAGACTCCACCACATTGTCACTCCAATTCACTTCACTAAGAGGACTCACCTTTCAGTCTGTGCCTGGCCTCGTTTGGGAATAAAGACTCACATACTAGCTTCCATGATTCTCCAACTTTTACTCCTAAGATTCTCTAGCAATCTCCTGTGTGTACTCCTTACCTGTGTATCCTCTGTCATCTTATCTCCTGTTGTTACTCTCCCAGTCTCCGGCTGAACCTGGTGAAAGAATCAAAACTTCAAGTTTTTTTTTTAAGATACTGCAACATTTCTATTGAACTGCATTACTGCATTGTGTCTCAGTTGTGTAAATAAACTGCTTGTGATTCACTTTCATCTGTAGGAATCCTTACACAGCCTCTATGAACGTATATGGAAAAGTGAAGCTTGAAGATTCTTCAAAAAATGCTACTTTTATTTTTTCCGTTGGAACATAAAAGCATATTGAAAAGACAAAAGGCTGAGTAAAATAAAATTGAATTTTGTAATGAACTATCCATTTAAATTGATTTAAATCACATTTTTCAGATCTGAATTCATGTCTATGAACAGATCCCTAGTCAGGTTTCTCCCTGGCTCAACAATGAGCTAACAGACAAAGATGAGGTTATCTCTGCTCTTCAGGTCTCAATCTTCTATGTTTTTCATTAACAAACCCCCTAGATACACTCCAGCCATCATCCATATCTATCAAAAACAATATCTCATTTTGCTCTTTTCCTGTCATTACATCAAGCTGAACTATACAGCCAAAGAGTCTTTACAATGTATTAACCATCTTAGACACGGCTGCTTTTTTGTTTAAAGATATTCCCTTAGCTACCACTGTCTGACATGATTGATCTGCTCTGTGAGTGGAGTAGCCTTTACTGTTTTGAAGGGCAACGCAGCTAGCAGCATACTTTGGGGAAAACAGGGGACTTTGGGGATTGCAGCTCCATGTTGGTGCTTCTTCTCTTCAGTTCACTCCACTCATTTTCTTTAGGGTTCAGGCCAGGGGACTGGGATGGCCATGGCAGAAGCTTCATTTTGTGCTCAGTGACACATTTTTGTGTTGTTTTTGATGTTTGTTTTGGATCACTGTCCTGATGGAAGATCCAACCATGGCCCATTATTGGATTTCTAGCAGAAGCGGTCAGGTTTTGATTTTTATATGTTAGTATTTGATAGAATCCATGATACCATGTATCTGAACAAGATGTCTAGGACCTCCAGCAAAACAAATAGGCCCACAACATTAAAGATCCAGCAGTATATTTAACCGTGGACATGGGGTACTTTTTATCCATGTGTGCACCTAACCCATCTGGTGGGTTTGCTGCCAAAAAGCTCTTTTTTTCAGTTTCATCTGACCATAGAAGCCAGTCCATTTTGAAGTTCCAGTCTTGTCTGACAACTGAATATACTGGAGATTGTTTCTGGATGAGAGCAGAGGATTTATGCTGTTTGATAATTTTTTAGGCTTTCTGAAACTCAAGACTCAACTAATCTCTGCAATTCTCCAGCTGTGATCCTTGTGGAGTCTTTGTGCACTCAAACTCTCCTCCACACCGCGCATTAGGTTGATTTAGACACACATCCTTTTCAAGGCAGATTTGTAACATCTTTAGTTGATTGGAACTTCAATGCTAGGGATTTTCAATGCTTTAGCTATTTTCTTACAGCCACTTTCTATTTTGTGAAGCTCAACAATATTTTGCTGCACATCAGAACTACATTCTTTGGTTTTACTCATTGTGATGAATGATTAAGGGAATTTGGACTTTGTGTTTCCTCATGTTTATACTCCTGTGGAACAGGAAGTCATGGCTGGACAATTTCATGTTCATGATCACCCTGGTGTGCTAAAAAAAAAAGTAAATATGAATGGGAATATACTTCAGAGATATTTTACTCATAACAAATTCTAGGGGTGCCAATAATTGTGGCCAACATGTTTTGGAGAAAAACATTTATTTCATAAATGAAAGGTTAGATTGCTAATTTTATGAATTAAATATTAAAAGGATAAACAATGCAAATTTATTTTTACAGTCATCTTTGATCATATTTACCAAGGGTGCCAATAATTCTGACCACCACTGTATATTTCTTGGACTGTTCAATACTTGATAATATTCATAAATTGCAAAACTAACTAACAACTAACTAACTAACTAATAACAGAAGTTGGTCAAAACAACCTATATTTCAAAATGTGTTCTTCACATTTTTAAACCGTGATGTCTGACTTTTACCTGCACATACTACTGTCAAAGGTCCATTGATTTAGATAGGAATAAATATGGGCTGGAAACAGAATCGGTTAAAATCTGCCAAGGGGATTGGAAGCAGGGAAAATTATTTTTATCAGAGTCTCTGTAGTTACTTTTCACTCTCTATGGCTCTGTTTTCAACTTTTTCAAAAATCTATTAAACCCAAGGTCAAAAACCTGATGATAATTATGACTTGAATAGAGAAATTAAGACATATGCTGGAGAATAAATTATGACATTAGTACATTATTATTACTGTTGTTATTTAACTGTTTGCACCATGAAGCATGGCTTCAGGCTAATCCAAATTAGTAATCAAACAAGATAGACCAGATAGCCTCAGTGTTTACAATTTTCAGAGCATCAACCTGTCAAATGTTTACTGGGTTTCATTATGGTCTCTGCACATTCAGCTGGGATAAGTATTTGGGATAAGTACTTCACACTAAAAACATGTTTAATTCCAAGAAAGTGTCTAGTGCTGCTTGTAAAAGACTAGCCTATACAAAATCATTGTTTTGTTTTTTATTGTCTTCTAAACAGCACAAAATGTGTTTCTGCCTGTTGTGCTATGTTGTACTTATAATGCACAGTGGGGATCTTGTGTCATTTCTGTTCTGTTCCATTTTAGAGGATTCCCAGTGGATGGATGCTAAACACCAGACATTTCATACCAAGACACCCCCTTTTTTTTTTTTTTTTGACAAATAGATCAGAAAGAACTCAGGCAGATAGAGTTTGTAAGGCTGGCTCCAGCACCCTGAATTCCGGAACTTTAACAGGAAATGAATAGCATACAGTACAGTAGTAAAATACACCTGGTTTCACATTCAAAGATTGCGGGATAACTTCTTTCCATATCTTGGATCTGTTTGTTGCAGTCCGTGCAATGCTTTATACAAACCATAATAAAATAGCCTATAGCAGCTCTAAGCAAAATAGCCAAAAAACAAACACTTGCCACTTGTCATGGAATGACAGTAATAAGGTCTTCCCACTTCAATTCATTATGCCACATAAAAGGATTAGTAACTGTAAACTTTGTAATTAGCATTATTTTTAAATGACACATTTAGTAAATGACTCACTCTTTTATTTAATGTTCGATGACCTGCTGTCACCGCATCTCTGAATACTTCTTTGTTCCTGTTCTTGTTCCTCTGCCTATTTTAATTATAATTACTGCAATTATCTTGCTGTTTTTCCAGGAAATATTAATGTAACTAAAATAATGTGTTATGCGAAAGTCTTTAGCACCTATATTATCCATAATACATATGACAACAGACTTTAACACTTTGGGGTCTGAGGCTGATTCGGGGTCCTGGGGTAGTTTTGACATGCCCTGGCATTTGTGCTTTTTTCAGTTGCTTATAAACATATAAATGACAAAAGTCTCATTACACTGTATTCAGCAGAAACTAGGTTACAATAATATGTGAGCAACAAGTATGTACATGTTTGTATTTTTGAGAGAATTACGTATATGCATGGTTTTTGAAAATAAAAAAATTAAAAAATAAGTCACTGAAATAAGGCCTCAAAACATATACTAAAAATTTTTTCACAAGACTTTTGGGACCTGTATATTTTAATCTAGAGTTTTGGCTTCAAAATGATGGAAAAATCATCCTGCCTACTCAGTCACATAAAACAATATATTGATTTTAAATTTCTAAGACATTTTTTGTTTAGAAAGGCCATATGCGAGGAAGTGTGAATCTTCATGAATAATGCTGTGATTCACACCTGAGGAGATTAAGACCCTGCCCCTAATTAGCCGCATAATGAACCATTCAGTAAGGTGACTGAGTGAACTAAGAAATAATGCAATGACAAAAGAAATATCTCCTGCTTCCAGTCAGTTGTCACAGACACGTCAGGTTCCAACCTCAACCAATCCCAGCGCACACCATCCCCAGAGTACTGATCACCGCCACCTGCACCTCATCACCACACTCATCAGCAGCACCATATAGAGCACACACACACAGCACTCCATGTCCGGTCTCGTTCGCATATACTTCTGTGAATGCTTACCTCAAGGACTCCTCGTTCCATACCTACCTGTCTCCAGCATGTCTCCTTCCCTCTGTGTGCCTCGTCCTCTGTGTGGGTGTGCTCCAGCCAGCTCCAGTCACCTCCAGCGATCTCCAAGCTCCAGTGTGTACATATCTGAAAGGAAAAGGACAGTAACTATCTCCATCATCATCATCTAATCATCCATTGACTCTACTCTGCTTACCTGTTTCATGCTTCCTGCTCTACTGGTGTCAATAAACGCAAGTTACCTGTTTACATCTGTGTCTGCCTCCTGTGTACCGTAACAGAAGACCGGACCCACACCGCAGACCTAGTATGAGCCAACCGGATCCATTTCAGGCCCTGGTGGATGCGCTTCGGCGAACCCTCACCGCCAATCCACCATCTCCAGTCACTTCTCCCTCACCTGCACCAGCGAACACCACAGCCAGCACCACAGGATCTTCTTCACCGCTGCCGTATGCCAGTCCCATGGTCAAACCGGCGCCCTACTCAGGATCAGCGGAGGATTGCAGCGGATTCCTGCTGCAATGCGAACTGGTCCTGGAGATGCAGCCGCACCTGTACCCGAGCAAAACATCCAAAATTGCCTTTATCATCTCTCAGTTAAGCGGCAAAGCATTGAAGTGGGCCGATTCCATCTGGTCACAACGTGGTGCAGTGACACAGTCCTATCCGGCGTTTATTTCCCACTTCCGGGAGGTGTTCGGAAAACCGATTACGGATTCGTCTGCTGGTGAGAAACTCTATAATTTAAAACAAGGATCAATGTCTATTTAGGACTATGCTTTGCTATTCAGAACGCTTGCTGCAGTTAGCGGATGGAACGAACAAGCTCTGATTACCACATATCGTCAAGGATTGGAACCTCGGGTATGGCTGCATCTCGCTGCATGCGAGGACTCCATTGGCCTCGAGAAGTTCATCCAGCTCTCCATCCGCTGTGCCACTCGCATGCAGGCGTGCCTCCAAGAGCACCAGGACCCGTCACTTCCCAACACGCTCCTCTGCCGATCCGAACCCGTCAGCTCCCCAGAACCAGCCAACGAATCAATGGATGTGGAGTTGGCTGACCCTGAACTTGTGTTTATACTGTGGCGCTCCTGGGCATGCGATTGCAGCGTGCCCCACACGACCTCCTCGACCCATGGTGAGTGCCATCATTCCTTCTACTGAAACCACTCACCACTGTCGTCAATCTTACTGCCACTGATATCTCCCTTACAGTGGTCGCACTCCTCGATTCAGGGTCAGCCGGCAACTTCGTCTCCGGCGCCCTCTGCCGGCAGCTACGTCTCAAGACCTCTCCGTCTCCGACGATCTACCAGATCAACTCCATAACTGGCAAGCCTCTCAGCCGTAAGCATGTTCGCACAGTGGCAGGACCCCTCAAGCTTCAAGTCAGTCTACTCCATCAAGAGGAATTACATCTGCTGGTTCTGGAGGATTCCACCGCTGACGTGGTTCTAGGGCGCCCCTGGTTGGAGCAGCACAACCCGACCATCTCTTGGAAGACAGGCGAAATCCTGAAGTGGGGCGACACCTGTTTCTCTCACTGTCTAACGGAACTTCCTGTGCCACCTTCTCCATCTTCTGATCTCTCCCTCTGTGCTACATCCATCGAGAGTCCATTTGAACAATGCTCCATCGACATCCCCAAGTGTTACGCCCCCTTCAGCGATGTCTTCTGCCCACAGAGGGCTTCCAAGCTGCCTCCACATCGGCCATGGGACTGTGCCATCGACCTGCTTCCGGGTGAACCTGTGCCGAAGGGTAAGATCTACCCACTATCCATCCCGGAGGAGAAGGCCATGGAGGATTACATCAAGGAAGCCCTAGCCCAAGGATACATCAGGCCGTCTACTTCCCCTGCTGCTTCCAGTTTCTTCTTTGTGGCTAAAAAGGACGGAGGCTTGCGGCCATGCATTGACTATCGCTCTCTCAATAAAATCACCGTCAAATTCAGATATCCCCTTCCTCTCGTCCCAGCGGCCCTGGAACATCTCCGTGGTGCCACTGTGTTCACGAAGCTGGACCTCCGCAGCGCGTACAACCTCATCCAGATACATGAGGGGGACGAGTGGAAGACCGCCTTCATCACCCCTACTGGTCACTATGAGTACCTTGTCATGCCGTATGGCCTGGTCAACGCCCCCTCCGTATTCCAGGACTTCATACACAAGGTGCTCCAGGAGTTTCTCAACCGCTTCGTCCTAGTCTACATCGACAATATACTCATCTACTCCCGGAGCCAGGCCGAACATCGCCGACACGTTGCGGAGGTCCTCACCCGTCTACGCCAGTTCCATCTATTGCTCAAAGCAGAAAAGTGTTCATTCCATCAACCCACCGTCTCATTCCTCGGATACATCATTGACCACAGTGGCATCCGGATGGACGAGAGGAAGGTGGAATCCATCACCAACTGGCCAGAACCCACTACCATCAAAGAGTTGCAACGCTTCCTTGGATTCTCAAACTTCTACCGTCGATTCATCAAAGACTACAGCTCCATCACCCATCCACTCACCAGCCTTCTCCAAAACAAGCCCAAGTCTCTGTCCTGGAACTCAGCAGCCACCAACGCCTTTAACTGCCTCAAGGAAGCCTTCACCACCGCTCCCTTACTCGTTCACCCCGATCCAGAACAACCCTTCATCGTAGAGGTGGACGCCTCTACCACCGGAGTGGGAGCGGTGTTGTCACAGCAGCAGGGGACGCCAAGTAGACTCCATCCATGCGCCTTCTTCTCCCGCAAGCTCAGCTCGGCGGAAGTCAACTACTCCATCGGTGACAGGGGACTCCTAGCTGTAAAGCTTGCCTTGGAAGAGTGGAGGCATTGGCTGGAGGGAGCCAAACATGCGTTCCTGGTGCTAACAGACCACAAAAACCTGGAGTATCTTCGTTCTGCCAAAAGGTTAAACCCAAGACAAGCCCGTTGGGCCATGTTCTTCTCCCGATTCAATTACACCATCTCCTACTGTCCAGGCTCAAAGAACACCAAAGCCGACGCTTTCTCCCGTCTCCATGCTCCAGAAGAAAAGACAGAAGAACCCGAGCCTATCATCCCAAGCTCACTCATTGTAAGCCCCATCACTTGGTCAGAGGAGACCATTCCCTCCTCCAATGCCTCCACAAACCCTCCGCCGGGCTGTCCACCTGGCTTGCTCTACATCACCCGGACACGACGCACTCCAACCATCCACTCAGCTCACACGTCACTAGGCACTGGTCACCCGGGGGTCAATGAAACCCTCTCGTTGCTGAAAGAACGCTTCTGGTGGCCAGGGATGGCATCTGATGTCAGAAGGTACGTGCAGGGCTGTCGGGAGTGCGCCATCTCCAGAAGTCCTCGTCATCTGCCAGCTGGGAAACTCCTTCCTCTGCCCGTTCCCAACCGACCATGGTCACACCTAGGAGTGGACTTCATCACTGATCTCCCTGTTTCTGATGGAAATACCTGCATCCTAGTCATCATAGACCCTTTCTCCAAATCTTGTCGTCTCATTCCACTACGAGGATTGCCCACTGCCATGGAAACCGCAGAAATGCTCTTCAACCACGTGTTCAGGTATTTCGGGATACCAGAGGACATTGTATCAGACAGAGGACCCCAGTTCATCTCCAGAGTGTGGAAGGCATTCCACTCCCTCCTAGATGTGGCCGTCAGCCTAACTTCGGGATACCATCCGCAGTCGAACGGGCAGACGGAAAGGAAGGTCCAGGAGATCGGCCGCTTCCTCCGTACCTTCTGTCATGACCACCAGGACTCTTGGAACCAGTTCCTGGGTTGGGCCGAGTATGCCCAGAACTTTCTCCGGCAGTCGACTACAGGACTCACACCATTCCAGTGCGTACTCGGCTACCAACCCCCACTGTTCCCCTGGACCGGGGAACCCTCTAACGTTCCGGCAGTGGATTACTGGTTCCGAGAGAGCGAGAGGGTCTGGGACTCAGCGCACCATCAGCTGCAACGAGCCCTGCGCAGACGCAGAATGACAGTTGACCTTCTGCGTTCCAACACCCCTGTCTTCCCGGGACATCAGACTGTGTCTGCCCTGCAGAAAGCTGAGTCCCAGGTTCATTGGCCCATTTCCCATCATCAAGCAGGTCAACCCAGTCACTTACCAACTCCAGCTGCCACAAAGGTACCGCATTCACTCCACTTTCCACGTCTCACTCCTCAAACCTTACCACCCTTCTGCTTTCTCCACAGGACTTGACGTGGCTCCCGCCGAACCCCCCCTTCCACTCATCCTGGAGGACGGCGCGGCATACGAGGTTCATGAGATCTTGGACTCCCGGCGTCGTGGTGGTCAGCTGGAATACTTAGTTGACTGGGAAGGATACGGCCCCGAGGAACGCTCATGGGTCCCAAGAAACGACATCCTTGATCCCAACTTACTCCAAACTTTCCACGACAGCCACCCTGATAGACCGGCACCGCGGGGAAGAGGACGACCACCACGGCGTTGGGGTCCTCGGCCCTCAGGAGTGGGCCGTGGGGGGGGGGGGGGGTACTGTCACAGGTTCCAACCTCAACCAATCCCAGCGCACACCATCCCCAGAGTACTGATCACCGCCACCTGCACCTCATCACCACACTCATCAGCAGCACCATATAGAGCAGACACACAGCACTCCATGTCCGGTCTCGTTCGCATATACATCAGTGAATGCTTAATATACATATTTTTTTTAATTATTATTTGTAATTTTCCTTCTTTGTTCTTTTTATATAGCCTAACAAAAATAACTGTAGCTACATTCCAGCTGATATATACAATGTATAGTCTTGATTTGGGTGGTCAATCTGCATTTGTAAGTTTGAAAGGATTTTAAATCATGTAAATCAAGTAAAATGACTAAAAATCGAGTCTAAATCTAATTTAAGCATGCCAAAGTCAACTTTAATCATATAAAATGTAATTTCCCAACAGCAAAATTGTGGCCAGTGAAAGTGCTAAGTGGCTAGTAACTTTGGAAAACCACTAGCCACAGTGGCTGGTGAGCAAAAAAGTTAATGTCAAGCCCTGATCATATGCAATATGAACCAATATCTGGTCTCTATGATTCTCAAATCTGTGAGATAAAAGAAAAAAAAACATCTGTGAGCATGCTGATAACAGGATCATATCAGCAATAGTATTGACGTCAATACAATGTCTCTTAAAGGTGCTAAAGAGGATCTTTTCGTCGACTGAGAAACCAAAGACTGTTACTGAGTTTTTGAAATGAGCGCATGCGTAAGAATTTCGAGGGAACGCCTCCCAAAACTCGTGCACGAGTATTGGAACACGAGTGTTTACCACCGGCATTCGCTGTGTCGTGTTAGTGGATTCATTATGTCGGACTCACCGCATGTAACTCATAATCTGCAGTTGTTACTCCTGTCTCCTGACAAAAACATTGCATCCTGTGGAGTGTGGAAAGTTACTGGAGCGCGTAGCCGCGCTCATCTCTCACAAGGAATGTCATGGCAGTGATTGACAAGCCAGAGGGCCAATCGTTTATGCGATGATTGCGTAAACGATTGGCTGATGTTTTTAAGGCCCTACCTCGTGCACAGATGATGTATATTAATATTATTCCTTTCAGTGCACCTAATAAATAGTCTTTTATCAGTTAGTAAAGACAGTTTCAAGTAATATTGCAAAAATGTATAAAGCAAAACATCCTCTTTAGCACCTTTAACAGAAAATATGATTTTTGTGATCTCATGCATGCAAGTATTATTGCACCTCATGTGAAGAAAATGTTGTATAGGCCTATTATATTTTAAATTACAGAACCGGTCAAAAGATTTGACACATTACTATTTTTAATGTTTTTGAAAGAAGTCTCATGCTCATCAAGCCTGGATTTATTTGATCAAAAATATAAGGCCTGCTTATCTGAAAGCAAGTCATTGCTAGCCGCCAAGTTCACAAATTGTTGGGAACTCGCCCACATGGAGGCCTACTAAGGCCAGCTACCTGATAGCAAGTGTTGCTAGCTGCAATGTGCCCAAAGTGTTGAGAACTCAACCAGAGGGAGGCCTACAAAGGCCAGCTACCTGATAGCGAGCCTTTCTGCTGAGAAATACCGACATTGTTGGAGACTCACTCTCTAGAGAGGCCTGCCAGGGCCTACTATCTGATAGCAAGTCATTGCTAGCAGCCAAGAACCCAAAATGTGGGGGACTTGATGTTCAGAGAGGCCTGCTAATGCCAACTACCTGATAGCGAGCCTTGCTGCTGTGAAGTACCCAAACCTTTGGGAACTCGCTGTTTAGAGAGGCTCGTCAGGGCTTGCTATCTGATAGCAAGTCATTGCTTGGCTGCCAAGTAGAGACCTGCACTCAAAGCAACCAATGCAATCGGGATAAAATTTGATGGGTGAATGTGGGTGCAGGCGGCAAGATACTCATGTATGCGGGTTGCGGGAAAATAAAATTAATCGCGGGACTCCCGCAAAATGGAAATATCTAAGAAAAATAATAAAAAAAAACAAATAAGCTGTTATTTATCTGCTGCACAAAAGCAACAAGGACAACTAAAATAAAATAAAAAACGATTTACAGGCGCAAGGTCGGAAGCTAACTCTCATGTGGTTTATATATGCAGAATGTAGCCTGCCACACCGAGGCAAAATATCTGAAGCGCATGACACAGGTGGATCACTTAGTGCCACAGATGTTAGTTTCTTTATTAATAAAAGGAACATAAAAAACTAAAAAACCAAGCAAAGAAAAATCTGATATTTGTAATGTTTTTCGGTAGTGTGCGACAGCAATGGAAAGCACCTTCCTTTTGCAAGCTGCGACAAATGCAGCAAAATACTCACATACAGCGGGCACAAGTCTGGAACTTCAGGTCTGAAGCATCATGTGTGTACAGTTTTGAAAGGCCAAACTTCCCTGACGTTTATGGCAAGTCAGTCAAAAGTGTCAAGTGCACTAAAAAATGAAACGGCAGAAAAATGTGTTGATTTTGTTTGTGCCAACCTAAGATGACATCGTCTCTGGCCAGGGTTTCATTAAACTAGCGCAGCACCTTGTTGACACCGCATTTAAGATTGGAAAATTCAATGTGAAGGAAAGGTTGCCTCATCCAACGACATTGTCACGAAATGTGAGTGAAAGGGCACAAACACTAAGAAGAGCTGTTGTCAATGACATGACTGATACAATTGCGAAATATGGTTGTGCAGTGACAACTGACATCTGGACCGAAAACTATCAGAAAACCTCCTTCCTATCAGCCACAATACATTACATAGAGGCAAATTACGACTTGGTGTCAAGGGTGCTCTTTGCAACCCCATTCGATGCAGGCATTTTGAAAACTGACAAAAGCATTCAAGCTTTTTTATTTCAAAATCTCAGAGTATTTGGAATAGATAGTTCACAGGCAAAGAAACTTGTCTTTGTCACTGACAGAGGAGCGAACATGGTCAAGTTGGATGGATCAGAAGCACACGGACCCAAGGATGTCCTCCAGTGGATATACAGGATACAGGAATTGCTAAAGGCAAAAAAGACCAGAGAAACAGAGAAACTGTTTACCAGAGATGGGCACTTGAGTTAGAGACTCGGACTTGAGTCGCATTTTAACAGACTTCAGACTCAGACTCGGACTCGACCTGAAATGACGCCACATAACTTTATTTTAATCTTAAATTGGCATTTGTGGAAATTAACATAAGCCAAAAACTTTAAAAGGGCTTTAAAAGTATTGTTAGGCCTAGTTCATAGTTAACTATAGTGCAGGATAGTGTTAAAGGCTACACAACCTTATTAAAGTTTTCCAGGTACAACAAACATACTAATGCCTACATGGAGAGACTACCCTAGAATATCATGCACTTTCCCAAATAATCCTAAACTATCTAACTAATACATTGATTATTGACCGAAATTAACAATTCACAATTCAAAAAAACATGTTTCAAGATCGATGCATATGCATCGTCAGGATTTGTAATCGATGCATCGAGAAAACGAGTGAATCGTTACACCCCTATTACCCGGGTAACAATGCTGCCCTGTGAGCAGACACTGGATATTTGATCTATCTGAAGTTCAAGCGCTAGTCTCTTGCACATCAACTCTCCAAACCTTATGCGAGAAGAGACAGCTACTCTACCATGAGGTGGCTATAAAGGCAGCCTGACAATGGCCAGCCCTTGAAACATGTACTAGATAAAGCAGTGGCCTCAAAAAAATACTGCATTCTGGGAGGAAGCCAACTAACTCAATACAGCAACTACCTACTGATGGATAGCTGAAATGAGCGGTGGCCTCACCAGTGAATTCACAATAAGCAAAGCCAGCACACTCACTTAAGAAGACCAAAACGGTACTTCAATCTCATTCTAGCCACTCTACAAGGGACCTTTAGGGCCCTAAGAAGATATTAGTTATAACAAACTTTTCACTAGGTAAATCCCCACAAACTCTATACAGGGAACAGTGGCCTACAACAAATACTATTGGTATTAAAAATAGCACAAGACCTACGAAGTTCAACCTGCGGCCCGTAGAATGGGGACCATAGAAAAACTTTTTTTTTCATCTACCACCCTTTCGGGCCTGAAAGGGCACTCTCACCATCAAAGCCAAGACGGACCATCAGAAGCACATAGCTCATCATAGGCCCAGCATCAGGCCTAATGTAAAAAGCAACTGGGGGGAAACTCAGGAGGAGAAAGAAGAACGGAGAGGGTAGTTCTGGTCACCCTCGGAGGGAGGCGATCTATCACCGACACTCCGCGCGTTTGTGCTGGATCACCTCCCTTAGACAATACTCACCTTCTGGCCCTGTCACCGACCCTTAGATCGAGACATGCTCTTGCATGTCTGGGTGCAGACTCGGATCTTAGCGGTATGCATGTCTTAAATGCCGCTAAGCACACCTTCCCAACTACCACCTCAACGGAGGTGCAGAAAAGTTCAGAGGGCGAAACCGGCACATCGAGGAGAAAGCCCTTTTCTTTCTCCCTGATGTCGGCCAGGTTCAGCCACAGATGTCTCTCCGTAGCCACCATCGCCGCAGTCTGCTTGGTGACCCGGAGAATGAGATCCATGGTGTGGCATAGCTCCTCCACTCCTTCAGGGAGAAAGACCTCCTTCAACAGGTCCGGCTGGTAAGCCTGGAACACAACCATCGTGTGCAGGGCAGCACCAGCCTGACCCGCTGCCACGTATGCCCTGCCATTTAAGTGTGATTTCACTTTAAGGGGCTTAGATGGCAGGGTCTGAACTTTCAGTGTCGATGCATGCCCCGACACGAGATAGTTCGCTAACATCTCATCTTGTCACCGATATTCGACCAATCCCTTGACATCACCGAAATTAGCCTGTTGATGTCAATGAATGCAAGATGAATACGGGTTTTTCCAATACTTTTCGATCTCAGTGTAAAGATCAGGAATGAATGGAAGGCTCACTGGAGCTGGAGGATTATGGCCAGAGAGAAACCGACCGTCATGCCGACCGTACGTGGTCTATCTTCTAACACACTGCCATGGCAACTGTAATCTGCCAGCAGCGTGTTCCATAACCTCCAAGAGCTCCACATACCGGGGCAGGGTGGCTGTGAAGATTTAATTAACCTTCTGCTAGCTAGCTTGTTTTGCTTGTTCGAAAATATCGTCATTTGGTATAACCAAAAGTGTTGTTTGGTAAAACCGAAATTTTGATATTTTGATATTTAAGTGTCTATATCAGCAGGTATCAATAGTCTATATTCGTCATTCAAAAGGAGAAAGAGAAACAAGGATATACAAGATATACACAGATTTTGAAATGTAAACAACAAAACATAAACAAAGCAATGCTTGCTTACCATTTTTAATATCAGTTATGTTAATAACTTTCTTCATTTTAAGCGGCTCATGTTGTTATGAAAATATTTGTGTTTTGGAATGCTCGGGTAGGATAACATAGCATTAGACCAGCCTTCTGTCTGTGCCATCTTGTCTTGAATTCTCGTGCACTGACTCGTTTGCTAAACTGAACATCCAATCCAATTAGTTTGCCTAATTACTAGTTTTTTTGAACCCTGCGTTTGTTCTGTACAAACCCTGCGTTTTGACCAGTCCAGTGTTTTTTGAGTTTGTATTTAATATATCTACAACTGCTGCAATTAGATCCTGCTCTCTTTTCATCTTTATTTCAACTGAGCATGACAGTCTGGGGGGACATAATGGTGATGGGTCATTCATGAACGATTCATCCATTGCATCAGTCACGTGACAAATAAACAAATGACTTGGGAGGTAAAGTAATTTTTTATGTTCCTCATGAATTATTTTTGGCTGCATTATAATAGTTTCTTAATTCGTTATTGTTACTGTTTTGCAAGCAGTGACCACAGAATCAACACTCGCATTAATGTGCACAAAAGGTTTTTTTTAACTAAATCACGAACACATAACTCGTCTAAACAAACATACATACCATCATGCATACATGGGGAAAATGGAAAGTGAAAGGGATTATATGAAACTGAAACAGAAATGGGGAAATTAAGCTATGGAAACGTAAGAATCCATTAACCACATGGGGCTGTATTCACAAAACATCTTAAGGCTAAAAGTAACTCCTAGCCTAACTCCTAATTTAGTAGAAACTCTTAAAAACATTGGGCGTGTCAGTCCTAATTTTAGGACTCCTAAAGTTTTGATTTAAGAGTATTTCACAAAGCATTTTAGCGCTAAAACCTGCTCCTAAATCTGTGAAAAGTTAGGGCTAATCAAGAGGACTCCTAAATCACTATGACCAAATCACAAACAATCCTGAAATGGTTGTTGCCGGCAATCCGCCTCAGCAGTCCACCTAAAGACACTGTACACCAATGAGGCAGTATGCGATAAAGCAGGGTTCCTCAAATCCGGTCCTGGAGGGCCACTGCCCTGCAGAGTTTAGCTTAAACCCTGTGATTGTCTAGTGATCCTGAAGACCTTGATTAGCTTGCTGCCCTGTTCAGGTGTGTTTGATCAGGGTTGGAGCTAAACTCTGCAGGGCAGTGGCCCTCCAGGGCAAGATTTGAGGAACCCTGCGATAAAGCCTTTAAGTGCTGAGCCTTTTCTTCATAAATCCAATAAATATTTTGATTTAAAGATTTTAATCTGCAATGACATAACATAAAGGTTCATTAATGTCCAGGCAAAATGCTTTAAATGATGGAGAATAAAACATTGCAGTCAAGTTGAAAATAATGTCCATGCTGATGGCCTTGTGGGCAGCTCGGGTGACCTGAGTTCGAGTTCTGCCTCGTGTCACTGTTTTTTCTCTCCTTCTATGCTTCCTGTCTATTCATTGTCCTATCATAATAAAAAGGGGAAAATGCCAAAAAATTAATCTTTGAAAACAAACAAATAAATAAATAAGAAAATAATGTCTCATTACCTGTGGCAGTTGTTTTCACGAATCCACACTTACAAATGATCGAATAGAGGAAACAGCTAAAATAAGCGTATTTGGTGTGCTGTCTGAGGGAAGGCTCCGAGCACAGAATATAGCCCAACACAGAGTACTCCCCCATATCCCCGGCTGGGAGTAGGAACCAGCTGAGAGTGAGGAGTCAGGGTGGAGGAAGGATGCAGAAAACTGTCGAGGTAACTACAGGTGAGTCAGCTGATATATATGCCTCCCCCTGAGCTGATTAGATAGACCATTTGAACTTGTTTCTCCCAAAATTTGTTTATAAAACAAAATTTGTTACACAAATTCTGCAATCTCTCAAGATGCAAGCATGTAAAAGGCTGAAATTAGCTGTACATATACTTGTTTAATTAGTGACACTTAGACTACATTTTAAAATCTTTAAAAATTTGAATATGGCAACATTTTTATTTTAAAATCTTTATTTAAATATAGCAACATTATGCATCGTTCTATGATATTTCTAGTAAGTAAGAGTGTTGATAACAAGGTCAGCCCCACCCTTTCTCTTAGCTTAAAATTTCTCTATGTTCTATGGTAAAAGTTGGTCTCAGCAGATTTGTGAATAGGTTTTAAGAGGAAACTCGTACCTAAGAACTTTTAGTGTTATGTAGGAGAACTCTGTGGTAAGATAAATTTTTTTGTGAATATGGTCCCTTAACAAAACCATCAGTTTTGTAATTTAAAGCACCTTAGCAACAAGGGGTCTACAGCTTACACTACACCTCTGTTTAGTTAGTTAAACATGAGATATAATTAGTTTTGGGTCTAACAGGCAATCTTTGGTCTTGTGAATATGTTATTTGTTTCCGGGCAAATCGTTTTGACTGAGGACAAAACAAAGTTTCATAATTTTATATTTTTATTTAACTCAAATGCTGTACTAGAGCACTGCCTTTTTACTTTTTACTGAATTGCTTTCTTTATTTTTGAAATTCTGCTAGGTGCCACTAGTGTCGCAGAAACTACATACATTACTTTTAAAGGTGCAGTGAATTCTGAGAAACACTGTTGATATTTGAAATCGACACCCAAACAAACACACCCCTCCCCTCATTGATCCGCTCCCAAAATAATGAACACGCTATGCAACACAGGCAATGACCAACAGCTGATGCATCATATAGCTCGCGCAAGTATGGATAAATCAGCTTTGATTCAACAACAACAGCATATCTAATCAGCAAAAATAATTGAGCCATAACACTGTATCCTCACAGTTGAAGACAGAGGATCTTTGTGGCAAAATATCAGAATTGAACTGCTTAAATGAACCATTGATAATGTAGAAAGATGGTTAGTGACAAAAATCCAAATCCCACAACATGCCTTTCAGTATTTAAAATCAAACAATCTACACAGTACCTTCACAGTTATTACTGAGATAAATTAAACTGACAAAACTACGATCTGAGTGGTGCTGTGACACCTGTTGTGTTGTCCCTCATGGTCAGAATGCTATCAAGCCTTGATTACTACAGTCACTCCCTATGCCAAGTTGTCATTTTAAATGGAATTACATGACATCTCATTATATCCACCTGTTCCATTAGCTCTAAAAGAATGTTTCTCTTGCCAACACATGAGAAAAGATCCACGTAGGAAAAGAAAGAGTTGGGAGATTCATTATAACTTCACTTTTAATACCATATTTCTTGGTGTACTCCTTTAAACTTTCTCACACATGCAAGCATTCACTTGTCCTTGAGGGTTTCTTTTTTCTTTTTATTCACAGTTCAGTAATCAGCAGTTAATTTGTTATGTTCAGACTCTTAGTGACTTTGCTATAGATTTCTAATATAACTTTTGTGACCAGTTTTGATTCGTTTTCTGAGCTGCCTATTTACAGCATCTCTTTATTTGCTCTAGAAACATTCATGTGAATAATGGCACAGTGTATTGCTGTTAAGAGTCAAAATGGATCTACATCATACTGAGAACAAACATGCTTTATTGCTTGAGGAGTTTTCCATTTCCAGTGACACGATTCATGATTATCTTTTTCTGAAGTCTTCCAGAATTCAATAAAAGTAATTTTCAGCAGTACAGCTGGAGATTAACGACAAGTTATTGTTTTGACTCCTTTGAAATTGGAAAAAGAAAGAATCCAGATAAATAGAATGTAATACATCACGTAGACAGTAGTGTTATCATGGGAAAGACTTCAGCATGGCAACCAAAAAATGAACTCTCAAAGATTAAGAATTGTACAATGTCACCCAAGTCTATATTAAATGCTTGTTTTGATGCCAACAGAAGTGCAGAAGGTTTTAAATGCAACAGGAAATTCAAGTGGTACTTTACTGGAATACTGTGTATATGGTTCTACAAATTATTGCCAAACATAGTTTTGTTGTATATTTAACAGTACTAATTGTATATTTTGAAACCTCATAATTATTTACTTTGTGCTGTGTATCTGTGGCCGTTCTATAAGGCAAATCCATAATGAAAAATAGATATCCACAACTGTCTATGATAAAAAAAAAAAAAAAAACATTTAATGGTACAGTTTGGTAATGGTATTTAATTTAATGGTACGCAACAGTTTGTGCAGGAATTTAATATTTCACCATCGCAATTTAATTAGCTATTAGTTGTTCCCTGTCTATCACATCATGTTTAGTATTCAACATTAGTTTGTCAACAGAGAGTTTAAAACTAGACAAATCTGTAATTTGTAAAAAAAAAAAAAAAAAAAAAAATAATAATAATAATCACAGCATCTCTTTGCATAAATATCAGACATCTAAAGCGTCCTATTTATTCAATTTAAAGTGCCCCTATTTTGCTATTTTAAAGATTTCTAATTTTGTTTTGGAGGTCTCCTATAACAGGTTTACATGCATCATAGGTTAAAAAAAAAAAAAAAAACTTTCATTTTCTCATAATATACATTGCACATCGCCACATTTTTCAGTGGTTCTCAAACGACTCGTCCGATGATTCAGTCTCTCTAAATCCCTCCTTTCTGCGATCTACTTTGCTCGGACTGGCCAGATTGCCAAGTCTGTTTACTGCAAAAATGCCTTTCTTATTTAGTATTTTTGTCTTGTTTCCCATCTAAATATCTAAATAAATAAATAAATAACAATTCCTAAATCTAGATGCTTTTACTAAATAAGCAAAATTACATAAGGTATTTCACAAGTTTGCCTGCCTATTCAGTCTGAATGGTTAATGGTAAAACAAACTTGGCTTGCTGTCCTCGAAGGAGGCTCGAACCCGAGGTTCGGCTCGAGCTCCGAGTTAAACCCACAAAAAGATATTTACAAGGACAGCAAGCTGGGCAGTCAACTAAGAGTAGTTCAGCAATATAAGTACAGAAGACTTAATGGATTTAATCCCTCTCCCCCCCAAAGATGAGTAGAATATTTTTTGCTGTTGCTGTATTGGGGGAAAAATAAGGCAGCTTGTGTGGTAAATTTCCTGCGGGAGCTAAAAGAGAAAACGAAAGGCTCCTGCAGGAACAGAGAGAGAAATCACTGCTGGGGTAGTGAAGGGATACTTTTCTGTCCCTACAGATTCTGTCCCTACAGGTTAGTTGGAGAACTTCTTCAAGAGTGGAGGCTGAAATCGCTGCTGCGGCAGTGAGAATTAAGTTTAGAGAGCAGTGGGGGAGATATCATTGCTGTGGTAGATAGAAAAAGATTTAGTCTGAAAGCTGATGTGAGAGCGGTGGTCAAAATCACTGCTGCGGCAGTGGGGAATAAAGTTTGATCTGAAGAGTGTTGTGAGAGTGGTGGCCGAAATCACTGCTGCAGCACTGGGGAATAAAGTTTAAGTCTGAAGGCTGTTGGGAGAGCTGTGGCTGGAATCACTGCTGCGGCAGTGGGGAATAAAGTTTTAGTCTGAAGGCTGTTGAAAGAGCTGTGGCTGGAATCACTGCTGCGGCACTGGGGAATAAAGTTTTAGTCTGAAGGCTGTTGAGAGAGCTGTGGCTGGAATAACTGCTGCGGCAGTGGGGAATAAAGTTATAGACTGAAGGCTGTTGAGAGAGCTGTGGCTGGAATCACTGCTGCAGCAGTGGGGAATAAAGTTTTAGTCTAAAGGCTGTTGAGAGAGCTGTGGCTGGAATCACTGCTGCGGCAGTGGGGAGTAAAGTTATAGACTGCAGGCTGTTGAGAGAGCTGTGGCTGGAATCACTGCTGCGGCAGTGGGGAATAAAGTTTTAGTCTGAAGGCTGTTGAAAGAGCTGTGGCTGGAATCAGTAGGAAATTAAATTTTTGAAACTTATGTGAGCTAAAAATAAGGAAACGGACTGGTTAGGTTGGAGCTATGGGTAAATTAATAGTGAAAATTGAATGGCTGCTCATTAACTGATCTGTTTTGCTAGGCTTTACATTGTGGATGGTGTCACTGTATAATACTTGGAGATTGGAGAAAGGCAAGTAGATCTGTGTCGTGGATGGAATTTAGAATTACAAGTAGATTCGGCAGATCTGAAAAATCTGAAGAATGTGAGGGTGAATAGAGTGTTGATTGTTCTGGTGATGTTTTCTTAGTGATTTCCTGCAGGGAGGAATAAACATTTGCTTAATGCTTTACGCGTGACAAACAAGAATCTAAAAGGCTGGGTTCAGATATCTGAATTTGCGTGCTATTGATAGCGGGAGCTCTGCTGGCAAAAATTATACTGTAGATAAAAAATGGAGACTGAGATGATTATTTATTGGAACGTTAGAGTAGAGTGTTTATAGGATCCAAGTAGAGTGGCACTGGGGTGCATGACAAACTTTCATATGGAGCCAATGTCCTAATTTTCTGAAAGACAGAATTTGGGCAATTTATTTTTAAATTCTGGTATACATTCTGTTTTATTTATAAACTAATCACTAGTGGAAGACCAGATTAGACGTCTGAGGAATGGCATTAGTTCGGAGGAACTTGACCTGTTGATGCAATAGACTGCGTTGGAGTTGTTGCAAATAGAAGAGAATGTTTGGATGCCCGTTGTTTCCCCCACAGGGTAGTGGTCCTGAAAAGCGGAGGGAGAAATCTCTGCTGTGGCAGTTAAGTAGCACGGTTTAATCAAAAAGCTGCATATGTTACGGTAATGTAAAGGGTGAGATATCAGGTAATGATTATACAGGTCACTTTAAGTATATTTCTTCATAACATTAGATGTTGTAGTGCTGCTGTCTGTCTTGTCAAACGTGTTTGTTATAAATGAACATGCTGGTGGTGTAGATATGGCATTATGAAGATAGCTTTTTAGATTTCAATCACGAGCCGAACTTTTGTAGCATCACAGCATGCGGCCAGTTTGTAGCACCAATGCGGTTTACTTAGCCCGAACGAAGCAATCCATCTTTATAAATAGAACGATGCGGTAGCACTGATTTTCTCATGCTGTTTTTGTATATACAGTCTAAAAGGGGAGATCACAAATTATTATTATAATTAGTCACATTTATTTTGGATTGTTTTCCTTGAATCATGTTTATTTATTGAACAAAGCAATAATGACATCAGCATGGAAATATTCACACAGTGGTTTAACATCAATAAATATCTTGTGGACTTAACATGAAATTAACACGAGAGGCTCTCTCTCTCGCAATTTGGATTTGGTTGGCACATGTATAAACGAACATGTCATAAACGAACAATTTATAGAGATCTGTCAGAAGCAGCAGCCATGACGATTAAGATTTTCTTATTCCTATGACTTTGCAATTTCTACCACTCATAAGTAATATGAGTGCACCATCTTTGTATATCTAAAAGAATCATTGCTACCTGTTTGAACAGGCAAAAGAGGGGGTGACATTTTAAAACTTAGCTTTACAGTGAATATAGAGAAAGACCAACTCTTTAACAACAGCTTTTAAATTTGCTGATGTATAAGAAATGCTCATTTTTCATGGCATGAAAAGAAAAACAATTACCATTTTACTTGAAAATGTGATCTGTAAACATTATATTCAACAGATGGTCTTGTTGTGTTATGTCTAGTTTGGGAAGATCTTAACTAGCAGAAGAAGAAGAAGCATACTTGTTTTAATAAGAGAAATCTACACTGAGTTTTTGTAGATAAATGCCACATACGCAAATGTAAACAGTGTACATGTTAGACTTTGTGCCACGTTTTAGTTCGTAAATTCACAAAACATTAGTTAAGCACAGTAATTCGCATGTAAATATTTTAGGACAGTTGATCTTGATTCAAATGAGCCTGTGCACAATATTAAGTGATGCATAGGCTTACGGGATCCGATCACATTGCAAAGATGATGGAGTGTTGAAAACGTATTTTTGTCTAGTCCACTGATGAAAAGTAATTAGATGGTAAAATGAAATTACTTAGAGTTAACGAAAGCTATCATGAGATTTTTAATGTTTGGAGCGGATGTTATAACAGTTCATAAAAAAAAAAAAAAACATAGATCTTTACCTTCGTGCTGTGTGTGGAAATACAACCCGGAAGACAGAAAGCAACGAGCGGCCTGTGATGTCTGTCATTGCTTTACCGTTTAGGCATGAAATCATTAAAATCATCAGGTTAAAATGCTTGGAAGAGACAGGGAGCATGAGGAGCAACGGATCAATTGGCCCATTTGCGAATCGAGGAAAAAGAGAGCTGGGATATTGTTCATCGGGTTGGGACATGCGTTCAAATGACAAGGCGGGAACAGATGCTGGAAGAATTGTCGCAGTGACTGCTGCTTATATACGCTCGTAATGATGATTGACAGGACTGAAATTTTAGGCTCCTCCCGAACCTGGAACTACATTTAATTTTCTTTTTTCATGGAAAAAAAAAAATCAAAATGAAGTGAGTTTTTTCTTAAAACAAGCAAAATTATACACCAGTGGGGTAAGAAAAATAATCTTTGTTCCTGTTTGGGACAGAAACAAGAACCAGATTTCAAACAGAAACAAGATTACTTCTCTTTTTCTTCAACTAGGAACGCGGCACCAGTTCCGTTTTTTCCATAAGTAGAATAGGGAAGGCGTAGGACATACAGCGTAAGCTTTTTGAAGAATACGGAAGGCAGAAGGCGGAATGGCGAAGCACTTGCAAGGCGATCATTTGTGTTTATAAAGCATATACATTTGTATTTTTTTTTTTTTTAAATGACTGATCGTTTCACTAGATAAGACCCTTATTCCTTGTATGGTAACGTTTAAAGCCCTTTGAAGCTGTACTAAAACTAATTTTGACCTTCAACCGTTTGGAGTCCATTGAAGTCCACTATAAGGAGAATAATCCTGGAATGTTTTCATCAAAAAACTTAATTTCTTTTGACTGTACAAAGAAGGACATGGACATCTTGGAATACATGGGGTGAGTAAATTATCAGGAAATTTTTATATGAAAGTGGACTAATCCTTTAACCCTCAGGGGTCTGAGGCTGATTTGGGGCCTGGAGAAGTTTTGACATGCCCTGACATTTGTGCTTTTTTCAGTTGTTCATAAACATATTAATGGAAAAAGTGTCATTACACTGTATTCAGCACAAACTAGGCTACAATAATATGTAAGGAACATGTATGTACATGTTTGTATTTTTGAAGGAATAACGTTTATGCGTGGTTATTGAAATAAAGCCAAAAAATATATATTAAATCTGTGTTCACAAGCCTTCTGGGTATTGGAGGTTGTAGACTAGAGTTTTTGCTTCAAAATTATGTAAAAATTATCATTCCTACTCCTTCATATAAAACAATAGAGAGATTTAAATTTTCTAAAACATCTTTGGTCAAGAAACACAGTATGCGTGGAGGCGTGAATAATCATGAATAATGGATGATTCTCACCTGAGAAGACAAAAGAATCAGATAAAGAGCTCTAATGAGCTGCATAATAATGAGCTCTTTCAGTCAGATAGGCTGTGAAAAAACCCTGTTGATCATGTCTCAGCTCATCATAATATAAATCAAACATACAGAAAAAACAGCAATACTGTGAAATATTATTACAATTTAAAATAATGGTATTCTATTATTAAAATATAATGCATTTCTAAGATACAAAGTGTCTGAACAGTTATGTTACCTCTATGGCATTTCATATAGGCTTTTAGCTTAAAAGCATGCACATTTGGAGAAATATTGATGGATTCTCATGTTTATGTCAATTTTCTATACAGAGGAGTAATATTTATGCAATATTTATTGTTATCACTTTGAACGCTGGATACTGTTTTTAATTCATACTTGCAGCCGGAGCTTTTAGTCCACAAATGCCAATGCTAAAGAAGAATAGGCAATCCAGGAAATAACTGAACTAACAGAGGCCAGAGATCGCTAACTATGGCTATTCAAAACACTTTTCAAGACAATAAATACACGATTGAGACAATGTATGCATGTATAGACTGAATTTGCGTCTGAATAGCACTGGCTCCGTGGGCGTGGCCGCATTAGTGGATAATGAGCTGAATCAAGGACTTCTGACATGGCTCTCTTTTCATACAGATTACATAAACACATGTTTGTTTTCGATTTGACTTGTATGATTTAAAACCTGACATTTCAACGTTTCTTTAGACATATGTGTCATTGTTTTTTGTCATTAGTATTCATAAGTTACAGTTCATTTTCTGAGAAATGAAGCTCTAGCGCAAGTTCTGCCGGGAAGACTCAAATGTTACGTCACTTATTAATTCAGATCTAACCAATCATTATCTAACACTTGGAGTATAAAAGATTGGTACTTACACTTGTCTGAGTTCGCAGATGCTGACGCGAACTTTCACGTCGGTGCGGGATATAGCTCGTTTAAAATTCAGCCTGTCTCGTCGTTATCCATTATATCACTAATATTTCAATCTAAAACCCAAGCTTCAGTGAACCACTGTAAAACAATATTCCTCTCTCGATGCATGCACAGACTATTATAGTGATTATCTAAATAATCAAACAGATTACAAAATGTTTGCGTAGGCCTATATTGATTTACTACTCCATGTAAAAATGTTAATTTTAGACGGGGTAGCTACAGTGTCATTTGTGTTCATGTCAGCCTATCATTTCGAATGTTTGAGCTGTTACGGCAATAGGAGAAAGATTCCCGTTTAATTTCAGAAGCATGCAGGTTCTCCCTAAACGGATTTCTTTTGTTTTCGAATTTCGTCTCGGCAATATCATCAAAGGGTTAGTCACGGCTGCAATCTTCACCATCCTCGCCTCTTCAATACGGATTAGCCATTTCATCTCAGTGATAAGTATTTTCATCGTGTTATGCACCTTGGTGTTTATCGGGCGAAGAATCGTCTTCTGCTCTCTTTTCACATTCATAATCAGTACTATGCAAGCGCACGCATTTGTTAGTCAGAGCGCTCGTTAAACGTTGCTTGTAGTGCTTGTTCGTATTGTATAGCCTTTAGCACGTTGTAATGATCATCCACATATTTCAAGTACCATTCGTTTAGGACAAAACAAAGAATGGCATAGCCTACCATATCCGGATATCGTTGCAAGGCTTGGAAAACCCCATTGCGGTTTAAACCTTAAAGCAACACAGCCACATCATTACTTTGTAATGTAGTCTAGATCTTTCTAATGAGACATTGTATTATATATCGAGACATTGTATTATCGAATATTGCAATTCGTCATAAAATCATCAGTTTACTCAAATAATTCTTTGGAATTTAATAGTAATTCTAGAACGATTGGGCTGATGTATGGCATGTAAGAATCTTGGGACATGTGGTCTCCACCTTAACGGTCGGTGCAAAAGAATAGGGATAGGACTCAGGAAGAATTATGTTCATGGATGTGAATATTAACGTCATTGTAGTATGAAGCAGAGCAGGACCGAATGTTGTGGGAACTGAATGAGGCCGCTGGAGCGATTGCGCAACACACGCCTCACGAGCAGCGGGACTTTTATTATGACAGAGTCGCCGGCGCTGCTTCCGCTTTTCCGGTCATGAGTATGAGGTAACATAGCTCTGTTTATTATAATTTTAGTGTGTTGAAAATGATGTTATAACATTACTGTGTGCGTTCACTCGGCGGCTGCTATGAGACACTTGCTACACACTGCAGTAAGATAGATCGATTTTATTGCTGGATGTTTCGTGTTGATAAATGATAAATTTATGCATGATAAATTCATTTTAAAACGTATTGTATGATGGAGAAAATGCTGTATTACTGTTAATAAAAATAAAGCTGCATCTGATTATGCTATGTTAGCTACTTGACAAAAATAGTGTTTTTCTCTGAGGCTAGTACTCACCAAAATCAAGGATATTAGATTTAAACAATGACTAATCATGTTGAGCTATTTATCATCAATTGTTTTTTGTCTATAGATATATCAAAACAGTTGTTCCCTTGTCTATTAAAATGTGTAATATTTTAAAGCGTCTTGGTGTTTCCATGGTTACTACAAATCAAAACCGGAAACCGAGGTTAATGCAGGTATGACGTCATTGACAGGCGGCTCCTCACACGTCCCGGAGCCTTGGTTAAAATGGTAATTTTTTCGCAATTTAAATATAGTTGGAAACATTGGGATATTGTAAGTAGTACTCAAGTAAACAAAAAATATAACACTGGACTCGTGGTTTTCCGATATTTACAGTACAAAATATTACTTATTGCACCTTTAAATGTAATAATAGCGTTTATATTTTCAGGTAAGTATTTAAGTTCAGGAAATGGATAAATTAAATGTAAATAACACTGCACTGTCTAAACCGCATAAAACTAAAATCTATTTCAGTGTGAAATTGTGGGTGTGATCGTAATGAGAGACGGATATCAGTGCCAAGCGAATCCCAGGGTATAGCTATAAAGGATAAGATGATTCATTCTACCAAATACTTCCAGTGCTGAAATATTACTCATACTTGTCAGTTTATTTGTCAAATTAAAATCGTGAGATAAAGCAGATGTTTTTCTTGGTCTTAGCGTCATACTATCATACTTATCTGCATTTGAGCGTGTTTAAAGTTTATGCAGTTCTGTGTTCTGTAAGCTAGATCAAATTATAATATCTGACGATATTCTAACATTTCATCAATTAGATTTCGCATTGCACTGATCCCCTACAATTAGCACATCATTTTTCTGTGTTCGTTACCTAAGCAATAAGAGCTGTATGCACAAGGACTTTTGATATAACCCACGCGTGCCCATCCAAACACAAATAGATGGTACACACATTTTGGTGTTCACAGAAAATAGTGTGCTCATCTTCAGGACCTGAACGCATGCAACTTGGTCTAATCACTGCAGTTTCTGTGACGTGACTATTGTGGATGTTCATCGCGATCATGCTGCCTACCGCATTTCAAACATCTGGATTTATTGCGTTCAGTACTCTGCCCCTGCCTGGTTATAAGCATTTTGCTTGTGCTTATTGCGCCCCATCTCCTGTGCAGGGCTCTTTACAGTTTTTCTCTTCACCGAGGTACTGAACAACAATTATCGCATTATCCTTTTGCCAAGGTTTGCTAGCTTTTGCAGAGTTCAATAGCTAGCTAAGGTTAGCAATATAGCATTACCAAGTATGTGTTTTCCTTTCTTCAATAGCATTATGACAAGGTTTTCTCAGTCTTCATCTGTATCTATGTAATTTAGTATTCTCATACCTATCTGTTATGCTATCTAGTTAACTTTCTTTTGGGGGTTCTCTCGGCAGGTTCTGACTGCTAGATGGAGTCCTGTTGGCTAAGTTCCATCAAGCCACTAGCATGGTTTAGAAATTTTCCTAACAGCAGATGAGAGGACTGCTGTGTGCTCAATGCTCAACTCAAATGCTCATTACAATCAGTAATTTTCTGCAAATACTGGTGGGGGTGGTATGTTTCTCGTTTTCATCATTGCTTCCGTATTTTTAGCTTCTATAGCTTTAACGTATTTCTAACGCGGCCTTGTCTTTATGTGGCCTATCGTGGCCTTGTCTCCGTGTGGCCTATTGTGGCCTTGTCTCTATGTCGCTTTTTATCTCCCTTTCTTGTTCTTTATCCTTCTCCATTCACGTGTTAAGTAATTTCATGCAAATACTGGTGGTGGTATGTTTTCGTATTTTCATCATGCCATTTTCAGCTTCTATAGCCTTATGATTTTCTGAGGCTCATCACAGCCTTGTCTCCATGTTATCTCCTTTTCTTGTTCTTTCTCCTTCTCTTAGTAATTTCACGCAAATACTTGTGGTGGTGTATGTTTGCTGTATTTCTTCATACTATTTTCAGCTTCTATAACCTTATGAATTTTCTGAGGTTTATCATGGCCTTGTCTTCATGTGGCCTATCGTGGCCTCGTCTCTGTGGCCTATCGTGGTCGTGTGGCCGATCGCGGCCTTGTCTCTATGTCGCTTTTTATCTCCCTTTCTTGTTCTTTATCCTTCTCCATTCACGTGTTAAGTAATTTCATGCAAATACTGGTGGTGGTATGTTTTCGTATTTTCATCATGCCATTTTCAGCTTCTATAGCCTTATGATTTTCTGAGGCTCATCACAGCCTTGTCTCCATGTTATCTCCTTTTCTTGTTCTTTCTCCTTCTCTTAGTAATTTCACGCAAATACTTGTGGTGGTGTATGTTTGCTGTATTTCTTCATACTATTTTCAGCTTCTATAACCTTATGAATTTTCTGAGGTTTATTGTGGCCTTGTCTTCATGTGGCCTATCGTGGCCTCGTCTCTGTGGCCTATCGTGGTCGTGTGGCCGATCGCGGCCTTGTCTCTATGTCGCTTTTTATCTCCCTTTCTTGTTCTTTATCCTTCTCCATTCACGTGTTAAGTAATTTCATGCAAATACTGGTGGTGGTATGTTTTCGTATTTTCATCATGCCATTTTCAGCTTCTATAGCCTTATGATTTTCTGAGGCTCATCACAGCCTTGTCTCCATGTTATCTCCTTTTCTTGTTCTTTCTCCTTCTCTTAGTAATTTCACGCAAATACTTGTGGTGGTGTATGTTTGCTGTATTTCTTCATACTATTTTCAGCTTCTATAACCTTATGAATTTTCTGAGGCTTATCGCGGCCTTGTCTCTGTGTGACCTATCGTGGTCGTGTGGCCGATCGCGGCCTTGTCTCTGTGTGACCTATCATGGTCGTGTGGCCGATCGCGGCCTTGTCTCTGTGTGGCCTATCGTGGTCGTGTGGCCGGTCGCGGCCTTGTCTCTGTGTGGCCTATCGTGGCTTTGTCTTCATGTGGCCTATCGTGGCCTCGTCTCTATGTGGACTATCGTGGTCGTGTGGCCGATCGCGGCCTTGTCTCTGTGTGACCTATCGTGGTAGTGTGGCCGATCGCGGCCTTGTCTCTGTGTGGCCTATCGTGGCTTTGTCTTCATGTGGCCTATCGCGGCCTCGTCTCTATGTGGCCTATCGTGGTCGTGTGGCCGATCGCGGCCTTGTCTCTGTGTGACCTATCGTGGTCGTGTGGCCGATCGCGGCCTTGTCTCTGTGTGACCTATCGTGGTCGTGTGGCCGATCGCGGCCTTGTCTCTGTGTGACCTATCGTGGTCGTGTGGCCGATCGCGGCCTTGTCTCTATGTTGCTTGTTTTCTTGTCCTTTCTCCTTCTCTTATGTTTTAATTTGTTTTTCTCTGTTTCAGGAACTGCAAGATTCTCCTCTGGTGGGTATACATTCCCTCTCACAGTTTTTGGGGGGAGAGTGGGCTCCGTCCTGGCGGTTACGTCTCACCACCATTTTTGGGGGTTGGCTACGCCCCTGCCTTCAGCTTCAGGCAGGAAATGCAAAGTCTCCAACCCTCAGGACGTGAGCTACGGACGGGGTCTACGCCAAAGATCATTAACCTTATATATTCTGCTTGCTGTTTGGTAATAAATATCAGTGTTCCGTTATCTTGCCTCCCGAGTCTTTCTGGTAGAACTATCAGATTGGAGTTCGTTCAGAGGGAGACTAGAGATCACGCATCATGTTAGTTTTCTTTATTTTACAAAAAGCACAACATTTTGTTTTTACTCTGAGTGTACACAAATAAAAGAAGATATTCCACAGATTAAAATGGTGTATAGCTCTTAATTGCATGTGCAACATTGACGGAGTATTTTTGAGTTTATTTTGAGTCTCTTTCACACTAGTTAGAAAAAAAATGCGGTGATCACGCTGGCGTGACCGCCGACCCGAGGGAGTTAAGCCTGCTGTACTAGAAATTCAAGCAATGGGTTGATTGTGGGTGGCTTTTCAATGAAAGGCCCCCATTCCCCTGGGGTGAGTACAGACATAATTTCTGTCATGAGTAGAGTCTTGGTGGTTGGCCTCCACCCTGGTACTTCTCAGGGTCAGGCAGATAGTACTCCCTTGTTAAACAAGGTGTTTTCTAAGTGCTTTGTTTATAGCTCTGTTTTATCTGCCCTGCACCATTGTGTCTCAGGTTGAGCAGTATTTGACCTTCATTACAGGCTGGTCATTTAGTTTGCTCCTTTGCAGCTCAGCATTGCCACGAGCTGACGCCTGTGTTCATCGGGAGTAGTAGGCCCAGGTGGGCCTCCTACAGGGCGTGTTGGTGTATGTTTGTACTCCCCTTGCTTAAAGGGTAAAAAGTGTTTTTGATGAGTATACTGCTGGTTGGCGATGTGATAGGTCCCAGGCATTGTTGAATAGTAAAGCTATCTCTGCTACTAGACTTGCTATAAGGTAGTAGGCCTTAACAGGCCTCCCTTCAGAGTGAGTCCCCACCATGTTGGGCCCATAGCAGCCAGCACATACGCTGTCAGGTAGCTGGCCTTAACAGACCTCCCTGTTAACAGCCTCAGTAAATGGGTTTTCTGGTAGCTATTTTGATATACCGTCAGATAGTAGGCCTTAGCAGGCTCCTCTGTGGCGAGCCCCCATCAGTGTGGATGTTGTAGCAACAAGACACGCTGGTAGCTGGCCTTAGCAGGCCTCCCTGTGAGCAAGTCCCCAGCACTTTGGGTGTGTGAAAGCTAGCAGGAATTTGCTGTTAGGTAGCAGGCCTTGGTGGGCCTCCCTGTGGACAAAACCCATATGGTTTGGGGTTTTTAGCAGCTAGCAATGACTTGCTTTTGGATAAGTAGGCCTTGGAGGCCTCTCTGTGAGCGAGTTCCCTATTGTGCAGGTTCTTTTTAGCGTGTTTAGCCACATAGGACTGGCCACCAGGGAGCCGGCCTTAATGGGCTGCCCTGGAGGCTAGTCCCCCAGCAGTAATGGGGTTTCTGTTAGAAGTGCATGGGCTTGCTTCAGATTGTAGGCCTTAGCAGGCCTCTCTGAGGTCGAGTCCCCAGCAGCGTGGGTATCTGGCAACCAGCTATAACTTGTTTTCAGTTTGTTAGCCTTAGCAGGCCGCTCTGAGAATTGGCAGGCCTCCCTGTGGGCGAGCCCAAGGTTGCAGGCTTTGGACAGCTAGTTAGACTTGCTATCAGGTAGTTGGCCTTAGCAGGCCTCCCTGAGAGCCAGCCCCTAATAAGCGGGCACATGGCAGCTAACATTGCCGACAAGGTGTTTGGCCTTAGTAGGCCATTCTGAAGGCGAATTCCCCACAGTATGGTTACTTCTCTGCCAGTTAACCCTCTGGAGTCTGAGGCTGATTTGGAAACTGAAATAAGGCCAAAAAACAAATATTAACTATGTGTTCACAAGACTTCTAGGTTTTGGAGGTTGTAGACTAGAATTTTTGCTTCAAAATTATGTAAAAATGGTCCTACCTACTCGTTCATATAAAACAATATATTGATTTAAATTTTGTAAGACACTTTTTGTCAAGAAACACAGTATGCATGGAGGTGTTAATCTTCATAAATAATGCTGTGATTTACACCTGAGAAGACAAAGACCCACATAATGAGCCCTTTCAGTCAGGTAGGCTATGTGGAAAAAAAACTCTAGCATGCTGATAACAGGATAATATCAGCTGTATTAACATTAATATAATGTCCACTCTTGACAGAAAACAGGATTTTTGTGATCTCATGCATGCACGTATTATTGTACATCATGTGAAGAAAATTTTGTATAGGCTTATTATAGTTTAAATTATAGTACCATTCAAAAGATTGGACGCATTAAGATTATAATGTTTTTTAAAAAAGTCTCATGCTCATCATGCTGTATATAAAAAATACAGAAAAAACAGCAATACTGTGAAATATTATTGCAATTTAAAATAATGGTTTTCTATTTTTATATACTTTAAAATATAATGTATTTCTGTGATGCAAAGTGTCTGAACATTCACTTTACCGCTATGGCATTTCATTTAGACTTTTAGCTTAAAAGCATGCACATTTGGAGAAATATTGAGGATTCTCATATGTTTATGTCAGTTTTCTATACAGAGGAGTAATATTTATTCAGTATTTATTGTCATCACTATGAGCGCTGGATACTCTGATGTACTGTGTTTTCAATTCATACTTGCAACCGGAGGGCGCTCTGTGCACATTTAAATGACTCGTAATGAAGAACAGGCATACCATGTGACATTCCAGGAACTAGGGTCTTGTTGTCAGGTGGTTGGCCTCTCTGGCCTCCCTGAGACCGCACGCTACTACGTGTTGCTGGCTTGGCTAACCTAGTTCACCTTTGTATACTAGCCTGTAGCCTGGTCGACCTAATATGTCTAGCTGGTACTCTCCTCACTCTGAGGGTGGGTTTGAGTACTTAGCTTCCTAAGTCTGGTCAGAGGTTGAAGGCTTCCCTCAAAGCCTCCAAGTTAGATCAGCCCTTAGGTTGTGAGCATTCCTCTCGCGAGGGTTCCTTTTTAGAGTGCACAGTCTCCTTAGAGCCTTGAAACATAGGTGCTTTGTAGATCCTAGGATCGAGCAGAGTAACTCCCCTCACTCGCAAGGGTCGATAGCACTTCGCTGATTCCTGCTCTCCAGGATGCCCATCTCTAGGGTTCAGTCTGAGTTGGTTTACTGCCCTTTCTGCAGTCCCTCTTTATGGATGTCTCTTTGAGAGACTTCTGTGTCTATAGACTCTGTTTCTGAGGAAACAGACAGGTTGTTGGCAGACTAGGCTACTAGTTCAGCTAGAAACCAGGTCAGCCTCCCTGGTGGTATTCAGGGTTGACTTCGTTCCCCAGAAAAGTGACTAACTGGGGTTCCTTCGGGCCCCCTATCCACAATCCCTTAAACGGACCCCTTCTGTGGAAGTTGTTAGTTCCGGGCCTTTGTGCGGCCTTGGCAGGGCTTCATATGTAAAATATAGAGGCCGCTTTGAGGCTTATAGCTGAAGCTTTGACCGCTGGGAGCGCTGTCACTGACAGCTCATTTGTGACCCATAGGGTGAGTGGGTCAGGTGCTTTAATTTGAAATTGCTTGATTCTGACAGTTGTCACTGCCATACGTTGGCATGCACTCCCCTCAGCATGGTGGCGTGGGTATATCATTCCCCTAGCGTTCAGACGCAGCTCGAGTTCCCTTTCGAAAGGGAACGTCTCAGGTTACGCATGTAACCATGGTTCCCTGAGAACAAGGAATGAGACGTTGCGTCTCGTAGCCATGCCTCAGGGCCCGCCTGATTACAGTCGCCCACCGGTGACAGCCCATGACATCATAATGGTGCGACCCAAAAGTATATAAGGGGCGCCTAGATGACATGCCATCCGCTTATTGTCTGAAGGGACTGTATGCAGCCGGGCCCTGAGGCATGGCTGAAAGACGCAGTGTCTTGTTCCCTGATCTCAGAGAACCATGGTTACATGCGTAATCTAAGACAGCCCTTTCGAAAGGGAACACGTACTGCACCGAAACGCTAGGGGAACGATATACCTATGTCGCCATGCTGAGGGGAGTGCATGCAAAGATTGGCAGTGACAACTGTCAGAATCAAGCAATTTCGACTGAAACGCCAGACCCACTCTCCCTACAGGTCACAACTGGGCAGTGACAGCACTCCCTATGGTCAAACAACTTCAACAGAAGGGGTCCCTTTAAGGGAGTGTGGCTAGGGGGCCCAAAGGAACCCCAGCCAGTCACTTCTCAGGGGAACATCGTCAACCCTGAATGCCACCAGGGAGGCCAACCTGGTTTCTTACTCTACTAGTAACCTAGTCTGGCCAACAGACTCTGTTTCCTTCAGAAAAAGAGTCTCTAGATACATAAGTTTCACAAAGAGACATCCAGATTGAGGGACTGCAAAAGAGGCAATACACCAAATACACCAGTAGACCAGATCTTAGAAACGGTCATCCTGGAGAGCAGGATTCAGCAAAGCGCTATCACCCCTTGCAAGTGAGGGGAGTTAATCTGCTCGATCCTAGGATCTAATAAGCACCTATGCTTCAAGGTGCTAAGGAGGCTGTGCACTCTAAAAGGGACCCTAAGTGAGGGGAGTGCTCCCAGCCTAAGGGCTGATCTAACTGGGAGGCCTCAAGAAAAGCCTTCAACCTCTGACCAGACTTAGGGAGCTAAGTACTCAAATCCACCCTCAGAATGAGGGGAGTCATGAGCTCGACCTATTAGGTCGACCAAGCTATAGGCTAGAATGCAAAGGTAAACTAGAAAGCCAGGGGAGGCCTACAGTGGCCAACTACCTGGTATCAAGCCTTAACTAGCAGAGAAATGCCCGCTCTATCTACCACCATCTACCTTTTCCTTCATGATCTTCAGGATCCTCTCCACTGAAAGAAACAAAGAGTTCCATTGTGTGGCATTTGGATGAATTAACTGCAAACTACATTCCTCTTCCATCATCTCTGCAGCTTTTTTGGACCAGCCACTCTTGTTCCACAAAGCCCAACATTTAAAGAAGGATGATCTTGATAACCTTTTGTATGTTTCATCCGTTTAAGCACTGTCAACATCCACGGTGGAAACTAGGTTCAGAAGATGGCAAGCACAATGTTGATTCTTGGGCAAATTAAATTCAAGATCATCCTTGGCTAGAATTTCAGCAACCCCAACATATTCAATCTCCTCACATTTCTCCTCATCTTGAGTGTCAGATTCATCATCATCATCTTCTGATGCACTTTCTGTATTGTTGCCGTGTATGTTCTCACCTCCATTGACACAAAAGGCTTTCAAAAAATTTGATCCATTGTCTGTTGTTATACAGACAACTTTTTTATGGATCTCAAATTCAGAGTGTATGTCATGTATCGCAGCTTCAAGTACACCAAACGTGTGCGACCCCTTTAATCTGTATTAAAATTAAACAAAAAGGAACAGTGTTATTTTTCAACTTAGTAAAATACATATAATTCAATGATAAATACATCACAAATTCACAGCTAAATACACTTGATGCAAAATTTATAATCGGTTAGCAGACTTTCCATATAGATCATTCAATTTCAGTATTTCAGTTACTACATTCATTCACACTGCACTAAAAATTTTAAACTAAATAAAACATAGTCATGTCGCAGTGTGTTCAGCAAAGTTATGTTAACAAACATTATGCTTACAATATGGTCTGTATAGATTAATTTGGCTAAATTCACATTAAATTACCATTAAAGGTGCCCTAGAACATTTTTTCACAAGATGTAATATAAGTCTAAGGTGTACGCTGAATGTGTCTGTGAAGTTTCAGCTCAAAATACCCCATAGATTTTTTTTTTATTAATTTTTTTAACTGCCTATTTTGGGGCATCATTAAATATGCACCGATTCAGGCTGCGGCCCCTTTAAATCCTCGCGCTCCCTGCCCCCGAGCTTACGACTATGAAACTATGCATAAACAAAGTTCACACAGCTAATATAACTGTAACGATGGCAGACTCAGGCAGGGGATCCAAATGCAGCGTTTTATTAACCCTCAGGGGTCTGAGGATTTTTGGGACCCTGGAGAAGTTTTGACATGCCCTGACATTTGTGCTTTTTTCAGTTGTTCATAAACATATTAATGGAAAAAGTGTCATTACACTGTATTCAGCACAAACTAGGCTACAATAATATGGGAGGAACATGTATGTACATGTTTGTGTTTTTGAAGGAATAACGTTTATGCGTGGTTATTGAAAAAAACAAAAAACTTAAGTCACTGAAATAAAGCCAAAATATATATATATTAAATCTTTGTTCACAAGACTTCTGGGTATTTGAGGTTGTAGACTAGAGTTTTTGCTTCAAAATGAGGTAAAAATTATGCTGCCTGCTTGTTCATATAAAACAATAGAGAGATTTAAATTTTCTAAAACATCTTTGGTCAAGAAACACAGTATGCGTGGAGGCGTGAATCCTCATGTATAATGGGTGATTCTCACCTGAGAAGACAAAAGAATCACATAATAATGACCTGAAATGACTTGCATATTAATGAGGCCTTTCAGTCAGGTAGGCTGTGAAAAAACCCTCTGTGATCATGATTCAAATCTAATCATGGTGTAAATCAAACATACAGAAAAAAACAGCAATACTATGAAATATTATTACAATTTAAAATAATGGTATTCTATTATATACTTTAAAATATAATGTATTTCTGTGATGCAAAGTGTCTGAACAATTATGTTACCTCTATGGCATTTCATATAGGCTTTTAGCTTAAAAGCATGCACATTTGGAGAAATATTGATGGATTCTCATGTTTATGTCAATTTTCTATACAGAGGAGTATTTATTCATTATTTATTGTCGTCACTGTGAACGCTGGATACTGTGTTTACAATTCATACTCTGCAGCCGGAGGGCGCTCTGTGCACTTTTAGTCCACAAATGCCAATGCTAAAGAAGAATAGGCAATCCAGGAAATAACTGAACTAACAGAGGCCAGAGATCGCTAACTATGGCTATTCACACACTTTTCAAGACAATAAATACACGATTGAGACGATGTATGCATGTATTGACTCAGAATTTGCGTCTGAATAGCTCTCCCTCCGTGGGCGTGGCCGCATTAGCGGATAATGAGCTGAATCACGGATTTCTGACATGGCTCTCTTTTCATACAGATTACATAAACACAGAATGTTTGTTTTCGATTTGACTTACACGATTTAAAACCTGACATTTCAACGTTTTTTTAGACATAAGACTAATTTTTTTGTGATTAGTATTCACTAAGTTACAGTTCATTTTCTGAGAACTATCAGATTGGACTTCCTTCAGAGGGAGACGAGAGATCATGCATCATGTTAGTTTTCTTTATTTTACAAAAAGCACAACATTTTGTTTTTACTCTGAGTGTACACAAATAAAAGAAGATATTCCACAGATTAAAATGGTGTATAACTCTTAATTGTATGTGCAACATTAACAGAGTATTTTGAGTCTCTTTCACACTGGTAAGAAAAAAAACGCGGTGGTATCTCCGGCGATACCCTCAGACCTCAGAGTGTTAAAGGTAAACGTGGTCGTACAGGCAGGGTCAAACAGGAGCAAACAGGTACAGCAGAGGGTAGACAGAATCGTAATCCAGATACAGGCAGAGGTCAGGACTGGCAGATATCACTCACAGGTCGGTATACAAAGCAAGGGTCAGGACAGGCAGCAACGGGTCAATAAACAGGAAACAGGCAGGATCGATAACAATAAACAGGCAGACAATAAACACAGGGAAACGCTCAGAAATGTCACACAGGGTAAACAAGACTTCGCGATCAGGAGGCGTGTGTGTGAGTCATTTATAGTCCAGATAACAAGCTTCAGGTGTATGTGGCAGATGATGATTGGAGTGGAGTGTGTGCATGTGACTGGCAGGGAGGATTATGGGAAATGAAGTCCGGGAACTGACAGGAACAGACGGTGATCATGACATAATGCCCCCCTCCCGGAAGGCGCGTCCTCGCGACGTAAACGGAACAGCTAGGGAGGGGGGGTGGTTGCATTGGAGACTGGTATGCGGACAGGAACAGGGTCCCCAATGCAGGTTCCAGGAACTCAGGCCACCATGGCTGGTCAGGTGCCACGGGCAGCCGTGGCGGGTCAGGTGCCACGGATAGCCAGGACCGATCAGAGGTGCCAGGAATCCACGGCGGGTCAGGTGGCTCAGGCAGCCACGGCAGGTCAGATGGCTCGGGCAGCCACGGCAGGTCAGGTGGCTTGGGCAGCCATGGCAGGTCAGGTGGTTTAAGCAGCCACGGCAGGACAGAGTCCATAGATGACCCCAGCGGGTCAGAGACCATTAGTGGCCATACTAAATTGCAGTCCAAAGGTGGCCATAACAGTTCAAAGGCCCATGACGGCAGTGGTCGGGTCCCCACCCTCAGGTATACTGCCCCCCCAAAAAAAGTTCTTGGGGATTTCAACGGAGTCCGTTGCGGGCTCGTGGGCGAGGAGTTCGGGTGGCTCCGGCAGGGCAAGGCGTTTGGGCGGCACCGGCAGGGCAAGACGCTTGAGTGGGGCTGGCAGAACAAGGAGCTTGGGCGGCGCTGGCAGAGCAAGTAGCTTAGGCGACGCTGGCAGGGCTAGGAGCTTGGGCGGTGCTGGCAGAGCAAGGAGTTTGGGCAGCGCTGGCAGAGCGAGGAGCTCGAGTGGCGCCGGCAGGGCAAGGAGCTCAGGTGACGCCGGCAGGGCAAGACGCTTGGGCGCAGCAAGAAAGACCTCTGGAGTGGTCTCTGGGCCCACAGCGGGCTTTGGGAAGGCCTCCGATCCCTGAAGAATGAAGGAAGCCTTCTTCCTCCTCCTCCACCTCTTCCGAGGGTGAGGCGATGGTTCACCGGTTGGAGCGGGTTCTGGAGCGGACTCAATGGCTGGAACGCCCCCTACATCCTTGAGCACCGCAGGGTCGGCCATCTTGCCAGTGGGCACTGGCAAAGCAGCCATTTTGTCCATCGCGTCCAGGGCGCTTGAGTGCGTTGCAACCAGCGAACTTGAGTCCATAGCAACCGTCGAACTTGACTGCATTGCAACAGACGAACTTGAGAGCATTGCAACGGACGGACTTGAGAGCGTTGCAACGGACAAACTTGAGAGCGTTGCAACGGACAAACTTGAGAGCGTTGCAATGAACGAACTTGCATGCGAAGCGTCCGACGAGCTTGAGTGCGAAGCGACCGGCTGGCTTGGGTGCGAAGCGGCAGGCGGAGGCTTAGGAATGCCAGCCGCTCAGGCTGAAATCAGCGGTGGATCAGCCACACTGGAGTGCAGCGCTCTCTGCTCCCGGTCAGATCCAGAGATGTGACATGATTCTGGACGTTCAGCGGGGACTTGACTTGGCTCTGGACAATCAACGAAGACGTGACGAGGCTCTGGGTGATCCACGGAGACATGATGTGGATCTGGGCGATCAGCGGAGACAGGACGTGGCTCTGGGCGATCAGCGGAGACATGACGTTGCTCTTGGAGATCTGTGGTGACGTGACTTGATGCTAGAAAATCTGGGAAGACGTGACTTGTTGTTGCGGCCGCCATTTTGTGCGTGTTCTCGGGCGTGGCAGCCATTACGGGATTCACCGTGTTGTCGGAATCCTCCGCGACACCCACAGTAAAACGTGAACCACCAGTTAACAGGGCAAAGTCCAGAAGTTCAATGAATGATCCTCGAGGACCGTGATTAAATAGCCCTTCAGTGGTTCGTTTAACCCATAACAAAAAAAGTCAATGAGGGCACAGTCCGGCAGATCAAATAAGTTAGCTATATCCAAAAAGTTCTGAATATGATCCTCGAGATTAAAGTTACCTTGGCGAAGGCTGACGAGACACATTGCTGGGTCCATGCTGAAGCTGGTAATGCTCGTAGAAGCTGCTGGATCTTTGTGCGGCGAAGTCTTCTGTAACGATGGCAGACTCAGGCAGGGGATCCAAATGCAGCGTTTTATTAAAGGTAAGCGTGGTCGTACAGGCAGGGTCAAACAGGAGCAAACAGGTACAGCAGAGGGTAGACAGAATCGTAATCCAGATACAGGCAGAGGTCAGGACTGGCAGATATCACTCACAGGTCGGTATACAAAGCAAGGGTCAGGACAGGCAGGAAACAGGAAACAGGCAGGATCAGTAACAATAAACAGGCAGACAATAAACACAGGGAAACGCTCAGAAATGTCACACAGGGTAAACAAGACTTCGCGATCAGGAGGTGTGTGTGTGAGTCATTTATAGTCCAGATAACAAGCTTCAGGTGTATGTGGCAGATGATGATTGGAGTGGAGTGTATGCATGTGACTGGCAGGGAGGATTATGGGAAATGAAGTCCGGGAACTGACAGGAACAGATGGTGATCATGACAATAACCCTCAAAATGAATCTTTACAAAATGTTCATCATGCATGCTGCATGCATGCTTCGGATCATGTGAGTACATTAGCAACATGCTAACGAAACATTTAGAAAGACAATTACAAATATCACTAAAAAAATCATGTTATCATGGATCATGTCAGTTATTATTGCTCCATCTGCAATTTTTCGCTATTGTCCTTGCTTGCTTACCTAGTCTGATGATTCTGCTGTGCACATCCAGACATCCTGCCCTTGTCTAATGCCTTGAACATGAGCTGGCATATGCAAATATTGGGGGCGTACATATTAATGATCCCGACTGTTACGTAACAGTCGGAGTTATGTTGAGATTCGCCTGTTCTTCAGAGGTCTTTTAAACAAATGAGATTTACATAAGAAGGAGGAAACAATGGTGTTTGAGACTCACTGTATGTCATTTCCATGTACTGAACTCTTGTTATTCAACTGTGCCAAGGTAAATTCAATTTTAAATTCTATGGCACCTTTAAATAGGCTCTTACCTCAATGTGTTTCATCAAATTTGACAATGAATTCTTAAAAGAACTTATTTTTGTGGTTTGTGACAAACAAAGTAGACACTGCATCCTGTAAGAGTCATTCTGTACACCGGCAAATGAAAACATTTCTTTCAAATAAGGCCAGGGATGGTCGTCAGTGCTGGCACTGCATGATGCGCTGACTTCGGCTTCGGCTTCATCAGTGGCTGCAGCAATGTCGCTAATTTATGTGAAACACCTGGCATTCGGCAAGCTGCTAATTCACGTTCACGAGTAGGAGTAGCCTCATTTAGCGCATATAGGCAAATAGAATCCAGTACCTTCAATACCCTGCAGATGGCAATATCGCCTCTTCTGCCCAAGAAATAATCCACGGCAGATAAAGTTGCCGACTTGTTGTGCACAATCACAATGTAATGAGTAATGGTAAGTGTCAGTTCAAATGTAGTGGAGTAAAGAGTATGTATATTCAATCAAAAATGTAGTTGAGTAGAGAGTAAAAGTTCCTTATGTTTTTGATACTCAGTACAAGTACAAAGTAGCCAAAAAAATACTTAAGTACAGTAACGAAGTACATTTACTCAAGTACTTTACACCACTGACCCACAATCAACTCAACACTTGAACGTTAGTTCAGGGGGCTTAAGAGAGAGCCTAGTATGGGCCGAACAGAGACTAGCTTCTGAAATGTGGGGCCACAGCAAAAAGCATTCTATTCACAAAGTGAAAGGGGCCTAATACCACCCAGGAGACAACTGCACTGGGGAGGTCTATCAAGCGGCCTACAACCCTAGTCGCTACCTATTCTGCCTCTACACCAATCGTTCTGGCTCTGTCAGTGGCCCTCGGGCTGGGACGGGACAGGTCCAGTCTGTCTGGATGAGGACTCAGCGGTATGTACCTTGGTCTAAGTCCCTCAGCAGGTCAGCCTGGTATGCCTGCAACAGAGCCATCATGTGCAGAGCAGCACCAGCCTGACCTGCTGCCACGTATGCCCTGTCATTTAAGTGAGATGTCACTTTAAGGGGCTTAGATGGCAGAGTCTGCGCTTTCAGTGTCGATGTCCGCCCAGAAAATTAGATGGTTAGCAAACCCTCTCATCAATCAGTGGCATCGACACATGCCCATATTCCTTCCACAAACTCTACACAAGGACCACAAGTGGTCTACAAAGAAAATACTTTAATATTTAAATAGTAGCAAAGACCTAAAACAGTTCAACCTGTGGCCACAGGGTGGTGACCTACCACCATGGAAAACGTGAGGTCTACCATCCTTTCAAGCCTGAAAGGGCATTTTTCTTTTTGCAGAATATGGGTTCTTCCATGTCCCCTCAACATCAGTATAAGGTCAGGAAGGAATGGTAGGCTCACAGAACCTGTAGGATTATGGCCAGAGAGAATTTTTTTTTTTTCTTTTTTACAGTGTACGGTCTCACTTCTAACGTGCTGCCATAGCAACTGTAATCTGCTGGAAGCGCATTCCATAATCTTCAACAGCTCAGCATACGTGGGGCAGGGTGACTGAGAGGATTCAGTAAACTCACCCTCTCTATCCTCCTCAGCCATCTCCTGCTCGGCTGGAAAAGCACTCGGCACTGGACCTGAGGATACCCTTATATACTTTCGGGTTGCACCATTATGATGTCATGGGTTGTCGCCGGTCAATATGATATTGCTGTGATCTGATAAGTGTTTCAGACAGCGGTTCATGTGGAGGCGTTCCTCTAGCGTTTCGATGCAGCGCAAGTTCCCTTTCAAAAGGGAAACATTTTTTTCAGTGATTGTGATTGGTCTACCACTTACAGCGCCAATCGGAAATGAAACCCCATTACCATAACTGAACTTAAGCTCCGGAGGCTTCCTAAAGCTCAGCGATTGTACACACTGTAAAGACAGTAAAGATGTCATCAATTTTACTATACAAATCCGAGTGCATGTCCAATGATGAAACATTGGAAGAACTAGTTATTCAACCCGAGCCTCCATTGCAAGGACGACATGAGCAGTATGTTTCTCAGTGATATTTTTAGGTAATAGTGGGCCCACAGCTGATTTGTAGAAGTGTTTCAATAAGAGAGTAATAATGTGAGTTAGCCGGAGACCTACACAATATAAAACACAAAACTACAAACACCCGAATTAATCATACTTACAGGTTGAGATTCTGATAAGCTATATATAAGGTTCTATAAACTATTGTGCTTCAAAACAATGAATTTAGAAGAAATAAGCATTCAAAACTTGCAGTATATTACTTCCGCCAATACCGATCAACGATTTTGATGACATCACCCTGCACTTCTCGTTAGCTCTGTCCAATTAAATGCTCTCTAGAATCTAAAGGGTCTTGCCCCATACATTATAAATACTGTGGCTAAAAACTTGAACACTTGTTCACTCATTTACTACTTTCTACATGGTGAATGGCACATAGAAGTCAAGTCAAGTCAAGTCACCTTTATTTATATAGTGCTTTTTACAATGTAGATTGTGTCAAAGCAGCTTTACATTGATAACTGGTACATTATTTAGGGCATATGTTTAGGGCATTATCTAGTACATTATATAGGGCATATGAAACGATTCAGACAGTGTAAATATGCTTTTCATTGAGACAAATGAAGTCTGGTTTCACATTAGTGTCAATTGAACCGCCGCAGCACGCACACAGTCTGCTCCGGTCCAGAGACATGATAGCACAGAGCAGATATGTGCGAGTCGGCGCATACCAGAAAATGTATCGGACCCATTTGAATTCTGCACAGAATGCTATTTTAAAGTGATATAGAGGAGATTAGGAGGAAACTGCAGCTTTATCCATGGCTCTGGCCGAGCTTTGATATAAATTAAACACTATTGGCTATTTTTAAAAAGGGGAGGAGCTATTTGATATGTCCCGCCCTGTCTTCCTGTTCAGTGGAAATTACATCAACACACTGAATAATGCTGCACATTTCAAAGCACTTCAGTGGGCCCTTAATGGCATTTTGTAAATCCCATTTAGACCACACTGAGATTTGAGAAGCAATCCTCAAAAAGTTATACTGCTGTTGTATCGCTGTGGTAATTTTAACCACTGACTCTTCACATCCTCACCCTTTGGACCTGTATACAAAGTGAATTGCTTTTGCAGAGCAGAAAACAGTGTCTTCTTGACATGTCTCGTTTAGGCTGTTAAGAGTCGATTCTTTCTGTTGAGAGACAATAACTTTATTTATCGTGCACTTCACAAATTTGCAGATTGTTTACATTCATAGACAGCTACATGAAACATAGCATGAAAGGTAATATTCAAAAAAGCATAATAGGGACACTTTACATAAATTAATTTTAAAAAATCACCTATATCAACAGCTTTAAAACAGTTCAGAGGATCATTCATTACAATTAGTTTAAATTCTTTTGTCCATTTCTTTGTTTTAAAAAGCCCCTTCAGCATTTTGACATGTTCACCTTTCAGTGTTGATCTGTCAGTCACAATGAAGACAAAAACATCTTGGCCCATATATTTCCTCAAAGCCTGTCAGACATCACCCTGTTTGACATGAGTATCTCATATTTCAACATGTTTTATATTGGTTGAGGTCAAGGACAAATTGACATGAGTATCTCATCTTTCAGCATATGTTTTGTATTGGCTGAAGTCAGGGACAAAGTACAAATGACATGTCACATTGGAGCCATTCAGATGGACAAAAGGTTGTGGGGCACGACGAAAACATTACAAGTATGCTTAGTTGTATTGAACGTGTGCTTGTATTGTACTTCAAATCTTACAAATACATTTTAAAAACTGTTTAAAGTTAGTATATTTTAAAAGTTTAAATTGCAACTTTATCATTACAAATGTGTAATTACGAAGATATTCTTTGTAATAAATGCATGATATTATATAGACAAGTTTCAATAGAAATGTCTTTATATAGTTTGCCATAAATGCTTGTTAGTAAATTCAGCAATATACTTTAACAGTATTTCAAAGACAACTGAAATAATAATGAAAATACATGTAAAGATGTACTTAAGTCCTACATCAGTGGGTGAAAAAAAGCCCTCTTATGTTCAGTTAATTTAATTTAATATAAATTTAATCTATAATACATTATTTAACTTATTTTCAAATAATATGCAATTAAGTGTCCAATACCATTCAGTTCACAGTTACGTATATATATATATATATATATATATATATATATATATATATATTTTAAAGTATATTATATCCATATTAAGTGCTCTTTTTGAATGCTAAAGTGTATTTCTTTTACACAAGAGCTAGCTGCAGGTGTTGCATTAAAAAAGATTTAACATGCAAATTACTTTAAGTGCTTATTTTCTGATTTATATGTTAATATCATTTGGAGACTTAATCTTACCCTTTTAAATAATAGGAGTCTTTTGTTTGCATTTGCGTTATTGACTACTTTGCATGAGTACTGTCCATGGTGCTGAATAGTATGAGTTCTTGCATGACCAAACTTTCAAGGGGTAGTTCACCCCGAAATTTAAACTCTGTCATTATTCATTCACACTCATGCCCTTCCAAACCTGTATTACTTTATTCTGCCACTGAACACAAAGGGAGAAGTTTAGCAGAAGGTCCAAGCTGCTCTATTCCATTAAATGGAAGTGAAGTTTGAGTTCCAAAAACCACTACAAAGGTAAGGTAGACACAGTTGTAACAAGGTACAGTTCTAAGACTGTGATTATTTGTCTTCGACTTCAGGTTCAAACTACCATTATGCACTAGCTCATTCGCATTAGCATCCTCTGCCTGTGTGTAACAGTTGAAGGGCATAGTCCACATGGATGGGTTAATCAGCCAAACATCCAAGGTGGTCAGTGAGGCAAAGCCAGTTATGTGATATTATTCATGGCATGGATGGTGGGTTAATGTATATCTGCCCCCACTGGGAAATGATTATGCGCTTATAAAGTCACAAAAATACTCAACATATATGCATAAATTACAAGTATTTAAAAACAACTATACATGTTGGGTTAGTTTACTTACAACAGGAATCTCTAAACTTGCTTGTGGAGGGTCACTATACCTCAGAGTTTAGCTCCAATCCTAATTAAACACACCTGAACCAGCTAATCAATGTCTTCAGGATTACTAGTAACTTCTAGACTAAATGATCTCCACTTCATGGCTATGGTCTGTCTTTCCTCTCTCTACTTCTATACATGGCCTTCTCCCTTTTTTATTACTCTTTGTTATTCCTTGTGGCATCATGAGCCACCCTTTAAACACTGGGATTATGTTTTTGGGTCTTTGTGTTTCATTTTACCATTTAGTTTGTAGCTTTGTCTTTTTTCCTTCTTTTTCCTATTGTTTGTGCTATATTCCAAATGTTCTGAAACTATAAAACTATTTGATCCCAACATTTAAGGGAAAATCTCACAATTTAAAAAAAATTCCAATTAACTTTACATGTTGAGATGAGAGAAAGAATTCAACATTTAGAATTGCTTGTGCTACTTACTTGTATAAGCAGTATTCAAAAAGAGAGATATATGTTTCTCATCTATTTAACCTCTTTAGGACAGTCTTAAGCAAGGGCAAGTCCAGATGTGAAGATGCAGAACATGGTGTCCTGTTAGAAGCATTAACAGTCTCTAAATTCGAGTGACGCATTAAATGACATTGAATCATCCCAAATTACCATGAACTTGTTTCCTTCTCTTGATGGAGAACAACCTTGAACAGTTTTAGCATCTGACAGGAGTCTCATTTATCTTTTAATTTGATCCGGTACAAGGTTAATTTTTGAAGCTATTTTTTTATCCACACAAAATTGCACTCTGGGGATTTTCCAGTGCTAGAGAAAGAGGAAATGGCGAAAGGATGTCCACTCAAGCCAATACTCTAGCTGTGTCAAACTGTTACTAGAGAAGTTTGACCCTGAAGCTTGTGTTTTGTGACGTGAATATCATAGATGTCACACTGTGAATGTTATTATAGTGGTTTCTTTGTACTTTTGATATGTTTGCCAGAGTCTCAGTATAATCTTCTGTAAAATGTAGCCTGCTACTGAAAATTTAAGTAGCAACTAAAATTTTATAATTAATTCAATTCAATCCAATATTTGAACATTTGTTTTTACAATACATATTGTATTAAAGGAATAGTGCTTTACAAACCCCCAGTCAGCAAGCCAAAGGCGATAACACAAATGGGAAAAAAGTAGGTGTTAAGTAGAGCAAGAAATCATGAAAGCAGCCGATGCATTTAATCAACTTATTTACAGTAAAAAAAAAAAAAGTCTGAAAGATTTACAGTATGTGACACTGAATGGTATTCTGTCTGATAAAGGTTAGATATTAAAGTGCCCCATTATGGATTTTTTGAAAGTGCACCGTATAAAAAGTTATTGTCTCTCAAAAATATTAAGCAAGTCGATTATAAAACGAATCCCAAGCCGTTTCATTGTGACGTCAAAACGAAACATTAGCATATTGCCGGCCTACTTATTGGGCGCGCAGACACCAGGGGATTTTTTTTTTTTTTTCAACAATACCACAGCAGGACAATCTTTTGTTGTGTTCCCGTCATTTTACTGACGACTGTTTTTCAAACCAAGGGGAGTTCAACCAGTCTTTGGTTCAATGCAGGGTTCACAAACCGCTTGGTCTTAAAATATGGATCAATGCACAGTTTTTTTGGACCAGCTTGCTCCTCTGAATCTCAACCTGTAATATTTGATGTTTATATTTTCTATCGATCATTCAAAATTCGTAGTTTTGTATGTTATGTTGTGTAACGTACACCCTAGTCTGTATGTCTCCTGCTAACCGGCTAACTCACGTGTGGTTCTGCAATTCAGATGTGGGTCCAACATTGTCCAGTATTTTATTATTACAGTAGTATGGAGCTCTATCTGTATTTTAATAGGAAGTTAAGATGTGCGCACTGTCCACTCGAGTGCACGCTAACTAGTTGAAGTATTCTCTATGTAAACACCCATTGTAATGTCAAACAGTGATATAGCCATTTTTCTTTGTTAATAGTTATGTCTGGTACACATCTGGTCTAAATGTTTATCTTATGTTTAGAGGTTTTCAGCTTCGCTTGGCATTCTGATACAGCACCTAAAGTATAACAGTGACGCTGCTATCACGTCTTATAAATAACGCAAACTAAGGTGACACATACCATAGAGAACCGTCCTGCTCCAGTCGTGATTGAGAATCAGTTTCGGGCTGATCGACTACTTCAGACATTTCATCATTGGACTCAGGCTCGAATTGATACGGTAAAATCAATGCCGTCTTTTCTGTCCATACATTGTATACAATTGCCCAAGGAGGGGTTTAGAAACTGATTCTTCAAACTGCTTCAAACAAATCATTTACGAATCATTGAGAATTGAGGTGAAATTAAATGTATATTATGAGAAAACTAAAGTGTTTTTGAGCTTGTATATAAACCTGTTGTAGGAGACTCCCACAACAATATTAGGAACCTTAAAAAGGGCATAATGGGGAACTTTAAGAACAAAGAACATCAATTTCAGTGATCCATAGAGTGTGCCAGGGGAAACTACAAGGCTTGGATACACAATGCCCGCATAGTATGAATTTTGCATGGGATGGGAACACTGCATGGGCCCTGATTACATTCCGGACATGCTGTGGATGAATACAATCAAAATGTAATAAGCAATCATCCTACACGATAACACATTCCATGAATGCAAAGTGTGCTCTCCTGTTGTGATATAAACACCAGTGCATATTTGTGACAGGAGATGCAGGGCTGTGTTTACAGTATTGTCTCCAGCACTCCCCCTTCAAGGTACCTTGCCATGTCCATTGATAGCTACACCACAACATGATGAATCACAATTTTTTGTGTGCAGGGTATGGAAGGTATTGACACATCTCATGGGGGCGTTCTGCTGACTCTGAGGACTGATTCATAGTCCCTTAAAGCAAAGCAATTATGTGGGTCAAGGGTAGGAAATTGTTCTAAAGGTAGGTAGTTTTGCAAAAAGACAGATGATGGCAATAATGTGTACTGTAGGTAATACAGCAATAATCTGCCAAGATACCCATAGTGAAGATTCACATCTTGAAAGTCACTTGAAAAGAGTTAGAGTGAGGCTTCAACAGAATTGGACACACATGGTATATCTCCATGTAATTTTAGACAGTATTTCCCCCCACAACCCTACTACAGACTTCTTCTACATTGAAAAAATGCAACCTAAAAATGGTAACTGATTTTATTCAAGTCAAAAAAATTATGTGATATCGCTAAATCAACCTAAATATATTAATTTATGCCACCATCCATCTTCCTAGTGTCATTCGCGCATATTTGCAGGGTCTGCTTCACACACACACACACATTTGATTTGGCACAGGTTTTACGCCAGATGCCCTTCCTGACACAACCCAGCAATGAGAGTGCTGGGACACATTCACACTCACTCCTACCACAATTTGGCATATCCAGTCCACCTAACCTGCATGTCTTTAGACAGTGGGGGAAGTACCACGCTGACACAGGGAGAACATGCAAATTCCACACAGAAAGGACTCCTGGCACAGCCGGGGCTCCTAGGGGAAACCGGAGCACCACGGTGACATGGGGGAGAACATGCAAACTCCACATAGAAAGGACTCCTGGCTCAGTCGGGGGTCAAACCAGGGATGTTTTTGCTGTGAGGTGACAGTGCTACCACTGAGCCACCCTGCCACCAGCCATGTGAATTTATACTGCATTATATGTGATAAATCAGGTAAAAATATCTCTTTAAAGTAACAATTGCTGGTTCTCACAGTGGAGTGACAGATTAACCAGTGGACTATGCTATCTTTTTTTGCAGTGACTTTTAACCAAATAGTGCCCAGGTGGATATATGAAGCATTGTAACCACCAAAGCAGGCTAGTTCAACACATTAAATGGTTATTTCACACAAAAATAAAATTTATGTCATTAATTACTCACTCTAATGTCATTCCAAACCTGCAAGACCTTTGTTCATCTTCGGAACACAAATTAAGATATTTTTGATGAAATCCAAGAGGTCTCCCATAGAAAGCAACGAAATTAGTAGTCAACAAGATAGTCAACTTTACTACAGTGGTTCAACCTTAATGTTATTAGCAACGAGAATACTTTTTGTGCGCAAAAACAAAACAAAAATAACAACTTTAAAGCCTTAAGCCCAGAGGGTATTTTTAGAGTTTTTTTTTTTTTTTTTTTTTTTTCTGACATACAAAAAAGTAAAGACTCGTAACTTCAAAACTGTAGCAAGGAGAGACAAAAGGTTGGTATCGTGTGAAATGATACTTTTTTTTATTTGGACATTCTCATGCTGAGAAACTGCAAATAAATGAAAAAAAAAAAAAAAAAAAAAGAACATTTACGTCTTTCTAATTTAAAATGGAATATTTCATGTAGGCAATAAGGTAACGGGATCATTCTTTTTTGTTGATGTTCTTCTATATATGAGCTGTATCTGGATCAAATTTTGTGGTGATCGCATAAAGAAATCAAAAGTTACAGCATTTGGAACCAAGGTAGCCTTTTTGGCACCCCCTGATGGTCATTTTTAAAACCCCGCTAGTGGGACACTTTGGGCTTATTCAACTATTTTCCCTCTACCCTGTCAGTCTCCTATGCAGTTTACGCAGTGAACACAGTGCAGAACACTCATTATTGGCCAACGCTGTTCACGTGCACCCCTGACGCAGGAGCCAGCCAGCCAATACAGATTCTGCATTCTGACGTAGAACACAGAAGCTCACGACATGAGGGCGAGTACTTAATGAAAGAAATGTAATTTTCGGCTTAACTAACACTTTAACAATGAATGTGATTCACTAGCCTACTGTCTGGCACCAAATACATTTTGCCTTTGTTTTAGTATTTAAAATCTATCTTTATGCAATATGTTTTGTTAGAAAAGTGTGCTTATGCTATTATAATAAGTGTCTCATGCATTGATATTTGCCTAATGCAATGACATTCTTGCATTTTTTCCCAGTGTAGCCTATTTTAGGTGTCCAAACAATTTGGAGGGGGTCACTGTACTTTAGACAGTATTTTGTTCTGGAACTGGGTTTGTATCGTAGTGTTCATCCGTCATTGGATCCTCTAGGCATTTCAACACGCGCTTGTGTTGAGATCAGTCAACTCCGCCTCCTACCTGCCACGCGCTCACTGCTGCTAGATCTGAGAACATTGAACAAGCGGCGCTGCTCCCGGCATTCGCGCTCTTCTGCTGACAGCAAGCACTCAATCTAACTATTTAAAACTGGCATTTAAAGTGAGGCATACAACTAGAAATCTAATGCCTTTTGGCCAGTACCAGAGAGACAATCACGTTTTATTCAGTCAAGTAAAATTCTTTAGCATCGTCAATAGTTCGAGAACACTGAACGATCTGGCATAAACGAGTATGGACAGTTTTACACTATGCGGGGAAAAGATGTTAAACATCAAGAAGTTGTGGATATAAACGGACAGAAGAACAGAGCTCATTCCTAATATCCTATGGCTTGAAGGTGAGGTGCATGTTTTACACAAAACTATTGGATTTATTTATAGTGTTTGACTGAAATGATCAGTAAGATTAATTACATTTTTAGTTTGTCATTGCTTCTCAGCCTGTACAAACATTAGTCAGTATAGATTTACCCCCCCCCCCCCCCCCCCCCCCATTACTTCAGCAATTGTGCACTAATGTCACATTTACGGGGAATAAAACAGCTGTGGTTGCCAGAAATTCAGGTATTATTGGATAGCATTTGTTGCCTGTATATTTTACAGTTCATAACCATATATATCATTTATTAAAATAATAATATACAAACCTACACAATCTACTAAAATCTATGTGTCTTAAAATATACTGCTAAGCAGTTCACAATATTATATTGTAGGTTTGCCTACCATAATAGCATTAAAATAATGCAATATAGAATAACTAAACCTCATAAAATGTAATGTGAATACTGAAATGTACATAAAAACAACAATAAGAATAAATATAAATATTTAAATATGAATATTATTAATATTATCAAAATTATTAAATTATTTTGCTTTTTTCACTTAAACACAATTTTAACAATGCTTTAAACCTAGGCTGTATGTATTGCCTTTTGAATGTACATATTTTCCACATGAATTTATAAGGCAGTTTGTACTTAAAAAACAAAAACAAAAACAAAACAAAAAAAAACAATTCTTTAAGTAAAATTGCATTAATTGTCTGTTAAATCAATTTTCACTGTATGTTAAAGTAACTTACAAATATAACCTATTAACTGGTTTTAATGTTAGCATTTTTAATTGTTTTTCCATTAAAATTATGAACATTCTTCATACAGTGTATGTTGCACATAACTTGGGTATTGACTAAATAGATGTGTGAGTAGAGCACAGATTAAATGTTGTTTAATAAACAGGGAGGTAAAGAGCAGCTTATGTGAACCCTGGCATTTTTCCAAGAGGTTTTCCAGGGGGAAAAAAGACACATTCTGAAGTCTGCTGTTTATTGATTTACAATTACATAATCACTTCTTCTTAATTATCGTTATAGATTACCCACAGACATATTCTGAGATCTACCAAGCTGCCTAATCTTAGACAGTTGGCAAAGTGAGTCCATCGGCTGCCAAGAATAAGCTGTGCTAAATCACTCACATTCAGTCAGTATGGTAGTGTTCATGTGTTCATGGAGTGCATAGTAGTAATCTGTAGTACCTGCTGGTTTTAATATTCATCTCTGCAAGAGTGGAATGTGTGAAATTGACTCAGTTTGACATGAGGAAGAAAATATGATGAAAAGAATTGTCTGTCTCCGCTACAAAAATTGATCTCTCGGTTAGAATGACCATGTAGCCTATTGAAGAATTCAAAGAATGCCATTAAGCTCAAAGCACATGAGAAATACTTTTATATGGAAAAAGGAAAGTGACTGAAAATGTCTGTGGGAGACTTTCTCCCCCTGGGGCTTCTTGCGTGAAGAGGTGTGGCCCTGAGAGCATTTTCTTGACATTTCCATGGAGGAAGAGGCAGACACCACAGACTGCCCTTTTGTTATTTAACAGAGCCTGTTTTTAGGAGCTTGTAGACCAGGGGGCAGTGTTTCACAACAGCTTTCAACAAGAACATTTTAAACCGTTGAGAACAAGAAAAACGGGTAATGAACCGTATTAATCTGTGACAGTTAGTTAAACTGATCAAAAATCTTTCTGGCACTGATGCAAGTTTCAGCTAGAATTAAAGATATAGCAACAAATACCAGAGGCGGTTTTCCATACTGTGTATCTCCATTCCAGATGGTGGGCTCTGACTGCAAAATTTAGTATTTGTTTTTTGTGCACAGAAAATACACCCATGGATTTATCTGATTTTAAAAGTGGCAATCAAATAAACATCTCTCATTTTATGTTCTTTCTTTGGAAGTGCAGCACATTATGCTCTAAATATATTTGGTAGCAGATGGTAGAATAGGCATTATTAATGCAGAACACAAGGCGTCCCTGAAATTGGTGTCTCGGAAATTTCACCACCGTGATTTTAATTGTTACAACTGTACAATTCACAACAGGTTGCTATTTAAGTACTATAATGAAAATATAACAAATGTCACAGTGGGCAAGACTATGCCTTTATACCTCTATGTAATCCAGGACATGACATCTAACTCATAGGAAGACAAAATTTAATGTATTCATTTTTGACTCAGACAAAATCTTTCATGACATTTCTAGCTTTCTGTTTACCTTGCTGCCCACTATGTGATTCTGCTTAATTTAGAGGATAGGGCAGAGGCATAAAGGGCTTTAGAGCATGACTAATGTTATGGATCATAACCATAGGCAAACTCAAATAAATACTGTCTCTAAAATGTGCATGCTTCAGCAAGTGCAGGCCCAGCTGGAGAGTCGTTCAGACGTTTTACAATCATTTTAAACCTAAAACTATGATGCACATTAACGGAAAAAACTTCCTCAGAGTCCAGGTCTTGGATGCACAGTTGCATTGGATGAAATTTTGGATGAAATTACAAATCCTGTTCATCAATAAGGTGAGAAGCAGACCCGTTATAAACCCAAATGCACTCAAATTAATTACATGAATTGATAAGTGTAGTATCAGAGTAGTAATAAAGATGTTTGCCGTCGTAATGATGACAGTAGCGCACACAAAAGTAGTAGCTGTTCCTTGCTCTGGCACGATTAGCGCTCACACTGCATGCGAAAAGCGCTTGAGCCCAACCGAACCGTGCTCTGGCCCACCTCTTCCAAACGGGCCAGGGACAGCTAAACAAACCGCGCCCGGGCACGGAACGGAGTGATCACTCTTTAACAGAACTAGAAACAGCTGTAAAACTATTGACTAACTATAGAAACTTACAAGGAGCACAGACAAGCAGACAGGCCAACAGGGAAACCAAAACACCATGGCAATAAAACAGAATATATTCATAAATAATAACAACAAATAATATTCATATTTAATGGGCATTTTGGATTAACTATACCTTTAAAGGGTTAGTTCACTCAAAAAATTTAAATACTTTCATCATTTACTCACCCTTTTGTCATTCGAAACCCATAAGACTTCTGATCACCTTCGGAACACAAATGAAATTAAAGCTGCAAGCAGCGATGAAAGGGCCACCGCCACCCGGTGACCTTAGGAAAACAGCGAATAGTGGGCGACATGCATGTAAGCGAGTAAATACAGGAGAAATATGGCAAAGTCATTTTGACGTACCACACTTCCTGCTGCCAACAAGTGGTGCTTTGACTATTACTGAATATTGCCATGTAGATGTCTTCAGGCCAGGGCTATTATCAAAGTTGTGAAGTTTGGGGCAGATCGGACTTTGTATGCCTGAGTTACAACAACTTCCTGTTTGTAACAGCTTCCTCTTTCATGGCGAAACATCAAAAAAATTGCCAGGCAGCCACGGATACGCTGTTCAACAAAAACTCAAGATCTTCGCAATTTAACATCGCTAAGGCCTCAAGTTTAGACTGACAACATATGATGTTGATCTGATTAAATCTCTATAAGGAGTTAATCACAGTGTAAAACATGTCATTTCCTGTTGCCTACAGGTGGCACTGTGACTGTAACTTAATATTACCATGTAGATGTCTTTAGGCCAGGACTCTTATCAAACATGTGAAGTTTGGGGCAGATCGAACATTGTATTCCAGAGTTACAACAACTTCCTGTTTCATGACGAAACCTCGAATTTTGTCAGGCCGCCACAGACACGCCCTTCAGCGAAAAGTCAAGATTTTTGCAATTTAATGTAGCAAAGGCCTTTAGATTAGACTGACCAAATATGATGTTTATCTATGAGGAGTTTGTTAAAGTACAACATCTGGAAATTATGGCAAAATGGCAAAAACTGCAAAAAATTTTGCATGGAGAACTCAAAATATCTCACTTCCTGATATATCACTGAATTTCATACCTGTACGTGAAATGTAGTGCAAAGGATGCTTTATTGAAATTTTGGTGGCACTATCGAGCCATTTTGCCACACCTAATTCTGAAACCCATATCGGATGTAAATTTTCACCACTTCTGACCACTTCTCACCACTTCTGTGTGTGCAAAGTTTCATGAGTTTTCGAGCATGTTTAAGCCCTCAAAAATGCAGTTCATTTTGGAGAAAAAGAATAATTGGCTGAGAAATTACAATAGGGTCTTCGCACCATCGGTGCTCGGGCTCTAAATATACATAAAGACAATGTAAAAGTAATCCATATGATTTGAGTGATTTAATGTAAGTGTTTTGAAGAAACATGATCACTTTAAATGATTTAACAGGTTTAGGCTTAGGCACATTCATATGGCACATCAAGCCCTGGTTTCACAGAAAGAGATTAAACCATTAGTAGCCTTAGTTAAATTAGGACATTTAAGTAGCCTTAGGGAAATAAAAAAAGCATTACTGCTGTGCATCTTGACACAAAACAATATTTTAAGATATGTCAGTGCAAGTTGCTTTCAGTTATGACAGCTCAAACATGCATTTTAGTCTGGGACTAGATTCAAGCATTGTCTGTAAAATCGGGCACACATATGGTAAACAAGCTCAAACGTGTTGATTTTTTTTGCGATTTTTAAAACGGCATGAGAGAAAATTAATTTTCATTTTTGGGGAAAAAAAATGTATGTCTATGGGTCAAAAAATTCTGTTATTTACTCACCCTCATGTTGAGTAAAAACTTTTTTTTCACATTTTATAGTGTCATTGAGATTTAAAAAAAATGTTTTATTCAAATCAAAAATATGTGCCAAATCAACCCAAAAACATTTATTTATACCACCAAAACATTATATGGGTTAAATCAGGTAGACATAGATCTTTTAAAAAAGTAACAAATGTAGGTTACCACTTTTTTGCGGTGCATTACATAAAGTTGTTTGGTCTTCTGGTAAGTCATTAGGGAAAGCACTGATCACATTTGACTATGACCTTTAACTAACTAACTTGACACACAAAAGAAAAATGCTTCATACATATGTGTCCACTAAAGACTTGATTAATGCGTCACATCTGTTACATGTTAATGGCATGTAGCTAATTGCCTTAGGACGCATTCATCATCATCAGTCCTCATGTTTTTAATATGGATGAACTTTACACACTGGCTGCCCTGGATGAATAAAAGCTGCTATTCGCCTTGATGATTTAACATGCTGTACAAAATTGTCTAAAACTATCTTCAATATATCAGGTTGCTTTAGTGTCAGCCAACTGTTATATTACAGTCTCCCTAAAACACTGGCCAGGAAGCCATCAGGGGTATTCCAGCCCCACATCATCATCATCCGTTTCATGCCGCTTCCCATACTGCCATGGCAGGAGAGCTCTTGCTTGACCCTTGAGGCTTGGAGACACCCTCCTATATGGGAAACAGGCAGGGGCTGCTCAAGACATGGTTGTTAGGATACAGCATGGGCACACAATCCTAATGAGCTCATCTGAGGCTTGTTATGGTGCTTCTCCGCTGCTGCTCTCCAAGAAGCAGACGTTTCCACAGTTTCCCTAATGGTTGTTTCAGAATGAGTGAGTGCTGGTACAGACAGAACTGGAACACTGGAATAATGTGGGTTTGACACACGGCGATAGTTACAATGATGTTATCTAACAAATGTTGCTCTGTGTGTTTATTTAATTCAGATTATGTGGAGAAGCACTGCCTTTGTTCCATTAAACCTTTGATTACCTGAGGGTGGAGCACTCAGACTCTAGCCTTTGGGTTTGTTTATTTATTTATTTATTTATTCTTAAATGCCAGTGTAATAATTTTTGACCAAAGTATAAAAGTTAAATTACACAACCTTAAAAGTGAATTATCATTTATGTTCAAATATAATGAAAAATAATATATCATTAAGAGAGAGAGAGAGTGTGAGAGAGTGATGAGTTCCCTTTCAAGGGAACTCGAGCTGAGTTGGAACACTCCGGGAACGCCTCTGCGTGATTGCGTCATGAAGCACATATGAAATCAGTCCAATAGAGTGATGGTACGTCATAGGTGGGTGACGTTACTGACCAGGAAACTATAAAGCTTACCCGAGGACAAACACATTCAGCTTCTGTGCCTTCAGCAAGCACTATGTGTGAAATTGTCTCTGTCTATTTATTGTTGTTTGTCACAAGCATATATATTTCAGACAGTATTACAATGGTGAGCAAACAGACATTTGAATCATGTGTCCCTCCCTGCCCTCGCTACATTACGAGTGGTGATACACGTGATTAAAGAATTGTTTGTTTGGGAGAGGGACATGCACGTCAGCTCTCGTGTGGGCTGACAGTGTTCATTCATAAAATGTCCCAACGTGTAAGAATGCACTGTCGGACATTTTATAGCCCCACACCCGTTGACTTTCCTCTGGAGGGAGGAAAGTCTTGGACTCGCGTTTACCGAGGCAGTGCGTAGATTATGGGTCTGCAATAAAGAAACTATGGCTCGGATCTCACGATGCCGAGGCAGCACGTAGATTATGGATCTGGAATAAATAATCTATGGCTCGGATCTCGCGTTGCTGAGGCAATGCATAGATTATGGATCCGCAATTTACTTATAATGCAGAGGCAAACCATTTGTGTTTGAAAGCCATGATTTTAAGATTTTTTTGTTTTAGATTCTATTAGGAACATTCAGACTGTGATATACATGTCTGATTGTTTATTTGCGGTATTCAATTTTTGAGAAATTAAATCAAATATCTATCTGACTTTGAAAACTTACAAATATTGATGATATAACTAAATGTACTTTTCTAAATCCATGTTTATGGTAAGGGCACGTGCCAAGTGCTTCGTGCCCTTTCTAAAATCCATGTTTATGGTAAGGTCACATGCCGAGTGCTTCATGTCCTTTCTAAGATGAGCATCACTACCCGTACTCCCTCTTGGGGGATCGGGGCAAAGCTAGCAGCTGAAGCCTTCAAAGGGTAAAATTAATCTGAGGACTGTTATTATCTCTAAGTAGGCTTTGGCAAAGAAGCCCTGACGTCTGTGGTGTCAGGCTTCTAAAGGTGGACCCCTTCGAGGGGAGATGGTTTCCACCTCACTATATGGTGCCCGTCTTCCTTCGGTGCCCTCAGGGGGGCGCTCTGCCAACCCTGCCGCAATGCCGGGGCGCAGAGGGTCCGAGGGTGACTCGTGCTCTCTGAGGAGAGTTTCACTGCAGTCAAGCCAGTCGTTCCCTACCGGTGCACCGCTTCAGGGCACTGTGCTGACTGCTCAAAGTACAAAAGCTGAGGGCTGTCCCCTCCAAAGACAGACGGCGTTCACCGAATTACACAGTGACCATCTTCCTTCGGTGCCCTCAGGGGGGCGCCCTGCCAAACTCGCCGCAATGCCAGGCCGCAGGGAGTCCCCGTGAGTCACCCGAGGGTATCTCTGTGGGTCCTGCAGATATTAGAAAAGGGGTACGCCATTCAGTCATCCGCCCTGATTCAGCAGGGTCCTGCCCTCTGTGGTGGGCCCCGAGCAGACTCTGGTTATGGCACAAAAAGTAGAGACTCTACTATGAATGGAGGCTATAGAAATGGTTCCTCCTCCCAGCAGGTAGTCAGGGTTTCACACCCTGTACTTCATTGTTCCAAAAAAGGATGGGGGTCGCGTCCATTCTTAGATCTGCACTGTAGCAAACAGATCGTGTCACAAATCAGGTCCGAGGACTGGTTTGTCACGATAGATCTAAAGGACGAATACTTCCACATGTCCATCCTCCCACAATACAGGAAGTTTCTGAGGTCCCCTTTCGGGGGTGAAGTGTGCCAATATCGAGTTCTTCCTTTTGGCCTAGCTTTGTCACCCCGCACTTTCATGAAGTGTGTAGACGTGGCTTTGATGCCCCATGCATATGTGGGGCATTCGCATTCTAAACTACATCGGTTGATCTTAGCTCATTCACAGCAGATGGCGGTTCAACATCAAAATGTTGTTCTCGCACACATGAGGAAGTTGGGGTTGAGGCTGAATGCAAGAAAAGTGTTCTTTCTCCAGCACGGAGAACCACTTATCTGGGCATAGTATGCGATTCGATACCAATGCAGGCTCTTCTGTCGCCTGCCCGTGCAACATCAATTCTCTCAGCCGTGACAGAGATGAAGCTAGGCCAGTCACTCACTGTCAACAGTTTCAGACTGTTGGGTCTTATGGTAGCAGCGTCCAACGTGATCACTTTTGGCCTGCTGAACATGAGACCATTACAGTGGTGGCTTAAAACCAAGGGGTTCTCTCTGTGGGGGAATCCGTTCCGTATGGTCAAAGTCACGGGGCGATGCCTTTGTGCCTTAGTCATATGGAAAAACCTTGGTTTCTTTCCCAGGGACCTTTGTTAGGAACTCTTGGTCATTGCGCCACGCTAACGACGGATGCTTACCTCACAGGCTGGGGAGCGATCATGAGTGGTCGTTAGCTCTGCTCAGGGTCTGTGGCAGGACCAGCATCTCACTTGGTGCTGGCAGTGTTTCAGGCTCTGAAACACATCCTCCCAGACCTCAGAGACCATCATGTACTTGTTCATTCCGACAACACATTGGTTGTTTCATCTATAAACCATCAGGGGGGCCTGAGGTTGCGCCCATTATACAAATTGGCTCATCAGATCCTCCTGTGGACCCAGGAGAAACTGCACTCAATCAAGGCAGTTTATATCCCAGGGTACCTCAATCAGGGAGCAGACATCCTGTCGAGACAGGTGCCGAGGCCCGGTGAGTAGAGACTTCACCCCGAGGTGGTGGAGCTCCTATGGGAGAACTTCGGTCGAGCTGATGTGGATCTTTTTGCGTCTCGAGAGACGACTCACTGTCCATTATGGTTCTCCATGACAAACTCAGCACCTCTGGGGCTGGAGGCCATGGTACAGTCGTGGCCAAGGCTACGTCTGTATGCTTTTCCCCTGATTACTCTGCTCCCGGGAGTTCTGAAGAAAGTTTGCAGGGACGGGGTCTGCCTGTCGCTAATAGCCCTGTTCTGGCCGGCCCGAGAGTATGGTTCTCTGACCTAATATCCCTTCTAGACGGCTCTCCGATGGAGATTCTGATCAGGACGGACCTTCTCTCTCAGGCAAAGGGGTTGATCCTTCACCCTCGCCCAGAGTTGTGGAAACTGTGGGCTTGGCCTCTGGGGGGGCCCAGCTCATAGGTTCAGGTCTCTCAACTGAGGTTATTGAGACCATCCTCCACTCCAGAGCTCCCTCCACGAGGAAACTCTATGCCTTGAAGTGGAGATTGTTCACTTCATGGTGTGGAAATCACCAGTGGGTTCCAGTTAACTGCCCTGTGGGTGCAGTGCTAGACTTTCTGCTGGAAAGATTTTGTACGGGGTTATCCCCCTCCACAATAAAGGTTTACGTGGCGGCCTTAGCTGCTTACAACGCTCCTTTGGGTGGTGTGTCTTTGGGCAGACACCCTCTTATTACTTGTTTCCTTTGTGGCACTTTGAGACATTGACCTGCAGTTCGTATGAGGGTGCCGGCCTGGGATTTGTCCGTTGTTTTGAAAGGACTTTCTATGGCTCCCTTCAAGCCGATTGAAGAAGTTCCTGAGAAGTTTCTCACTTTAATGACCATCTTTTGCTGGCTGTTTCGTCTCTCAAGAGAACTGGAGACATCCAAGCCCTCTCGGTATCTTCCTCGTGCCTGGAATTTGCACCTGGTATGGTAAAGGCTTTTCTTTACCCTAGGCCAAGTTATGTTCCTAAGGTTCTTACTAATACTGTAAGACCCATCATACTGCAGGCCTTCTGTCCTCCTCCCTTCCGGACGTCAGACCAGGAGAAACTGAATCTGCTCTGCCCTTTTAGGGCATTATATGCTTATGTCCACAGAGCTGCCCTGTGGAGAAAGTCAGAACAGCTGTTCATTTGTTTTGGGTCACCTAGAAAGGTTACCCTGCATCTAATCAGGGGATGAACAAGTGGGTGGTCGAGGCCATTGCACTTGCTTATGAGTCGGCTGGTCAGCCTTCACCTTTGGCTGCACAAGCTCACTCGACTAGGAGTATGGTCGCTCCTAAAGCGTTATTGTCGGGAGTTTCCAAGATGTTTGTGATGCGGCAGGCTGGTCCTCACCGCATACATTTGTGTGGTTCTATGAGCTACACAAACTAGACAGCGGCGTTCCCGCAGCGTTCTGACGCAGCGTCTTGTTCCCTATTCAGGCAACTAAGGTTACATACGTAACCGAGACGTTTTTGTGTCAAACCACAAATGTTTCTTTAAAATTGAGGGATTGAGGGATTTTATAAGGGTGCATTTTTAAAACTTTCATATTGCATTACATTTCTGCACAAAAATTGATAGTTCCGCGCTGAGGTTTTTTTTTTTTTTTTTTTTTTTTTTAAATGCAAAATATTATTACTGCATAATGACCTTTCTCATAATTTCATGCTTTCAATAGCTTGTTCAGTGAATTTGTTTTTTTTATATTAACCTCTACATCAAGGCTGCTGGAGTGAATCCAGCAAAGCACTGTATTTTCTGTGCTAGTAACTTAATCCAGCTAGGACATTCAGGGGAAATGATATGGTCACAGTGTTTTTCTTTTTTTTTTTCTTTTTTTTTTCTTTCTCAGAAACACTTTGCTGCTCATAGAGTATTAAATGGAAGTTTTTAATTTCAGAGATTAAGAAAATTGCTCATTGATTTTGATTTTTCAGTACTGATGGTCCCTGTATATCTAGCTGACATTATTTTTTTAGATTACACTTGCAATCTTAAGTTTAGAAGGCCAATTGTACAGTTATATAAATGCAGTTTGGTATATGACTGATTAAGTAGAGATTGAATTATTCTTTAGTTTAGCTAAAGAATAATTAAAGCCCTTGTAATATATATTTGCATGTAAATATCATGGCATAATTACAATTATTATAATCTCATACTTTCAACAGCTTGTTCAATGAAAAAGCCATTTACATTAACCTTCTGTGTCGAGGTTGCTGGGGTGCATCTGGCAATTTCTCAGCCATTTTGGAAAACAATTCACCTCAAGATCACATGAAAGCAAAGAACTGGAGAGTCATTATGTCTGTGTAACGTGCAGGGTCAGCAAGGGTGACGTCTCTTATATTGAATCAAACTGACTGTTTGTGGTTAAATGTTAAGATTCCCACCTTTACACACAGGTCACTGTGCTTCATTTTATGTTCAGCTACAGCTCCATGTTCAACTGTAGCAGCAAAAGGAGACATTCAGAATATGTCTATAGGATGAATTCTATAATTTAGCCATCTGGTAGTATGAATGCAGCCATACTTGTACAAATGCCCAAAGGTATGATTTGATGGAGAAGCAGGTGTTTTTTTTTTTTTTCAATAGGTTGAAAGGACCCATTTTCAATATCCATTACTCTTGTAGTATGTCTCATCATATATTACTAGTGGTAAGTCTGCAATTTATTGTATCTTTCTCTCAAAATGTAAATCTGCTCCTACTTTTTCTCATTGTCTAGGTTATTTTTGAAGTCTGCATGCTTTGTCTGGAAGCTGTACTGCATCCATATGTATGTTTCTTTTTTTGTACGTGGAGATTTATAGTGTATTCATATATTCGTGCACAGACCTCTGTGTTGTGTGTTTGAAGTACAAAGTGTATAAGCTAAACACTGGAAAAACCATCCTTCCCTATCCTTCATCAAGGTTTAGCACCTGCAGAATTATCCTTTCTCTGTATCTCGATACGGTGAATTTTGCAAAGCCTTGTCATTTCAATGGAAAAGTCTGTCAGTCAAGAGCCTTAAATATTGAATGGGCTGGTAATTTAATCCACCTAGGACATACAGGTGCTGTCAGTTGGTTTTTAGAAACACTCTTCTTACTACACAGAATTTGTAAGGTTTTTATACTCAAAGATTAAGAAAATTACTTATTGATTTTGATTTTGCAGTACTGATAGTCCCCATTCATATATAACCTTATAGAAAACCAAACAGTTTTGGTTCCCTTTGACTTCTCTTCTATATTTAGTCTATACAACGGAAGTCAGTGGGATACTTTGCTTTGCTTAGGAGACCAAAAGACAGGTTTGAATTCACAAAAGACACTGAATAATTCAAACGCTCTAACCAGAGCTTTGTACTTTGATACTATAATGCTGAATCTTGAGGTAGACCCAGTGCATATTACAAGATATCAGTGATATAGAACCTGACAGTGTCAACACCGATATAACTTAAGGCACTATGAAATGTCCAGAGTCAAGGTTAATCTGTTCGGTGACCTTCCATATAAGGGTTCTTGTTGAGGTAAAAAAGGTTGTGTGTCAGACAAGGTGATACATTTCATACAGCTTGCTCTTATATACTAAAGATTCACTATTAATGACTAAAAATATATTGCTGTAGGTACATATTGCTGCATTTTCTATGTGAAGTGTCTACTTGTGGTGCTAAAAACTGAAGTTTACACCAATCAAGATTAGAGGAACATTTTTATTTTAAAAGGACTGTCTATTTTTTTTTTTTTTTAATTTGTTGATTTATTTTTAAGATACTCAATCTGTTCCTCACACAAAGCTATCATATGAATTCAGAAGACCTGAAAATAGCACACAAGTCATATGAAAATGTATGCAAGTTTATATCTCAAGTTTATATCTATACTTTATAACATGCAATTGCGAGTTTATATCACGCAATTCTGACTATAACTCGCAATTGTGGGTTTATATCATTAAATTCTCAGAAAAAGAAAGTCAGAATTGTGAGATAAAAGTCGAAATTACATTCTTTTTTTAAATTCAGTGGCAGAAACAAGCTTCCATAAAAAAGAGCAGCCTGAGGGTGAGCTGTATACATATGTTGTTGTGAACCTTTTTAAGGGCTTCCTGTAGCTGTACAAATGGAGCATAGCACTACCAGCAACAAGGTCATGACTTCGACTCCCAGATCACATAGAATGAAACTTGAATGCTCTGTAAGTGGCTTAAATGCATCAGAAAATGCTGTGCTCTCCTCTGAGGTTGAATTTTGGATCTAAAATTAGATTTGAATCCAGATAGGGATAGGTTTAAGGTTTTTTAAAAAAAAAAAAAAAAAAAAAAAAAACAGCTGGTTGATTTAAAAGTTGATAGAATATTATTTAGAGAAATTATCAGCATTAACACTTTAAAATACTGTTCCATTGTTAACGAATAGCTACACAGGAACAAATGTGTAACACAATATTAACATTCCAGTAACTGCTATTAACTAACAAGACACTGCGAAGGACTAAGAACTACTATGTATAGGTTCATAAATAATCTGAATAATGCATAATGTAAAATTCATTCTAAAGTGAAGATCATGGTAACTAGTAATGACATCTGCAATGTTAATATTGCGTTACTCATTTGTTCCCGTTTAGTTACTCATTAATGACAGTATTGTAAAGTGTCACCAGATCAGCATTTTAACCATATTAAAGCCTCATTTATATTTAAAAAAATAAAATTCACCTGAGAACTACAGCAATTTATACTTATATATGGCATTGGCAAAATAGTTCAGGTTTTATAAAAAGAATGAATGAAGGAATGAAGGAAGGAAGGAAGGAAGGAAGGAAGGAAGGAAGGAAGGAAGGAAGGAAGGAAGGAAGGAAGGAAGAAAGGAAGGAGTTGCTTTAGAGATATATCTTTTCCTGACAGCTTCCCACCTTGTTCCGAGAAACAGTTTGAATGGCTTTTACTGTAGAGAGAAAATTAAACATTGTCTGCTGAATGTCTCGGTTGAATGAAGTTGTTATATTATTGGATGGTTATGATTTCTAGCATGTAAATCTACACCCAATTTACAATTGAAGATTAGTTGTTTATGCTTCCCTTGAGTATTTCTAATTTAAGGCTGGGAAAATTTACTGCTCCTCCTGTGAAGCAGGCATTGTCAGTGAATTGGCTGCCTGAATATATTTGTGCTAAATTACCTGTCTAGCTTTTGAAGGGAAAATTGCCTCTTGGTTAAATATATAAAGTGTGATGCTTGTTGGTGTCACATTACTTGATGGGCTTGCTCTGTTTGTAAATCCATGCTTTATAAAAGTAATTAATCAGGCCTTCTGATGATGTATTTTGTGAATCATCCACCAGGAATGTCAGAAGCCAACTATCATATATATAATAAACTCAGCAAACACACACACACTCACACACACACACACACACACACACACACACACACACACACACACACAATATATTATTTTTCAAATACATTTTTGTGCTGAATTGTGTTGTGAATTTAAAATTGTCACTTACTGTATCAAAACAACAACAACAACAACAAAACCCTGACCTAAAAACCTAAATGCCCAGTGTTGATGAAGAACATCTTGTTTAAATAAAAATAAATAATTAAATAGTTATTAAATTATTTTTTAATAATTATATAATAAATAAATTTATTTAAATTTATTTTTATTATATATATATAATTTATTGGAATGGGAGTCTAACTGTGTGAAAGATACTGATGTATTAGAGAGCAATTATCTTCTCTAATATTTTCTTTTTTCTCCTTTATTCTACCCATCACTCCTTTCTTAACCTTGCCTATCCTGTCTTCTCCCCATCGCTCTTCTCCTCTCATTCTCTCTCTCTTACTTCTGCTTGCACCCCGGCTAACTAATGAGATCAGACAGAGCAGGGGCGTCAGTGGGGCAAAGCCAGAGCTCCAGTGGCCCGGGGCACTAGCATATTCCAACATACTGCTCAGAGAGAAAGAGAGACAGCAATTCCACGGGTAGACTCTTTGATGTGACCCCAGACACAGAACACACTCACAGAACTTAGAAGAGGTGCATTATCATGTTTGGATGCAGGATGTCTGCCATGAAGTCCCAGATGAGTTGTTTTTGAGCCAACACACAGCAAGACATGAGCACTCAAATATAGTCTGTGCTGCTCGATATTGCAAGTTTCTGTAAAACTTATATTTTTAAATAATCAACATTGTACAGCATCATTTCATGATCATACATTGCATAAAGTGTGGATTGAGTTTTATTATAGTTTTATTACTGTATAAAGGATATGCAGAGGGATCCTGTATGTCTAGGAAACTTTTTCTGTACAGTAATGCTCTCTTTTGCCATATGCCCATCATCTGTTCTGTGTTGAGATACAAAGCATTTTTAGTGATGTTTCCATGGCAACCAAGTAACTCAAACCCAAGCTGCATCCTAGCAGCCAGTGATACATTGACATAAGATGCACACCAAGCCATGTAAAGAATTCACTGGAATTCACTACACGACTTTTAAAATCTGAACAGATTTCAAACACTAAGCATCATTGCTGACTTTGTAAATGGTTACAAAGAAAGACTGGGCATCCTAAACTAAATGATTGGAGATAACACACTACCAAGTACTTTCAAGTTGTTCAGAAACAAAATAAACTGATGTACAAGCATGTGCCTTGTTGCTATCAAACATGTTTGATATCCCCTAACTGGTAGGATTCAGAGTCTCAAGCTAAAAACTTATAGTCTATACACTAGGGGTATGAAAATGGCTGAAAAACTACATTTGAATTTTATACTAAAATGTTTCTAATATTTAAATTATATTCTAATTTAAAAGGCATCATTTTAGTTAGGGCAAAAAGCTTTTAGCTTGTCTCCTGAGACCACAATAAGCAAAATATTAATGAACCACACTAAACTGTTTATTCAAAGCAATTAAATAAAATGACTTTCTGTACAAAAAAGGTGCATAATGTTTAAAATAACGTTTATAAATACATTTGTCACAGTCACCGTTTTGTCCCGTTTGTTTTGGTTGTCATGTGCTTCCTTGTTCTAAATTCCCGCCACTCATCAATCACCATGGACACTAAGCACCATCACAGCTGTTCGTCATTTTCATTGTGTATTTAATTTCCTGCCTGTGTTCTGTTCAGTGTCCGGTATTGTTAATGTTACATGTGTTTCCCGTTCTGCTCTTTAGAGATTAAACTTCGCTGTGTTACTTGAATTTTCTGTCTTTGTCTTCCTTGGAGCATATGCGTTACAGAATACCGGACCAAAAATGGATTACGCAAATAAGTTTGGGCAAATTTTTGTTTATACACACAGAACTTTTTACATCTTTACATCTTTGCCCCTACGACAACGAGACCTTGAAGTCGTTGTTATGGATCGGGGCGAATTACCATCATCCCATGGACCTCCCAGACACCTCCGGACTCAACTGGAAAGAAGCCATCATCAGGTGTCTGGAGAGTGTTCATCCCTGGTCCAGAGCACAGCCAGACCCAGAGCCCATATCTCCTCCACGGGCCTCGAGTGAGCCCCCCGCAGACGGAGAGTTTCCACCGGCCACAACCCGTCAGCCAGATCGCACCGGGAGTGGAACTCCATCTGACGTCTGACCAGGGGTGTGAGCCCACGACATCTGCGGATGAGGGAGAGACGACTACGGAGAGGGAGGACTGGCTGATTGACTTCAGCGAGGATTCGACTCCCACCCTATCCCACCCGATATCATCATCATCATCATCTGCATTTTCCATGGACTACATTATGAACTCTGTCTCCCTTACCGTTCCTTTGCCCATCCAGACGTCATCGCCATGCTCAGCCAGTCCTCCAGTCCTATCGCTGCCGGATGTTCACAGCCCTGCGCCGTCGAGCCGCAGGTCGTGCATCCATCAGCAGCGCCCAGGCAAGAGGATCCTGTGGCTTCGCCTCCCGCTGTCGACCTCTTCGATCCCTCTCGGCCCATTGACCTGCCGGCTCCGTCCAGGCTCCCCCCACCTATGGGACCTAACAAACTGGCATGTTTACATGATAAATTGACTGAATGATACTCTGACTGTCATTTCTGCAAACAGACCCTGGGAAGCTGTCAGCTGTTCCCTCTCAATATTAAGTGGGAGTTTCCCATCATAATACAGCAGATGAGATAAGATACAAATGCGGGGTTACATTCTCCTTTTGTGGTTATCTAAGATCAACTTTCCTTCTCTGCGTTGACCTTAACAGTTCCGAGAGGAATTTGAAAACTGCTCTCCACTGCAAATTACACATCATCATATACTTCTGGCACACTTTAGGACCCAAGATAAGTAAAGGTCATGGCATCATTATACAAATTTGCCCTTTAAACAGCAAGCACAGCACTTAACAAACTGTGCTTTGAGCTTGGTTTACCATTTAAAAAATATTTGTAATACATTTTTTTCATACTGTTTATACAGTAATTGTTTTCTTGCACATGATCTAGGGCGGATGTGAGGTCTCTCTATATATTCCCACATGTAAATAGAGCACTGGAAAAACAAAACAAGTAGGCTAGCCTGTAGGGACGTGCCCGAAGCCAAATTCAGAAAGGCACTGATTATGGAAAATAAAAGATTTTCCTTTTATTTAACATTTAGTATTATTGTTTTAATTAAAAAATATTTACATACATTTTACGATTATAATAAAATAAAATATATTTTTAGGAGTTATAGAAGGCATATTTCTTAAATGAAAACTATAAAGGGAACAGAATTACATTTTAAAGGGACCATATGATGCTATTTTACAAGTTTATTATTTTAATTATGTGGTGTAAAAGAATAGGTTAACATGCTTTAAAGTTCAAAAAACACATTATTTTTCACATACTGTACATTATAGCTCCTCTATTCCCAGCCTGTCTGAAACGTGCTAATTTCTACAAATCCCCTCCTTATGAAAATCTTAGAGTACTCTGATTGGCCAGCTGACCCAGTGCACTGTGATTGGCCAAACACCTCAAATGAGCAGTATGTCGGAAATGTAACGGCTCTTACCATTATCACAAGCTTCCGCTTCCAAGACTTCTAAAGCATTTAGAAACACACAGTTAATAATAATATTGTTGGTTTTACCATATCAGTTCAAGTCCGAGTTAGATTCTGAAAATGTGGATGATCAAGCCGATTGATCGGAGTCAACTTTGCAAGGAAGACTTGAGCAGAATGTTTAACAGTGTTAAGTAGTCTTTCTATATAGCCTGGGTTGTACTCTCCCAGGTTCAGGAAGCTGTCCTCTCTAAAATAAGTTGTGCACAAGCAAACTTTTGGGTTGTACTTTTCAGGAACAGATTAACCTTTTGAGCAGTACGGTCCCACATATGGGATATCTGTTGTAGTCTACAGCAACTGTATGAAGCAAAAGTATGTAAAGAATATATATTAGGGTTGTGCATCTCCATAACTGACGCCGTTGTGATACGCATCTCGATGCATAGCCAACAATATGATACATTAAAGATACGTATGAAGCAGCTACCGATGGGATGCGATATTATTATTATTATTAGTAGCCTATTACATTAAAACATACATTATACCATACAATAGTAATACAATAGTAGTACATAGTACTACAATAGTAATAGGGCTATGTTTCTGTTACAAGTTAAACTGAACTTTTATTTTGACGGGTTGCCGTGAAGATCTTGAAGTTTCTGTGTGTGTATATGATATGACAATAGTTTTAATTAAATTAATTGTTTATTCAACAACTTTTCCAAACCAATTCGGCAACAAAAACAAACAAACAAACAAACAAACAAACAAAAAAACATGTGATCCACATAATAATAAAACCAGGTGTCGAGAGTGTATGTTCATCTTCTATGAATCATCTGGACTCCCTTCTCAGGTTTGGCTTCAGCATATTGTACGAATGCAAAAGAGACTAATAGGCCATATGCCATAACAATAAATATTAATTAACGTGTGTCCACCAAAAGCGTTTTTAGCAAACTGAAAAAATGCCAGGTGCTCTCCTGAAAATGCCAGCTGGTGGTGTTTGAGAGTGCTTTGGAGGTGCAGCGTTTTTCCAGTTGAAACACTTTGGTTGATATAATGATACAGAATATCCCAGGCAGTAATTTATTACCAGTATCCAATTTTGAAGAGTATTACTTAAAATAAATATGCAGTAACCAGCAACATTAACTTCTCCATTGTTGTAGGATGGTTGGTTGGTGTAGTATTTATACCGCCTCTCCTTCACTGTGATTGAATAGCTGGGTAAAAAGTGACAGTGACAAACAGTGCGTTTTGCCCAAAGTTGAACAGTTTTTAACTCTCAGCTTCAAAAAAACAAACAAACAAACAAACAAAACAAACAAACTCGTCAGAAAGGCTTTAAGAACGATTTATACAAAAATTTGTTCTGCTCGTGTTTCATGTGCCAGGCAGTCTGAACCAAGGTTTGGACATGCTGTCCTGGAGTGGGGTGACTCCAGGATAATGGACACTCACTGTCTAATATTCTGCTTGATGGAGAAGGATGCACTTGACCATGAATGGCCCAAAGTGCATCTGTATGCCTTTCCTCCAGTAGTCTTGCTCCCGCAAGTCATCAGCCAGGTCAGTGAGGATAGACATTCGGTCCTCCTGTTGGCCCCACTCTGGCAAAACCAACCATGGTTCCCCAAGATGGTGCAGCTGTTAGCGGCAGCACCCTGGCCTATTCCACTGTGGAGGGGCCTCCTCTACAAGGGAAAAGGCTCAGTTTGGCATCCCAGCCGGACCATGCTCATAGGATCTTTTCTCTGCCTTTTTGGGCTTAAACAGTCCTATAACAGCATATAACACATCACTGTTGGATTGTGTTCCCTACAGCATCAGCTATTGACACAATGTGAGTGAACTGTTATCGAAAGGGAACTTTTTAGTTCACTCAGAGGCAGCCTATTTGGGTGCGCTAAGAAGCCAGTGGTCTGTTCAGTTGCACCTCATTCAATCGGGCTTGAGTATTTTTGGAGAAAGGGATTTCCCCATAGCGTCAGGTATCGATGATAGTTTGTTCCCGTCTATTTCAGAGAACCAAGGTTATGTTAGTAACCGAAACAGTTTAATTCTGCTCTCTCAAGACCATTCAAAATCCCACTCAATAACCACACACACACAGCAGTTCCACAGTTTACTTTAGGTTTATCATTAAATGATGGAGAAAGACCTTCTTAAAAGTAAATTTATACTCCAGATGGGACGTTTAAGAATAGCAAATTCATTCACAGCCTTTTAGCAGTGTAATTTCATTATCATATAAGCTTTACAGGTAATATAAGTAAAAAAAAAATTCCCTTGCTGTTGTCTTTTGCTTGCTCACTGGTTGTAAGGCGGTGTTTTCTGAAAAGCTACCTTGGAATGGTGTGTCATCTGAAAAGTCCTATGCAACTCAATTTGAATATAGTGTATATTCATCTTAAGGTTCATATATCTAATGAATGCAAAACTTCTGAATGGAAAACTTAAATATTGTCTAGGACCTGTTTTAATCATTTGTAATCATTTGATTACATTTTAGTATAATGGGAAATAAAAGCCAATTACTTTGTTCTGAATGTTAGGTTAGGTTTTTATAACTAACATAAACATAAAGGATGGATGTGTCACAGACCTGCCAGGCTCCTGCACCAGGCAATCACAATGCACTCCTTCTTACTTACCACACACCTGCACTTTGTCTGCACCATCATCATCTTGCCCATTTAAGCACACACCTTGCTTCAACTTATTGTCTGGTATCGTTCCTACGAAATGGACTCTTACCTTGTTTCTCAAGCGATCTCCAAAGATTATCTCCAGCGTTACTTCCTGTGTTTTCTCCAACGTTCCCTCCTGTGATCCTCTCCAGCCTCTTCCCCTTCCTCAAGTTTTATGTCTGTACCTGCAAGTATACTTACTGTGTCTCCAGCGAGGTGTGTGCATCCGTCCATCATCTCTTCCATCAATCCACGATCTCCTGGTCCTGTAAGAGAAAGACCTTCATATTACCACTCTATTCATCTCAGTCAAAGTATATATCGAACTGCCAACTTACATGCTTTCCATGATCTGCTCAGTTGCTGTCAATAAAGCTTCGTGTTAACCGCTAACTTTGTGTCTGAGTATATTTCCGTAACAGAAGACCGGACCTGCTACAGACTGACACTATCATGAGCTTGCCAGATTCTTTCCAGGAGATTTTCTTCACCAGATTCTCACCACCACCAGAGTCTCTACTGCCACTTCCGTCACCACCACCACTTCTTCACCGACAGTAGTCGCCAATCCCATGGACAAACCAGCACCCTTTTCTGGCTCAGCAGAGGAATGCAACGGATTTGTCCTTCAATGTTTTGGCCCTGGAGATGCAGCCGCATCTTTACACCACCGACTGGCACCTTTTCATGCCTTCTCCAAAAAAAACCCAAAAAAACAACCTCAGCCCAGCAGAGATAAACTATGGCATCGGAAACTGAGATCTCCTCACCATCAAGCTGGCCCTAGAAGAGTAGAGACATTGGCTAAAGGGTGAACAACATCCCTTCACTGTATTAACTGATCATACAAACCTTGAATACTTGAGAGAAGCACAGATACTCAATCCCCGCCAGGCACGTTGAGCTTTATTTTTTTCATGATTTAACTTCTCTATTTCTTATCGCCCAGGTACAAAAAATGTTAAAGCTAATGCTCTCTCCCACCTGCACACTCCAGAAGAAGTCGAAGAACCTGAGCTCATCCTGTCCAAAGAAATTATTGTGATCATGACCCATTTAGTGGTCTTCAAACACAGCCACCAGAATGTCAGTATGTCACCCAAGCACAGCACACACCTCTCATCCTCTCTGTGCATTCATCTCTGGGCACTGGCCATCCAGGGGGCAATAGCACCCTCTCGCTGCTTAAAGATCACTTCTAGTGGCCCAACGTGGCCAGGGATGTGAGAAGGTTCGTTAGAGGATGCGCTGCCTGTGCCATCTCAAAGACCCCTCGCCACAAACTTGGCAAACTCCACCCACTGCCCATTCCCAGCCGGCCATGGTCGCACCTAAGAGTGGACTTCATCACGGATCTTACCCCCTCTGACAGTAACATATGCATTCTGGTAATCCTTGACCGATTTCCAAATCCTGTCGTCTTTTTCCTCTCAAAGGACTCCCTGGGCTGACTACGTGTAGGATTCCCTCTGCCAGCCTACCACTGGACTCACTCCCTTCCAGTGCATACTCGGTTACCATTGTTCCACTGTTCCCCTGGTCTAAAGATACATCCGATGTTCCATCTGTTGACCACTGGTTCAGAGAGAGCGAGAGGGTCTGAGGCGCAGCTCACCAACAGCTTCAGAGGGCAGTGACACCTTATCTTCATCAGTCTGAAGCTCTCTCCTACCAACCTGGTCAGAAGGTCTAGCTGTCAACCCAGGACATCAGGAGGCGCCTGCCCTGCAATAAACTTAGTCCCAAATATATTGGTCCCTTCACCATCCTCAGACATCATGTATCAGCTCCAACTCCCCTAACACTACAGGATTCATTCATCTTTCTATGTGTCTCTCCTTAAACCTCACCATCCTCCTGTTTCTGTTCCCACAGAGTCTGGCCCAGCAGACTGCCCCCCCCCTCCCCCCCTCCCATCGATCCTCGAGGATGGAACGGTCTACCAGGTACATGAGATTCTGTCACAGACCTGCCAGGCTCCTGCACCAGCCAATCATCTTGCCACACACCTCACTTCAGCTCATTGTCCGGTCTCATTCCTACAAAGTGGACTCTTACCTTGTTTCTCCAAAGTCTATCTCCAGCATTACCTCCTGTGTTTTCTCGAGCGCTCCCTCCTGTGATCCTCTCCAGCATCTTCCCCTTCCTTGAGTCTTCTGTTGGTACCTGCAAGTATATTTACTGTGTCTCCAGCGAGGTGTGTGCATCTATCCATCAAACTTTCCGTCAATCCACAATCCCCTGGTCCTTTAAGAGAAAGGCACTCATTTTACCACTCTATTCATCTCAGTTAAAGTGTCTATTGCGCTGCAAACTTACCTATTTTCCACTATCTGCTCAGTTGCTGTCAATAAAACTTCCTGTTAACCACCATCTCTGTATCTGAGTATACTTCCGTAACAGGATGTTGATTGTTGTATTAGTGCCTGCCCACTTTTTCAGCAATCTTGGATCATAAGTATTTTCCCCCATTGGGATCCTTTTTAAAAAGTCTTTGCTATAAGCCATTAACCAACAAAACCAACGAGCTACAAGGTGAATCACAATATTACACACTTTGATTTGAGGTAATTTGATTAAAGGTGCCCTAGAACTTTTAAAAAAAAGATGTAATATAAGTCTAAGGTGTCCCCTGAATGTGTCTGTGAAGTTTCAGCTCAAAATACCCCATAGATTTTTTTTTTAATTCTTTTTTTTTTTTTTTACTGCCTATTTTGGGGCATCATTATAAATGAGCCGATTCAGGGCTACTGGCCCTTTAATTCTCCTGCTCCACGCCCACGGAGCTCGTGCTTGCCTTGAACAGTGCATAAACAAAGTTTACACAGCTAATATAACCCTCAAATGGATCTTTACAAAGTTTTCGTCATGCATGCGGCATGCATGCATCGGATTATGTGAGTATTGTATACTGTTATATTGTTTACATTGATTCTGAATGAATTTGAGGCTGTGCTCCGTGGCTAACGGCTAATGCTACACTGTTGGAGAGATTTATAAAGAATGAAGTTGTGTTTATGCATTATACAGACTGCAAGTGTTTAATAATGAAAATAGCGACGGCTCTTGTCTCCGTGAATACAGTAAGAAACGATGGTAACTTTAACCACATTTAACAGTACATTAGCAACATGCTAAAGAAACATTTAGAAAGACAGTTTACAAATATCACTAAAAATATTATGATATCATGGATCATGTCAGTTATTATTGCTCCATCTGCCATTTTTCGCTATTGTTCTTGCTTGCTTACCTAGTCTGTTGATTCACCTGTGCAGATCCAGACGTTAATACTGGCTGCCCTTGTCTAATGCCTTTCATAATGTTGGGAACATGGGCTGGCATATGCAAATATTGGGGCGTACACCCCAACTGTTACGTAACAGTCGGTGTTATGTTGAGATTCGCCTGTTCTTAGGAGGTCTTTTAAACAAATGAGATTTATATAAGAAGGAGGAAACAATGGAGTTTGAGACTCACTGTATGTCATTTCCATGTACTGAACTCTTGTTATTTGACTATGCCAAGATAAATTAAATTTTTCATTCGAGGGCACCTTTAAAAAAAAGACTGTGTATTTAACTGCTTTAATGAGGGAAGTGACTACAATTCCACTGAATTGAAAACAAAATGAAAACAATTTATTACAATACTGTGACGAGCAGGGCGGGCGAGAGCCGTGAGGGAACGGCGCGAGGCCGGTGACGCGAGTGATAATGAGCGTCACCTGCGAGGCGTGCCGGCTTCGAGTCTCTCACGGAGGAGCTCCGGAGGCATAAAAGGAGGAGCGACATCAGAGAAGGACGAGAGAGGACCAGGCCTGGACTTTATGTTATGTTTTATTATGTTTGTGTGGCGGCAGACGTCCGCGAGGGTCTGCCGGCATTACTTTCGTTTTGTTCTTTGTTTATTTTGGTATTAAAGTTTTGTTGAACGTTCGCCGGTTCCCGCCTCCTTCTTCCCACATCTACTAACCTCGTTACATTGGTGCCGAAACCCGGGAGGAAGGAGGGACATGCTGTCGAAGAGCCCTCGCTGCTGAGGGGGATCGCGGTGCTGCGGAGTTCGGGCAGTGCGGGAGTGTGTGTGTAGACCGCAAGAGGCTGCCCGAGGCGGTGGTGCTGGAGCCTTGTGAAAGGTTGGACGGAGACCCGGATGCCGTGCTCCTGGGACGAGGTGGGGTGGCTGCCGTCTTGGACCTGGAGGGAGCGGAGGAGTCGCCGCCGTCTGCCGTGGGCCGGAGCCTGCTGCCGTCCGCCATGATGGGGAGGATCAGGGGACGGGGGAGGAGCTGCCGGCTGCCCTCAGTCGGAGGAGCCATCGCCGGCCGCCAGGAGGCGGTCGAGGATCGGGCCGTCCACCGAGCGTCCAGTGCCACCGCATGGCACCGCGAAGAAGAGCCTCCCGGCTGGCTGAGGACCGGGCGGCAGTGTGTCTGGGAACCGGACCAAGAATTTTTTTTTTTTTTTCTTTCTTTTTCCTCTCTCCCCTCTCTCGTCCTGTCGCTCCCTTGCTTCCGTCTCCTTTCTCTCGTCTCGTCTGTCCTTACCCCCAGGTGCTGCGGCCGCCGAGACAGGCCCCGGGGGGGAGTAAGCGCAGTCGCGGGAGTACCCCCCGGCCTGCGAGGGGCGTTGGGGGTATGTGACGAGCAGGGCGGGCGAGAGCCGTGAGGGAACGGCGCGAGGCGTGCCGGCCTCGAGTCTCTCACGGAGGAGCTCCGGAGGCATAAAAGGAGGAGCGACATCAGTGAAGGACGAGAGAGGACCAGGCCTGGACGTTACGTTATGTTTTATTATGTTTGTGTGGCCGGCAGACGTCCGCGAGGGTCTGCCGGCATTACTTTCATTTTGTTCTTTGTTTATTTTACATTAAAGTTACGTTGAATGTTCGCCGGTTCCCGCCTCCTTCTTCCCACATCTACTGACCTTGTTACATATACATTTAAAGTGCCTCTATTATGGATTTTTTTAAAACTACCTTTCATGCAGTTTGTAATGTAGCTGTATGTGAATGTAAACAGTCTGTAAAGTTGTAAAGCTGAAAGTGCATCATAAAGTTATTGTCCTTTAAAAGAAAGAGTTGACTCTGTAAATCGAATCCCATTTCCACGGTTCACACATCACAAGTTAACACATTTGCATAATGCCCGTCTACATTCTGAGTGGACATCCGACAAAAACTTGAACCCCCCTCAAATGCTGTAGCTTGTTTGTGTGAATAACATGTTGACAAGATGCTGTGCTCTGCCCTGTCAAAGTAAATTTGGTTTATTTTCACTTTCAAAGTATGAGGCTTCGACAAATCAGTGGTTACAGATGGGACAGAACCTACTTTATTTGGACCAACTTGCTCCTCAGAATCACAACCTGTAATTGAAGTATATATTTTATACAGTGTTCAAAATACATAGTTTTGTGTTTTAGATCTATTTTGTATGTCTCTGGCTAACCGGGTAACTCACATCAGTGCAGTTAGCTACATAATAGTAAACTATTGTAGTATCTGGCTGGGATGCTACTCCACAGGAAGAAAAGACCAGGAACATTTGACACATATTATTCAATATATAGATTTTAATAGTATTAGTAAAATCTGTGTCCCATTCACTGAGAGAGACATATATGACAAAACAAGGAGAACTCTATCTTTTAAATGCTGTAATTTTGCTTTTTGCTGTAATTTACAATGCATAATAATACATAATATTAGTATGTAATTAAATGTAATAGTAGCCTATGTAATTAAAAAGAAATTCAATAAATAAAAATACTGTTAAAAATCACAAATTATTTGTTGTTTGTCACATGCAGTAGACCATTTTTTTGGCCATGGGTAACAGGAGGATTTTCCACCCAGCTACCACCGCAAGTATATTTCAAACCTGTGGGAAGCACTGCACATTATTACTGTCTAACTGAAATACTTCTGCTAATCAGCTGTGGGCCCACTATTACCTAAAATTGTGTCCATTAATGCAGATTGTCTGTTGTTCTTACTACTTTGAGTAATGATAAAGGATGGAGCCAGATTTGTTTTACAAACTTTAATGCTACATCAGTCATTCACGTTGTAAGATGTTCTTTTGGGACAAGTTGTCACAATTCTCTGATTAGTGGAGATTTCTTAGCAGAATCATAGGTAACAGGACTTCCATTGTTAAACATTATTACTTAACAACAAATTGAAATAATGCATGCTGATGGCTTCAACAAAGGCATATCTATAAACAACCTAGCTCACAGAAGGTCTGTCTTTAATAAGTTATAGTTAAAAATCAATTGTCCTACGGAGAATTACGGAACCCAACTGTTGCACTCTATTGCATGAAAAAAGGATCATCATATCTCGGGGCCCTTGGCATCAAACATTTTGAAAACCCTTGATCCAAATAGCATAATGAATCCGTAAATTCTGTTAACAGCTTAAATTCCTGCTAATTAATGCTCCCAACACCTGACGATTCAAAGATTAAAGTGTTTATTCTATTCACAATTCAATACATTCATTACATTATTTAAGGCCATTTGTTTTGCTTTATTTAATGACTAAAATTTGATCAAAACTCAAAAAGATCTTCACTCTTTGAAAAGAAATCTTCCCGATTAATTTCACAACCCCGTATATCTTCATTCTCTACATCACTCCTGCAATAGGATATCCTCCATCGGAGACCAATGCCACAGACTGCACATATTGCTTGCTGTGAGATAGAGTTGAATGATGCTTTGCCAGCAGAAATTGCAATACAATCTTTCTCCCCCATCATATGTTCAAGTGCGTATCACGAAAAGACCACTTTTATTGTAGGTGGGGGCGGATATGAGGAAAATGACACTGAAATTGCTTTTTCTCTATAGTCTTATTGCTGGATCTAGTCCCACTGTGTTTTGTGATATCTTACAACCACTGGTTAGGGGGTCATTTCTCATTTATGTGATGATTATCATACACTGCCAGAAACAGGGCTCCCTGCCTCTATAGTCCATGAAAACATGTCAAATACTGTATCCAACTAGAGCAAGGTGTATTGGACAGCTAATCAGGGAGCACACTGGACTATCAGAAATCCTCTGGGCTGGAGAAACCAGCCTTCATTCAGTCAGTCAAATCAAAGTGTCACATGCTATTGATCGGTAAAAGATGTTTCAGACTAATTGTTACCTAGCAGAGGCTGAAATCACCCCAGCATTAATTTTAATTCAAAAGCTTAATCCATCTCTGCCCTCACCTAGATTTCCCAAGAGGCAAAGTACCAAGAGGCAGCAGTCGTACCCTGATAACAGAATGTACTTTATGCCTGGAGCACTGAAAATCACTGTCCTGTCAGTCACACTTTAAAGATCAAGGACACTCATGGATTAGCATATATGTATGTATTATTGATGTAAACGGTGGTTAAATCTGCCCCATAGCACCTGTCATTTTTTAACCGATATACTGCATCTTTATGAATAAATAAATAAATAAATAATTCTATTTCAAATAAATAATTGTTAAAATAAATCCTGAGAAAATGTATTTGGTTTCCACAATAATATTAAGCAGCACAACAATAGTCAATATTAACAAAAATAAGAAACGTTTCTTGAGCACCAAATCAGCATATTAAATTAATTTCTGAAGGATAATGTGAGACTGAAGACTGGAGTAGTAACAGCTAAAAATTCAGCTTTATCATCATGGAAATAAATAAAATATTTTAAATTAGAAAGTAGTTTTTAAATTGTAATAATATTTCACAATATTGCTGTTTTATTGTATTTTTGATCAAATAAATGCAGCGTTGTTGAGCATAAGATACTTTTAAAAACATTAAAACATCTTACAAACCCAAAACATATATATTTAAATAAAAGTGCCCTCTGTGTCATAAAAATGTGCAGAGAACATTCTAGTCATTTTAGGACTGGAAATAAGCAGGCCAAGCAATTCAGATGAGCAATCCTGAGCAAAGGGAAGACACTCAGTGGTTCGAAGTGATTCATTGATTCTTGTTTGTCAAAGCCGGATGGAGGGTCCTCTCTGCTGTGTTTGACACAGACATCATTTTGTTAGGCGGTCTGCATCAATCAGCAGCCCTCACTTGCTCCATTGGGTCTGTGGCATCAGCGTCACACACACATTCAGCTACAGAGGTGATGCTGGGTAACTGTCGAGGGCAACGAATATAGATTGTTGCTATAAAAGGACCAGGGAGATTGCTTCTGTAAAAGGCCATTTGTTTCGCTTTTCATTTCTTTGTTTGTAGTTTTGTCTTACTTTTTGGTTTCTATGGGAATGAAAAAGATGAAGCACTACGTATTTATTTTTTTTACCTTCAAGCTTGAACATTTGTGTTTTTCTCGGTTCGTTAGACTTTGCTATTATCATTTGTGAATGTCTTATAGTGCAACATATGGTTCTTCTTTACACTGGCTTGTCATAACAAGAAAGCATTTAATTATTGATTGACTGAGTTTAACACGAGATAAAATTATGACTCTCTTGAGACTTCAGTGCCTTAATCAGTAACAGAGTGGATAAGCACAATGAGGCAGTGACATGCCGGATTAGATAAACTGTCATTCACAAGTGCAAAGCACTTGACTGATGATGAACATAGATCAGACTGAATTTCCACACCAAAATGCATGTCTAATTCAGGATATACAGGAGAATGGAAGAGTTTAGGTTTACTACCACATTAACCTGATAGTATCACAATTTAATTTAACAATCATGAAACACAAAAAAATCATGAAACAGCAAAAATACCAAAGCATTGTTCTTTCGGGGGGCACGGCTCCGCTGCTGACCCTGTGCTCACCGCGTGTGTCCTGTTTGCTCGTTTTGTTTGTTTGTTGGAGTTTTAAAGTTTGTTTTTAAACTGTTATTGCCGTCTGTCGTGAATTATGCTTGCTGGTAACGTTATCTTACCCCGTATATTGTCATGAATTTCGCATCATTACGGCTACTGCTTTGCTTCACAGCACTTGCGCCTGGGAACAACTTTGTTCAAGCGATCATTTATTCCAAATGCTATCAAAATTCTCAATTCCGCAAGTGTTTGTTAAATTAAATGACAGCCGCATGAATTGTAATCTTTTATGAAATGTGAATTTGTCTGTTTTTTGTTCTATTTTTGTTGTTTTTAACACTAGTATTTGTATAGTTATTTTATGTGCTGGTGAGCCAAAGACAATTTTCCACATCGGTGGACAATAAAGATATACAACATTGTTTTGGCCAAAATAAATTAGTAATAAAGGAATTGTATTAACTTACAATCAGAAAATAACACTTTTGTCCTGAGAACACAGTTCAACTTTTCAGTTCAGTTAATTTAATTTATTTCAGTTAAGTTAATTTATAATAGTGTTTTATTGTGTTGTTACTGTATGTAACATAATTGACAGAAAATGCTCTAATTCAAGAAATATTTTTTCGAAAACAAACTGGATTTCTGACTCAGACAGTTACTGAGAGTTGCCTCAATTTACCTCAACCCTATATATTTAACTATCATTTGAATAAATATTATATATTTATAATATATATTTTAATTGTCTGTAAGCTTGTATGCTCAGTCTCACTGCTATTTCTGGTTGGTTTGAGATGTTTATTTTGGAGCAGGAATAGATCTTGCTGTTTAAATTCCAAATCAATACAAGACAGCTATTATGCCACTATTCACACAGAAAAATCAATCTTGTTTCAGCAGCTGTCCAATGTTATGGTGCTTAGAGGAGAAATTGGAGGAAGGATGGAAGATATATCCTTAATGTGTGTGTATCAAATATTATACATTGCAAATGAAGATGGGTGTGATTGAGAGAGTGTTAGCTGAATGCTGTGATTGTGCTGATTGTTCATTTACAATGCTCAATGTCACCCACATTCTAATTAATTTTCTTTTCCTCAGTGTTTTGACACGTTTATAACTGTATTAATGAGATCTCAATTATTTCTCCTAGACAGCAGTGAGATTAAATGGAAAGCAACTTTTGGAAAGAGACTTTCGCTTCTCAAATATTTTTCCTCAGAAAAAGACTCTAGTCTACATCTCAGGTACCAAAGGCTGCGGTTAAAATTTGAGATGTTTATATAAACTCAAACATTTCTCATTAAATTCTTCCAAGACCAAATCTGTGCTATAAACATTAGAGCCATATACTTCTACTGTATATTTTCTCCATTTAATAAATACTTGCTCATATCTCCATTACTTAATGTGCATAAAAATTTATTAGTAAACTATTTGTACGTTGATTATTAAGTCAAGTCACCTTTATTTCTATAGCGCTTTATACAACAGTTTCAAATCTGCTTTACAGTAATAAATGGAAATGATCAATAATGAAAAAATCAAATATGAGACAAAATTCTGATTCAAATTCATTCAAATTTTGTTGTAAAGCTGCTCTACAGAAGACAATAGTGTCATTATTCTGCTTGTTAGTTTAGTGTTGATTCAGTTCAGTTCAACATCGACGCAATTTAGTTCAGTATAGCCAATGTTGCAAAATTTGTTATTATGAATATGTTATTATGAAACAAAGCTGAATTAGCAATAAAGCAGCTCTGTAGAAAACAGTCGTATTATTAACGTTCAAGTTGTGTTCTCATCCAATAGTGTCAGTGCAGTCAAATCTATAACATTACTGAATTTTCAATATCTTTTAGACCATCACTAAGCAAGCCAAAGGTGACAGTGGCAATGAACCCAAAATCCATCAGGTGACGGAAATAGAGAAAAAACCTTGGGAGAATCCAGGCTCAGTTGAGGGTTTTCCTTTGGCCAGTTCTTCTTTTTCCCAAAAAGTATAAAAACCACTGACTAGCTCAAGACAGCAAAACTGATTAAACCAATGGGTTGAGTTGGACTATTTGTTTTCCAACCAATGGAAGAGTGTAGTGTTCAGAAAAGCTGTTTGAAAACAATCTTAATTTTTGTTTAATTTGGTGAAGAACATAGCATAGAAATTACACTTCTGCTTAAAATAAAACATAAACCAAAAACTCTATTGAGACACGATAGAGCAACTTCTGATCAATAACATTTTCCTTTGTGTTGACATACTGCTGTTTGGTTTCATTCTGTGTTTGTGGCTTCACTGACAGTGAATTATGTCTCTCAGTTTCAGGCATCTTTCCTGGCCACAGCTCATGGATTTCCTCACGGAGTATCCCTACAATGACACTTATTATGACAATGGGACCGGGACCCTCAACGGCACAAGCTGTGATGCCAAGCATCAGTATAACTACTATGCCATGCTCCTGACTCTCCTCATCTTTGTCATTGTCTTCGGCAATGTGTTGGTGTGTATGGCAGTCTCCAGAGAGAAAGCGCTACAGACCACCACTAATTACCTCATTGTCAGCCTGGCGGTGGCAGATCTTCTCGTGGCCACATTAGTTATGCCCTGGGTGGTGTATCTTGAGGTAAGAAACATTAATTGTGTCATATGGAGCCACATTTCAGATTGCTAGAATTTGAAAATAACCTCAGACTGTAGGCAAAAAATGAGCCTCAACATTAACTTTTAAACACTATAAGGATATGAGTCATGATTCAAAGTGTCTTGCTGTTGTTTAAATATGCACTGTTCAATTAATTTAAAGGTGCCCTAGAACCAGTTTTTACAAGATGTAATATAAGTCTAAGGTGTCCCCTGAATGTGTCTGTGAAGTTTCAGCTCAAAATACCCCATAGATTTTTTTAAATTAATTTTTTTAACTGCCTATTTTGAGGCATCATTAACTATGCACCGATTCAGGCTGCGGCCCCTTTAAATCACGTGCTCCCTGCCCCCCGAGCTCTCGACTATAATACAGTGCATTTACAAAGTTCACACAGCTAATATAACCCTCAAATGGATCTTTACAAGATGTTCATCATGCATACTGCATGCATGCGTCGGATCATGTGAGTATAGTATTTATTTGGATGTTTACATTTGATTCTGAATGAGTTTGAGGCTGTGCTTCGTGGCTAAAGCTAACATTACGCACTGTTGGAGAGATTTATAAAGAATGAAGTTGTGTTTATGCATTATACAGACTGCAAGTGTTTAAAAATGAAAATAGCGATGACTCTCTTGTCTCCGTGAATACAGTAAGAAACGATGGTAACTTTAACCACATTTAACAGTGCATTAGCAACATGCTAACGAAACATTTATAAAGACAATTTACAAATATCACTAAAAATATCATGTAATCATGGATCATGTCAGTTATTATCGCTCCATCTGCCATTTTTCGCTATTGTTCTTGCTTGCTTACCTAGTCTGATGATTCTGCTGTGCACAGCTCCAGACGTTAATACTGGCTGCCCTTGTGTAATGCCTTGAACATGGGCTGGCATATGCAAATATTGGGGTCATACATATTAATGATCCCGACTGTTACGTAACAGTCGGTGTTATGTTGAGATTCGCCTGTTCTACAGAGGTCTTTTGAACAAATGAGATTTACACAAGAAGGAGGAAACAATGGTGTTTGAGACTCACTGTATGTCATTTCCATGTACTGAACTCTTGTTATTCAACTATGCCAAGGTAAATTAAATTTTTGATTCTAGGGCACCTTTAATTGGACAATCGCTTAAAACCTTCGGTACATATCCCAGGGGCTGCATTGAGCTGGCACCTTACAGCTTTCAGTGTATAATGCACATGGCACCACACAGCTTTTGTGTTGGCTGTGTGATTTCCAGCTCCCAGATAGTTGATTGATCCGTCCTTTGTCCTCGAAACATATCGCGCCTCAGACTATAATTTGTAGCCCCACAAAGGTTTCACAGAAACCAGAGGACTAAATGAGTTATGCATGAAGTAGGGTCATTTCACTCTTTATCCTTACATCTTTAGGTGTTACATTCTGTTTAAGACTACAAAAAGAAGCATACAGGTGCTATCATGAACTTGTGATGAAGATATATAAAAGACAGAGGTTAAAAAGGCAACATAAGATCTTTAAGTTTTAGTTTCTTGCTTGACATCTTGCAACATTAAGGTTTTATATGAAAAATATCATAAATCTGATATTAAAATTCAGCAGATAATTTCTTGTTTCATATTATGGCCGATAAATGATAAATGGAAAGATATTATAATCCTATTGAAAATAGGGCAAATAAGCATCCACAATTAAATGTCTAATATCAACCTAAAAACAATATAGATAACTGATATGGTGCCAGTATTCTGCATCCCTATTCAACACCTAACAAATAAACCTCACTAACAGTGGTAATAATAATATACACAATTTATTAATGCCAAAGTGCATGCTGTGAACTTACAAGTTGCAAAAACAACTTATAATATTGTTGGTCTAACACACATTTGAATAGATCATTCAGCAAAATCATTCAGTTTTCCTCTGTGATTACCAAAATTACAGTCTCTGCCTTGGTTTCAAGCATGAAGCTCAAGGATGTGCACTCAAAAAGATGAACTTTCACTGTTGTTAGTTTCACTCAAACCACCCTTGTTCACATTACTTAAAAAACTCATGTAACTACATGAACGTAATTTAACTGTGTTGTTTCTACTAAAATTGAGTATTGTCAGCTTTACTTAGTAAGTGTTTGTTCAGTCAACTTAACATTGCTTTGTGAAACGCACACATTATTGTTGACATAACTAACTGTGCAGTGGATCCGTAGTTCCCAGCATGCTTTGCAAGGGACTGCATTAGGAGAGTAAATTTAGGGATTAAAGTGTTATTTTATGTGTTTTTCAGTAAGGGGAAAGATGTGGTTAGTTTATGTTAGTGTTTAATGTTCAGTTATGTTGGACATTTAGAGTAGTTTCTGTAATGTTTTTGCATTTTGTGGTTACCATCATGCAGAAGCGTGTCACCTGTGTTTAGGCTGTGCGCACTCATATACGCATGCTTATAGGATGAAATTCCTGTTCTCAATTCAATTGAGTTTGTTCAATTAGTTATTTTTTGAGCGCGTTTTGGGGTGAGGGGCTGCATTCTGATATGTTGTATCCTTTTTATTTAAATGATTATTCAAAAAAAAAAAAATGTGTTCACCGTAATCAACATAACATTGTTAAGTAAACTGCACATAATATTATGTAACAGTGACGTTCAAATGATTTGTATTTACTCAAAGAAATTTTGTCAGCATTACTTGAATTTCTTTGGTTCATTCAACTAAATAGTTTTTTGTACAAATCACTCAATATTGTTGCGTGGAACCACTTGACACTTGTTTTTTAAGTAAATCCAACAATTCATTTTTTTGAGTGTGCATGGTAACCAACTGCTTACAATTACTCCTGACATACAAAGGGTTGTCTTGACTCTTGTGTACGTTGTAGTCATTCTAAGTCTAAATACTAGTGGTGTGATGAGACAGTTATCTCTTGAGACGAGACGAGACTCGAGATTGAGTTCATGAGATGAGACGAGACAAGATTTTTACACACTATTTTTAAGAAATTCTCAATGGCATATACATGACTAGAAAAAATATTCTGCAGGTGTATTTGAAATGTTTTAACTAATCATCTTGTAATGAATGTCATTTCAGTTCTACTTTCTGAGTATGAATTATCATTTGCAGTAAAAGACAACAATACTCAAGTACTGTAAAAGGTTTTGCCACTAACTCAACTGACTGACTTCTCTCCTGTATGATTTCAGTCTCTTCAGACCTTACTGTACATGATTTATGAGCTTCTACAACTTTTGACCTCCTAACTGAACTCCTTTCCACAAACTGATCATAAAAACAGTATAAATAAAAATGGTAACACTTTACAATAAGGTCTCATTTATTAACATTAATTAACCAACATCAACTAACAATGAGCAATATATGTGCTACAGTATTTATTAAAGCTGCTGTCCGCAGTTTTTCCTCTTTGTCGCCATCTCTGTTTGAAACATGCGATTGCAGTCATATGCGGAACAGTTATCTGTACGTGCGTTGTGCCTCGGCACAGCTCGTCAGCGTGGATGAATCTAATGTTTGCTGTCAGTCACCGCACCGGTGTGGATACTGAACTTCAGAATCACAGATTCTACATCTTGAAAGTATGACCAATATAAGAATTTTCACTGGAAAATAACATCTGAACAAGTAAGTAACATGTCTGCCACTTTTGTTTTGACCAACTGAGGAAAAAAGCATTAGGCCTACAATAAATCGTGCTGCCAATGTTGATTAAATCTAACGATCGCTTAGCTCTGATCACACCAAACCGTGCAAATTATTATTACTGTTATATTGTTCTCAAATTGTTATTGTTAACAACATCAGCACTGCGTGACTGTGTATTTAGTGTGTATTAGCGTTACCTGTAGATTTCAATTTCTGTATCCACTCCACAGTCCAAAGTCTTTTGCTTTTTGTCTACGGCTGAATCTCCAGCTGTCACTGATGATTGTCATTTGGACCTTTCTGGATTACAATCCGCCATCAAAATGATAAGTTTAATTATTTCAGCTGCTGTGAGAAAAGGCTATAAATGTGCCACTACCGGCAGCTTCCTCACATGATATAACTGACTAGCCTTTCGACGGTACTCCTTCCTTTGTTTACGGACGTGACGTAATGATGCACAGAGGAACTGCTGCATGCTTGAATTTCCTGCGGAAATCCGCCATGTCGCTCTTATTATAAAACATTATTACAAGCTTACTGTTGTGAATCGAGACAAGATAATTAGATAGTTTTGAACACTGGCTGGTTATGTACTTGTTCAAAAGCTGATTTTGGATAATTTTTAACCAAAAAAAGTTGCGGACTGCAGCTTTAATCTTTGTTTATGTTAGTTAATAAAAATAGTCATTCATTGTTAGTTCATGATAGTTCACAGTGCATTAACTAATGTTAACAAATAAAACCTTATTGTTTGTGCTCAATAAGATTAAGAGAAAACTCTTATTCATTTTTATGGTAACACTTTACAATAAGTGCAACCATAATCGCACTCTCTTAATATTCAAAGTGCAAATAAGACCAACATTTTTCTTTGATACAGAGCTAAGAGATGGTTACAACTACACTGCCCAGCCTAAAATAGCTTTCATATTGAGAGATATTTGCATGCATCAGGGAGCCGCTTTCAAAATGCGGGGTATTAAAATCGCGTTTGAATGCGCGCTCGCGTTTACTTTCACTTTCAGCGATCGCGCATAACTCTGTAAATATGGAGCGGCGGCGACCGTTATCCAACTGAATTAAATGTTTTTTATTTAAATACAAAGCAAAACGACAGTGGTGTAATGTAAACGTAGCGGTGGCATATTCTTTCCTAATCATCCTAACACTCTGTCATGGCAATATCACAAGACTACTTTTCGCCTCGACGAGATCTCGTCACACCCCTAACTATTATAGTTTTTTATTATTTTTTTTAATTATTTTTTTTATATATTTTTCATTTTTATTTTTATTTATTTTTTTGTGTGCATTGTAATTTTTTATCCCAGTTGGCATTTAGTTTAGCTAACCAAAAAACAAAAACAAAAAAAAAGGCTTTAGTTTTAGTTGTAGTTAAAGGGTTAGTTCACCCAAAAATGAAAATAATGTAATTTATTACTCACCCTCGTGCCATTCCACACCCGTAAGACCTTTGTTAATCTTCGGAACATAAATTAAGATATTTTTGTTGAAATCCGATGGCTCAGTGAGGCCTCTATAGCCAGCAATGACATTTCCTCTCTCAAGATCCATTAATGTACTAAAAACATATTTAAATCAGTTCATGTGAGTACAGTGGTTCAATATTAATATTATGCGCCAAATAAACAAAATAACGACTTATTTAGTGATGGCCGATTTCAAAACACTGCTTCAGGAAGCTTCGGAGTGTTATGATTTTTCTGTGTCGAATCATGATTCGGATCGCGTGTCAAACCGCCAAACTGCTGAAATCATGTGACTTTGGCACTCTGAACCGCTGATTCGACACACTGATTCATTATGCTCCGAAGCTTCCTGAAGCAGTTTTTTTAAATCGGCCATCACTATATAAGTCGTTTTTTTTTTTTTTTTTTTTTTTTGGCACACATAATATTAATATTGAACCACTGTACTCACATGAACTTGATTTAAATATGTTTTTAGTACCTTTATGGATCTTGAGGGAGGAAATGTCATTGCTCCCTATGCAGGCCTCACGGAGCCATCGGATTTCAAATATCTTAATTTGTGTTCCGAAGATTAACAAAGGTCTTGTGGGTGTGCAACGGCATGAGGGTGAGTAATAAATGACAGAATTTTCATTTTTGGGTGAACTAACCCTTCAGTTAATAAACCTGGTTGGTAGAGACTGAGTGACTGAGAAACCTCTTGTTTGTAACTGTTGGATATACAGATTCAGTTTGTGCTTTGGGCAATATTATCTCAAAAGCCTACAATCCCATTGCTAAAGCGCAACAGGCATTCTCTGTTGAACTCCTCTTTGCTTTCACCATTAACCAGAAAAAAAATTATAATAGTGCTGAGAATGTAGGGAATGTATGCATTTTTGTAGCACAGATTGTCTAGATTTTAAGGGACGGTCTATGAGACCATTCAATATTATTGAGATTTCAATGAAACAAGCCCATCAGGCATTAGAAATGACCATAAAAACAGTTTTTAATGAGCTAAAATGTTGAATCCATAAAAAATTATTTCCCACAATGAATAATAATAAACCAATTGCCATCAAATCTTACAAACTCTCCACATAAATGTGCATGCGGCCTTGTAATATCATCCATATCAAGTTTCACTCTAACCTCAGATGTGCAAAAACCTCAGTGGTAGCACAGCATTATTAAAGATACATGAGAAGCATAATCATGGTTAAAATGAAAGCATGCTGACATTTTCATTCGGTGGTAACTTTGAAATTCTGCGGCTCTGCACAATTGGCTTTTCATGTACAGCAGGTCAAGAGAAAAGGAGAGACCCACTTGGCATCATTGCCATGTCGCTTACCAATGTCCATCTCACTCCGCATCAGTCTGTGAAACTGGCCTTTGGCTGCACTTTGCTGGGTCAGCTCAGCTGCTCTTTCGCCCTCCCTGAAAAAAATGTGGCCACCGTATTGCTTACGGTGAATGATTAGAAGGGTTTATGCAATGTATTCTGTAAATATTGTTACAATGAAGCCCTAAAGTAGCTCACAACCAGAAGTATGAATGGTTATCCACCAATCAGTGAAAGAAAGCTTCATTTACTTACACACACATACACACACACACACACACACACACACACAAAAAGAGCTGTTTATATTGAAAAACTCAAAAAGGACTATAAAGGACTGTGACGTTCTACATTTGTCTACATGTTCATAGTTGTTGACTCAGTTGTCTTAAAGTCCCCCTGTGGTGAAAATCAAGTTTTTAATGTTGTTTATATGTCTTTGTGGTGTATTTAATATGCTTTAAGACAAACCAAGTCAGCTCCATTGCTGAGAATTTTCTCTTTAAAACTGCAGTGATCTAAAGACGTGACATCACAAACTACCTTGTAACCAATCACGTCAATGTGTCGGCGGGCTTTAGCATCATTAATTGACCATGCAAAGGAGTCTCAAAAGAAGCCAGGTTATCCCAGTATATTTTTCAGTTGATATGGAAAATCAGGTAGATTTAGCAATTACGATGCTATGATGAACTATATGCCTTTCCCCACTGACGTTCTGAGTTGTTCAAATAATTTCTAAGGACATCGATTTTTAGAAGGCAACTGTTTGACTTTGAGATGGTGAATGGGAACATGGTTTATGTAACATTACCAACACATTATTAGCTGTTTGATAATGTAGTCAAGAAAAAGGCTAATTATATTAATTACAGTTATGTGTCCGACGTTGTAAAAAGCTATTGTGCAGCGTTTACCTCAGTAAGTTGACCGAGTGGATCTCTGAGCTTGTGCAAGTGAGTGGAGGCGGGGCTAATTAGCATATTCATAGATCCACATATAATAAACGAGGAAAGGGTGTAGAGTTACATTCACGCTATTTTAAGGCATTTAAGGCATTAAAGGCAGGGTAGGTAAGAAATTTTGTTCCAAATTTGTTTAAACTTTCTATATATATACATGCATAATTAAAATGTAAGAACTCTGGTAAAAAGAGTATAAAAATCGAGTGACTCTAGACCGTTTAATCTGTATTAAACACAGCTCATTATTTCCATCCGGGACGAAACATAGGATTGGCTTAGGCGGCTGTCACTCTCTCGCAACCATGGCAACCACCCTTTTGCCACACATGACCTGCCCACTTGCGCGCGCACGTTTGATTTGGGGAATCCAAGAGGCACGGATCCTAGGAATACCAAAACAATGGCAGAGAAACAGCAAGCTAAATTCACAGTATCGGCCTATGCAGTTAGTGAAGGCAAACCAGGCAAAAAAGGAAGACAGTAACAGTACAAGAAAAGGCAATGAACAAAAAGTCTTTGGATAAACAAAGAAATAAAACGCGAGTTAATATCGGCGTGGCTTTCCAGCGATGGCGAGAACTGAGGGAACTCAAGGGGCTGAAAAGTGACTCCTTGATGGCTTTATTTCTGCTGGACAGGTAAATCTTTCTTTTTGTATTTTGATCATACATATTTTTTTGTTTATTTTTTCATGAAGCATGTGTCATTAGCACACGTAGCTGCGTAATATAGCTAACATAACATTACTTAGCGAGCCGTAGTAGAGACGATAAATAATGATAGCTATAGTGTTGAATTGTGCATAATTTTACCCTCTGTCTAAGTCTTTTACCATGTTCACCTGCAAGTTTACCTGCACGTTTTTTTCGCCTTTGTTTTGTTTTTATATTCTCTACCTATGTTTACTGATGTCTTTATCTTGTATCTGTGTGTGTCGTACACACTTTGTTGTATGTGTGTGTTATTATTTTGTGTCTGCAATGCAGTTGTGAGTTGATATTTGAGTGTATGTTACTCTGTTGATCTGTAGAACAACGTATATGTTATGAATCTTACACGAAATTCATCTTCATCACAGTGTAAATGATGGTAATGGAAAAACGTGTATCATGCAACCTGTTTTTAGCTTTGCCTTATAGATAACTAGCTCGTTAGCGAATCAAAAAATATATATTTTAAACTTTACCAATATCAATATGCTAGCTTGATAGTGAGTACTAAAATACATCTTGTTTGTTTATCTTCATAATTTTAAAGTTATTTTTATTACATGTGATTCTGACATGATGTCACTACATGCACTGTGCTCCTTCCTCTCCGCTCGTCTCAGGTAAATAATGCGTCTTCCAGCTCAGTGGTCGGAGTCACACGTTCATGCGTTTTGGGGGCGTGGCTTTGGAAGGAGCCCAGAAGGAGGGGGTGGAGTGAATGGAAATAATGAGCTGTCTTTAAAACAGTCGTGAGAGGTCTACAGACACTCGATTTTTATACTTTCTTTTCAGAGTACTTACATTTTAATTATGTATTGATATATAAATAAAGTTTAAACAAATTTTGAAAAAAAGTTTTTTATACATTTTTTTGCCTACCCTGCCTTTAAGACGATTTTTTCACTGCATGAAAAATGGGATTTTCGTCCCGTAAACGGCCGGTAAATCTCCCTAATTTTCGAAAATTAACGGCAGTTTACAGCCTGTGAACATCGCGTTAGTCTGTGCCACATATTGACGGAAACGAACCATAACGTATGTGGAGCTCGCGGAGGCGCGGTAATGGCTCTAATTAGCATATGAATAGCAGCGCCCGCGCCTTGCCAGAGAATGGCTTGAATTTCCTCACTCAGTATTGGTTGAAGCTACTACATTTAAACAAGAAAAATCACTCGTGATTGGTTGGCAGATCTGTTACTATTGGTCACTCTGGATCATTATAAATTTAAATCCCAAAATTATAATTATATATATATATATATATATTTAATTTTATATATACACATGCTATTATGTTGTATATTCATGTCATTGTTATCCTACACTATTATTACCATCAAGGACATGAATTTATTGAGGAAAGGAAAATTTGCCAGGGACGTGCTGTTTATTCAAAGAAAGAGCTTTATTAGCACAAACACAAACACACAACCATGTACAAAACGTAGGAGATCTGCCCACACAACAAATGGGGAGCTCACGAGAAGCCCAAAATCCTACAGCACCATGAAATGTCTGTTTTCCGCTTCGGAGCTGTAGGTAACTAGCGGCATTCTGTCTGAATTCAGTCCATTTTACAGACGTCTGTGGTGCGTTGTCCTGTACTTTGGAATCGCCTCAAATCTCGACTGCAGCGTGGCACAGAGCTCAGTGCAATCCATCCAGACACCCCGTCAACGATGCCGTCTTCCTCATCAGACATCAGGTCTACGGTAGCGCACTTCCAAAGGCCCACCTCATCCTCAGCTAGCACACGGTCTTGCTTCTAGCAGCTGTAAAAACAACCAATAAAGACAATCAGTATTGCGCAATGCACTGCGTATGGACTCAACACATATTAATGCACCTGAAAAATAGTCACATTGACCAAAAACTGATCTAATCTAATAAATCTTACCCTCTTTCTTCTCGCTCGACTCCGAGCTAACCGCTTCACAGCTTCCGCCTGCGATGCAAGATCTGGATGTTTGTACTTAAACAAAAAAAAAAAAAAACAATAAAGGAGAAAATAGTAAAAGTTACTTACACTTGTGCTACTTAAAAAAGCTTTGCTTTTAGGCTACTTTTAGCTTAGATAGCAGTCTTACCGCAATTTTAGGATTGTGCACCCGTCTTCTCTTCTTAGAGTTAGTATCTTCCACACAGTTTTTCGAATCCAAAGCAGCCAACCTATCTTCTATGGACAGCAACCTGGAGTTTACTAAAGTGAACTGCTCACATCGGCAGCCCACTGATAGCATTCAGCAGTTTCTTCTCGCCGGTGTTACGGATCAACTGGAGATCATGTTAACTGGGGGCGCGCGCGAGCACGCAGATAGTTTTACCTGGATTTCCAGCAAATGTTAGACGGCGACAGATTCGTCACATGCGATATTCCACGGATTATAGATTTAAAAACGTATGTTTCACCAGCTGTATAATGCGTAATAAATCGCCTCGATTATGCGGTGTTCGTTCCTGCGTTTTTGGAGCAGTTTTAAGGAAGTTTATCATGCTCTCACGTCACGCTCACAAACCACGCCCACGTTAACATGGGACACTAGTTTCAATGAATGTCAAACTTGTCAACGAAATTAAGTATAAATATTTATTTTCAACAATAGTGTATCATATTGTGTCTGTAGTGTGCTACCATGTTTTCTAAACACAAATTACAAGAGACAGATTAAGCTAAAATTAGCAGTAGGCTACCTAAAGCAAATGTGAATTGCAAAGTCTTTAATGTTTTTTATTAACAAGTCTTGTTAATTGATGTTGCTATTGTTCATAATCAAATTATTTATTTTATGAGCGATTACATATATTAAGGGGAAAAAAACAGACACTTTGGCTTGTGTTTGTTCTAGGTGATTTTACTGATTTTGTTGATTTTATTTCCTGAGATCTCTTGCTTAGGTTTCAAGTACACTCTGTATCCTAAAACAACCATGTTTCATTCTGGATTTATGACTGATTTAAACTCAACATTTGCTTTGGCTTAGGAATTATAAAAACTTGACTTTGTGCAGGCTTGTATCATACTCTGCTCCAGAGTCATATCCATCAATAGACTGGAAGTAGCAGATGGATACCTGCAGACATTTCTCTCAAAATTAGTTGATTCTGAGAGAATTTGCATTTGCATTTGTATAGCTCACAGTATTTTCATTTACATGTTAAAGCCTCCCCTGGAATTAGGGGAAGGGGGGTCACGGGGGGACAACTGCCAAGCAAGGTCCACGTCAATTTCTGACAATTCACGGCAGTTTTCGGTGTTGCCTGCAAATTGCCGTGTGCAGTCGTAAACCTGAACTTCCACGACAATCTACAGTGCCGCTTACTGACGAAAATCCTACTTTTCATGCAGTGTTTTTTTCACAGGAAAAAAACATTTAAATATGTCATTTTGGTGATCAAAGATGAGTTTTAAAGGATAAAATGATTGACTACAGGGGGACTTTAACCCTCTGGGGTCTGAGGATTTTTGGGGCCCTGGAGAAGTTTTGACATGCCCTGACATTTGTGCTTTTTTCAGTTGTTCATAAACATATTAATGGGAAAAAGTGTCATTACACTGTATTCAGCACAAACTTGGCTACCATAATACGTGAGCAACATGTATGTACATGTTTGTATTTTTGAAGGAATAACGTTTATGCGTGGTTATTGAAAAAACAAAAAACTTAAGTAACTGAAATAAGGCCACAAAACTAATATTATATATGTGTTCACAAGCCTTCTGGGTATTGGAGGTTGTAGACTAGAGTTTTTGCTTCAAAATTATGTAAAAATTATCCTGCATACTTTGTTCATATAAAACAATATATTGATTTAAATTTTGTGAGACACTTTTTGTCAAGAAACACAGTATGTGTGGAGGCATGAATCTTCATGAATAATGCTGTGATTCACACCTGAGAAGACAAAGACCCTGCATAATGACCTGCATAATGACCTACATAATGAGCCCTTTCAGTCAGGTAGGCTATGTGAAAAAACCCTCTGATAACAGGAACATATCAGCTGTATTAACGTAAATATAATGTCCACTCTTGACAAAAAAACATGATTTGTTGTGATCTCATGCATGCACGCATTATTGCACATGTGAAGAAAATTTTGTATAGGCCTATTATAGTTTAAATTATAGTACCAGTCAAAAGATTGGACGCATTACTATTATAATGTTTTTATAAGAAGTCTCAAGTCTCTAACCAAATAATGGTTTTCTATTTTAATATACTTTGTTAATGTGCAGTTGACAAACTATACATCATTAAAAAGATCTAAGACTCAAGCTTCACATTTTGACCTCTGTTTTACTCTTATAGTGACCGTAATTTGTTGATAGCCTATGTGTCAGGAGTTATGAATATGAAAAACTGAGTCGTTATCTTTGACAAAACAACATCCATCAGGGTTTTTAGATTAAAAGCATGCACATTTGGAGAAATATTGATGGATTCTCATATGTTTATGTCAATTTTCTATACAGAGGAGTAATATTTATTCAATATATTTATTATCATCACTATGAGCTCTGGATACTGTGTTTTCAATTCATACTTGCAGCCGGATGGCACTCTGTGCACATTTAGTCCACAAATGACTCAGTGAAGAACAGGCATACCATGTGATATTCCAGGAACTAACAGTGGCATCCAGAGATCGCCATAACCATGGCTATAACATGCAGATAAACACTTTTGAAGATAATAAATACACAATTGCGATGATGTATACATGTATTGCCTCAAAATTTGCATCTGAATAGAGTGCTCACTCCGTCGGCGTGGCCACATTAGCGGATAATGAGCTGAATCATGGACGTCTGACATGTGTCTCTTTTCATTCAGATTACATAAACAGAAAATTTTTGTTTTCGATTTGAATTACACAATTTAAAACCTGACATTCCAACATTTCTTTAGACATAAGTCTCATTTTTGTGTCATTAGTATTCACTAAGTTACAGTTCATTTTCTGAGAACTATCAGATTGGACTTCGTTCAGAGGGAGACGAAAGATCCCACATCATTGTTAGTTTTCTTTATTTTGCAAAAAGTACAACATTTTAGTTTTTTAAATCTCTTTCATACTCATAAGAAAAAAGCAAGGTGGTATCGCCGGCGCGACCAGCCGACCTCTGAGTGTTAACCCTCAGGGGTCTGAGGATTTTTGGGGCCCTGGAGAAGTTTTGACATGCCCTGACATTTGTGCTTCTTTCAGTTGTTCATAAACATATAAATGACAAAAGTGTCATTACACTGTATTCAGCACAAACTAGGCTACAATAATATGTGAGGAACATGTATGTACATGTTTGTATTTTTGAAGGAATAACGTTTATGCGTGGTTATTGAAAAAACAAAAAACTCAAGTCACTGAAATAAAGCCAAAAAATATATATTAAATCTGTGTTCACAAGACTTCTGGTATTGGAGGTTGTAGACTAGAGTTTTTGCTTCAAGATGAGGTAAAAATTATGCTGCCTGCTTGTTCATATAAAACAATAGAGAGATTTAACATTTTCTAAAACATCTTTGGTCAAGAAACACAGTATGCATGGAAGCGTGAATCATCATGAATAATGGATGATTCTCACCTGAGAAGACAAAATAATCGCATAAAGAGCTCTAATGACTTGCATTATAATGAGCTCTTTCAGTCAGGTAGGCTGTGAAAAAACCCTCTGTGATGTGATCATGTCTCAAGCTCATCATGGTGTAAATCAAACATACAGAAAAAACAGCAATACTGTGAAATATTATTACAATTTAAAATAATGGTATTCTATTACATTCTTTAAAATATAATGCATTTCTGTGATGTGATTCTGTGAAGTGTCTGAACAGTTATGTTACCTCTATGGCATTTCATATAGGCTTTTAGCTTAAAAGCATGCACATTTGGAGAAATATTGATGGATTCTCATATGTTTATGTCAATTTTCTATACAGAGGAGTAATATTTATTCAGTATTTATTGTCATCACTATGAATGCTGGATACTGTTTTCAATTCATACTTGCAGCCGGAGGGCGCTCTGTGCACCTTTAGTCCACAAATTCATCTAAAGAAGAACAGGAACTAATGGCATGTCTTCTAGAGGTCGCTAACCATGGCTTTAACATCCAGATAAACACTTTTCAAGACAATAAATACACGATTGAGACAATGTATACATGCATTGCCTCAGAATTTGCGTCTGAATAGCGCTGGCTCCGTGGGCGTGGCCGCATTAGCGGAAAATGAGCTGAATCACGGACTTCTGACATGGCTCTCTTTCATACAGATTACAATTGACACAATTTTTGTTTTTGATTTGACTTACACGATTTAAAACCTGACATTTCAATGTTTTTCTAATGTTTTGTTTTCTAAGAACTATCAGATTGGACTTCATTCAGAGGGAGACGAGAGATCACGCATCATGTTAGTTTTCTTTATTTTGCAAAAAGCACAACATTTTGTTCTTACTCTGAGTGTACACAAATAAAAGAAGATATTCCACAGATTAAAATGGTGTATAGCTCTTAATGGTATGTGCAACATTGACAGAGTATTTTGAGTCTCTTTCACACTGGTTAGAAAAAAAACGCGGTGGTCACGCCAGCGTGACCGCCGACCCGAGGGAGTTAAGAGAGCCAATTTGATTATACATCCATTTGAAATGCCCAAAATTTTGGGCCAACAGAAATTATTGAATTAGCAAACACCTTTTGTATGGTAGCTATTGCTAGCAGAGCTTGTACTTCGGCTTGGAGGATGTGAGCGTTGATGTCCGAAACGGATGTGTGAGACACGCCCCTGAAGTGTGGAGGTCTGTGAGTGAACTGGAACAAGTAACCCCGTTTGATTATTTCTAAAACCCAATTTGCCACGTCAGGAATGGCTTCCCAAGCCTGGCTCCAGGTGGCAAGTGGTTGAAGAGCCGCAGATAGCAGCCTGCCACACCGTGGAGGTTAACACTCTGGAGTCTGAGGTATCGGGCAGCGATACTACCTCGGTTATTTTCTTACCAGTGTGAAAGAGACTCAAAATACTCCATCAATGTTGTACATACAATTAAAGGTGCCCAAGAATGCTTTTTCACAAGATGTAATATAAGTCTAAGGTGTCTCCTGAATGTGTCTGTGAAGTTTCAGCTCAAAATACCCCATAGATTTTTTTTTAATTAATTTTTTAACTGCCTATTTTGGGGCATCATTAACTCCCTGAGGTCTGAAAACGCGCCGTTTTGCAGGATTTTTTTCACATTACAGCAAAACAGACTTAAAATACTCTGTCATTTCTTGTCATAGAGACATAAGTAATACATCAATTGAAACTATAGAATGTCTTCTTTTATTTGTGTACACTCAGTGTAAAAACACAATGTTGTGCTTTTTGTAAAATAAAAGAAAACTAACATGATGCGTGATCTCTCCTCTCCCTCTGAACGAAGTCCAATCTGATAGTTCTCAGAAAATGAACTGTAACTTATGAATACTAATGACAAAAAAAATGACACTTACGTCTAAAGAAACTTTGAAATGTCAGGTTTTAAATCGTGCAAGTCAAATCGAAAACAAACATTCTGTGTTTATGTAATCTGTATGAAAAGAGAGCCATGTCAGAAGTCTGTGATTCAGCTCATTATCCGCTAATGCGGCCACGCCCATGGAGCCAGCGCTATTCAGACGCAAATTCAGAGGCAATACATGCATTCATCGTCTCAATCGTGTATTTATTGTCTTGAAAAGTGTTTATTTGGATGTTAAAGCAATGGTTAGCGATCTCTAGAAGACATGCAGTTAGTACCTGGTTCCTTTTCTTCTTTATATGAATTTGTGGCCTAAAGGTGTACAGAGAGCGCCCTCCGGCTGCAAGTATGAATTAAAAACACCATTCCTGAAATGTCCTCTTCTTCTTTAGAATAATTTGTGGACTAAAGGTGTACAGAGCGCCCTCGGCTGCAAGTATGAATTGAAAACACAGTATCCAGCGCTCATAGTGATGACAATAAATTTTGAATAAATGTTACTCCTCTGTATAGAAAATTGACATAAACATATGAGAATCCATCAATGTGCATGCTTTTAAGCTAAGAGCCTATATGAAATGCCATAGAGGTAACATAATTGTTCAGACACTTTGCATCACAGAAATACGTTATATTTTAAAGCATATAATAGAATACCATTATTTTAAATTGTAATAATATTTCACAGTATTGCTGTTTTTTCTGTATGTTTGATATACACCATGATGAGCTTCACAAATGATCACAGAGGGTTTTTTCACAGCCTACCTGACTGAAAGGCCTCATTAACATGTAAGTCATTAGAGCTCATTATGCAAATCGCATCTTCTCAGGTGTAAATGACCCATTATTCATGATGATTCACGCCTCCATGCATACTGTGTTTCTTGACAAAAAGTGTCTTACAAAATTTAAATCTCTCTATTGTTTTATATGAAGTAGTAGGCAGGATAATTTTTACATAATTTTGAAGCAAAAACTCTAGTCTACAACCTCCAATACCCAGAAGTCTTGTGAACACAGATTTAATATATGTTTTGGCCTTATTTCAGTGACATAAGTTTTTTTGTTTTTCAATAACCACGCATAAACTTTATTCCTTCAAAACACAAACATGTACATACATGTTCATCACATATTATGGTAGCCTAGTTTGTGCTGAATACAGTGTAATGACACTTTTTCCATTAATATGTTTATGAACAACTGAAAAAGCACAAATGTCAGGGCATGTCAAAACTTCTCCAGGCCCCAAATCAGCCTCAGACTCCAGAGGGTTAATGTGGAAATGCCAGTGAAACTAAAACTTTAGCTTCTTAACTTTAGCTTTGGTTAAAGTTAGTGTAATGTTATATTCTTTCTATTGCATACTTTCATTCATTTCAAAATAGTTTGAGATCAAACAATAATTGGTGGACCCCCAGTAGTACCACCATAGACCCCCTGTTGAAGAGCCTGGATTAGGCCCAACATACAGTGAATGTGGTTACTGCGGCAGCTACTTCAAGACTTTGAGATTTATGGGTAGATAGATCAGATATATCTTCAATCACTCTAGAGTTTCCTGACAGTGTTGCAGATATACTGTATTGAGCTGTCGACAGAGATAGAGAGTCTGGCCATGTAAAAGAAATGTCGTCTTGTCATAGTTTACCTATAAATAATGAATGGCTTTATAAAGATGTGCTTGGGCAGACAAGCTCTCACTGTGATTTCTGCATCTAATGATAGAGAGGACAGAGAAAGGGAACGGCTGATTAATTATGTCAGCACTGATTTATAAAACTAAGTCAAGTTAATGGGATCTGTGTTGAGAAAAACTGAAGATATAGTGACAAGAGCAAAAGAACATTGAGATAATTAATGCTGAGTTATGCTGACAGTTCCAGATGACAGGACATGATTTACTAGGATTTGAAACTGATGATATTGCACAAAGTGTTCATTGCTGAATGTAAGTTTTTATAGTAGGGATTTGTATGTGGCTAGGCTGAAGCAGTGAGATCAATGCAATGACACCAAATCAATGACTACTCCGAAGTGTAAACCATCATTTCCTTCTTGCAGAAGGGACATCCATAACAAATATTTCTCTAGAGAGTTTAAAAAGGTCTTGAAGAGTACATATAGTGTTCATAATATAGGACAATATAAGAATAAATTATTTCAATGTCAGAGAAAAATGGCCCACTTTTCCAGCAGCTACGGTATTGAAAGATAATACTTGGACTAATTTACTATAATATTTGTGTCACTATTGCATATATGGTAACAAAAATGTCTCATTCATTGACCACACACAAAGATCACAAGATCTATCCACACTTTTTAAACTAATTTCTCAACCTTACTCAGAATTAAAGAATATATACATGGCCTACTCACCTATGTTCCTCAACAGTTTTCTGCATCCCTCCACAACCCCAACTCCTCTCCCAATGGACAGCACGGCAAATACGCATACTCTGTTACTCTATCTAATTATTTGTAAGTGTGAACTTGCCTTATTCGTTGTGTCCAGATAATTTTTTCTACTTTTTCTCACAGTAAGTTTTGTGACATTGGACTGTGCATATACATTTGGCACTACACCCTTTTTTTCACCATTAAGTGTAAATATGATGAAACAGAATGGTGTATGCAGAATGTTATTTTTTGGCTGGTCATAGGCAAAAGTGAGAGAGGATGTTCATGTATGGTCCTTAACTGGCCTATATATCCTTATTTCTATAAGTAAACTAACAGACTCAGTATTCAGGCTATTTCAATGTTTTGTTCTTTGCCTTGCTTACTGAAACAGAACATTACGGAGCCCCGCACACGACATGCAGGGAAAAAAAGTAAATTGTGCGGGCACTTAAATAAGTCGTTCCCTCGATTTACTAAATTGTGTGCACAACATACTATTTAGTTCTACCAAAAAGACTCAGAGGGAGAATTTAAATATGAATGATTTATTTGGTACAAGATCAGATTAAATAAATAAAATAAAATAAAATAAAATAAAATAAAAAATAAAATAAAACCCCTCAACGAGCTCTGTCTCAAAGTTCTTTGGCGTAGGCCCCCGTCCTTCGTCCAGGTCTTGAAGTTAGCTGGTAGGTCCTGCCTGAAGTTAGAGGCAGGGGCGGAGCCTACCCCCCATAGGCTCCACCCCTGCCACTTGCTATGAATGTAATTGCACTACCTGTAACACAAGTCAGCGTAGAGCGCACATTTTCATGCCTCATGTACATTCTTTCCCCACTGAGGTCATCAATGAATGCACAGGTCTTGGAGGACATTCTTTTCGTACGTTTAAACAAGCAGTACGGACTCAAAGCTCAAACAGACTAATGATTTAGTTTGTGGATTTCATTTAAACCCAATTAAAGTAGCAACTATTGCACATTTTTCTACAGTCTTTCAGGTAGATATGACTGTGCTCGAGGTAGATACTTTAAGTCTTGCCACCTCGATGTACAGAGAAAAATAGTCAACGACAAGCAGGTAATTCTCTTTCTCCCAGAAGAACAGATCAGTACCGCTACGTTTCCATGGACTTTCTAGAATGGGCGTTGGTAACAATGGCTCACACCACGCATTCCTGTGTTGAGCACAGACACTACATTGTTCCACCAGCTGGCTAATGTGTACTGATGTACCCGGCCACCACGCTGACTGACGTGCTCTGGCCCTGCATTTTACAATCGCCTGGTGGCCTTCGTGAAGAATTTTCAGTATCTCTTGCCACATGGATCTTGGTATGACAATTCTTTGTCCTCTCAAAAGGAGGTCTCCAGCTATGGAAAAATGTCCTCGTTCTTGCCAATATGGCCACAGCTCTTTCTGCAGGTGACTTTTCTCTGACCACCCAGACTGGCAGTACTGGCAGATTTTTTCACAGACTGAGTCAGCTTTTTGTTCGTCAACTATTTGTTTCAGCCTTGTTTCTGTGGCTGGAAAGCCTTGCACAATCGAATCAGCGAACACCTTCAGATCTGTCTCTTGCTCCATCTCCTTTTCTGAGAGTGTTCAACAGGTGCTCTTGACAGCACATCTTCTGTGATCAGCTGCTTTCCAGGCACATGAATTATGTCATAATCGAAGCGCATCAAACTCAGATGAAATCTTAAGACACGAGGAGGGAGTTGGTCCAATGCTCTGGTACTCAGCAAAGAGACTAGAGGCTTGTGATCCGTTTCAAGGGTGAACTTTAACCCCAGCAGATAGGAGGAAAGGTGTTCTCAAGCCCACGTCGCTGCCAAAGCTTCCTTCTCTATCTGCGTGTAGTGTTTTTCTGCTTCTGACAACCCTCGGGAAATGTAGACCACTGGCTTCCATTGTCCATTTTCAGGTTGTTTTTGGGTCAGCACTCCTCCTAACCCGAACGACAAAGCATCCGCTGACAGTCTAGTCTCATATGTTGGGGAGTACTGGGCCAACACTGGGATTGAGCTAAGCTCTTTCTTTAATTTCTGAAAGACCTCTTGCTGGGGTGTATTCCAACACCATTCATTCTTTTCTGATAGCAAATCTTTCAATGGACATGTGAATGAAGCCAGGTGTGGCACAAATTTGCCCAGATAGTTCGCCATGCCCATGACCCTCCTAACATCAGCTACACAGCTGGGCTCAGGCATATCCAGTATCGCTCTCACCTTGCTAGGTTCAGGTACAATTCCATCTGAAGTAACACTGTGTCCAACAAACATGATCTTGTCCTTGGCAAAGACACATTTCTCATTCATCTCATGTTAGTCCTTTTTTTTAAAGTCTGCTCAGAACCCAATGCAAACTTTCATTATGTTGCTGTAGGTTTTCCCCATATCCCACAATATCATCTGCATGACAAACTACTCCTTCGCAGCCCTCCAGCATCTGTGTCATACGGTGCTGGAAGTGTTCCGGGGCCGAAGAAATCCCAAACGGTAACCGGTTAAAAGCGTACCGGCCAAATGGTGTGATGAAAGTGGTCAGGAGCGAATTTTCCTTTGTCAGGGGAATTTGCCAAAACCCTGACGTGGCATCAAGCTTCGTAAACACTTTAGCCCTGGCTAACATGGCTAGCGTATGATCAACTGCTAGTAAGATGTGCTGCTCACGACGCACCCACTTGGTGAGTTAGATCTACGCACAATCTAATTTTCCCCTGAGCTTTAGGCACAACCACCAACCATGCTCACCATGGAGTCGGCCCGGTGACCTTAGATATCACTCCTATGGCTTCCATGCGTTGCAGTTCAACTTTCACTTTGTCTCGCAGAGGGAGTGGAACTCTTCGTGGGGATGAGAGTGCATAAGGTATGGCTCCCTGCTCTAGTTCATTCTTGTACGGCTCTTTCAACTTTCCCAGCCCTTTGAAGACAGCAGGATAGTTAGCGACAAAATCTTCTGTTTTAGTCTGCACAGTGTTAGGCGTGTAATCAAATGCAAAGCCTCTATTGCTGGGAGTCCCAACAGTGCTTTGAACAGTCCTTTCACAACATAAATGTCCTGTTTAGTTAGTTTATTTTTGATGTTCAACACTCCCTGGAATAGGCCCTGAACATCGAGGGCCTGATTCCCGGGCCCATACAGGACTTTGCAGGGTGGCTGGAGTTTGCCATGAATGTCTGTCGAAAAACTGCTTTCTGGGATTGTAGTAACTGCTGCGCCAGTGTCCAGCTTGAACTCTGTGTTTTGACCATTCAATCTGACCAGTTCAATCCACTCACTTGTCTCTATTGAACTCACTTGCTGTCTCTTCACAGCCTCACTTTGCCTCACTTTAATCGTGGCTTTTTCCAATGTGAGCTCAGGATCAAGTTGCAAATTTTCAGACAGTCTTGCATCCTGTATGCCAACAACAATTCTGTCTCTTATCAGTTAATCTCTTAAGGCTCCAAACTCACAATGTTCTGCCAATGCATGTACAGCAGTGATGAAAGCTTCTATACCCTCTCCTTCCTCTTGATTATGTCTGTTAAAACGTGCACGTTCAGAAATTACAATTAAATTACGTTTGCTTACACAATGCTGTGTGAACGCCATTTTCACAGTCTGATATGACTTTTTTCTCCTCCTCAGACAGGGGAAGAACATTTAGGATATCTTCAGCTTTGTCATCAATGGTATACATAAACGTATTAACCTGATATTCTTGTTACTGCTTGTCTAGGCCTGACGCAATTCTGTAACGTTCAAAGCGTCGACGCAATTCTATAACGTTCAAAGCGTTGCATCCATTTGGGCCATTCAAGGTGCTAAAGAGGATGTTTTGTTTTATACATTTTTGCAATATTACTTGAAACTGTCTTTACTAACTGATAAAAGACTATTTATTAGGTGCACTGAAAGGAATAATATTAATATACCTCATCTGTGCATGAGGTAGGGCCCTTAAAACATCAGCCAATCGTTTGGCCCTCTGGCTTGTCAATCACTGCCATTACGTTCCTTGTGAGAGACCTGCGTGGATTGGCCCTCTGGCTTGTCAATCACTGCCATGACGTTTCTTGTGAGAGACGTGCGCGGCTGCGTGCTCCAGTAACTTTCCACACTCCACAGGCACCGCATGCAATGTTTTTGTCAGGAGACAGGAGTAACGTTAACAACTGCAGATTATGAGTTACCTGCGGTGAGTCTGACATAATGAATCCACTAACACGACACAGCGAATGCCGGTGGTAAACAAACACTCGTGTTCCAATACTTGTGCACGAGTTTTGGGAGGCGTTCCCTCGAAATGAGCTGTGAAGGAGGGGGGTTGTTCTTACGCATGTGCTCATTTCAAAAACTCACTAACAGTCTTTGGTTTCTCAGTCGACGAAAAGATCCTCTGTATCACCTTTCACTCATATCGCTGAAATCAAACTTGGAGGCATCAGCGACGGTCTCAAATGTGGCACACTTACTGCTTCATCTTCTATTGTCACGTCCTTTCCTTTCTCCTGCTGTTTCTCTCCAGCTCATCTATCCTCTTTTCTCCATCTCGCTCATCCACTGCTTCACTGATCTCCGCTTCTTTCTCTTTTTTTTTGTAACACAGTTCGTAGATACGGGAAGAAGGAGGCGGGAACCGGCGAACGTTGAAACAAACTTTAATATAAAATAATAAAGAACAAAACGAAAGTAATGCCGGCAGACCCTCGCGGACGTCTGCCGGCCACACAAACACAATAAAACATAACGTAAGGTCCAGGCCTGGTCCTCTCTCGTCCTTCACTGTCGTCGCTCCTCCTTTTATGCCTCCGGAGCTCCTCCGTGAGAGACTCAAGGCCGGTGTGCCTCACAGGTGATGCTCATTATCACTTGTGTCACCGGCCTCGAACCGTTCACTCACGACTCTCGCCTGCCCTGCTCGTCACATTTTTCTTTTCTTCCCTGATCGCTTTAATCTTTGTATCTGTCTGCTTAACAGAGAAGTGATCACACTCTCTCCTAAGTATTTATAGTGGCATCATAACTAACTGGTTTTCATAAACTTCTGACACCATGTTAAGTTAACGGGAAGCACGAGACGGGACATAGGTAGTAACATACCATAACAAACTTTACTTCCTGTCTGTTCACCATACATATGTCCGAGTAACACCAAACCTTAAACAATTATTCACTTTACAGAACACCAGGTAATGCATTTAATATTTGTAATGAATAACAACACCTACAATAACTGATTAATCTGTCAGGACGTAAGCAGAGCTGGCGCCACCCACTGAAGAGGGGGTGTCTGAGGTAACAAAAGGGGAAGATGATGTAATGCAAATTATCCCTAGCTAGAAAAACATACATGACCCATTCACATATTTGTCAGACCATAAACAAACCTGTTGCTACTACAACTATGAAACTAAAAGCTACTGAGCAAATACCGATGGCAGAGCACTGAATAGTATTACTACATAAAACAAAAGATTTGCCTAGACTAACATACTCAGAAATTCGACTTGTTTTAGACCACCAGATATAAATATGACTTAGATACACAATTTCAATGGTTTTACCATGAATACAGACCATGATACCATGAAGTTACTATGATACCACCACCACAAAAAGTAATTAATTGTGTCGAGACCACTTCACTAACACATAACACACACTTATTTTGACCTTTAACAGATGCATAATTGTATATATATTATTTATATGCATCATACCTTTAGCCTACTCAGTGGAGCTGAATTCTTCGTAACACAGGAAGTTCGTAGGTTAATATGTCAAATGTGCCAATCAAAATGTAACTTTGCCAAACAGACTATCCCTAACTAAAATGTTGCTAGAGTAGTCTATTATTAATCCTAGAAAGCCTATGCAAATGGATTTTTTTATTATTTATTCATTTATCTTTACAGTATATTCTATTTAAGCATTAAAATCCATTTTCACATTCATCTTGACTGAGGGGGACTAAGTCTTTGACTATGTTGAACTAAACTGTGTTACGGGTAAATAAATCTGTGTGTGTTCATGAGATCTGCATAAGACAAGACTGGAAATGAGTAAAGAAATATGTAATGCACAGTGGGCTAGAAAACAAACACATAATTACTTTATCATACTATGCTTAGCATTTTAAGTATGCATACTTCAAATACAGTTAAATACCTCTTTACTTATTCATACTAAGAGCTTAAGAGCTCTACTAAGAGCTTGTTGATTGCACATGAATGGAAAGGTAGACTTTAAAGCATGCATTAGGAAATAAATTGTAAAAACCAAAGCTAATTAACCACAAAATGTTTTTTTTTTTTTTTTTTTTTTTTTTTTTTTTTCAAAATAGATTAGATTATACTTTGCAAGGAATGAATGCAGTCCATTTCATAATACAATGTATAAAATGTAATACAATTACAGGAAGTAAATGAAGCATATGCTAATTCAAATCACATCTAATACATTCATTCATTCAAATCAATGGGCTTATGATTGAGAAAAAAAGCCTTTCATACAACATTAATAAGGCATGAATATATCTTCCACATCTCAAGAGCTGTTAGCTCTGTTACATTTCTGTGAGCTACCATTTCATCTTTCGCTTTGTAAAACTGCTAACTTGAATATTTCATAGAAATGGTGCTGTTTGTCGTCACACTGATTTGTGTGTGTTAATGGCTTAGCAGTATTGCTAAGGCTCTGTGGGGTGTTAAATATATCTCCATACACAAAGGCTTGGAGGCTTTAAATTAGAGGTTTTGTGGAAAAACAACTTGACATTCCTTACATAATATATATATATATATATATATACAGGGTGCAATTTGTGAAAAAAACAGGGGGGGGGGGTTGAAAAGTTTTTTTTTTTTGAAAATAAATTAACAGTGGAGCTATGTACTATTTTTGGCAGCTGTTACAGAAACATTTTTACAAAAAAAATCTTCTGATTTAACCTTGAGATTTGAAGTATTAGATAGCTTAGATGTTTGCACCACAACAATGACACTAATAATTATTAATTTCTGATAGAAATGCAAAATCAATCGGTAGTTATTAATAGAATAACGACACACAAACCTTTACATTCAATCGCGTTTGGTCCCATTTATTTTTGATCACAGTGCATACACATGCAAACTTTAAGTCCAAAAGTGCGCACATTTGGAGAAATGCACATTTACCTCATATTTCATTAGATAGAATAAGCCGGGCTGTACGCAGGGTTGCATAATTACGAGGTCAGAAAATTTTGTTTGCTGGGGGGTATGGGAGCATGCTCCCCCGAAAATGTAGATTTCCCTGGTGTACATATGTGCATTTTTAAGACGTTTTAAGGCCAACAAATTGGATAACAATTTAAAACCATGTCAACAAATACATGCATGCACAGTTTTGAGGCAGCTTTAATCGCATGTTTGGTAATTTCATGACTTAACTTAAAACAGAACAATGACGGTCATTGCTCGTAGTTTCTTTTGCACTTTATTTCAGCTATAATAAAGTAATTATGCAGCGTGCGCCGGCGCATTTGCGCATGCAATTCTTGAGTGCGCGCCACGAGCACTGTATAATGGCTGATTGGACAGTCATGTTTTACCGACATAGCCTGACAACATCTCATCTGACCGTAGTTCACTGTTGTTTAACTGAAGCTCCCTCGTCGTCACCTGCACCTTTTCCGCGCTCGCTTGACTTGCGCCTGATGCTGAGGCGAAGTCGGAATGCGCGTCTGATAAGTGTCCCGTTTGTTGTGGTTGTAAAGAGACAGTTCTATATAAATGCAGCATTTTACTTGGTGATGTTTTAAAAATAAAAAAGATTTTTATTTTTGGTTTTTATATGCTCTGTTTCTAATATGCTGATTTGGTAAATAGTTGTGATGCTTAATGAAGTTTAATGAAATTTTTTGAGGAACAGAAAGTTTGAAGAGCATCATTAATTGAAATAGAAATAATTTGTAACATTATGTCTGTCATTTTGATTAATAATAATATAATATATATTCTAAAACATTTGTGATCAGTATGATTTTAAAAAAAATAAATGGATACTTATTATTAATCAAAATGACAGACATAATGTTACAAATTATTTCTATTTCAATTAATGATGCTCTTCAAACTTTCTGTTCCTCAAAAAATTTCATTAAACTTCATTAAGCATCACAACTATTTACCAAATCAGCATATTAGAATGATTTCTAAAGTATGTAACACTAAAAACATCTCTGGTCACTAACACAACCTCGGTTCTCTTAGAATACTGATGCCTGCATTGCATAACGACATTGCATTGCAATGTACAATGGCATTAAACATGCAAATTAGGGGCAGGAACGCACCATAAATAACATGGTGCTGGATTTCCTCAGAATCTTTCGAATGAATAAGAAATTGACTAAAAACCCTGAGCATAAGTGACATGGCATGATCGCAACGTCTCGTCCCCTCATTTCAGGGAACTGAGGTTATGTCACTAACCGCAGAAATTCTGTTTCAATATTGGTCTCTCAACGTTGCATCATCGATGACGCTATGGGAAATGTAGTCCAATCACGCCTTGTTACTGTGAAGGAGCTAATAGCCCTAAGCACAACATTCCGCAGTGGGAAATACTGCATTTGGGAGATAACTATACCAGCAGTTGTACAGTAACACATATCTTATAACAATGTCCAATACGCAGCAGGGAAGACTACCGGACCTAGTTGAACACCAGTGTTTCAGGGGTTCCGAGTAAATGGGATGGTTTAAGCTGCTGAACACAATTCAGTTGAAAAGAATAACAATGTTCAAGTGGCACATCAAGCCACCACAGTGACAGTGAAAAGGAAGCGGTGAATCCCAGATCACTAACATAATATAGATCACAGATATACCACGTTGGCCCATATGGCTTTATAATTTTAAATTTTATATGTTTAAGTGGAGCATCCGGCCGCTATAGTGACAACACTATCCTATGATATATGAGCTTACAAAATATACAATATATATATATTCTTGACAGACTGTTACATCAGACGAGCTGAGAGTTCGCACAGGCCAACGCGCTAAAATAGCCCTACTGCACTGAGAAAATACGAGAAGTTGGTGAAGAAACATACAGATTGTAAAATTTGTCGAAAGTACTCGGGGGAAGCCCATCCTGCTGCCGAGCAGATGCCTTCGATGGACATCTCACTCGCCCACTGGGGCAATTAGAGCCCTTGACGGGTGCAGCCTAGGCAAAAGACATACATTTTGTGTCCATCAGGAAGCTCAATAAGTCCTGCACAGACTGAACACATCTTCAAAAACATTCTTAGTCACCAGAATGCACAAGGGGCTCTTTGCAGTCCTAAAATCTACTTTTCAGTGATGACTCAAAGCCACATTATTGCAGGGTTCCTCAAATCTTGCCCTGGAGGGTGATGCCCTGCAGAGTTTAGCTCCAACCCTGATCAAACACACTTGAGCAAGCTAATCTTCAGGATCACTAGAAAATCACAGGTAGATGAGTTTGATCAGGGTTTGAGCTAAACTCTGCAGGGCAGTGGCAATACAGGACCAGATTCGAGAAACTCTGCATTATTGTATGAAGGAGAAAGATTCTGAGGAAATGACGGCCAGTGCCGTGTTTTATACGGCACGTTTCCGGCCCTGATTTGCGTCCTTGAATGCCATTGGAATATCCACAACCTCAAATAAGAGGACTATATAAAATAGGTGGATGTAAGTTTTCATTGGTTAAAAATTGCATTCATAAAGTTTACACTCATTCATGTTTCATATTATACAAGATTTAAAACATTTAAATAGACATATATTAAATAGTACAAAATGTGTATGGTGTATAGTTATTTAGTTATCACTCTTGTCAAAGCCCTGGTTTCTGAGAGATGCACAGAGATGGCAACGTGGCTGTTTTATTAGCTATCTGCTCATTTAATTCATAAAGTTTACACTCATTCCCTTCACACGCATTATTGCATAGTGATTTTAGATGTTTATATAATATCGTGCTATGCTATCCCTTGGCTTTTTGAAGCCATTATGCCTTTCCGAATAAGGTTTCGGGCACATCTCTAATAATAATATTTAACAATAGTATTGTTTTGACTGTATTTTTGAACAAATAAATGCAGCCTTTTTAATGTGTGTACCACTACTCAGTTTTGAGTTTCTCCCAGTGAATTCTATAAACTTAAATATTAATTTATTTATTCGACAAGTATTCTTCGTGTTGACCTCAGTAAATAATTTAACTTGTCTTTTCAAAACTGATTTTGTGTATGTGCATATGTCTATGTTGCAGGTGGTGGGGGAATGGCGTTTCAGTAAGATCCACTGTGACATCTTCGTCACCTTGGACGTCATGATGTGCACGGCGAGCATTCTTAATCTGTGTGCTATTAGTATTGACAGGTAGGTTCTGCTATCAGTTCGGGAAAAGTGTAATGATTCTCTTAAATGACAAGAATACCATAGATCAATCGCATATCTTCCAGTTGGCAGTAGGATGGGGGGTTGTTGTATGAAATTGACATCTTGGATTCTGTTGATGTATATCTGTGCTAGTCTCCAGATGTTGTTTAAACGCATCAATTAAGTCAGCTGTTAAAAACAGTGAGGGAAAAATGAAAGAAAGTTAAAGATAGTTCACCAAGAAATTCTGCCATAATTTACTCACCCTCATGTCATTCCAAACATGTTTCACCTACTTGATTTTGTGGTACTGAAAGAAAGATATTTGAGAAATGTTTCCTAATATAATGGAAGTCAGAGGTCACCAGAACTGTTTGGTAACCAACATTCTTCAAAATATCATCTTTTGTGTTCCGCAGAAGATAGAAAGTCATACAGGTTTGGAACAACATCAGAGCGAGTGAATGATGACAAAATTTTCATTTTTTGGGTGAAGGCATAGCATATATAGGGGATGAATCTATGTCTTTTTCTTTAGATATCCGTAATTCAGTTTAATCAGGTGCAAAATTACTTTCCACATTTAAAACATGCTAGTCCTGCCACAGAAAGAAGGTGTTATACCGAATATTATTTAAGAAGAGATTTTGTCTACAGTTTTATTGATCATGTCAGCAGTGATTCATCAAATGATGACCATTTGATAGAGAAGAACATTATGAATAGGCACATTTCAATGCTGGAGCGATGATGCAGAATCTCAGTAAAGTATGTCAAAGTAGTTTGCTACAAAGATCAGGGAATTCTGCCATGAAAATTACATTGAGTACTAAATTCAGTACTAAAACATTGCAGACAGCACTAATAAACAACACTTTCAGTGAGCATAATGCATGCTTAGTGGACACAAGCATTTTGTTAGAGTAGGAAGACTACTGAAGCTTTGGAAATGGTGATGATGAGGTTTAGGTTTATTACAGTTACAAAAGCAAGAGAGATGATGGCAGATTGTCAGGTGTGACCATCATTGTTTCTTCCTCTGTTTGTCTGCTTAAATTCGAAATCACCCCATCCCACACACCCTCTTTACATCTTCTTCCCTCTGGGCTTCTCGTGCAGGTACACGGCTGTTGCCATGCCGATGTTGTACAACACACGCTACAGCTCCAAAAGACGTGTCACTGTAATGATCTCAGTGGTTTGGGTGCTGTCGTTCGCTATTTCTTGCCCCCTGCTGTTTGGATTAAATAATACAGGTAAATGACAGATTTTTCCCCCTAACATTCTTAAAGGAACAGTTTGCAAAATAAATAAATAAATAAATAAATAGATTTGGTTACTTACTATTATAGTATTACATTTTTTTTTTAAATCTGATTTGTCCTGATTAGTATTAGCAGGATCTCTTTTGATCACAAACACCATCAGCTTTATTCTTGGATATGGAAAATGAAAATATGCTTGACTGTCTTTTTGACATTTTGGTGATATTAACTTATTTTTTTATTATAATAATTCGTCAGATATATCCACTCTCTCCAAACGTTATGCGGCTGTCCAATGCTCTCCAAGGCTGCATTTATTTGATCAAAAATATAGTAAAACTATAGTTAAACTGTGAAATATTATTACAATTTAAAATAAACATTTTCTATTTTAATATATTTTTAAATATAATTTAAAATTACATTTAAAAAATACAGTAATTTAGCCATTATTCCAGTCTTCAGTGTCCCATGATCCTTCGGAAATAATTTGTTGATTTAGTGCACACGAAACATTTCGTATTATTATCTATGTTGAAAACGGTTAACATGCTGCTTAAAACTGTGATACATTTTTTCAGGATTCTTTGATTCATAGAAATAATTTATTTGTAATTAGAATCTTTTGTAAAATTAGAAATGTCTTTACTGTCATTTTTAACACAACCTATATATGTACTTCCTTACATATACTCCATTTTCTATAACAATATTTGTATTTAGGTTTAAGTTCACTCAACACATTTGTCATATTGTTATACATTTTCCAGTATGTTGCTAATCTAATTATAATCTAGAGCTAATTTGCACTTGATATGGGAAATTTGCCATACGGGCTTTTGCCAGTGCCTCACTGAACTAATTAGTTTTGCAACCATAATTAATTGTGTAATCTCTCTCTCTCTCTCTCTCTCTCTCTCAGCTACACGGGACGGTGCCGTGTGTGAAATCGCCAACCCTGCTTTTGTTGTCTACTCCTCCATCATGTCATTCTACGTGCCCTTCATCATCACCCTCCTCGTCTACGTGCAGATCTACGTAGTTCTTCGCAAGCGCCGGAAACGGGTCAACACTAAACGGAGCTGCCAGAAGACAGATGCTGATGCTCAGCCCTCTCTCAAGGTGATGTTCACCATGTGAGACAGTAGCCTCAGGGAAAATACCCAGCACTCCCCACAGGACAAGACATGGTGTCAGTGTCATTTTACAAAAGGACTTGGCCTCTTTCTAGAAAATTTGGGGAGCAGCTTTCAGTGTTAATTATAGAATTTCTGGGGTAATACCAGGACCTACAGGACACTACTGGAGATAGAGTAACCCCAAAACCTTTACTCGCCCCTGGAATCAGTCCTATGTTACGGTATTCTGTTCAGTTGTAAGTTTAATTTAATGCTTGATTTTGGCTAATGGCAGATGTATATCTTAATAGGGATGCAGATGAAAATTAATAATGATTTTATCTTTAGGCTACATCTACATTAACCTGAAAATGGCGTTTTTATTTTAAAATGCTCTCTGTCCACACTAGCATTTTCAAGCATTTGATGACAGAGAGACTAGACAAAATTCTCAGCCTGGTCTCATTAATACGTAGGTATTAATACGTAACTTTCAGAGACACAATATGGACGTATTGGCAGCATTTAAATATAAAAATACTTAGGTTTTTACAGTGAAAAATGAATCTACGAATCTTTCATGTCATAAAGATATATGTATAATTTCCCTTTTATCATTTTATAGATAAATGTAAGATTCCTAAACCCCACCCCAAACCTAAATATATACCAATACAGAATATTAAAAGAATTAAACATAATGAACAGAAAAGTACAGGAAAATGACACTTTTAGTTACAATATAGCATTAAAACGATATTTTAAGCCGCTAATACTACACCTACTCCTAAACCTACCCATAACCATTTCTTAAAACTACGAACTATTCTAAATAAAAGAATAACAGACAAACAAGCATAATCTGCAGTTGCAGTCCTCTCTGGTGGTAATAGTTGTTTTTATGGGATGCAGAGTAGAATTTAAGTTATTAAGCCATGAAAATATGAATCCGGCTTCTCTCTGTGAAGACGCACGCTCATTTCAAATGTCAATCCACTGAAACACGGCATATCGCAATCCTGTGACGAGGCAGGTGAGAACCAATGAGCGTTCAATATCAATGCCATAAACCATGTCGTAACGCTTCTAGTGGGGAGGGCGCAACTTAATTTGAATCATAACGAGCGCAGGCTTTGACAGTGACAGTCGCTGCTGAGAATGAAGATGAAGATTGATGGATAAAGGGCTGAATTTGGATCTGTTCCTTGCAAACATATGGATTCTAAAGATTTGGAGTGCAGTAAATAAATAAAATTGATGTGATTTGTGAATTTATGTTGTGTTTTGGTGTCTGTCTCTGCATAGGAGAAAACACCTTCTGTGTCTCACAGCAAACAAACTAAATATTACAAAATGGTTAAACATTTAGAGAAATGTTGTTCATTTCAAGGTTTTAAAGTGTAGTCTTGTTTAACATTATGTAATCCTCGAAACGAATTTGCAGCACAAGTCATGAACAGAAATGTTATTTCATATTAAGTAGGCTATGAGTAAACTGCATTTAATAAATGGTACTAAAAACGTATTGATATGACAATTGAATACAACAGATAAAAAACTTTAATGCCTTGATTTTAATATTAATATATGGGAATTCATACACATCCACACTTAGATATGTAAATAATTTGTTTTATTGCTGTCAATACATAAGTACTTTTACATTTTAGTGCTACAAATACGTCAATATTGTACATTTTTGGGTGTATGAAAATGCAAGTAAATGTACGTGTGGTAGAACCACACGATGTAAAAATACACACGTCTTCTCATGAGATCACACTGAAATTCTCATAATATTCTTTCTGGCGCAATCATTTTATTAGCTGAATATCCCACCACTTACTGGTACTTTCAGGCAATGTTGGGGAATAGCTAACAACAAGTAGCGATGCTACTAACTTAACTACATTTTTCAGTAGCTTGACGGTAGCTCAGTTGCTTTTAAAACAGTGTAGCTTTTCCAGTAACTAACTACTTTTTCCAACAAGTAGCTGTGTAACCGTGACCAAAAGCTACATTCCGTTTTGCGTTTTGGCGAGCCTGCAGTGCATTGAAGCAGCGTGGCGTCTTATTAGATCACAAACTAAAATTGTCCATTACTGCCATCTATGCATTTTGCGGCTTTACAGTTCACTGAGGAGGGATCGAATGATGATTATGTAAAGGACGTTTAGGAGTGGGTTGATATTTCACATGAATCCACTGTAATTTATGCAAACAAAAGATTAAAATGCTGTCTGCGTCAAAGATTTAAAACACATACAGGTGAATTATAACCTTTTTAAAACTTATTATCTATCTTGCTTTATAGCACTCTATATCAAATGTCTTTTTCTGACTTAATTACAATGATGACCCGCCACTGTAATATGAAAACTGTACAAATCTTTAGCAACACTGTGAATGTGAATAGCACATAGCAGGGACATACTGGTATAAACATAGGTATCTATTGGTACAATATGGTTCACATGACTAAACATTTTCGAATTCCTTCATATTCAAGGTCCACACTACAATTCGAAAATGGCATTTTCAAATTTATTCACTTGGGAGAGCGTCTTCAAAAAGCTCATTTTTCACAGGACAAAAACGCCATCTCAGTATGGACGGAAGGCCAAATCTTAGAGAAAATGATGCTTTTTCAAATGTGTCCAGATAAGTATAGACGCACGCAGCCCTAGTCTCATTTCAGCATCCCCACTGTGTATTGCGTATATGATATACAGGTTACCCTTTCTTCATATTCTATTTTCTTCACAATGCAGAAGTGCTACAAATTATTTCTCTCTTCTGACCTTTGCGCTCTTTTGTCATCGATTTCCTACACCAGCTGTTTTTAATGGCCACTTTGGATCAATGGGTTCAGCCGTCTAGTTTTAAGTCCCAAGGACTTTTTGTGGTACTAACAAATTACTGAAGCAATCACTTTTTCATTCCCCTTTTAGTGCTGGAAAGGCTCTTTTGTGTTCAGTGGATTTATTTGCATTGTGTGTCAACAAGATGTAATGATTTCCAAGGCTCCATGCTGCCTTTGAAATTTAATGTCGACCACATGCTGAATCAAATTCTTATTACCTCTGCCACAGGAAAAGTGCACTCATCCTGAAGATGTGAAACTCTGCACAGTTATCATTAAGACCAACGGTGGTTTACCTGCCAAAAACAAGAAAGCAGTAAGTGTGTTTTACTTATAAATTAAGTAAAAAATGTATGTGATATATTTGTAGATTAATGTATGCATCCGCCTTTACATTAACACAATGACACCCCAGTGCTCTTTGCCTCATTATGGGGAAGGAGTGCAGTTATAAAACAAAATTTGTACAGAAAAACGAGCCGGTCATTTGGAAGTCTAAGTACCACATAGTTTTAGTTCTATAAATTCAAATATTTAGGTTAATTCAGCTATATTACATAATATTTTTGATTAATCAGTTAATTTAGATGTTACCATTTTAGGTTACCTTTTTTCAGTGTGGTATGTCAAATACCTGGGTTTACTAACCATTTTTAGCATTTTTAGTGCTAAAACTGTCCTTTGTCTTCAATATTTAAATGAATATTGTCTATATTTTCTCTCTCGTAAACACATCTACTAGCCTGCGGTAACACATTGAATTAAACATGAAATTTTGAAGTAGAACAAATACAACATACTCTTATGATCTGTTTTATTTATTTCACTTTGAAGACTTATTATACCCTTTATGGACAAAAGTATTGGGACACACCTCTTAATTATTGATTACACCCCTTATTATTATTACTGATTAAGCGTTTCAGTCAGACCCATTGCCACAGGTGTATAAAATCAAGCACCTAGCCATGCAGCCCACATTTACAAACGTGTGAAAAAATGGGTGAATTTAAGCGTGGTACTGTGATAGGATGCCGCTTTTAAGTCAGTTCATGAAATTTTATCCCTGCTAGATATTCCAGTTAACTGTAAGTGGTATTATTGGAAAGTGAAAGCATTTAGGAACAGCAGCAACTCAGCCACAAAGTGGAAGACCATGTAAAGTTACAGAGAGGGGTCACCGAGTGCTGAGTTGCATGGTATGTAAAAGTCGCCAGTGCTCTGCAGTTTTCATAACCGAAGAGCTCCAAACTTCCACTGGCATTAATATCGGCACAAAAACTGTGCAGCAGGAGCTTTGTGGAATGGGTTTCCATGGCCAAGCAGCTGCATGCAAACCTAACATCACCAAGTACAATACCAAGACTTAAGAACAGTTTCACTAAGTACAATGCCAGATTTAAAAACAGTTCCTACCCCAGTTCCTACACTGAAGTCTAAAAGTCACTTTATATATATATATATATAATATATATATATATATATACACACACTACGAATCAAAAGTTTGGAAACATTACTATTTTTAATGTTTTTGAACGAAGTCTCTTATGCTCATTAAGGCTGCTTTATTATCAATGTTGGAAACAGTTGTGCTACTTAATATTATTTTATAACCTGTGATACTTTTTCAGGATTCTTTGATGAATACAAAGTTTAAAAAAATATCAGCATTTATTTACAATAGAAATCTTTTGTAACAATATACACTACCGTTCAAAAGAAATTAATACTTTTATTCAGCACGGATGTGTTAAATTGATAAAAAGTAATAGTAAAGATTTATATTGTTAGAAAAGATTTATATTTTGAATAAATTCATCAATGAATCCTGAAAAAAGTATCACATGTTCCAAAAAAATATTAAGCAACACAACTGTTTTCAACATTGATTGAGTATCAAATCAGCATATTAGAATGATTTCTGAAGGATCACGTGACACTGAAGACTGGACTAATGATGCTGAAAATTCAGCTTTTGCATCACGGAAATAAATTATATTTTAAAGTATATTAAAATAGAAAACCATAATTTTAAATTGTAATAATATTTCAGAATATTATCGTTTTTTTCTGTATTTATTATGAAATAAATGCAACCTTAATGAGCATAAGAGACTTCGTTCAAAAACATTAAAAATAGTAATGTTTCCAAACTTTTGACTGGTAGTGTGTGTTGTTTTATATATATATATATATATATATATATATATATATATATATATATATATATATATATATATATATATATATAAAAACACAGATGTTTGAATGCACTTTTTAATGACCATGGCAGCAGCAATTGAAGCCAGATGAAGACATACATAATTCCTTTGTGAATTGGATGCTAAACCAGTGCAGTCAGCATGGTGGGTGCAATTTATTCTTAATGAAAATGCCCATCAGTCTTTGTGGCGCAACAAACAGTTTGTTTAAACATACCAACCAGCTCAACACTGGCACAACACTGGCTCAAATGGCATTTGTTTGGCATGTGGGACTATCTTATATATAAGTTATTTCACACTTGTTAATGATTTATTAATTTAGCCATACAAAGAGAGCAAATTGTTTTACTTTTATTAATCCCATCTATAGGGTGAATTCAGGGTGATTGGGACACTTTTTGCCATTGACATGAGGATTGTCATGAATTGGGTCCCAATCAACCTGAATTCACCCCTATTTCATGCCATTAAAATGGACTTTATTTCTTTGTCATTTATTCATAAACAACAGTCTAGCCGTGCAATTGTGTTTGAGTATTCTGGAGTATTTCTTAAATTGTACATAAGTAAATTTATATTTTAGATCTTGTTCTGTTCAGTATTCAAACACCAAGACCCTAAGGGTATATTGTGATGGGAAAATATGAGATGGTAGGAAAAATTATTTGTCAGTGCATTTGCACTGAAGTTTTTTGAGCAAATGCAAGGTTTCTCAAGGGAACGTAAAACTTTTGTGAGTGAACATTAAAATATATATATTTTTTCCCATCACCATGTCCCCTTAGGGGCTTCATACTAGTGTTCAAAAATGTATGTGGACACTTTATGTTCGAATACCTATGAATGAGATAACCCAGGTTTTGCAAACAACATTATGTAGACACATTCACTCTTAGTGTCCATGACAGCCTTTTAAATTTTGTTTCTCATTACATTAAAAAATAATAGTAGGAACATGGAAAAACAGTGTTTAGTAGAAGATAAAGATTGTTTTTTTAAAACCACGGTTTAAAAAAACATTAATAAACACAGTATAACAGGTAAACTCTGTGGATATGTCTCTTTCACGAACTGCATGTTTGTTACAGTTGAATAACTGTGAGTCATATATCACATCAGATGGATTAAAGTTGGATTACTGTGAGTCATACATCTGTGTTGACAGGCTGCCTGTGTTAAATAAGCATTGATTTAGCAACTACTTTAAATGTGAATAGTTAATGAGAGGCCATAAGGTCACCAATTACGCAATTACCGCTGTCAGAAACTGTCAGGTTAGAGCAAATAAGCTCAAATACCCTTTTTATTTTCACACGTAACATCATTTTCAATTTTTTTGTACTTTTTCCCATGTTCATCTACTAGTACATGACATACAGTACAGATTCAAAGTCTCATTACACAATTAATGAAAAACACATCTTCAACAGCAACTGATAAAGGAGGTCCTGCACCCGGGTGGTGATGTGGGGGTGGATATCGTGGCAGGCACCAGCCCTCCAGAGAAAAAGAAACAGGCATCCACTCTGGTCGTCGACCTGATGGCCAACCCGAGCCCCATTCATGCCTCTCCCTCCCATGGTGAATGTCAGTCAAATGGAGATGAGAAAAATGGGCATACCAAGGAGGTCCAGATCCCTAAAGAAGCCAAACCTGTTGAAACTCAGGCACTGCCCAATGGCAAAACGCTAACTACAGTGACCAAAACCATGAGTAAGAGGAAGATATCTCAGCATAAAGAGAAGAAGGCTACTCAGATGCTGGCCATTGTTCTAGGTGAGGTCACGATGCTGTCATTTTATATAAGTATTGCTCAGCAGTAAGTCCTAGATTGAGGTCTTGTCCTCAGAATACCTCAGCTTATTTTCTCTGTTGCAGGTGTTTTCATTATTTGCTGGCTGCCCTTTTTTATTACCCACATTTTGAAAACTCACTGCACGAGCTGTGTGGTGCCACTGGAAATGTACAATGCCTTCACTTGGCTGGGATATGTGAACAGCGCCGTCAACCCCATCATATATACCACTTTCAATGTGGAGTTCAGAAAGGCTTTCATAAAGATATTGCACTGCTGAGGACATTATTCACTGCACGCGTAGAGGAGGAGAGATGGAAAATTTCATGAGAGGTTAGTGCCATCTTTCACTGCCATGTGAAATGACGGATTTACAAAGCCACGCTTTTAAGGCAGAGCGGAAAAACTCATTACAGACAATGAAGGTTCAAATGAATGTAGAGTTTTATTTGTGCGTCTTATTTCTGGCAGTGGAGTGAGTGTGCAAACGTGTGTTTATTCTCTTTGGAGTTGGAGTGTGAATGTGATTAATTGTCGATTAAAGAATTGAAGTAAATTTGAGATCGAAAATTGGATGTTGCCACAGAGACTTTTATGCAAGCAGGGACCTGAATGTCAAAATCACACTATTATATCAATTTAGTTGTGAGCAACTGGTTACAAAATGCTTACAGCTCTGTTTATTCAAGTATTATTTATTTAGTCACAAATTTTTATTTGTTTTGAGAAATTATTATAAAGAGATAGCTATTATAAAGTATAAATGAGGTGAAAATACCTTATTTGCGTTATTATAAAGCCAGAACACAAAGATATTAAAGTCCCCGTGAACTGGAAGTTGCAACCGACTTTTCTCCAGTGTTGTGACGTATTTCCAAGTTAAACGGAATATTGAATAGAGGGCAGGGTTTTACCTTAACGCACCTCCTCTCCATCTCTCTCTCATAGTAGACTAACGGTTGGAGGGGAGTGGTTAAGCATTTTCAACCCAAGCCGTCAAACTGACGTCATTAGAGAAGAAACGCCATTCTAGACAGGAAGTAACTTTTCAGATTTTCATTAAAGATTACCATGACAAACAATTTATTTCTGTGTATTAACTTGCACGGATTAATTGTTCACCACAAGACTACTAATACGATCTAACAAAGTCAATTTTGATTTCATAACGACTTTAAAGGTGCACTCCGTAATGTTTTGTTTATGTTGCGCTGGTCGTCTTGGACGTATACTGACACCTAGGGGCCTGGAGTGCAGAATTATGCAATTTAAGCAAAAAGGTTTCAGTTTAGCTATGCTTGTTGTAAAAATGTGCTGTTCGCAGTCAGATGTAATTTATTTATTTCATGAGTGAAAGTGTCTGATAACAGCCAAGATTTGTCTAGTCATGTGATCTCAACATGTCTGCCCCTATGAGGCAGCCCACTCTATGTAAAATAAAACAGCTTTTAGCAGAGCATACATTATTTTTTAATGATTACTTTGTGTAAAACTTTAAGAAATTATAATGTTTCCTTTTAAAAAGAAAAATTACTGAGTGCACCTTTAAGCAAACAGAAATGAATGCCTTTGACTTACCGACTATGAAGGACAATGTAAATAAGATTTAAATAGTTTTATTGAAGCCCATGACAAAAATGATCATGCACGTTACATTGGTACTTCACATTAAATTGCAGCCAATGTATGTCTCTTGTATTTTTTGTGTACATCTCAAGTACACAAATGTATCTGAGCTATATAAAGTTGTGTCTGTTTTTCTGTCTGATACTAGTATGTTCACTGAAATAGGTGTTTGGTTTGACATGTGACAAATCATTTTTTTTGTGGTTGGAAAAAAATAAAGCACAAATTATTTGTGGAAAAAAGGACATCTCCAATGATAAAAGCTGTGTTCCATTTTAAACATGGCCAGAAATATCCACTGCTAGATCTACACATTATCTGTTTTTTAATTTGTTTTTTTATCATGTTTTGAGGGAGCCTTCATCGAAAAATCTTATTTTGCATTCATATTTCTCAAGTTTCAGTACATAGTGTTTTATTATATAGGATAATGACCATTAATTCTTGCAGATAAAGGATATAATTGCACTATAACAGAGTTTCCTTTTTTCTTTCTGCTGAGAAAGTCATTACTGGTGTAATTTATAAAATTTTATCCATAAAATTTATAACATTTTAACCCCATTTGAGAAGTAGTCAGCAGAAAGAAAAGGATCTATGGTTCAAGAAATAGACATAAATCATTTTATTGATTAAAGGTGCGGTGTGTAAATTTTAGTGGCATCTAGCGGTGAGGTTGCGAATTGCAATATAGAGAAGCTACGGTGGCCAACACAGGACAAAAATGTCGTCATCTGAGACAGCAGAGAGAAGCCAGTCAAGCAAACGCACTCTGTAGAGCAGTTTGTCCATTTAGGGCTACTGTAGAAACATGTCAGCGCAAAATGGCGACTTAACATGTAAGTGGACTCACGGTGTATGTAGATGGAAATGGCTCATTCTAGGGTAATAAAAACAAAATGGTTCATTATGTAAGGTCGTTATACACTACTGAAAACATAGTTATGTATATTATATTGGATTTCTATCAATAGATCCTCCTAAAATGTACACATTGCTCCTTTAAGTGTCAACAACCAGCTGGACACAGCAACGCTGGCTACACCAATAGCGCGAGTTTGGTGTAACGACATTGTCATTTGACCAATGGAAGTCGAGGGATGTATCTGAGGAAACCTGTTTGAAAACAGTAATTTTTCTTGCAATTCCATTTGGTGACTAGTGGCACAAAAATTACACACTTCAGCTCTACGTCATCATTTGCTTATTATTGCATTGTGATCATGTAAACATGCAGATCCAGTAGATGGACATTGTAAGACATTATGACACAATGAGTGCCTACATTTAGGTGTTTTATGGGCTCTCAAGCTGAAATAGATGCAATTTGGCACTGTTCTTTAAACAAAGTGTGCTAAAGCTATTCAGTTTGTTTACTTGGGTTGGCTGTTTTGTCATGAAGTGCCATTTTTTATTTTTCTAGTTAATCCCCCTCCCAACCCACTCACCCACTCACTCACTCACCCACTCACCCCAAAAAAATGCATTATGTAATTATAAGTATGTTTTTAAAAGTTTATTTATATTCATTGGAAAAATTAACACACTTTATATTTGAAGCATGATGATCCATGTTACCTGTCATAACATGATTAATCACAATCTGATGAGTATCATATAAATAGTGTAAGTTTTTTTTTTTTTTTTTTGTCTTTCACAAAAATGGGTTTTAAACCTGTGATGTGTTTCTGAAATAATAAGTATTATGTATACGGAGTTTAAATTCTTTATACAATCTGCAATAGGGGACTAAAAACACTAAAGAAGCTTTTAGCTGAAATGTCTGTAACCTTTTATAAACACTGTAAACTGGATAAACTAACTAGTGTGCAGAATGTTTTATTTTATTTATTTATTTTATTGGTGTTGACGTCAAACAGCTGGGAGAACATGGTGATTGTTTGAATTTTGAAAAAAAAAAAAAAAAAAAAAAAAAAAAAAACATGCACGCAGAGGTCTGCAAATGGTTAGCAGCTGCACACTTTTGTTGACTAGAGCAGGTTAAAATCTTACACTTTAATTGCATTTAGGCTCCTAACTCAGTTGCCGACCCAATTTACACCATAGGTTGCTGACACCTGATTTACTTGTTTGTTTATTTTAACTTTTTAATGGTGCTTTTATTTAAATAATTTGCTGTTGAAAAAGTGACCAACAATCCCCATTTCTTTCATGATGTGCATTTCCAACCCAAGAATCACAGTATGTTGTTTTATGGCTTTATTTAAAGAATGACCTCTGTTTTCGATCAGGAATTAATCAATACTTTTATCAGTATGTGCTCATGCAAATATAATGGAATGTAAATGCTGTACAGTTTTTAATCACAATATCTGTACGTGTTTTTCAACATGGTCTTGTCATTGTACATCAAGTCCTATCCATTTGTTCAGCTTTGGAAAAAAAAAAATGCAAACGGACAACTTTTACATAGCAAGTAAATGTAAGTTTATGGTATGTCAGATATTTTGTAATAGCAATGTAAATACTGAATGAATAAAAGTACATGTCAGGCATTGCCAGTAGTCTTTTTGTACAAAAAGGCCTGCTACACTTTCACTACTTTGATATTTAAGTCAAAGGAAATAAGTGTTATTTGTTGGGTAGTTATTAATAGGCTTCTAATAATGTTTGAAGGGGTAATCTGCCATACATTGATCATTTATGCTGGCTCGTAAATAGTGTGACATTACTTTAAAATAAAGCTAATGCAAGAAAAGGTCAATGTTTAACAGAGAGTGGAGATGAAATTAACTGGCATTATGGGTAACATGAATATACAGTGGCAGAAAGCATTTTATTAACCCTGCAAATTCAGGGCATATTTGGGAAATGAAGACTGAATCATCTAGGCTACTTGAAGCATCTTATTCTCCATAACAAGGTTGTTTTCAATGACAGTTTTGCGATTTTTAATCACTATAATCACAACCTTATTGATTTAAAAAAGTTTTAAGAATAAGGGGTTATAATTATAAATGAATGTGCTGTATAAATGGGAATGTGGTCACAGAGTCTTGTATGAGGGCAGGTGGAGGTTTTGGAAGCTTAGCTATGATTAGATTGTGAGCTGCAGCAAGTCACCAAGACAGCTCATAATTACGGCCCACCATCTAAAAGTACACACCCACTTCAGTGATGGATTGAAGCTAATTACAGTGGAGGCCTTGAAACTAAAATTGCTTTCAGTCACAGATTATTCTCACTGATTATTGACAACTTTAGGACATTGGAATCGACAATGTGCATTCGCAAATCTTTGATAAATTCAGTAATTGAAAGCTATGACAGAAAGGTATCAATTTTCTAATCAAGTATTTTTCGAAGTTCTTTGAAAGAAGGAGGGAGGGTCTCTTATATGTTGTTGTTTATTAGCAGTGTTTAAGGTAGTATGTTATTATTATTATTATTATTATTATTATTATTATTAGAACCCCTAACCCTACATATTAAAATAATCGTTTGAAAATCTGTCGCCATTTGTTCATGTCATTCCAAACCTGTATTATTTGTATTTTTCTGACAGCACAATGATATTTTCAAGAGTGTTTCTGTGCTTTTTTGCCATACATTAGACAAAGTCCAAAAAGTGGTTTAATCAATTCTCCTGAAGCCATATGAACAGACCAGTGAACAGTGAAATGACCTAAAGTGCATTTTTATATTTGTCTAAACTATGTTTCACAGTTTTATGATTTTTTTGTTCTTAGTACATAACAAAATATTATGCATATTTTAAAAATACATCACAATAAACATTAAGGTATTTCAAAGTTAGTTGCAACATTTTCATTTTGTTTAGTTGAAGTAGGCTACTAAAATAACTAATGAACTAAAACTAAATGAAAACTATACAAACATATATAGTTATATAAACATATATAGTATAGAAAATATAACAGAAAATATAACAAAAAAATGAACAAAAACTATAACAGTACATAAGCAATAAGGTACTCGAGGCTGTGCTGTATCGTGATTTTATCGCGATCGATGCTTTTATAAAACGGTTACCACACAATACAAATATGAATGCCACAAATATGCATCAATGGAACTTTCATGAAGTATACTTTCACTAAAAGCCTTCCTTCCGCTGGAAAAAAATTGTCCCTGACAGTGAACTGCAACAGAAGTTACATTATTATGCCATTAGATGGCAGCAAAGACTGTCTTTATAAGTGTTTCAGTCAGTAGTAGCAAAGACTTTTACATTGAAAAGACTGAACTGTTGTGAACACGGATCAAGACGCAACTGACAAATGCTTTGTCTAGCGCTGTCAGTCATGGGAAAACCCCTTAACTCTTAAAAGGACAAGATAATACATCGGATATTTAAACAGATTTTTTTATTATGAACATAGGACTGACCTGAAAGAAAATGCTAAATCTGAATGCAGGTAATAAATTCGCTCACTCGATCTCTTTCTCGCAATACTCTTCTACATAATACAGTAAGCTTCAATGAACAATTTTAATTGAGAACAAACAGTTTACATTGCTAAGAGTGGTTGCTAAGGGTGTTGTGTTGTGATACACAGAACCGTTGGGTGAAGAGGTCATAGACGTGTTTTATCATGAATAAAACACAGCTATTGACTAATCAGAATCAAGGACAGGACCTAACCGTTTTATAAATGATAATAAAATAACACTGACAAATATGTCCAATGCCCAATATTATGACAAATCCAAATTATCCTTGACTGTCCAAAATGAAGCCTACCCTCACAGAATGAAGCTGTAAATATAGCCAGACATAAAAGTGATTATAGTGTGCAAGTCCACATATCAAATTCACAGTCACTGCACAGAAGATTTGACTGTTTCCCACCCCATGCACCTCTTGACAATTAAACTCCCCCACATGCGTCTATGGACACTTTCCACATGATGGTCTGATGAAGGTCTAAGACATACGCTTCCTGTACTACCACTTGGATTGTCAAACTGTCCATCTCTGAAGTTGTCATATGATCATGATTAAACCTCAGATGAATGCCTCAGAGACAAACAGACTGAGAGGTGGAGAGTGGAGACTTGCTGGAAGATGGTACATTTCTGCACCATTAAAGGGAGATGTCAAGTTCAACTAATTTCCCACAGTCAATATCTCTGGGGACTGACCCTTGGAGGCCACATGCTCTGATCTAATCCTTTAGTAATTCAACCAAACCTTCTCAAACAGCCAACAAGTCAATAATATACTGCCCCCAGATACGTTTTTTAAATGACGTGTCAACAGCAGACCATAATCCTCATAAGCCTCGTGGCAAAGAGAGACCTGAGAATTTCTAGCTCCAGGGAACAACCTGCACAGAATAGTATGGCATTTTTACACATCTTTGTGAGATTAGTTCTGCTTTACCACTCACAGTGGCTTTAAAAAGTGTGATCTTTTTATTTTCCTACGTTGTGTCTCCTAGTCAGCAGATCAGAGCAGAGCAAAGGGGCAAATGGTGCGGCACCCATTTTTTGAAAAAATGTATTTAATGAAATTAATATGTGATTTTAAATAAAATGACTTTTTTTCATAGATTTTTTGGGGACACAAAGTCAAAAGTTGAATAATGTCAACTGCCCTGATATAATGAAGATAAAACTACATTAAAAGAATTAAAATTTTGAGAATGGAACCATTTTAAGTAGTTTGGCATAATTAATCACTTATTATTATTATTATTATTATTATTTCTTAGAGAGAGGGGGGGGGGGGGTCTCTTAAGATATCAGATAATTTGGCCATGTGGTGCTCCCCAAAAACTTTATATTTAATAATTCATGATATTTAAAAACATTAGGACTTATGTTGACATTTGTTATTCAGAATTATTAGATGTTTTAGCTTGATTATTATTTTTTTTTTTTTTATTTGGTTGAAAAAAAAAAAAAGTTGTCATGTTTTAAGAAGTCAGCATTAGAGTGATTAGTGATCTTTTCAGTGAAGTTTTGGTCAGAATATACAACTTGTTCTGGTGTACAGAAGTAAATGTATACAGTCACATACACAAGTTAGACAAACTAAGAAAGTTCAACATCACTATTATGTAAAATTAATGCTCAGCTTAGAAAAATGAAAGCGTACTGACTTTGGATCCACAAATAAAACATTAATTTGTTTATAGATCTCATCAATGTGACAAACCATGCTCAGATTTGCCAACCAAAGTCTGCAATCAAATGTCAGATATTCATATTTCAATATGAAATCAAACATTTCTCATCAAAAACCAGTATATCAAACATTTCACTTCGAAGTCAACGTTATCTAAAACAAATAAAAATGTATCTATGTATCTTTTCTCTCCAGTGTGCTTTAGAAGTCGCACAGTAATTTGATTTGGTTGATAATTGAGCGATGGGCATTCTTAAATGTTTTGTTGATGTCTGCCTGTTTTTTCACAGCACAGTAAGTAGTACTGTTTAATATCCTGCCAGCCATTTCCCTATCCCCCTGATGACAGCCCTGAGAAGGACATAAATGTTTCTTTTTAGGGCAGTCCAACGTAATTGACTTAATTACATGATATGCTAGTTAATTGATCTAATTAATCACATTTATTTTCTGGGAACATTAAGAAAAGCTTATTTTAAAAAGACATTGCATTATTATAGCAGAAGTGTAAAGTACTGGATATGCATTGTAAACAGTGGTTTTAGAATTTAATATTATTTGATTTATTTCCATGTCATTGAACAAATGCCATCCTTGGCCTACAGAAGTCCACAGAAATCCATTTTAGCAATCACACAGGAGTTATTATTGTATGGATAATAACTCCTGTGTGATTTGCTAAAATGGTTTATGCTAAAAAGGACTGCACTTCTTTTATTTGTTTTAGGGGGAAAGGGTTCATTGTGACTTACAGTCATTTATGCATTTTACCACCTCAATCTTACCAGAAAATGTAACTATTTTACAAGGTACTATTTTGTATGAATTTGTACAGTGTGAACCATGCAAAAACATAACATTTTTAGAAAAAAAAGCAAGCATGAAATTCCACCCCTAAACATAAGCGTTATGTTTACACTGGGGCGCAAGCAGATTGTACTATTCAGTGAGATTATACAAATGCATACGGATTAGCCAACAATTTGCCAAAACATAAAATTTTTACAAATTGTGTTGCATTTTATAGCAGGTTTTCTCCATAACGACTTACAGTTCAGTTTGTGCATTCCCTGGGATTCAAAACCATAAACTTGCCACTTTAAACGCCATACTCTACAGTTTAAGCTACAGGAATTGCAATATAAAATCTAAATTACTAGAAATTAATTAAAAGATTATTTTGTTGTAACTTTATCTCACAAGTTTATTAAAAGTTGTAACTTTATCTCACAAAGCTGCAAATTACCTTGGAGTTTTCTAAATCTCGCAACTGAGACGTTACTTTTCACAATTGCAACTTTATATTGTATCTCACCATTGTGATTTCTAAATCTCACAATAAATTTATTTATCGTCACTTTTATTTTCCAGTTTTAACTCTAAATCTTGCCATTGACTTTATTTCTTATTGTAAACTCGATCTGACAAGTAGGCTACCTCTTTTATTTTTGACACTGAGGCGGAAATGGGACTTGCATATAATAACATGTTAAATTAATAAGCTAAACTGTCTTTTTTCATGTTGTCTTCATGGGGCATGGCATTTTGTAGAATGAGCTGGTACTCCTCTCAGCATGCATTCATACATCAGCAGGATCTCGTTTGTTCCTTACATGCTTCATTGTGGGGATGCCAAGACACTCAGTAAAACAAAGCATCCTTACAGCACTTTCTTCAGAAATAATTAAACACTGTTCTCCCGGCTAAAAATACCAGTGTGCATTCTCCTGCTTGGGTGAGAAGCCATTCTTTCAGTCCTGTTATAATTATCTGCCTTGAAGTAATGTGGAGCATACTGTGCTTGTTACAGAAAGACATATTATGCACTTGTTTTATGAAGAACATTAATCATTTATTACTTGTCTTTAATTATTTACAGGCCACTGTTAACTATTACTTGAATTCTCCTCTGTTTTTGACTCTTTATTAAGTATTCATTGCCAATGACATAAAGGAGTTTGACTTGACCGTGGACGGTAATCCCAATGCAGCACAGCCTTCAGTGATGTCTAGAAAGGTTTTAAGATGCGTCCCACATGCATTCCTGCCAATTGCACATAAGTATTGGGAAGTAACAAAGTATGACTTCAGTCTCATGATTTCCAGTAACAAACTACAGTTCTTCTTTCAACAAGTAAAAGTGCAGCATGTCAAAACAGTACCCAATCTGTAATGTCAGGAAATGAAGATTTAGTGTTCAGTTCATTTCAGTGCATCTGTCTGTTCATTTGGATTTAATTTAAGCAGTTAAAAATCAACAGCAGATTCATTATGTGGAAATTATCGTGTGGAATATTATAATATTACATATGTATAATATTACAATATTTTTATTTCATTATATTTATTTAAGTAAGTTAGATATTTAGTTAGTTAGTGCATAATTATTTTCCAAATATGATGTTTTCAAGTTTTTTTTTTCTTGGTGATATTGTGTAAATATTATTTTAAATGTTGTCAGTCTGATTGATATTTATTTACTTCATTACTTGTTTATTTATTGATATTACATTAATTAAATGTAACGAGGTATGCTGTTATGGGTAGAAGGAGGCGGGAACCAGCGAACGTTTAACACTTTTAATATATATAATAAACAAACAACAAAATGAAAGTAAATGGCGGCAGACCCTCACGGATGACTGCCGCACACAAATAAAACATAACATAAAATCCAGGGCTGGTCCTCTCTAGTCCTTCACTGTCGTCGCTCCTCCTTTTATGCTTCCGGAGCTCCTCCGTGAGAGATACGAGATCGATGCCAAGCGCAGGTGACGCTCTCTAGCAATCACGCCACTGGCCTCGCACCATTCCCCTACGGCTCTCGCCCCACCCTGCTTGTCACACTAAGATTTTTACTACTGTCCAATTCTTAAAAGAACAAAACATACTTCTTCAGATCTGCCATACCAGCCAGAGTCTTTAAGCTAAAGCATTTAGCCTTCTTATTATTTTTACCAATTATTTCAACATGAGAATGTAGTGCTGTCCATTTAGAGCAAATTAATGTCAAGTGATACAAGGTAATAAGGGCAATGTTATTTTACAAAATCCATGTTGTCAATTCAGCTTCTATTACCATGAAATCAGACGGTTGTTCAGATTAGGATGTTAATCATGCCATTTCTTCCGCTGCGCACTGCAGTGAAGTGGCCCTCTACGAGCAAAATAACAGTTAAATATCAAGCATGCAGAAGTCTGATTGCTTTCCTTGCATACATCCTGTTTAAAATGTCAGCCCCTGCCTTCACTAAACTCTAATCAGGGTTTTAGAGGAACACAAATGCAATAAAGCTACAGCATTTAGCTTCAATTAACATCCATGCTCTTTGAAAATGGCATTTTAATTGGATAATGAATGATTAAAGCATCTCGCTATGCAAGTGGTTATTTGTATTGAGCGATATGCCAAAGTTTGTGCCTTGGAGATATAAAAATTAGCTTTTTTTGGAGGACCAGTAATGTGACTAAAGGAAGCAGGACACCCAGATTAAGAGAGTGATGACCTTTAAAACCCGCAATGCAATTTGCTGCATTTCTTTTTTTCAAGGTTTTGTGAGGCAACAAAACTGGACATTCACATGTGGTAATTGGACACAGGACAGATAACAGTCTTGCTGTGCAATAATTCTGATATCTGTTTGTCTGTTTCTGGTTAAAGAGTGAATAGTGCATGAAGTCAAATCTCATTAATGTCATTATATATTGCATGAATATCAAGCTTTTGACAAATAAAGTTACAAAGCTTTAAGCATAATTATAGATAATGGTTAGTGGTAACCATTGTCATTTCCAGCATATATCCTCCTTATATTTTAAAACATGCAATGATGCCCATGATAATCAAATGACTTACATTGGACTCTGTGCTGCCTTTAGTCATTACCTGAAATAATGTTAAAGGGATAGTTCACCCAAAAATGAAAACTTGATGTTTATCTGCTTACCCCAGCGCATCCAAGATGTAGGTGACTTTGTTTCTTCAGTAGAACACAAATGATGATTTTTAACTGCAACCATTGCAGTCTGTCAGTCAAATAACGAATGGGAATGGGAGTGAATGGGAACACAATCAATAAGAGTCGAAAAAAACGTGCATAGACAAATCCAAATTAAACCCTGCGGCTCATGACGGCACATTTATGTCCTAAGACACGAAACGATCGGTTTGTGCGAGAAACCGAACAGTATTTATATAATTTTTTTCCTCTAATACACCACTATGTCCAACTGCATTCAGCACTCGGTTAGTGAGGTCTGATCTTTGACAGACCTCAGATTGTCAGAGCACGATCAAACGACTTTCGTTCATCTTCGAAACACAAATTAATATATTTTTGATGAAATCTGATGGCTCAGTGAGGCCTCTATTGCCAGCATGGTCACCGAACCTCTCAAGATCCAGAAAGGTACTAAAAACATATTTAGGTTCAGTGGTTCTACCTTAATATTATAAAGCGACAAGAATACTTTTTGTGCACCAAAAAATAAAATAATGACTTTTCAACAATATCTAGTGATGACCGATTTCAAAACACTGCTTCGGAGCTTTACAAATCTTTTTTTTTTTCTCGAATCAGTGATTTGGATCACGTATCAAACTGCTAAACTGCTGAAATCACGTGACTTTGGCGCCCTGAACCACTGATTCGATTCGTAAAGCTTCGAAGCAGTGTTTTGAAATCGGCCATCACTAGGGTGACCACCCATCCCGCATTTTGCGGGACAGTCCCAAAATTGAGAGCTTTGTCCCATGTACCGCAAGACTTAAGTAGTGTCCTGCATTTAATTTATATCTGTAATTTTTTTTCATTCCAGAAATTACAATACCACAGTAAGAAATATAATAAAAACTGTGACTAGCATTTAAAAATCTATTTGTATAGCCGTCATATTCTAGATGTGAAAATAACCAACAAACGCAATTGTAGAGAGAGGTTTTCCCACTGATGACAACTGAGTGGACAGCACAAAGGGATAAGTGCGGGCCACATCAAAGTCAGTAAACACAACTATACCATCAAGAATTTCATCTCACATACTGGATAAAAACCTCAAGAGCTGCTCTAAGCTGCCCAAATTGATGATTTAAAGCATGTAATCATCCATCCTGATGTTAACTATTTCCAACAAACATGCTCGAGTGGCACCCACGGAAATGGTCAAGCACGAAAAAACAAGAGATATTCTCCATTCATTTTAACCAACAAAAAATTGATTGCGACTTTCAGACACGACTTTCTTCTCACGTTAATAGTTCATTTAATGCGGGTTCTATGGCATTATTATAACACAAGAGCGCATCAAATGCGTGAGCAGGAATCTCTCCGCTCACAGGCGGAGAATCAAAAATTGTCTGAAATGTAGTTGCAAAGTTACTTATAGTCAGTAGAATGTCTGTTGGGGGACAATCAAAATATGGCGTTAGCAGATATTAAGCAAGCAGTCTATTAATACTCTAATGAGAGTTCGTTGACATGTAGTTGCAAAGTTACTTATAGGTAGTAGAATGTTTAAAGTGGACCATCGAAATAAAGTGTAAACTTTTAGCATACATCGCCATGGATGCACCTGGACACATCATCAGTGATGTTTTCTGGGGTCATAGGGTGTTTCGGGTCTTCCAACAATCAGACACCCTCACCCAGGCGAACCAGCTGGGGTTGATCAAGCCCTGACATGTGTCCAAGTAGCACTACCCCACCCACAGCTTTCCTTTCCTGATCCATAGCCATCTTGAAGCAACTTCCACTGCCTCCATGGCCAACTTAATGGTGCAGTAAGTAAAACGCCTTTGAAAAGTGTGTCAGACCGAACACCAAAACACACTTGTAGCCAATCAGCAGTAAGGGGCATGTCTACTATTGATGGGGAGGAGAGAGTGCTCAGTGCACAGGACGGACATTAGCATGACTATAGAAAGAGAGAGATGGCAGATAAAAAAAGAGGAAAATGTTGGTGGAACATAACAGTAAAAAGAAGGGTTACGATGAGGCAAGAGGTAGGACCCGCGTTAAAATTGGAGCAGCTTTCTAGCACTGGAGAGAAAAGAAGCGGGAAGGCCTGAAATTGGATGCCAAGGTTTATTTTTTCTTGATAGGTGAGTAACATTGGTTTTGCTTTGTTTCACAGAACTAAGATATGCTGGCTTTAGCTTGAATGTGCTCGTGTGTCATCTTCACTTGTTTGTTCATTTGCAATCTTATTGTCATTCGATTCGGTTATGATAAAGACACATTAATTTCCACACCTTATAAGCCTGGAGCGTCTCAACCTCCTTCACTGCCTGTTTCAAGCGTCGGCTTGAAAATTGAGATTATATACTGTACTCCTAATATATATTTGTTTCTTTTGGTTCCCCTTTTAGTGATCGCTATAACCCCCTATTCTTGTCATAATTGTAATATATTCATTACTTGGACTGTCATGCTCGTGCTAACAAGTTGTTCATAAGAACTGTGTTTGTGTTTTTGGGATAGAAGGGATGACTTTACACACAGTACCAAAACACATTTGACCTGAATTACCATAGTAACACACTTTGCTTTCACTTATTGATGACATCATACCCTCGGCCAGCAGGCATAGCAGATTCCAACATAGTCGTTGCCTGGGTACATACATGTGGGGTGGGGCTATCAAAATAGTGGAGAGATCCTTTTGGGGTAGGGGCATTTTGTTTTGGTGATTTCAAATATCAACTTTGTTTACCAGAAATCTCTTATTTCACCATTAATGTCCCTTTGATGCCCGTAAGATATAACATAAAACCAGTATAGAACTGATAAGAAGAAGCTGAGGGAAAACATTGTTATTTCATTGAAAAACCATATAATAATATGTGGTTGAATCAAATTGCTACTTGCCTACCTTTAGAAAAACTAACCTGTGACTCACTGGAGGTCTAATGATTTCTGCCGTGTTTGTTCCCCTCTTTGGAATTTCCTTGAGAATGTATGTTGATTGTCTTTACTTCTTGATTCTTGTTTATTTTGGTGCTATTACCCTTCACTTGACCCTTGAACTACCAGTTGATGGAAGATTGTATGATGGATGATTGTATATACTGCCATGAGAAACCTCTACCATGGTTTTGTTATTGTAAAACTATGAAAACAACAACAACAACAACAACGTAAGCTATTACACAAAAAATTCTGGGAATGTCAATTTACGATTTTTCACCGTACAATAAGGGCACTTACTGTTAAACAATTAACATTTTTAACATAGCATTTTACATTATTTTACAGTGTAAGATATAGTAAAATTATAAGGGTTTTTGTTTGTTTGTTTGTTTGTTTGTTTTTGTACCTCTCAACAGTAATTAATTTAAAGTCACTGCTGGTTGCTGAATGGCTGTATTGGTCAAAGTGGGCATTACTACTGCTGGATGCTATAATGTTATTGGTGGACAGCTAGCTTTTGAAAGTATGATCAAATACATTTGACAAATGGGATGTATTTCTGGACAAGGAAATATGTTGCTGCAAACCACTGTGTGAACATCCCTTGAGGCAACTGTAGTTCTGTCAGGATCACTATCATCAAAGATGACTGGCAGTTAGCATACAGTTTGGACTGGCGGTATGGTTCTGTTCTGGGCAAAAACTCCCTGCCCATCCATACAGCCTAGTATGGATAAGAGCAGGGAGAGCAGCGATAACCCACCTTAAGGTAAACAGAACAGAACCAAAGTATTGCAATATCATTAATTTTCTTAATGACAATAATTAATGTAACAACATAATTGAATAAATGAGTCTGATCAAGAGAAATATCAGAAAAGCAAGTCCTGACTGGACAAAGGAGGAGCTGGGGACGGAGGAGGGTATTTAGCTCCTGAGCAATGCAACAAAGCTGCTGATAATCCTGAACGGACCATATATACGAATGCGGTGATAGGCGTCGTATTTCTATAGGTCAATGTCTTTCTGACATCCGTATAGACACCACAGAAGATAGAAATTGTAGAAATTGTAAATTTCACAAATTAATACAAAGAAATGGCAAGTTGCACGCTGAATTAAACATGAAATGTTGAAGTAAAAAGAAATAGTATTTTCTTTTTAAATGTATTCCAATATTCTGTTTTATTGACAACTTATTTTTTACAAAAAAAATATTTTTTACAGTGTATATTATGTGCTGATTCTCATGCACAATCGACAGAAATAAGATGATGAGTGTCATGACAACAGCAGAGCAGTTCTGATGTGAATTAACCCAAAGTCTAAAATCAGCTACAGCTACATAATTGCAATACATTATGTGCTTTTGGTACTTATTATCATGTATATCATTGAAGTGTAAGTTACACTGCAGAACTGGAGAAAAAAAACTATTTTTTTTAGTTTTACTACATACTTGTATATGACAAGAATGACAATAATTTTGATTTGTTATGGTTTGAAAACATAATATCTATCTTATTCTATTGCCTCAAGCACTGTTCTAGTTTGCCTTGAGCACTGAAATCAATTTTTCACTATTTTAAAAATTATTATAATCTGTATACTTCTCTCTTCTAAATTATTATTTCAACACAACTTGAGGTAATACACGCAACAGTATGGGATCTTCGTATCAGAGCTAAAGACAGAGATTTAAAAGGTCAATATTTCTGGAAGCGTAGTACAAATCTCCCCAAAAACACTCGACAGGAGGTCACAGGAGTTCGTCCTTCAAATTCCAACATCCTCGGAATTCCAAATGAAGATACTCAGTGCCCTACATTTCCCCCCAGCAGAAAGATACCTGACAGTTAAATTCCATACTCGAGGTTAATCGTACCTCAAGGCCAATGCTTCTATTGATTTCACACCGCTGTTCTTCAATAAATCCCCTCATGCTAAAACTCACTCAAAGCAACTGAATAAAGATCTTGGCTGCTGTCCTAGAGAGAGGGAGTTGTGGACGGCTTGACTGAAATTTTCTTCCTCACAAGTCCGCTGCACGGTTTGATTTATTACCCCTGGTCTCCCTTCCACTTTATCACCCACCTCCCCCATACAGTCTTATCCCAGCGGCTTAACCGTATTTGTTTGCAGCCCATCTGTACAGCCGCTCGACGCACTAGCTTTGCCTCTTGTCCATATGAATCTATCGAGCTGTCAGCACTCTCGCAGGCGAGGTATCAAGGACGCCATAATTAGGTACTCTCTATTGTTTTCCTCACCTGCTCTTAGCTGACAAAGCCCCACAAAGGGTGTTTGGGGTGTTCGGAATTCAAAAAGGTCGAGAGGAAGGGACAAGTACAGCAAAATGCACTTCAGAAAAGGGCACTCCTAAATTTGAGAGGGTGAGAAACTGGCATCACATGGAAATATACTGAACCTCTCCATTTGCTACTAGGACACTGTTTGAAATGCTTTCTCTGTAATAATGGCAAATAAATTAAAAGAAACTCATTTAATCTCCTTGGAATTATTCATATTTAATAAAATAAAATATTTAAGCAACTGTTTTCAAAACTGATAATAAGATTTTTTCTTGAGCACAAAATCAGCATATAATACATTTTTTTCTAAAGTCTCTCTATAATTTTGGCCTATAAATTTAAATAAATGGGTATTAAGTTACAACTTGCACATAAATAATTATGATAAATAAATAATAAATACTGATTACATTACATCAGTGATAGACTTTAGTACTTTAGACATACTTGATGTTGTTTACATTTACACTCGTTTACATTTTAAAACAGAACATTTTATGAATAACTTCACTCGATAGTGGATCTTCAGCAAAAAAAAAAAAAGTATATATATATATATATATATATATATATATATATATATATATATATATATATATATATATATATAATTGCTTTATTTTGCTATACACTATTTTGCTCAGTATAAGGCATGCAAATGAGGTCAATGTATAAATAGCAGTGGTATCCCCGCTGTCCCTTTTCCACATAATTATTGAAACAAGCGCAAAGCATGTTTAGTGGCAACAGTCCTAATGAACCGCAAAGCTTCTTAAACAATAATTAAGAGTCCAGAGACTCTTTACCCTTGATCTGTCAATCAACACAGAGCATGAACTCAAAGTATTTCAATTTTCCCACTCAATATGAAGCATAATTTGAAGACATCAGTTGGCAAATGTATTTCAAGTCATACATAATCTGCAGAAGGATGCTTAATTTTGTCTAAACAAGATTGCTGACAGCATATACATCTCCCATGTTTTATTTAATCAAGGTTTTTAAATCTCATTCGCAACCCAGGCTCATTGGAAAAACATGCCAGGGGTGAAATTTCTGCAAAATAATATAACATTGCTTCTTGCACATTTCACAATGCTTCCAAAGAGAAATGTCCAGTGAGTGGTGCTAAAAGCATATTCAGTTGTATACAAAATAGATGAACATGAATCTAGCAGCTTTTGATTACGTTGGTTGATATATGTATCGTGGTAGTTTGGAAATGAAATGTCCAGTGAGCGACACTAAAAGGTGCTCTTTTGCATTTGGAAATAACTTACCACATACACTAAATCCTACCCTAAACTTAACGATAGTGTTAACAAAAGCAAACATGAAATAAAAACCCATTTACTAAAGCAACCATGCATTTTAGCTTGCTTCTGCAACCTTTATCCAAGCGCTTAGCATCACAAGTGCAATGCTGTACCAGGTGAGCTACCAAGCAAGTTTACTATGAAGCTGTTTATGTGATGCAAATGTCCAAATTTATTAGTTTACAAAGTTTAGAAAAAAAAAAAAAGAAAAAAAAAACATATATGTATGAAACATTCACAATAAAATCTATAACAGGCATTTAGAAAATAGGGTGAATTTTCATTACATGCAGAACAAAAAAATCAGAGGTCCTATAATGGGTTGCCTCTTTAGAGGGTCAACATTTCAGCTCTGCTGATGAATGATAAATGCTTCAGGTCATGGAAAGTCCACTGACAAGAAATCATCTTGCAGCCTTTGGAGGGCTACATGAGTAGGATAATTCACCACTTTAGAAGAACCATATGACCTCTGTAACCTCCAGGTGTTCACACTGATGTTGAAGGTAAAGACCAAACACAAACGCTTACATTTAATGGGGCACTGAAAAGGATCGATGACCTGTATGGTACATGGTAACAGCAAGAACATTTACTGAATGACATTTCAATTATTTTGAAATGTTTCATGACACCAAGATGTGAAAGATGGTGATTTTAATTGCTTCAACGGCATGCAACATAAAAGTATAGTAGTTGCTGTGTTAAACAAAAAAATGCAGATACATTCTGAAATCTTGCTCAAGAGATTTCCAGCAGTCAAATTTCTCTCACCATTGAGCAGGGAAGACAAGGAGTTCAAGCCTTCGCTGCATGCCTTCATTGCGTGGTCTGTTTGGGATCATTATCATGTTAGAAATTACACATTCAATTTCCAAACAGATCCGACTAGCCTGCAGTGCGAGTTGAAACTGGAGGTTCCACACAATTGCAAGTATCAATTGTAAGTTATTCTGAAGTGGTCACACATTGAGGTGATATTCAGCCTCCTGTCAAAATGCTAACTAGTCTTCTTTGACTAGCCCAGCACTTTACATTATGCATGGTACCAGTCTCACTGTGCTTTTTAATAATTCTGTGGAAAAAATCCAGCAAACAAGTAATATCCAAAGTCAACTGACCAGAGTTAGCCATTTCTCCATGTTTGCAGAGGACAGATCTTTCCTCTTGGTTATTTTCACCAAAGCCCACAAAATAACATCTGATAATAATACAGCTAACTCTGGCCACAGCGACTGACTGAATTATAGCCTTAGAATAATGAATGCAAACTCTGTATGACAGATTGACCAAAAGTGATGTCTGCACAATTTGGCATGTTTCGTAAGGGAAACAATTGAAACACCATATGCAATATCTTCAAAATATTTAACCTTAAATGCATACCTTGGGTCTTTAGTGACCCGGGACATCATGCTCTACCCTCCTCCTCGTTAATTTTTAAAGTTAGACATCAACCTTCTTGGTATTCCTCAATCAATTCATTATAAAGAACATAATAAGAAAAAAAACATAAAATTATAAAAGAATGCCTATTTTTGTATTCATTTTTTGTAAAAATTGTATAGGGTCGCAAACGACCCGAGGTGTGTATGAGTGTATGTATATTTTTTTCTGCACAACAATAATTGAATCTTAGATGACGGAATAAGTGCAATTCACCTTTATTCCACAAGGTGGCAATGTCTATTACACAATGCTTAAGTGACGACTCATTCAGACAGAAAACTAAATAATAAGAAAATCATGAAATGGCTCCGCGATTTACTGCAGAGCAAGCACTGAACGCAATCAAATATGACTGTAACTGTCACTGGATGGATCTGGTGAAGCTGTTAGCGATTGAAATATTGATTTTGAAGATGTTGAAAATTATATAGTTTTGAGAATACGTTTGAGATCGCGAATGGGCTCATATTTGTGACCTCAAACATAAAACTAGCCCATTATTTACTGAATTTACTGGGAAATGAGCTCTGACGAGGACAGTGATAATGGCATAAAACATCTGCTCAAACTGAGCCCTTTCAAGCTCCAAAAGGTAACAAAATATGCTTTCTTTTATTCTTCTGTAATTGTTACTCTAATATCAGAGGAGTGTTATACTATCGCGACAGGTAGAGATCCTTCCGTGTTAGATATAGATCCGGGTCGATAAAGACCCGAATATGTAAGAATGATTGGCGAAACGGTCATGCATTTAATGGTTAATACATTTTTAATAATATGTTTAAATAAAGGGCAACTATGTTGATTTTTTTTAGTCCGGACATCACTTTTGGCCACTACTGTATATTTTGTCTTTGAATTGAAAAAGATATGAAAATGTTCCTCGCCTGTGATTATGTATATATTTGGATATCTGCATATATTTGAATAATAATTATTAATTACATTTGACATTTATCTCAATGCTCTGCATAGGTACATAATTCTAAATAGGATTTTTTATTTATTTTTTTTTAATCAAAGACCATTATTTATAGCAGATGGAGTGTTTCACACGTACATTTAAGATCAAGTCTTTGAAGGTATAGCCTGGCTCAAGCATTAATCATGCATGCAGCAGCGTTTTGGTGTGAGGGGGTTGCAATCTTCCACATATACATGAATTTGGAGCTGTTCCAAGCAGGGGAAATTCTAATTTACCAAAAGCACCTTGGAAGCTGAAATGCACCCTTCTTCATGACAGGAACTACCTGCAGTTATGCTATTTTTTGAAAATTGGGGTGGAATTTTAAAAGGATTTGCTGTCACTATTAGTGTCAGAACTGGTAAAACATCTGAGATGAGATCCTCCCCCACTAAGGAAGAGATACGTGTGGAAAAATATTTCACTTCATGATCTTTAATTTACCATGAATGCACCACTACATTGTACAAGGTCAGCTCACATATAGTGAAGATTCAACAAAGGCCGGCCTTGAAATTATTAAAGAAATAATTGTCCTGACATTCTGAAAAGTTTTTATAGTTCTTGTGAATTTGATATAACAATACTGTTAAACAGTGGCAGAAATGGTGTGTGTGTTTTTTTGTTTTTTTTTCATGTTTTTGAAAGAAGTCTCTTATGCTGAACAAGGCTGTATCTATTTGATTCTGAATACAATAAAAACAGAAATAACGTAATATATTATTGCAATTTAAAATGGTAACACTATTTCGGTGATCCAGTTTACACAATTTTGTAATTTTGCAACTACGTCAACTACCATTCGTTATTAGAGTATTAGTAGTATTAGTAAAAAAAATAAAAAAAATTTACCTTATACTAAACAGTAGTGTAAATACAGTTTCATATCTCAATTTCAGTGTTTAAGTGATCTTACATTAAAGGGGACCTATTATGCCCCATTTTACAAGATGTAAAATAAGTCTCCGATGTCCCCAGAGTGTGTATGTGAAGTTTTAGCTCAAAATACCCCATAGAAAGTTTTTTATAGCATGTTAAAATTGCCACTTTTTGGGGTTGAGCAAAAATCCGCCATTTCAGTGTGTGCCCTTTAAATGCAAATGAGCTGCTGCACTCTGCCTAAGAGGGCGGGGCTTCAAGAGCTGATTCTCTGGTGTCAGGAGTCAGTTAGGAAGCACTATAATGTCAGAAACTGCGAATATATGCTGCATGGAATCGCTAAACAGGTATAGTTTAGTTCAATTACAGTTATAACATATTGTCTTCTTGTTTTTATCCACTATATTAGTACAAGCCTGTTGAACCGGACACTGTTAAACTTTACAGATGAGTTTTATGACGTTTATTGTACTTCACACAAAAGATGAAGCGTCCATTTTCACTCTAGAAAATCACAGTAAGAGCTTAATAAAACACAGTGCAAGTGTGCAATAAAAATTATCCATAAACTCTCTCTCTCCCTTGCATTATCATCAACATACACAACGTATTACACAGAAACATTTGTTACAACTAACAGTAAAGAAATATATAAAGACCTTATGCCTTTTCGGGTGGTGCTTAATAAACTGGTAAAATTTATATCCATAAATCAACTTCGATGAACTGTAATAAAGTGCGCTCACCTTCATTACTGCCATATCCAGTATCACTCTGGAGACTGTAAGCTGGATCACATTTACTGATCTATCCTTGAGTAACAAATTTTGGTAACACTTTACTTGAAGGGGTGTGCATAAGACTGACATGACACCTTCATAATCTTGACATGACACGTGTCATGAATATGAAGGAGGTTTTATGAATGTTTATGACAACTGTCATTAAGTGTCATTCGCTTAATTATGTCATTTTTAATGCAAAGATGACATTGTTTGAGATGTCCGAGTTATGACAACTTGACATAAACCAATACATCATAACCTGTCAGTGTCTTTGTCATGACAACTTGACATTAGCAAAACATCATAACCTGTCATAAACATGACATAGCAGATTAATTATCAAACTTAAAAAAAAAAAAACTACTTAGCTTTATGGGTTAACATTACATTACATTATTTTGGTAACACTTCAGTATAGGGAACACATATATAAACGATATATATGCATATACATATATAACTATGGCTTTTCCCTCAATAAACTCTTAATTTACTGCTTATTATAGTTAATTGTTAGGTTTAGGTATTGGGTAGGATTAAGAATGTAGAAAAAGATCATGCAGAATAAGGCATTAATATGTGCTTTATAAGTACTAATAAATAGCCAATATTTTAGCCATATGAATGCTAATAGTAATAAGCAACTAGTTAAAAGACCCTAAAATAAAGTGTTACCATTATTTTATAAGAGTGTCATCTTTTTTATGAAATTTGAAATTGTCTATTATCTGAGCTTCTGGTGGAGGAAACTTAAAAAAACAACAACAACAACAACAAAAAAACATGAAATGAAAAATAGTCATGACGCTGTTATAAAATTATTTGTCAGAGTATTGTCACTTAATGACATTTTAATGACAAGTTCAATTTGTACCACTGTACTTGAGCTCAAGATACATATTTATGACACTATTATAATGGCCTCATGACAGCCATTGTCAAAACCAACTACATGACAGTTTAATGTAATGTTAACCCATAAAGCTAAATAATGTCAAGTTGTCATGACAAAGACACTGACAGGTTATGATGTATTGGTTTATGTCAAGTTGTCATAACTCGGACATCTCAAACAATGTCATCTTTGCATTAAAAATGACATAACTGAGCGAATGACACTTAATGACAGTTGTCATAAACATTCATAAAACCTCCTTCATATTCATGACATGTGTCATGTCATGATTATGAAGGTGTCATGTCAGTCTTATGCACACCCCTTCAAGTAAAGTGTTACCCAAATTTTTAGCTCAACTTCTGATTTGTATTGTCCCTATTGACATTCGTTCACAAAGCAGTCCAGTGTGAAATGATTTGCGCAGAAATAAACAAATTTTGGTAGAGTTGAACACCTAAAATGCTTGGGAAACTTTCTTGTCAGAGCAATGGCGGACTGTACAACTGGCTGTAAACTCCTTCAGGGCAGTTCTATGTTAAAAAGGCAGTGGCTGTCAACATTCGTGGGCGGGGCATGTGACTAATGTGACATCACATTACCAGGGATCTGGAAACGGCTTGTTCTGAGACACTGCTTATGATTTATGGGGATTAAAAAAAAGGAGTGGTTGGACTTTTATCATTATAGGGTGGTTGTGTACACACACTGCCAACACACATTTATGTTCAAACACCATGCAAAAGTGAATTTTGCATTATAGGTCGCCTTTAACAAAATTAGCAAGATAATTAATTAGATGTTAAGGTTTTATTTAGTGGAATTAATATTTAAATAAAATTATGAATTTCAATTAAAAATGTTAATAAACCAAAAAAAAAAAAAAAATAGCAGTACATTAGTGGGTGTATATAATGAGTGCAAAAGAAAAATTGTTTATATAAAAAAAATATTTTGATTTGTGATTTCACTGAAACGGATAGTGAGCCATGCTGGAGCATCTGTCTGAGAGCTGCGTGGGGGAAAGAAAACATCCTTTCCCCCACGCAGCTCTTAGATCAGTGGTTCTCAACCTTTTTTGGGCCAATGCCCCCCTGTCCATTATCCAGGTCCTTTACCGCCCCCCAAACACCATTAGCCTACATCATGAATCCATTTTCCAAACCGTGTTTTTGTCTTATCCTGAATCACTATGACACACCTATAATAAGAGTTTGTATTGTATATTTACATTGGGACTATTAGACTGGTTCGAGTCGGCACCGCTGCGGAGTACAGAACAAGACGCCTGCAATTTTGATTATTTACCGCTAGAGCTCCAAAAGGTACGGACTGCAGCTTTCATAATTAAAAAGCATGTCACTGAAAGCCAAATAACAGATTTGATTTGACTGAACAGTGGCAGGCAGCCGGGATAAGCTGGAACTGGAACCTCCGAAATCTGACCTCATTTGGGGGATCCCCCTCTCATATAACACCAAAAGTGGTTTTGTGTTTTCCAACACATAAGCAACATATAAAGCAGTGGCTGTCAAACTTTTTTTTTAAAGAACGACCTTTTTTTTTTTTTTTTTTTAATTGACGCTACCAAGCCACGTCAAGTCAAGCATAAGAATACTAAAATATATAATATAAACAGAACAAGAATAAAAACTTGTAAGTAGCTATAAACAAGCCCAAACGAATTAATTTGAAGCGAAACTGAAAGTAAAAACCGGTGTTTTCAAGCAGCCTCTCTTGTTCGGCACGAATTCAAATGTTTCCATATTAGCAATGTATTTGGATGCTGAACTTTTATTTATTGTGTCAAATAGTATTTGTACTTCACTCCCGTTTCAATATCAACGAAAAAAAATCATCCTCTTCAAATCAAATGTATTTGTATCAAAAAAAAATTATTTGGCAGGACCAGTTTCGGCGGTGGTCACGCTGAACGGCACAGATAGGATACTACAGAGTATGTAAAATGAGCAGTGTAATTTTTTATATGTTTGGCTGACGGTATTTTATTTTGATAATGAACAGGCTGCGATGTCAAGTTTGCAGTGAATATGTTGAGTGCGCACGCGAGGCGCCGGCGCGATCACTTCGACTGTTTCCTTATACCAGCAGAAACAACTTAAATACTCCGTAATTTACAGATATGAGTAAGACATTATTGGATACTGCGAAGTTTACTTTTATACACTCACACTAAAAACAGAACATTGTGCTTTTGCAAAATAAAGAAAACAGGATGCGATTTTTGCCATCTCAGTTTCCTTTCCTTGAACTTGTTTGTGGAGCGCCGCGCCTCACAAAAATGAATCAAACTCAGCAGTATATAGGCTACTATTGGGTACAGTTTTTTTCTTTCGCTTTGTTAATCAATTAAGTCAAATATATTTTGTTTATTTATTCATTTTAGACTATGCTTTTATGAAAATGCCAACCCATTTTTTAAGTCTCGTGACACAGGGTTTGAAAACCTGTGATATAAAGAATACAATTATATAATTACATAAATTATAGACATATAAACTTGGATGACGATGTTTTCTGAAACTTAAGCGTGCAAGTCGCATGTTTTGCATTATGAAGGGAACTTGTGACTACAGAGAGAGCTATTCGTGTTGTTGGATATCGTTTTATTGAAATGCTGTGAGGAGACGCAGAAGAACTGATGAAATGGTTAAACGCGTATGCCCAGATACTGGCAGTCTCCACATGAACGCGCTCGCGCACAAAATAACTACGAGTTTAAACATCTGATTTCTATGTCGATGGCTGTTTGTCAGGCCTAATACATAATGCCATGGTGTTTTACACACAAATGGTCACTACATGCCAATGGTTTCCATCACCTTAACGCGCATTTGAACTAACGCAAAACTCAAGATAATCTGCGTCTGCCTATTGAATTTCTTTGATAATTCTGGACAGTAAAAACGACCATAGGCTGCTATACGGTCATTTCAGCGCTAATGTGTGCACTTAGGATTTATTACACATTTAGGAGAGTATTGCAAGAAGCTGCTTACATAAATCTTACTTTGGAAAAAAAAATACAATCATGATTTTCATTAAAAAATGATGTTATAATTATAGGCTTAAATACCTTGGTATCAGCTTAATGTTATCAATCAATTCAATTCAAATTTATTTGGTTTGTCATGATTAATTTGTGTCCATAATAAGTAAAATAAAAAAAAAATAAAAAAAAATCTTCTAACAAGAATAAACACATATGAACAATTAATAAATTATGAATGTATTATTATTTTTAACTAGCCTATCTTGAAATTATCCAAGCAAAGTTTTGCGCTCAGATGTGACGGCGAAATTACCTAAATGTGATTACAGAATATATTTCATTTAATTATCCATCAAATTGTCATTTTCTCCTTACAGTCTTGCGAGTTAACAATAATTCCCAGTAAATTACTTTGTGAACAAAGAAAACATTTTGGCATTAGGCATTAAAAATGTAAAAGTTTTACCTTACAAATAGAATTTAGTTTCACTCATTTTAAAATTCGTCACCAGAGTGAATGGGAACATGATTTATTGAAAATATTTGAAAATACAAGTGGTTCTTAAGTCAATACTTTTTTAATGGCTTGTCAACTTTCCATTCCTCTGCTGCGTGGTTCTAATCAGCGCTGGATTCAAGTCACCGGATTGTTGTCAGCGCGAAACACATTTTTGTGCACGTGAATTCTTGTCAGCGCTTAAGCGCTGGTCTATGACTGGAAAAATAATCGTTGCAAAAGAAACGATACATAGCCTAGCTTACATGTTGCGTTAAACTGGCAGATTTTAGAATGTTATAGGCAATTCTTTTGCAAGTAATTACACGTTTAATCTTGTCTTGCCTGGATCTTTGGTGTAAACTCGTGAACGCCCCCCAAGAACACCTGAACGCCCCCCTTTTAAAAATCTTGCTTCCAACGCCCCCTGTTGTTCTCTGACCGCCCCAGTTGAGAAACACTATCTTAGATGGATGCTCTAGCTTCCAGACTTTGGATACCGCTGTCGCTTTGCTGATAACAACCACACCAAAGACTCAGCATAAAATGAAAAATATCAAATTCCAGCTTAGGATTGCCACTTATTATAATGCACAAATTACATGAAAACACCAGCCTGACAATTGCTGATGTGGTGGAGACAAAAAAAAAAAAAAAAAAAAAAAAAAAACACCTACCGTAAATTATGCCTTTAGCAATAATTTTGAAACACATCACACATATTAACAACAAAATATTTCCTCAAATCTGAGGTTGGTAATTTCTGCGCCACTACACTCTAAAAAACACTGGGTTGTTTTTTTCTACCCAAACGCTGCATTGAGTCTGTTGAAAACTAATCCAAGTGGATAGGATATAGAGAACTTTGAAAACTGGCTACAGTGAGTTTTGGACATAGTGCTTTTAGTCTGTTTATTGGCATAAGAAAAAAAAAAGAAGCAAAATATGGTCAAATTTGTTTTCAGAAGCAGGTTATTAATTATTTAACTTTTAAAAAGCAATTTTGTTTAACTGTATAAAACTGCCCAGATAGTAAAATACACTCGGGCCAGTTCCGGTTAGATCCTCGCCTGCCGGAGACTTACCACTCAGCCCTTCTCACTCAGCTTCTGCCTGCCGCGATCAGGCCAGATGCCGGTGTACTCGCTGCCCGTTTCCGGTCCCAATCAGTCAGGCCTGATGCAAGGTGCGTTCATGCGGCCTCGTAATGTAATGTAGTTACGAGATTCTAGCTTGTAAAAAGCATTCACGTCCTCGTAGAGCTCGTAATTACAGCTTGTAAGCTGGGAGCTTTCTTTTTGATAGTGGTGCCATGGAAACGCATAATTCCCAGTCCAAGGACGTGAACAGCTCCGAATATAACGTCAGGTGTTGTCATTTCAAGAATCCGGTAAATACGAGGTGACGTGAACGCAGCAGCAGCATCCGTTACCTTGCCACAGTGGTGGACAGTAACAAAGTATTTTTACTAAGTTACTGTACTTAAGTATATTTTTCAAGTATCTGTACTTTACTCGAGTATTTTTATTTTGAGCAACTTACTTTTACTTCACTACATTCCAAAGCATAAGATCGTACTTTTTACTCTACTACATTTCATAAAACATATCGTTACTCCTTATTTTGAAATGAAGAAATCGTCACATTTCGGTGTCCGATTCGTGCACGAACTGATTCTTTTCAATCATCCTGTTAAATCGGTTCACAAATCACATCAACAATACATTCGTGTATTGGACTGATCGTATTGCAGCTGTTCTCGATTCAACAAATCACTGATTCAATGATCCGTTCAGAGGGACTCTCCAGTGAATGAATTTACAAGTCTGACTGAAAATTATCCAAGAACTGGAAGATTCTCTGAGTGCGCGCGACTGATGGTGAAAAGTAAGTCAGCCTACTAATGTTGAATTTTAGGATGAATAATTGTAACTGAAAATCATATTCAGGTTGTTTTTTAACTTAAATCTTGCTGTAAAGGGCGATATGTTTAAGCCCACTGAGATGCTTTAATGCGACACGTCCTCATGAGTCTACAGATCCTCGATTCAATCAGATCAAATCACATTTTAAAACTAACTTGCCGCTTCAAATAACAGTTCTATCGATTACATCGTTACGACACTAGGAGGCGACAAGTGACTGTTAAAATGTATTTGACATTAAACGATGCATTCAAAAGATTTGTTCAAAAACATTGATTCATTCAGTAATGAAACAATTTAAATAGTTATGAGTGAGTCATTAAATCATTCATTCAAACCTATTTTTTTTAATTAACCCTTCATTTTATGCTTTAGGATCTTGTTGGATTCTTAGAATCCTATTGGGCTTTCTGATATATTTTAATGGAATTTCACTTTGTCCTGTAGGATCTTACTGGATTCTTGGAATCCCATTGGACATTCATATATATTTTATTTATTAATTCAATATTTTTAAATAGACTGCAGCAATTAATATTTTGTCCTCTAGTAAATAATTATATGCAATTTTGTTTAGTTGTCTATTCAGAATCATGGGAGAATCATGATTTCTATTTGAAAGAAACAAATAAAAATCTTGATTCTCATTTTATCCAGAATCGTGCAACTCTAACACAAATTAAAATAACACATGAAAATTCATCTTCCTCGTTGCTGCAGCAATTTTTTTTTAAATGTTATGTATTTAGCCTTATGTTTTGTCTATTTTTATATTGTTTGTCAACACACATTACATAATATGTATCTGCATCCACTAATCTTCCTTCCATACTGACAAGTGCTGGCTATTTGACAATACATAATCATTCATAATTATTTTGAGCAATAGGATTATATAAAATATATAATATAAAATAAAATTGACCTATATAAAATTACAAAATAAACATTCATCAATCAGTACTTTTTTACTTAAGTACATAAAAAATAGTGAAAGTACTTTTGTATTTTCACTCAAGTAAAATTGAAAAGCAGCACTAAATACTTTCACTTAAGTCATATTTTATGATATGTATCTGTACTTTTAACCAAGTTCTTGATTTGTGTACTTCGTCCACCACTGCCTTGCCGACACTGCCATAGTAACTCTTTTAATTCTTGCCTATATTTTTGTTCATTCCTCTGTGTTCTTGCTTATTAATAAATGGTCACCTTTTGATTGTTGCCTGTGTTGTTATTCTAGTTGGCTAATTCTGTGTGTGATTTTAATTTTCAACGTATTTTGGAATTTTAAGCCAGCAATATAGTCATTCTTATCAATAATTGAGTTTAATAAAAGAATAATTTAAATAAAACAATTTTAATAAAAGTGTAGCGTCATCATATGAAATTGGAAAAATAATGATTGTTTATAACTCTCACTGTCTGTCATTGGTCAGCAAATAGTCACACCCAAAGTCACACACTGGTTTAGTCAATGTTGCTGTATTGAGTTGGTTGGGATGCACAAACCAAGGAAAAAAGGTTGCAATGTAAGCAGCTCCATGGTGATTAGTCAGAAAGTCATGCACCAGCAGAGCAACTGAATGGGAATGCTAACAGATTTCTCCAAGTTGTTACATATGTTTTAATAGTGAAAAGAGAGAGACTTCAGCTTTAAGAGTAAATATTTGAAAATTCAGTTGTTAAAGAGAATGTAGGAAGCTGCACACCATCCAGAATGAGTCATACAGTATTTGACCTACAGCTCACTTTTACAGACACACACATTTTCCTAATGCTAGCAAGATATCAGTTTTATAATAGAGCTAAGCAGGAAATTATGTACAGTGCTGCTACAGCTCATAAACGCATTCAAAATGTCCCTGTGCTAATGAACAGCTGTATGTGACTTGATTGTTATTCAAATGATGCCTTTGTAGACAACAACAATACGGACTGATTTATGATATTTACACACAATTTGATCTTACTTTGATTGTGTTTACAACTGCACTTCCATCTTTCAAAAGATGACATTTCACTAATTAACTTCATAAAACAGGAAATTACAAGTGGGAATATTCTGCTGGAGGGGGGTCGGGGTCGTATCACTTTCAGCAAGGTGGGAATGTGGGAACAATTATAAAATATATCTATATTTTCAGCAATGAACAAAGACACTGAAAATATAGATATACATTTTTTTACATTTGATAGCAAATTTTGGTGTCTTGGAAAATCTGCGCAGTTTGTAAGATTATTTTAAATCGTAGAGGAGAAACGTGAGATTTCTGTAGGCTAAACAAATGAGATATTACTCACCAAAAATCATACCTTTCACCTCAGCTCTCAAATCCCATTTAAAAAGATTGACAGACGCAATCACAGACAAGAGTCAATTATACTGCTTAACCTGTCATAAAGCTTTCTGAGGCAGAGGGGAGGACATTTCATGGAAAAACAACTTAAATTTCCACCTGTTCATCACACACAAGGCTATCAAATATCTTTTGAAGAATTAGAATACTGCATATAGACTAATATAAGCACACACTAAAGTGTGTTTGTAATTTTTTGGAACATGACAAAATTTTTTGCTCATTTTCAATATATGAAGAATAAAAGAAAGAAATGGTGGTGAGTAAATGACCACAGATGACTTGAGTGATGTTTACTTATTGCTATTTCACAAGTTTGTGTGCCCATATAAACTAAACGTAAAGGTGAACAGATTTGGCTTGTTGTCTGCTATAGAGTGGCTCAGAGAGGATATTCTACTGGAGCTCCGATTGCCGCCCTATGACACAGGAAAAATTGAACTAACAATGGGAAGAAGTAAGATGCTGGTTTTATACCTTGGTATTAACTGGAAGATTAGATGGGCGTAGTCCCTCACAGCAAAAGGACTCCACGGCGGATCGGCCACGGAGGTATCGTGGCTTCCAGAACGTATCTGTGAACGGACCCGTATCGGCGTCCACTTGTGCGCAGTGACGGATCCGCAACGAAGGTGGATCGCAGACCTGTTTGGGACCCGCAAATTGATACAACCGTTACAGTAAAGGCGCACGCGTCCGCGGATCCAACATGGGTCCTCTCAGGATCCACTGATTGACAGTAGAATTTACAGCGCTGCCCGGAGGCGGAGCTGATCCTCTCGCCGGCGCCAAAAGGAATGTGACAGTCTCGTGGGTTTGGCGACTTGAATGTGGATCCGCCTAGGAGTCTCCTGCTGTGTGGGGTCCTTCTGAAATTTACGTTTAATAGCTTCTCCTAGAGATTTAGGTAGTGCATGATTCTTATCCTTAGCTGCCTGTTTATGCAACTGTCACTTACATCAATTGTCAATTGTCACTGTTTTCGTAAAATCTTGCAAAACATTACACAGGAAGATCTTTGCTGTTAAGGCATTGCTGCCTGACGCACCTCCTCCGGTGCCTACATATTGGCAGCCGGGTACCAACGCTCATTGACGTGTCACCCCTTTAAACCTGGAATGCCTCCTGGTGGTGGGGCAGTGGCAAGGACGTCTCCCTGTCACCCCCTGCAGCAAGCCTCTGTGCTAGGTGGTGCCCAAACACGTGTCCTTCCTCTTTAGCCAGAGCCATCAGCCAGGTCTTTAAGGGCCTTCCGAAGGCTTGCACCAGACACTCCCAGATCCCTCATGAGGTGGATGGCTGACGTCCCTACAAAGCAGCGGCATCCCACCTCTACCGAGTAAATGCTGGTTCTCCATCCTGCCTCCCAGCACTAAGCCACAAGATCTGCATATTTCAGCCTGTTCCTCTCCCATGTGGCCTCCAACCCTGCCTCCCACAGAATGGTTAACTCAACAAGGATAACCGCTTTGGAGCTGCTGGACCAGATCACAATGTCTGGACGCAGGCTTGTGCTGGTGATCTCGGTGGGAAACTGGAGCTTCCTGCCAAAGTCAACTCTCATACTGCCGTCCTGGCTCAAGCGGGCTGATCTCTGTGGTACTCTCGGACTGGCACTTGTGCCCCCTCCCCTTCTTGAACAAACTGGATGTAAAGGTCTGTTGGTGCGGAGTGCCCTCTGTTCGCTTCCTGCCTCTGTCTGTCCAGGATCTCAGCCAGCCTTCTCAAGACCTGGTCATGCCGCCATCTGTAGCGGCCCTGGGAGAGTGCTGTCTTGTAGCCTGACAAGATGTGATGGAGTCTTACACCCAGGATGTTGCAAAGAGAGCAGCATTCCTCCTTGCCAAACCATAGGAGCAAGTTCCATGGACAAGGAAGAGTGTCATACATTGCCCTAATCAGAAAACTAAGCCTTGCCTGCGGGATCTTCCAGAGGTCTGACAAACTGATGTTTCTGGGAACCACACTCTCCCATGTTTCCCATGGCGTCCCTGAGCTACGGCCTTGACTTTCTGACAATCATTCTCCATTCTCATCACCTCTGCAATGACCAGCTCCTTCCTCTCATTCCTGCTCGCCTTAGACCAGAACTTTGGAACTTCTCCATGCCCAAGGCCTGCCCTTCCTGCTTGCACTCTGCCAAAGATCTCTTTTTGCTGCAGGCTGCTTATTGCCTGGTCAGCCTCCACCTGGGCTTTCCATTTGTGGCCAGTACGGATCTGGACATTGCCATTCCTCACTGACTGGTAAGTGTACTCCTTCATCTCCATCACAAGCCTGGATTTCTCCTGCTTGTAGCCCATGGTGATAGGCAACAAGCACAAAAAGATACAATTTATATAATTATGATAAATCACACCTGACCTCACAAGTAAACTAATTAATGATTACCTAATAAAAAATAAAAAATAAAAAAAAATCAAATCAAATCTCAACAGAAAAGTAGAAAGAAGAAAGAAAATTGTATCTTTCTGTGCTTGATGATTTTATTATTTTTTAAATTGATATAATTTTTAGTTTTAAATAGATATAATATTTAGGCTGTTCATTGTTTGGCTCCTTAATATGTTAAATAAATTATAGTGTTCCCTTTCAAAAGCTACACTCAATGCTGCCTTGATTTTTAAGCACTATGGGGAAAACATCCTTGTTTGACTGGTTGTGAACATGTGTGGCAAACACGCCAAAGAATTTGGCTTAAATAATGATGATGATGACGTCATTGGAATGCACACATCAGAGGCTATAAATAGACGTGAGACAGGTGCGCTCCTCAGGTTTTTTGTCTTCAGAACTGCATTGTGTCCGTGTGTGCGAACTCAAACTATCCCTTTCATTAGTAGTTAATTTTACTAGGCAGGAATAAAGCATTTTCATACATTCTTTCTCTTTACACAAAAAAAAGAGTTGAAAAAAAAAATGAAATCATGTTGAGTGAGTCCAATAAGAGATGTGTGCCGCCCTGCATTTGGCCCATCGCACAGGATGATCCACATGATTTTTGTGTATGGTGTCAAGAACACGCTTTGTCAGCCCTCAAGGAAGCAAAGTGTGAGCACTACGATTATTTCTCCATCAGAGTGCTCCGCTCCAGGCTTGCATTCTTTCGTGAAGCCTGCGCGTCCTCAATGTTTAAATCATGGGACTCGTGTGTCGATCTGGCTGGAGAGTGGGAGACTGGTCCATCCCTTTCTCTCACCCTTTCACAAGATCGGGAAGTCCTCACGTCCGCTTCTGAAGCGTGCTTCTTTAGACTGGGCTGAGGACGTTACTTCTCTTGACTGCTTCTGAGTGCTCCTCTTGTGACAACTGATCTTACGATGAGTTACTCGAGGTAGTCACTCGCGCTGTGGACAGTCTTCAGTTAGACTAGCCACAGGAACAAGAGACCCCCAGACGATCCAAGTTAGACAGATTGCTGTCGGGTGGCCAGGGGGAGGCGCCGGAAAGACGATCCATCAACTTCTTTCCTGATTTTCATCATGAACTCACTAAATCATGGAATAAGCCTTATGCTTCTCATGTCTTTGTGCCCACAACGTTGATCTATTCGACTATCATTGGTGCAAAGGGCTATACGATGATGCCCCAGGTTGAAGAGACCCCCACGTGCTATCTCTCCCCTGGCAGTGCATCATCACTCAAAAAGCCTGTGCTTCCCTCCAGACCATCCAGAATTACATCTACGCTGGTAGGGAAAGCTTTTCAGGTGGCAGGTCAGGCTGGTGCTGCCCTGCACACCATGGTGGCAGACCTGCTCAAAGAACTGGGCACGAGCGAGGGAAACGTCAGTGAGGAGGTGTTTGCTGAGCTGTGCCGTGCCGTGCCACAGACCTGTCTCTGCACGTGACCAAGCAGACGGCCCGTGCTATCGGCCGTTCCATTGCTTTGGAGAGACATCTGTGGCTAAACCTAACTGGCATCAAGGAGAAAGATGCCAAGATTCCTCCTTGATGCCCCTGTGTTGCCTTCCGGTGGGCGACTCAGTCCATACGGTCGTCAGTAGGTTCCGGAAGGCTAAAAAGCAAGAGGAGGCGTTTGATAAGTTCCTTCCCTGCCGTGCCCAAGGGTCAGGGCTGTCAGCCACCCAGCCCCAAACAGGTCCAGCTTCTCAGAAACGAGAAGCTCAGAAAAAGAGCATAGCGAGTCGTGCTCCCTCTCATAAAGATTGGTGACTGGCGCGCCTCGCTCTGCCATCTAAGAAGCTGGACCTGAGATCCCTGAACTCAGAAAAAAAGAACAGGTCCTGAAGCCTTTGCGCCCAGGACTGAGGGGGTGTGTCCCCCCAGACGGGGCATATAAAAAATTTACATCAAGAGCGAACTCCTTCCCGACACCCTCACACCGCTGTTTCATCCCCACCACCTCAGAAATATTAAATTTTCAGTTGACTCCTGCAGTTTTTCAAGACACAAAACATTTTACATTCCCTCATCAAGACATTGCGTCACAAGACACTGTGTTACTCATCGCTGTGTCACAGGACACTGCGTCACTTGACCTTGTGTCAAAATTAGTACTCCTTTCAGAGAAGTTGGCAGAGAAGTTGGCAGCATGGAAGCTACTGCCAAACATACCTCCTTGGGTCTTTAGAACTGTAGAAAAGGGCTACAGAATACAGTTTTAATGGTGTGGTATCCACTACCGTAAATCCGGATCACGCACACTTGCTGATACAAGAGCTGCAGACTCTTCTGGACAAAGAGGCCATAGAAAATGTTCCAATTCCAATTGGAACCTTCACGGCCTGAATCGTTCTATCAAGAGACTCAAATTTAAAATGTTGACAATCAAAATGATTGTGTCTCAAATTCAACACAAAGATTAGTTTGTCACGATCAACCTCAAGGACGCATATTTCCATATAGGAAATTCCATATTCTGCTACAACACAGGAAGTTCCTGAGGTTCGCTTTTGGGGGTGAAGCTTACCAATATTGGATTCTTCCATTCAACCTAGCCTTGCCACCCCGCACATACACGAAATGCATGTGTAACCCTGGTTTTTCCTGCTTTTACTTTCTCTTCTTACGACTCTCCACTGTTCACGCTATGGCGAGATTCATGTAAGTAACGCAAGATTTGACAGAGGCAGCGTCATTTCCCTTTAAATATGGCAGTGCGCTATTGTTTTGTGTGTGTGTGTGGGAGTCGATGTGTTGTGCTACTGCAGGTAGGCTTTAACCCTGTAAATGTATTATATTGACTCATTAGACTGCCGGTTTTGAACTGTTATGCCTGTCAACCTTTTTAGATGCCTCCGTTTCGGTTGAGACTTTGAGTGACTTAATGATGCGAGAACTGGTGAGTGTCATTGTTTGTATCATACGGTGCTAATGTTAGCGCTTTTGTGTATGGCATATGGATCTGTTAGCCGGTGCTGGCGCTGGCTGTGGTTGTTATTGTATTGATTCAGATTATATATATTATGTGCTTAATTATATCGATTTTATATGAACAATGCACTACTATTGACATTTATAGCAATATTGATGTTACTGATTATGAAATGGTTTACTATTTAATATTGAGATGTAGTTTGAAACTATTTATATGTTAATTATAGAGTACTCTTGTAGATTGTTGAATTATATTGCTATATGCAGGATAAATTTGAATCATGTACATGATAATGATGGAATATGATGATAATATGATGACATTATGATATTGTATGATTATGTGATTTATGTAAAGTGTTATTTATTGCTTGGTCCTGTTTACAGGCCAGGTTTTTTGTATCGATGGCGAGCTACTAGGCCCTGAACCAAAGACTGAGAGTGCAAGCATCTGCCGGTGTGGTAGGAGGCACTGCAGCTGCTCCCCTCACACACCCTCGCACACCATTATACACCTATATACCCTCGCACATCTTTATTACATATTTTCATGCACATTCATATTGCTTTATGGACTGATTTTTCCTGAACTTCTATGGATTGTCGGACTTTGTTCACTGTGTGAGTGGTATATGTACAGTTGCAGCACTTGAATCCTTGAATCAATGTATAAACTCTGAGAACACTTGAATTGCTCATTAATAATTTTGAACTCAATACTATCTATGTGTATATGTAAATATTGTAAATGTTGTCAACTTATTTCATTGTAATATACTTCACCATTGGGTACTACAATCTTGTGTCTGTCTCATTGAACACACCATTTTCCTCCCTGAGCTGAATTTAGTTCTTCTGATATTGGTCCATTATTTAAATCTACCATTTCAGTATTTATACACATTACACATGGATGCAACATTGGCTCCTATACAACTCCAGGGCATCCGCATTTTAAATTATATAGACAGCTGGCTCATACTGGCCCAAGTTACTAGCTCATACTAGCTTGCGTTACGACATCGACATATCGTTCTTGCTCATCTTCAAACTCTGGGGTTGAGACTCAATGCCAAGAAAAGCGTTCTCTCCCCAGCCCAGAGAACAATGTATTTAGGGGTTGTGTGGGACTCGGTCACTATACGTGTCAAGTCCATTTTAACTAGGCCAGTGGTTCCCAACCTTTTTTACACCAAGGCCCACCTCCTCTCTGAATCAACACTGCGAGGCCCACCAACCCCTCAGTTACTCCCCCCCCCCTTTTTTTTTATTTACAAAAATATTTGTATTCTAGTGTTATTACTTTTTAACCCCATTATTTTAAAGAAGAAAGTCAAGATAGATTTAAACCCTCAGTGTTCTTTTTTTAAACATACTTTGCAGACATTCTTACCAACTTAAAAGATTAGTCCACTTTTAAATAAACTTTTCCTGATAATTTAGTCACCCCCATGTCATCCAAGATGTTCATGTCTTTCTTTCATCAGTCGAAAAGAAATTAAGGTTTTTGAGGAAAACATTCCAGTTTTTTTCTCCATATAGTGGATTTCAACGGCTACCAACAGGTTGAAGGTCCAAATTGCAGTTTCAGTGCAGCTTGAAAGGGCTTTAAACGATATCAGACGAGGAATAAGGGTCTTATCTAGCGAAACGATCGGTCAACGTCGACTGACGAAAGAAAGACATGAACATCTTGGATGACATGTGGCTGAATAAATGATCAGGAAAAGTTTATTTAAAAGTGAACTAATCCTTTAAAACTACTTTGCTCAGTTATACAGTAACTTAAATAAGCACAAGTCAACCTGCCATACCAAACAAGACCACAGGGAGATGCCAGAGAACTGCCTTTAGATACTATAAGGATTCACTCAAAATTAATAAACAAACCAAAATACAAATGAATAATAAAAACTTTCTAAATGTGTGGGAACTCAGCAATCTAAAGGCGGGTCGATGTCATCAGTGAACAGTTCCTCTGTCAGAACAAGCAATCGTGGAGTGTCTGATGTCCGAGTGTACATAAACACCACTGATCCTCACAAATTTCTCCAACAGCAAGTTTGTGATGCGGCAGGCTGGTCCTCTCCGCACACGTTTATTAGATTCTATAGTTTGGATGTTCATGTTACTCCAGGCTCTTACATCCTTGAGTCGACATCTCAAGCTCATGTCGGTGTTATGTTGAGATTTGCCTGTTCTTCGGAGGTCATTTAAACAAATGAGATTTATATAAGAAGGAGGAAACAATGGAGTTTGAGACTCAATGTATGTCTTTTCCATGTACTGAACTCTTGTTATTTAACTGTGCCAAGGTAAATTCAATTTTTGAATCTAGGGCACCTTTAAAGAATTTAAAAATGTTTTATTTGAAGGTAAGCTAACTATGTTCTGTAGCATCTGCGCTATGTTGCTAAAACTATCTTTTGAATCTAACTGCAATTATTTTCCACATGCAGGTTCTAGGTTATACTAGGGCTGGGCGATATATTGCATGCGATTCTCACGCGCATTTCGTCAGTAAAGCCGGTTCCCTGATTACCGCTAAATCGCCATCACCTGCTTTCAAATGGAGCGCCTTTTAATAGACAAATCCGTAGTTCACGGAGAAGCCACGCAAAATCGCGTTCAGTATCGAAGATGAATCGACTTCGATACTGAACGCGATTTTGCGTGGCTTATCAGTGTATGTAGTGATGTAGTGAGCTTTTCTAAATTCACAATCAAGAACAATGCTGTGGTATAATGCTTCTGAGAAGTCATTAACAATACTCATTAAACCAGGAGATTGTGGGAAAAAAGCAGCAGAGTAAATGAAAAGTGAAAAAAAAAAAAAAAAAAATGAGAGAGTAGCTGCAGAGTGTCATTGCCTGAAGATAAAAACAAGCAAATGGATATTCTTTGGGTATATTAAAGCAGCCCCGCTCCAGACTATTTCAGCCCTTTAGGCAAATCTTAGTCCTCCCGAGTGTTTAGGTCTTCCTCTAAAGAAATATACTGGATTTATGGCTTTCACATGCCAAACACAGTTACATGCCAGACAGAAGTACAAAATCCCCCCCACCCCCCAATTTTTATCCCCACAACCAGAGCAGCATTTGTTTCCACAGGATTCTGCACAGAGGTTGTTGTGTGAGATGGCCAAAAACATAATCTCACATCACAGAATCTTGCCCTCAGTATAAACAAAAGTTTATGAACACCACCACCACAACAACAACACATCTCCCGTCCACTTCAGAAGCAAGGTAAGATACAGTTTGGAAGCACATTACACCTCTGTGAGAGGAATTCAAGTTCAGCGCCGCCCCAGGTATTAGGCCTGTCCTGTCTGATTGCAGTGGAACTAGCAGAGTAAGCACACTCATTCATCATCGACCTGTGACGAATGGAGGAACCAGCTTTCTCTGACAGCCAGCAGAGTAGCGTCCAGACACTTCCTCGTTCCTCAGGTTATCCACAGGCTTCACAAGCACTAAACACGGCTGCAGTGGAAAAATAATGGGCTACTCCATTTGAAAGCCATTTGCAGGTTGGTATGAGCTAAATGCTGTGAGCTGTCCTGAAGGACATTTCTCAGCCTGTGATAAACGCAAATGGTGGAGACAGAGAACTGTCTCTTGAACCCAAGGTTGTTGCGTTAAATTAAAAGTAGCATTTTCAATTCCTTGTAAATTACAATTTAACTTTAAAGGGGGTTAGTTCGCTTAAAAATTTAACCCCCGGTTTCACAGTCAAGGCTTAAGCCTAGTCCCAGACTAAAATGCATGTTTGAGCTGTCTTAAAGGGATTGTTCACCCAAAACTTAAAATTTGATGTTTATCTGCTTACCCCTAGGGCATCCAAGATGTAGGTGACTTTGTTTCTTCAATAGAACACAAATGATGATTTTTAACTCCAACCGTTGCAGTCTGTCAGTCGTATAATGCATGGCAATGGGAACTCCATCTATAAGAGAAAAAAAAAACATGCACAGGCCAATCCAAATTAAACCTTGCGGCTCGTGGCGACACATTGATGTCCTAAAACGATCGGTTTGTGCGAGAAACCGAACAGTATTTATATCATTTTTTACCTCTAATACTAATTGAACTAAGGTCTAATCCTAATTTAATCTAAGCCCTGTCTGTGAAACCAGGCCAACATTTTATCACCCTCATTTTGTTTAAAACCCTTAAGACTTTCATTCATATTCTGAACACAAATGAAGATATTTTTAATATTTTCTCAGCATATTGACCATACATTGAAAGTCCACGTTTTCAGCATTTTCAAGCTTCAAAAAGTCTGTAAAGACATTGTAACGGTAATCATATAAATTGAACGGTTTAATCCAAGTCTCCTTAAGAAACACAAATGCGTTATATGACGAACTGATTTAATTTAGGCTTTTTTCACATAAACATTGATCAACATACGATTTGTTTCAAAGATGAATGAAAGATATTTTTTTTCGACACAAGGGAGAGTAAATGATGACAAAATTCCCATTCATTAACTTTCCCTTTAATGCGCAACACAGACTGTTTGTGCATGAGTGATATCATATGGCATGTTAAGGAAAAGTGTGCTATAACTTCAGACTGGACTTGCTGGTGGGGAATTTAGAAGAGTTTCTGTTATTTGGGAAGTTATTTTGGAGGTTCTTTTTATTGAGAACATGCTGTTTGTTCCCTGCAGTCATTAAGTCTAACTAAGGTAGTGAAATACTGCAGTATTATATGCATTTTAGGGGGCAGTCCTTACAGGTGAAGACAATGCACTCAGGTCAAAAATTTAAACAAAGTATGCAAAGAATGTGAACTTGTATTAGGAGCCTGCCCAGAGTTTTACAAGCCCCAATTCAATCAGCATTATTTGTACCATCCAAATACCTCATAGAGATAAAGAGAAGTCCACAGATCGGGTCATTATGATCATAAACACTTGCCACAACTTCAAAGACTTGGGCACGGGCACCAAAACCATCACAAACAAAATTGCCTTAGGTACTATGCTTGTTTAACTACCAATGTGGAGTTCAGGAACTGGCAGAAACCTCCAGGAATGTTTGCTTAACATAACCATTCATCTGACATTATCATCTTCACCTTAAATGGCAAATACAATGTATATTACTTTTGTTTTGTTTTGTTTTTTCTTGTGATGTTATGGCAATAAATAGAATCAGCGAACCTTACAGATTCTTAAATCTGTAATCCCACAATAGCATGTTTTCCATGTAAAACATACTATTGTTTCCACAATAGTATGTTTTCCATGTAAAACATACTATTGTTTCCACAATAGTATGTTTTTAAAAAAAGATTTCAGCCTATGGTTTAATGAAGAGACGTTCAACATTGTAGACCTAGTTTATTGATTTATTTATTGTTTATTTTTATGAAAGTTAAGGTTCAACCAATAAAACTGACAATGTTGAACGTAAATATATTTTTATGTTCCTGAAAAACATAAAAAGATATTTAGAAAAATGTCTCAAAATGTGTGTGTGTGTGTGCGCGTGTGTTTTTGTGACATATCAGGACACAAATTTGTACAATGACATAGGTATTACAATGAGAGGGTGACTTATGAGGACATTACCCTATGTCCCCATTTTTCAAAAGGCTTATAAATCATACAGAATGAGAATTTTGAGAAAGTAAACAGTGCACAGTTTCCTGTGATGGGTAGGTTTAGGGGTAGGGTTGGTGTAGGGAGATAGAAAATACGATTTGTACAGTATAAAAAACATTACGCCTATGGAATGTCCCCACAATTCACAAAAACAAACCTGTGTGTGTGTGTGTGTGTGTGTGTGTGTGTGTGCATGTATGTGTGTGTGTGTCACGGTTCATGGGTTCACTTACTCGCCCTCGTGTGGTTGTGGTGTGTGTGGCCGACCGTGTGCAGCAGGAGATCTATTCACTGGATTTACCTCCCACTCTTAACGGACTGATTGAGCTCGCGCTGCGAGTGGATGGCCGTTTGCACGAACGCGCTGAACGCAGGAGGCCTGTGGCGCGTCTCGAAGAACTGGATGCTGCGGGGGTCAGCAGTGAGCACACGGTCGGTCCCCCGTTCGATCACGAGCCCATGCAGGTGGGGAGAGCTCGGCTCTCCCGGGAGGAGAGGACACACCGGAAGGAGAAAGGACTCTGTCTGTACTGTGGTGGAGCTGGACACTCTCTTAAGGACTGCCCGGTAAAAGGCAAAGTCCGGCAGTAGGACCGAGGTTACTGTCGGGCGGTCTAGCCTTGGATAAATCCTCGTCTGCGACGCTCCTCCCGGTGAGACTGCAATGGGTATCTGGACATCACACCTGCCAGGCCCTGGTCGACTCGGGCGCGGAGGGAAGCATAATGGACTTTGAGCTGGCCACTCGGTTGCACATTCCCATTCGCCCGTTGGATCACGCCATATCTGTTGTTGCCCTCAACGGACAGAAACTACCCACCATCACATACGCCACGGAACCCGTTACTGCCATAATTTCCGGTAATCGCACTGAACTATTGTCATTTTACCTCTCCAGATCCGTTCACCATCCTATCGTCCTGGGACATCCGTGGCTGGTGAAGCACAAGCCCAGGATTGAGTGGGGCCAGGGATCCGTGGTGGAGTGGAGCCAACACTGTCATGCGTCTTGTTTGTTGTCTGCTTGTTCGTCTGTGTCTCGTTCTGTGTTGCAGGAGAAGTGCGTTTTTCATGCACAGTCTGTTCCATTTTTGGGGTACATCGTGTCGTCCGAGGGGGGTGCGCATGGATCCTGACAAGGTTAAGGCTGTGGTGGATTGGCCAATTCCAGATTCCCGCAAGGCCCTGCAGAGGTTTCTGGGCTTTGCCAATTTTTACCGGTGTTTTATTCGCAATTTCAGCCAACTAGCCGCTCCTCTGACTGCCTTAACCTCCCCCGCAATAGCGTTCAGGTGGTCGGATGCAGCTGAGGCTGCATTCTCCAACCTCAAAAGCCGCTTCGTTTCGGCTCCCATTCTTGTCGCCCCTGATCCTTCACGTCAGTTTGTGGTGGAGGTTGATGTGTCAGAGGTGGGGGGTAGGTGCAGTTCTATCCCAGCGCTCCGCAGCGGACGATAAGATGCATCCTTGCTCGTTTTTTTCACATCGTTTAACTGCTGCCAAACGTAATTACGACATTGGTAACAGGGAGCTGCTGGCGGTCAAATTAGCTTTGGAAGAGTGGCGTCACTGGTTGGAGGGTTCGGGGGTACCTTTCATCGTCTGGACTGATCATAAGAACCTTGAGTATATTAGATCCGCTAAACGACTTAACTCTAGGCAGGCTCGGAAGAAGCCTGAAGGGGTAACGCCTCCGCCCGGGTGCCCACCGAGTCGGTTATTTGTGCCAGAGGGGTTGCGTTCAGACGTTATCCGATGGGGCCACGATTCCAATCTGGCTTGTCATCCAGGGGTTAGTCGCACCAACTTTTTGGTCATCAACGATTTTGGTGGCCCTGCATGGCTCGCGATGTTCACAATTTTGTTTTGGCTTGCTCTGTCTGCGCTCGTGGTAAGGCTTCTAATCGTCCCCCTGAGGGACTCCTTCAGCCGCTGTCTGTCCCTTCGAGACCCTGGTCCCACATAGCGCTAGATTTCGTCACAGGCCTCCCTCCTTCACAGGGCAATACGGTGATTTTGACCGTAGTGGACCGATTCTCGAAGGCGGCGCATTTCATCCCCTTGCCCAAATTACCCACTGCCAAGGAGACAGCGGTTACTGTCATTAATCACGTCTTCCGTATCCATGGCCTCCCAACCAGGATTTGGAGAGAATGTTGCGATGTCGGGTTGCTCAGAATCCTTCCTCCTGGAGTCAGCAGCTTCCTTGGGTGGAGTACGCGCACAACTCGTTACCAGTGTGGGCTACGGGCCTGTCGGCTTTTCAGTGTAGTCTAGGTTACCAGCCAACTGCCTTTCCCAGTCTGGAATCCGAAGTCGCGGTCCCCTCCGCTCACGCCTTCGTCCAGAGGTGTCGTCACACGTGGAGAAGAGCCCGAGAGACTCTCCTTCAGGTGGGGGCGCGCACCAAGGCCCAGGCCGATCGCCACCGGCTGAAGCCTCCCGTATACGTCGTTGGTCAAAAAGTGTGGCTTTCTTCCAAGAACATTCCGCTCCGCTCCGTGAGTAACAAATTAGCACCCAAATTCTGCTTATTCGGTCCGTCGTATTTTGGATGCTAGGCGAAGGGGACGCGGATTCCAGTACTTGGTGGACTGGGAAGGTTACGGTCCAGAGGAGAGGAGTTGGGTTCCTGCCAGGGACATCCTGGATCACTCTCTTATTGATGAATATCGTCAACAGGTAGGCTCTCCTGGGAGCGCCAGGAGGCGCTCGTAGGAGAGGGGGTACTGTCACGGTTCATGGGTTCACTTACTCGCCCTCGTGTGGTTGTGGTGTGTGTTGCACTGAGTGAGTGATTGTGTGGGCGTCACCCACCTGTCAGATTGTGATGTGCTGCCAGCCGTGTCTTGTTCAGTGTTTGCTATTTAATGTGTGTGTCTACATGGTGTCTTTGTCAGTTCGTTGCAGGCTGTCCCGCTGCCGTGTTTCTGTGTTTCACCTCCTGTTATCCTGGGGTTCTGGATCTCCGTCTTGTGCCCACGTCTGGGTTGGATTATCCCTTGGCTTCTGATACCCATTGCAGCCCTGCGCCAACCGATTCCTCTGTTTCGGCGTCAGCTCGTCTTTGTGACTGCAACTACTGTCCTTTTTGGAGTGAAGTTATTGTACAGCGTATTCTGTCAATAAATCCGGTTTTACTTGCACTTGGATCCTCTCTCTGTGTTCATTCCCTGACAGTGTGCTTATTTATATGATTTATAAGGACACAAATTTGTATAATGACATGGGTATTAAACTGGTATTACCTTAAATAATGACAGAATGTTCATTTTGTGGTGAACAATTACTCTTTCAAAAACCTATTGGTTGCGTGCCTTAATGTAAAAATAAAAACAAATGTTTTATGACACCGTCCCTGTGGAACCATTCATCACCCACATAAAATGCAGCTGACAAGAATGCTTTCATAACCGCTCTTGATAATGGCTGACCTTACAGCTAAATCTGATTTTGCTTTGATTGTGTGGGTGGCAGAAATGTTTTGTGTACATTCTTCACAGACAGAGAGGTATACTTTACAGTATAATCAATCTATACCTATGAACATAGAGTCAGAGTACACCGTCATATATGGCTATAACATGTTATATAGCCAATAACACACTCTCACACGTTTATTTTTTAATATTTTGGGAGAAGTAAAATTATGTGGTTTCAACAACCAGATGCATTTACATTTGTCCAGTTTCATCAGGGACCAGGACCACCTCCTCAAGTGGTTTGAATGATCATATTTAAATCCGTCTCGAAAGCATTTCCGAGGACATTTACACCTGGGGTCTCATTTATAAAACTGTGTGTAGAAGAGGAAAGTCAACTGCGCCATCTCCTGGACACTTTTAGGCATTCAGGTTAACAAGCATCCAGGCCACCATAGTTATCATGCACTGATCACGCGAAGGGACAGCCAATCAAACCACCGCATTGTAGGGTGACTGTTCAAATAGAACCATTAGTTTCGTTTTTGCTCAGTCAGTAAGAGATGGTTCGTGTGTTGTTTTTCTGCTGATTCCTGTCGAAGTTGTGTGCGTTAATGACTAAAAGTAAGTGTTTATTCATCTTGTATAGTGTTGTTAATGTTGATTAAGATTATTTGTCGAGTTGTTTATAAAAGTAGACGGATGCGCGGAAGACCCGCGGTCTGCATTAGCGATCGTTTATGTAAACATTAAGCACTCTAAACCAAATATGTGTATGTAGAAAGATAATAATTCAAGTCATTAATGCGATTGTGAGATATTTCCGCCTAATTTAAAAAGTAGTTAATTCAAAAGTGTGTTAATTTGTCAAACTTATACTTAATGTATACATTCATTTATATGCTGTTCAGTTTCGAAAGCTTATATGCTTAAGGATGCACATTATATATGTATATTGCATTACAGTGCTGCTTACAGTTTACATCTAATGATGTTATCTGATAGTTACACGTGATAATCTTATCCTGTTTGTTCCAAATCACTTAATTTATGTAATTTTATTTTTCCTTTCCTTTGTTTAGACCACACTTACAACTATACACAACCATGCTCAAGATTGTATACCAATGTAATCTGTGAACTTGAAGAACATTAAAGTAACCTAACTGGACTTCCTGTCTCCGTGTCCTTACCAACACTCCATGGCGATGACCAAGTTAACCTAAGAACTAGCACACCTTCCCTACACTGTGCGTATATTTCATCCTAAAAGTGTACTTACACACAAAAGCTATATTCTGCGTACGCACAAAAAAAATCAGATTTATAAAACCATGCGTATGCCAGATCCTTTATGAATCCCAGTCAGCGGAAGATTGTGCGTACGTACATCTCCACCCTGTCTCCTGAGCTTACGACGCCTAGTTTTACTATGCATAACCTCATCCTCACATAATTTCCATGCATGTTCCCATCCACATGACACCATTGTTAACATTTGTGCCATACACATTACATTGCTAAAAATCATCCAATATTCTTATGTTTTAGAATAAATATATCAAAATATGCATAAAAACAAAATAGTTTTGTGCGTACAGACGCTTTATAAATGCATTTATAAAGCCTGCGTACACACAAAACGGGGCTGGAAACGTGCGTACGTGATATGAATTCAGATAGTAGATGTGCTACTTTCGATCACTTTTCCAGTGACACGCTGTTTTAATGACAGCGAGAATGAAGATCAGTGATGCACACTTAACTTCGATATTATGGAAGACACTGCTGGATTCGGTGGTTGAATGGCCGTTGTCCAGTTTGAATAGTTCCAATGATAGCTTACTGTATAATCGCAGCTGCAGGAGGTGTTGATATTAAGGATCTTCAAACAATTACCATTTGAAGGATATAATATGAGGAAAACGGTAAGATTTGCATGTTTTCTTTTTTAAATCTTTGTCAGTGTTTTCTTTCTAAAATACTTGTCAGTGACGCGCCGAGACAGAAGATTACACTGCAATAAATAAGTAGGCCTATCTGTTTCCACTAAAAATAGCCTATAAACTTCCTAAAAGATATGTTCACCTTATCAGCAAAACTGCATAAATTTGATTCGAATTGTTTAAAACTATTAAAATACTATTTGGCCAGTGGAAATGAATGAATCAGCTCTATTCTAAAACCTTTGTCTTGAGTATTTTATATAATTTTGTTTTTATGGATATTTTGATATATTTATTCTAAAACATAAAGAGGATATTGGATGATCTTTATCAATATAATGTGTGGCACAAATGGCATTTATAGTCCATATCTAATATTTTCCATTGTCTTGTACCTTTGATGGCATTAACCATGGTGTCACGTGGATGGGAATATGTGGAAATGATATGCAGATGAGGTTATGCATAGTAAAACTAGGCGTCGTAGGCTCCATATATGGTGATTTCGGGGAGGAGACAGGGTGGAGATGCATGTATGCACAAGCTTCCGTTGACTGGGATTTATAAAAGGATTTGTACGCAGATTCTGCGTACGCATGGTTTTATAAATCTTACTTGATAGGCGTGGTATATGCCGGAAAGTAGCGATCGACGTCATTCTCGCGTGAAGAAAAAAATGACAGTAAACAACAATGGAGGACATACAGCAACTTTGTTTGAGCAAAGGCTGAATGCTGCAAGGAAAAACAGCCGAAAAATACACATTGTGTTGCAATGGTATTGTGTTATCATTCCCCTTGTAGCATGCGCAAGTGTACATTCTCTGTCAACCAATCAACGTTCTGCAGTGAGTGTAGCTCCAGCCTTTTGATACCAGTACTATTGGTACAATTGTGCTAGGTAATTCAACAGAAGGGTACCAAAAAGGTGGTAGGTTACGGTTCGGAATTAGGGTACCATTCACAATTTCTGACAATGGATAAGGCAAAAATTGTGTACCTTACTGAACTGTACTGAACCTTACTGCTCGGTGGAAATGAGCCTTTAGAAAAAGCTCAGAATACAGCTGCTAAAAAGCTGATAAGTACTCATTAACACTTAAAAAGCAAAAGTTCACCACTTGCTTATGTTTCCCATGAAAGAAATATTATTTAATATATAAATTGCTCAAGTGCCAGTAGATTAGCCATGTTGAAATGAATAGAAATGGGCTTTCATCTTCTGACTTAATTACATATCACATCCCTCTTAAAACTCCCACATGGTTGATTTACAAAAGGCTCACAGATAGAGTAAATACTTCACATTTGACAAACAATGTTCTGAACTGTGGCTCAGGCCTCAATGGGATAATGTGTAATCATTGAAGATCATTTCAAGATGTTGTGACACAGAAACACTGCAAGATTTCAAAACACAAACCAAACCAAAAAGTGAGGCCTCAGACCTTAGATTACAGACCACCAACAGTCCAGCTGACACAAGTACTTTCTATTACTTTTTAAGATTTTTATCATTCTTTTACAGTTACAAGAACGTTTTTTTTTTTACTTTACTGTACTACTGTACTACATTAGTTGTGTGCGTTAATGACCAAAAGTAAGTGTTTATTCATCTTGTATAGTGTTGTTAATGTTGATTAAGATTATTTGTCGAGTTGTTTATAAAAGTAGACGGATGCGCGGAAGACCCGCGGTCTGCATTAGCGATCGTTTATGTAAACATTAAGCACTCTAAACCAAATATGTGTATGTAGAAAGATAATAATTCAAGTCATTAATGCGATTGTGAGATATTTCCGCCTAATTTAAAAAGTAGTTAATTCAGAAGTGTGGTTAATTTGTCAAACTTATACTTAATGTATACATTCATTTATATGCTGTTCAGTTTCGAAAGCTTATATGCTTAAGGATGCACATTATATATGTATATTGCATTACAGTGCTGCTTACAGTTTACATCTAATGATGTTATCTGATAGTTACACGTGATAATCTTATCCTGTTTGTTCCAAATCACTTAATTTAATTTAATTAATTAAGTAATTTTATTTTATATAGCACACCTTCCCTACACTGTGCGTAGATTTCATCCTAAAAGTGTACTTACACACAAAAGCTATATTCTGCGTACGCACAAAAAAAAGTACAGTAGTACTTTACTGTACTACTGTACTACATTACTTTTGAACAGGCAGAAATCACAGAGGCAGTTTACATTGTTATAAAAATAAATTTCATGTTGGTATAAATGGCATGGAAAAAAACAGTGGTTTGTCACTTATCTTCGTTTCTAAGTGGGCATTTCTTGGCAGAATAAGCTGCAGTGTAGATCACAGTCAAATATTTGTTAACATGTGACTAACAGAGATCCTACCAAGGACAAAGTGTTTGGGGGAGCTTTGCAAATGATATGATGTATCTTCTGAACAAGGTTGCTCATTCACACTCATCCATCTGACTGCCATTCATCTAACTGTCACAAGACTTTATCATGCAGCACAGCTGGTAATTGGCAATATGTCTGAACTGCCCAATTAGGGAAAGCGGGAGAGGTCTGGTATGGAATTTTTTTTGATTACCTGTAGGGCATCGCTCGACAGAACTTACCAATGACTTTATCAATGAACAACATGATTGAACAAAGCTTCATTTGGTCCAAAAGATCCATTTCCTGACAGGAAACACCTAGCCTTAACAGAAGTGATGACGTGACTTCTTTTAACAAAGGACTCTGTCTAAAGGACTTCTTAGCTCATCAGCAATAAACTAATCAGAACCCATCACGTGGATCTGATCACATTAAATCTATTGATTCTCTCACAAAACCCTCTTGTATTATCGGACGGAACAGGAAAAGACCCATCAATGGATTTAAAGACGAATCTGTCCTATCAATACCTCCCTTGTGTGAGCAATCCATCCTGACCCGGTCACTCGTGATTCCGGTCAAAGTTTAAACTATGCTTAAGGACTCAATCTTGAATCTCAAAAGGGACAATTGTCGATTACTTAAAGTATTAACTATATCCAGAATAACATTTGCTATGATGTGATTACTAACATGTTGGAGTCAATGCCGTATATGTTTGTATTCCCGTATGCCTCTTCTCTCTCTGGTAATCATTGTTTTAATTAGGTCAGTCTAATAATATGTGTGTAAGAAGTGTGTCATGTTTGAGTTCTAAATGCAGAATTTATAATTCTCTGTAATTCTGTGTGAATGAAACATTGAAATTCAGTATCAGGAAAATATTAAGAAACATTATAAAGTTTTTAATAAAACAGGAGAATGTTCCACAGATATCACGCGATGTGATCAATAGACAATAGACGAGGCGTGTCTAATCTCCGTAGCAACGTCTCATTGGAGGATCGCTCCTTTAAAACTATGCTGTCCAAACAAGTCAGAAAAAGTCAGAAGTCGGTCAGAAATCGCTCGAAATCGGTCAGAAGCCGGACTGAAGCACAGTCGTTGAAGCCCGGTAGCCGAAGCACCGCTACTTTGACCACGGCGGAAAAGTCGCATGGGTCATTGATAACTGATTGACCGGGGCTGATTTTCCATCTAACACCCGACTTCAACCACGAGCTGCGCCGCTGATCATTCGACAGCCGTCACATCCAGACTCCAAAACACTTTGTGAAATATCTGACCAAAGTCTCCCAAGAAGAGAGCCGCTCAAGCCAGACGCTCAGAACAGTTGCACCAGCCAGCAACATCCTTCAAAGCTTCCGCGCAACCCACAGGGCTTTCCCGAGAAGACGTCACCTGAAAGACAGCCAATCCAGAACGGGATTCCGCTGTACACGAGTCACGGAACAACCCGATTACCTCAGCTGTCAGAGCAAACGCAGGTACAAGCAAACTTCTCTCTCTCTTGCTGGAAACTGGTGAAACTCCTTTAAACCTAAAGAATCAAGCCAAAGCTCTGCTTTTGTGATTTTCCTCAGGTTATGAGTTAAGTTAGCACTGAACTTGGGACTTTTCATAACTCATCAACTCCGCGAATGTGTGTGCATGTATGTATGTGTGTGTGTGTGTGTGTGTGTTTAGCCTTAGGTTCCTGTAATCATTAGAAGTAGTCAATAAATCTTGTTTTGATTTTCACATATACGAGTTTCTTGTGCTGTGTGTCAAATTACTGCCTTAAACGTAAAAGATCAAGTTACCTCTTGCTTATAATATAATAATTACAATAATAACAATAATCATAATAAAATATTGTTACTGTTGGCCGCAGAATAATATTTTATCCAGAATTGGTAAAATACTCTAACCTCAATTTTCGCTGGACGAATAATTGATGAAGTGTTAAATATTAATTCTGAATCATTTACAGTGAATCATTTACAGTTGATTCAATTCTTATTCCCTGTAACAATTAAATTGAGCTAATAAATAGGCTAAGTCCTTACATACCTCATTTCCTTCCCATTCAAGAATTCAAATTTGAATGTACCTTTCAACCACTGCTGCACTGAATGTGTACATGATTGTAACAAAGTTCGTAAACACGGGAAGATGGAGGCGGGAACAGGCGAACGTTGAACACAACTTTAATTCAAAATAAACAAATACAAAACGAAAGTAATGCCGGCAGACCCTCGCGGACGTCTGCAGGCCACACAAACATAATAAAACATAAAATAAAGTCCAGGCCTGGTCCTCTCTCGTCCTTCACTGTCGTCGCTCCTCCTTTTATGCTTCCGGAGCTCCTCCGTGAGAGACTCAAGGCCGGTGCACCTCACCGGTGAAGCTCATCATCTCTCGCGTCACCGGCCTCGTGCCGTTCCCCCACGGCTCTTGCCCGCCCTGCTTGCCACATACCCCCATTGCCCCTCGCAGGCCAGGGTGTACCCCCGAGACAGTGCTTAATCCCCCCCCGGGGCCTGTCTCGGCGGCCGCAGCACCTGGGGGTAAGGACAGATGAGACGAGAGAAAGGAGACAGAAGCACAGGGAGCGACAGAACGAGAGAGGGAAGAGAGGAAAAAGAGAGAAAAAAAAATTCTTGGTCCAGTTCCAGGACACACCGCCGCTCAGTCCTCAGCCAGCCGAGAGGCTCTTCCTCGCGGTGCCATGCGATGGTACTGGACACTCGGTGGATGCCCTGATCCTCCTCCGCCCCCTGGCGGCTGGTGATGGCTCCTCCAACTGAGGGCAGCTGGCAACGAGTCCGCCATCCCCTGCTCCTCCCCTTCATGGCGGACGGTAGCAGGCTCCGGCCCACGGTGGACGGCGGCGACTCCTCCGCTCCCTCCTGGACGGCAGCCACCCCACCTCGTCCTAGGAGCACGACATCGAGCTCTCTGTCCCACCTGTCACTAGGCTCCAGCACCACCGCCTCGGGCAGCCTCTCACAGTCTTCGCTCCCGCGCTGCCCGACCTCCGCAGCACCGCAATCCCCCTCAGCGGCGAGGGCTCTTTGACAGCATGTCCCTCCTTCCTCCCGGGTTTCGGCACCAATGTAACACAGTTCGTAAATATGGGAAGAAGGAAGTAGAAACCGGCGAACGTTGAACACAACTTTAATTCAAAATAAACAAATGCAAAATGAAAGTAATGCCGGCAGACCCTCACGGACGTCTGTCGGCCACACAAACATAATAAAACATAAAATAAAGTCCAGGCCTGGTCCTCTCTCGTCCTTCACTGTCGTCGCTCCTCCTTTTATGCTTCCAGAGCTCCTCCGTGAGAGACTCAAGGCCAGTGCGCCTCGCAGGTGAAGCTCATCATCTCTCGCGTCACTGGCCTCACACCGTTCCCTCACGGCTCTCGCCCGCCCTGCTCACCACAATGATGGATTAGACAGCATTTTAAATGATTGTTTTATGATAGCTGTAATGCTCTCCACTCTACATTTTTTTGCATTACTTTGTATATTGTTCTTCCGCTTCAGTGTCCCCTACCGCAGTGGTTAGGACTCTCACAAATATGATGGTGCTCGCTTAAAATTTTGCCATGGTTACAATCAAGGAATCCTTTTTGGATCTATACTAACAAAAATATTGTAACCCGGTTTCCTGAGAAGGGAATGAGTTGCTGCATCATGATGTTGTTGTCACAGTTCCCTTGTCTCCCGGACTCCATTGCCCATGATCCTCTTGTCTCCACACCTGCACTCACTTCCCTCGTCATCTCCCCATCATCACGGATCACCTGCACCTGGACTTCCTCATCACTCCCTATATAATGGACTCACTTCCTTCACTCCCTGTCCATTCTTGATGTTGTTGCTATGTTGTATGATATTCCTGGTTTATTATTAAAGCCTATCATTTGTGGATCTCCATACTCGCCTCCTCTATCCTGCATACACCACCTGTAACAGAAGAACGGACCTAACCTCTAGAGATCCACTAAACAAGATGGGCCTATTTGTTGTCTCCCAGGCTCCTGCTCCTCCCGTGCCTTCCACACCAATGTCGGCTGCAGATCATCTCATTGGGCTCCTGCAGGACGGACGTTTGCTGGAGAGGTATGTGGAGGAGTTTGTCGAGTTAGCTTTTCTGACGAATTGGTCAGATGCTTGCTTAAACGCCCTTTTTCTGGAGGGGCTGGACGAGAGCACAATGCGTTTTGATGAACTTGACGATTATGTTTCCTTAAACGATACTATTAATCTGATTTTGTATTTAAATGGTTCTGAGTTCGTTGTCGAAGAGGTTCCGGATATTACGTGCTTATCTCGTCCAGTCCTCCCAGAAATACGGGCGGCCTGGCCAGTTCGTCAGTCTCCATCTTCCTCCATATACCCCTCCAGTGAACTTTTCCCCTATGTCCTGCCGGGGTCACTACCTTCTGCTGAGTCTGGGCGGCTAATACCCGTGGGTGGGGAACTCCTGGGCGGGGTTTCGGGATCGCCAGAGCGATGGAGGCCCACGTCTCCAGACCCACCATGGCCGCCCTGGAGACCTCCGTGTCCGTGCTACGTTGTATGATATTCCTGGTTTATTATTAAAGCCTATCATTTGTGGATCGCCGTACTCTCCTCATCTCTCCTGCATACACCACCTGTAACAGTTGTCACTATGGGAACGCTTCTGCTTGAGTCAGTGTCTGAAGCACGTGTGGAAACACACCAATTTCTCTATCATTCCTCATTTTACCCATGTACGTGTGACTTGTGTGTATGTAAGTGTTTGTTAGTTTAGTTATGTGTTCGTGATTTAGTTAATAAAACTTGTGCACAATACATATTTGGTTCTGACTCTCTGTCTGCAATAAATTGTCTCTTAAATTATCAGATCTTATTACCAGCTCTAAGCACTGTAAATGCTAAGAAAAAAAATATTTTTCTGTGGCCATGAAAAATACCATTGTAACGTAGTTCGTAGATGTGGGAAGAAGGAGGTGGGAACCGGCGAACATTCAAACAATAATCTTTAATAAAATAAACAAAGAACAAAACGAAAGTAATGCCGGCAGACCCTCGCGGACATCTGCCAGCCACACAAACATAATAAAACACAAAATAAAGTCCAGGCTTGGTCCTCTCTCGTCCTTCACTGTCATCGCTCCTCCTTTTATGCTCCCGGAGCTCCTCCGTGAGAGACTCAAGGCCAGTGTGCCTCACAGGTGGAGCTCGTTAACTCTCGTGTCACCGGCCTTGCGCCATTCCCTCACGGCTCTCGCCCACCCTGCTCGCCACAACCACTCTCTTAGAATTAATTAATAATCAATACTGAGTGTTCACAGGATGAACTGACTGATTAATTGTACTGTTAACATAGCTACATCATGTTAATCTGAGTAACTGTTTCAAATATTCATAATTAATCATAATGAAAAATCATAATGAGTTATGAATAATTATTAATATTCCCCCTTTAAGCTAAATATCGCTACATTATGTTTAACCCCTTAACGGTCAAGGATAGTCAACGGCCTCAGATTATTGTTCAACATTCACTCCACATTAAAACATCACACACTTTCTTCATCTGGACAAACTAAGTATCATTAGAAAGATTAAGGACTCCAGTTTCGATATTTGACCACTGTTTATGATAAAACTGGGTTGCAGTGACGTTAATTTCCTAATTTATGTCAGGAGTGCAAAATAATCAATCTGTAATATATTATATTTTTAATAAAATATCAACAGGAATAAAAAGCCAGTCACGTCTTCTCTGGTTTATTTGTGTTCACATACATGCACTAGACAGGGTCTGTTAGGGCTCTTAGTCCAAAAGTGTGCATATTTGGAGAAATATAGATTTATTATCACGTTTGCAAAATATTTTGACATACAGAATAACATTTCCATTCATTTCTCACTGAATTATGCGATCTGAAGAGCTGAAAGACGTTCAGAGGGTGCTATGTGTCTGTTCTTCCTGACTGTTGTACGTAATTTATGATCTCTGTCACTTCTGGTCACGCTGTTTGGTACACTTCCTCATTCTGATCACAGTGGTAAACATAGCCAAACAAACGTTTATATATATATGTAAAACAAGAAGCTAATAAATGCATGATTACGATGGTATATGGTTTGTGTGTGATTTTCATGCAATTTGGTGTATTTTCATATGAATAAAGAACGTTTACAGTGTACACGCTAAGCAGGTGTAGCAATTAGCGCCATATAAAATGCTAAATATAACAAATGTCAACATCATTATATGACTAAAATCCACATTAGATCACGATCTGAAGTAAATACAAACACTCGCTGGTTGTTTAAAGTGGGTTTTGATTTAAAGTGTAATATTAATCTTTTATATTGTGTTATGTAGCCTGATGCTATCTGTGGCTCAAATGCACCTGTTAGGCCAGGAGCTATATTCTATTTCACAATCTATTTCATCCCAAGAATATGCTCTTTTGTTTGTTTGTTTGTTTGTTTGTTTGTTTGCTAGAAAGACTCCAGATAATAGGTTTTAATGTAAAATGAGATGAATGTGGTTTTGATTGGCAATCCATAATGCCAGAATAGGCTATAATGGCTGAATACAAACAAAAGAATAACTAGAAAAGAATAATAAAGATTAAGTCTCACAAGGTTCATTGAGTGAAAACAATAGAGCATGAATTGAGCAGTTAGAAGACTAGTTAGAAGGCTGCAATTATGTTTTTACAGAGCAATAACATAATGATTAGCATCTAATCAGCCTTCTCTAAAAACTCACATAACATGGTCTTACAATATGCTTTGTAAAATGCATAGTTTTAGAGATATCATCCTCAGATTTGAAATGAAGCCTGACCACACTTGTGGCATCACTTAAGTTGTGTTTATAAGTTGTTATACTACATTCACATAATATTTTAATACATTTATTTTTGTTTTTATGTTTGAGCTTATATTAATAACAGTCTGAGTAATTCTGAGTCTTGAACTGTAAACTCTCAAGTGTTGGTTTTCTAAATATTTGTTGGTTATGTGTCTATTCAGAATGACTTTTGAGCAGCAACCATTTTATTTTCGGTATTTATGTATTTTATTTAGGTATTTATTTTATTTTAGGTCATTTATGCCCCACTTGCCAAATTTTGGGGGGGTAAGCTGCCACGCCCATCTCGGGACCCGGCCGTGGAGCCAGTGTTGAAGCGGCCTCATATGAAGAAATCCGAGCGGCGTGACTGCGGCTGCAGATGCCATATGTCCCAGAAGCCTCTGAAAGAGTTTCAGTGGGGCCGCTGTCCTGCGCTTGAGCATACTCAGGCAGTTCAACACTGACTGGACGCGCACCTCGGTGAGGCGCGCTCTCTGAGCAACCGAGTCCAGTTCCATACCGAGATAAGAGATCCTCTGGTATGGCATACTGAATTAAAGTGTATAAACTACGACATTAAGTGAGATGAAATGTTACATTTTTACATTGTTGCATAGTTGAAATAATTTAAATATTTTTAATTATATATAGTCAGTGAAATATTTTTCAATGTTTATTAAAGGTGCCCTATAACTTTTTTTAAAAGATGTAATATAAGTCTAAGGTATCCCCTGAATGTGTCTGTGAAGTTTCAGCTCAAAATACCCCATAGATTTTTTTTAAATTAAATTTTTTAACTGCCTATTTTGGGGCATAATTAGAAACAAGCCGATTTCAGGTTGCGGTCCCTTTAAATGCTTGCGCTCTCCGCCCCCTCCGGAGCTCTTGACTCTATCACAGCATAAACAAAGTTTACACAGCTAATATAACCCTCAAAATCGATCTTTACAAAGTGTTCATCATGCATGCTGCATGCATGCGTCGGATTATGTGAGTATTGTATTTATTTGGGTGTTTACATTTGATATTGAATGAGTTTGAGGCTATGGTCTGTGGCTAACGGCTAACATTACACACTGTTGGAGAGATTTATAAAGAATGAAGTTGTGTTTATGAATTATACAGACTGCAAGTGTTTAAAAATGAAAATAGCGACGGCTCTGGTCTCTGTGAATACAGTAAGAAACGATGGTAACTTTAACCACATTTAACAGTACATTAGCAACATACTAACGAAACATTTAGAAAGACAATTCACAAATATCACTAAAAATATCATGTTATCATGGATCATATCAGTTATTATTGCTCCATCTGCCATTTTTCGCTGTTTTCCTTGCTTGCTTACCTAGTCTGATTATTCAGCAGTGCACATCCAGACGTTCTGCCCTGGTGTAATACTAACTCCCCTTGTGTAATGCCTCAATCATGGGCTGGCATATGCAAATATTGTGGGCGTATACCCCGACTGTTACGTAACAGTAGGTGTTATGTTGAGATTCACCTGAGAAACACCTTTGCTGAAGCATTGTCTGTTTTCTCGCAGTTTTTTTTTTTTTTTTTTTTTTAGCCTTAAAATGTCTCAAGTTTTACAATATTAAGCCTTAACAGTCAAATAGTCAACAATTTAATTGATGAGGTCTTAATTACAACAATAAACGTTAACATGTTGTTTATCTTATGTCTAGAGAGAAAGCCATTTTACCAATAAAGTGCTGGTCAGATGTATCACAGTAGCTGCTTTCTGTCTAAACAAAAGGAAACAAACTTGCATGGTTCCTGCAATAATGTGTTAAATTACCCACCATATTCCTACCTAAATTTAACATCTGCACTGGACAATATATTTAGCACTGTGTTTTATGCTCAACTTGAACAAAAGAAAAAAATATTCATTCTAAAATATGAAATAAATGTTAACACAGTTACAGAACTAATGTGTTATTTTATGAAAAATTTATGTAATTTTATAAAACAAATTATAAGTAAACTGTTTGTGTTTCTTGAAAATTATTGCTTAATGTTTTGCGAGATAGAACCTTATCATTTCAAGCAAAAAGTTTTTTTTTTATATGGGCTGGCCAGAATGAAGCCACTAGCAACAGGTGAACTCCTGACAAACTCTGGCTAGAACTCCCAAGAGTAGAGCGATCAGGGGGAATGAGTACATATGCAACCATGGCCACATCTGTACTATGGCATCCAGCCCCAATGGAGCTAGAGGTATGAGAGGGAACAGTGGGTCGACACTGATAAGGTCAACAGCTCCACTTGCGCTCTGTAGTACCTCTGCCAGATCAACTCCCCCACTAGGGATGGAGTCTCCATTACCCGGGCCTTAGCCTGTACCTTGACAGGGTGTCCGCTCCCAAGTTTAAGTGCCCTGGAATATAGACTGCCCCCAGATGAGAGCAGTCTGCTTTGAGCCCAGAGCAGGATCTGCCAGCCTGAACAGGGGACATGAACGCAGTTCACCCTGGTGATTTATGTAAGAGACTATTAATGTGTTGACTATCCGCAACAACACATGGTAACCTCTCAGATCTGGGAGGAAGGACCTCAGAGCTGTATCTATACAGCCTTCATATCTAGGCAATTCATGTGCCAAAAGAGTGCCAAAAATGTGGGCTGGGCGACTGTCCAAGATCACTCCCCAACCCCTTGAGGGAGGCATCTGTGATGACTTGTAACAACAGCATGCCACCAACGTGGGTGCCCCAAGGTAAGAAACTAAGTACCAAGAGTTTGAAGACCTCTGCATGTAAACCTTATATTTTTTAGATGGTTGCACAATGGGTCGTGCTTCTGAGTCACAACTGAAATGCTCTTATGTACAGCAGCCCCAAAGGTATCATGTTGGTGGCAGCCGCCATAAGACCCAAAAGCCTCTGGTATTGGCTGACAGGGATCACCTGACATAGCCTGGACTTGACCCTGAGCAGGAGACAAGTGTGCCTGCATGGAGATTGAGTCCAACACCACCCTGAGATAAGTTGTTCTCTGACACTTTTTTTGATGTTCAGTCACAACCCCAAGTACTTCAGATGAGCGTGGACAACATCTTGATGCCAAATTGCTAACTCCTGGGACTGGGCTAGCTTGAGAGTCATCAATATAATTGAGTACATGAATGCCTTGGACATAACAGAGCCAGGGCATCATCCATGTACTTCAAAATCATGTGGGGTGATGAGGCTGGGCCGAAAGGAAGAACCTGATATAGGCTTTGTCACAAAAAGCGTTCGCACCTTGAACTTGTAAGTCTGCAGAGTACTGTTCAGAGCTCACAGATCTAGAATTGGACTCAACCTCCCTTCCTTCTTGGGAACAAGAAAGTAACGGCTGTTAAAACCTGATTCTCTTAAGGGAAGAGGAAAATGTTCTATGATCCCTTTGGCCAAAAGAGAATCCAACTCCTCAGTTAGCAATGGAATCTGTTCTTCACGGTGGGAAGCACACCACTGAAGCGAGGAGGCTGAAACCTGAACTGAATTCTGTAACCATTCTCTACGGCACGTAAGACCGACTGGGAGACATTAGGCAGAAGTTTCCAGTTCTGACGAGGGGGATACAGGCCACCACACTGTCCTTCTGCTCCTCCTAGGGCTGCAAGATTAATAGCAATTAACACAAAATCATGCTTAAACCAATCTGGCTTAGTGCGATTATGAAATCGCAAAGGCTGTGATTTATTTTTAATGCGCAACTTGTCAGTGATGCACAGCTCTGTGATCAGTAGTAAAGGCTCCATCTGAAAGCACTGCGAGATTCTTTCCAAACATGAGAAGCATTTTATGAACCTCTTGTCCAAAATAAGGCAACATTTAATAACATGTTTTTACTCCAAACTCATTTCATTATGTCAACTGAGTGTTTGAAAAAACATCCTTCTGTGAGATGATGTGGCTTCTTACACAGAATAAGGCACACAACATATTATTTCATAGTATTCTGTACAGTGATGGCTTTGTCGATTAACAATGCATTATAAATATATTTAACGTATATCATGAAAATACCCAAGAAGGCTTTAAGAACTCAGATAAACTATATATTGTCGTACTCCTGTGTTTATTAGTCATGTTTAATCAATCAAAGTGTTTCAATGTTCTTTTTATTCAGCTACAGTGATAGTATGATGCCCATAGGGATTTTCTGGAACGACATGCGTTATTGCACTTCTGTGTGGCATATTTAAAGTTTCTGCGTGAGAGCGTCCTCTGGCTTTCAGATGGAGCAGCATTTACTACTGCATTTAGCCGTGCTTCACTCACAAAAAATAAAATAAAATAAAAAAATTGCAGCCTTCAGCTAATTTTCGAAAAATCCCTTTTTCCTGGAGGAATAAGGCCTGGCCAGGGTTGGCTTGTAGAGGCCTACGACACCTGGCTCCGGCAAGAGAGGAAATGCCAGAACGCGTTGATTGTTTGGTCACCTGAACTGCAATAAATGCATAGCCAAATAGACCAGGTGGCGAAACCTGGCGATCCAGTAGAAAGGACCTTTCTTTTAACCATAGTAGCCATCGAACAGCCAATGGAGAGGGCCATCTTTGAGATCCAAATCTCTGGCCAGATCAAGTTCCTTAACCAAATCACAATCAATTCCCTCTCCAGAGTCCAGTTCTTTCAGGTTTCTTGGAGCCTGTTTATAGTAACATTAAAACATTTACATTTATTTTAAAATATAAAAAATAATAAACTAAATTTATGTGGTTCTAAAACTTATTTGGTCATGCCCCACCACTGAATACCAAATTAAACTAAGAAAAAACAGAAAGATTTATTTTTTTTTAACTGAAAGACACTTTTTGTAATGTCGTTGGAAAATTAAAAAAATACAACTGTAAGTGAGAAAAATAGATCAGAACATAACTTTTAATTTAATTAAATAAAAATTTTTTATATTTCATTCTTTGTATGAACAATATAAAATCAGTGGCTGCAGTACCTATTCACCACACCCCCTGCCCCCGAGATGCATGCAATGGCAGTCCTAAAACAAACAAACAAACAAAAAAAAACATGTTTGAAGAACTTCTTGGTTTACTGGGACCTTTTTAATTAGTGAGCAAGGGTAACAAAGTTCAAATCTTGACTTTTTTTAAAAGCAAATTTAAAGTTGTAAGCAAGCAAAACTGCAATTAAACCGACTCAGCTAGTGAACGTAATGTAGTTTCATTATATAAAAGAGCAGCACTGACATTCCGATAGCATCTTTTGAGCCCTAATGTGGAAAAAAACAACATACTCTGGAGCGATATGAGAGTGTGTAGATGATGAAACAATGTTCAGTTTAAAACAAATTATCTGTGTGGAAGGTGTGACATGATTGGACAGACCAAATATAGATATGTGAATGGATGATTTCTCTCTCACACACATTATATGTTGACATTCTAAATGAAATGGGCATGTCCCTTTTGGTCATAATGAAGTCTAATGTAAAATCTTTAAAGCCAGAAACACTGCCATACATGGTTCTTGACCATCACACTGCATTGTCCTTTTGTCCATGAATCACATTCACATTCTGGTAGAATGGCACTTGTGACTTTCATGACTGATGTCAGTTTTAAGAGGCCTGGAGCATCTCTTGTCACTATTTCCAGAGGTGAATCTTCTGGCTTTCAGAGCTCAATCTCTCACCACACAAATCAAACTGCTAAGGGAAAAAGAGCTGCTAAAATTGGAGCTCAGTAGAGGCTTGACAGTGAAAACGTCAGGTTCACATTTCAAGTAAGTAAATCTGGCGTGTCTTTGTAGACGCCTGGATCTGACTGTGTTCAGCATTTTGATTTAAGGCCTTTTCACACCAAATGCAAAAATGTGAAAAGAATCACAGACGAAAGGTCTACTGACATGAAGACCAGAACATAATTCTCCTCTCCTGAACAATAAGTGGCTATAATCAACATACAGATTTAATCATGCACTCTCACAGTGGTTCAAACTTAATTTTATGAAGCAATGAAAATACTTTTTGTGCGCAAAAATAATGACTTTATTCAACAATATCTTCTCTTCTGTGTCATTCTCCTATAGGGCTGCAACGATTAATCGCGATTAATCGTTTGCAAAATAAAAGTCTGTGTTTACATAATATATATGTGTGTGTTCTGTGTATAATAATTATGTATATATAAATACACATGTATTTGTATATACATGTATATATTTAAGAAAAATGTTATATTTATATATAAAATATTTATGTTTATATGTAATATAAAATATATATAAATATATATATATTTATAATACATGCATATATTTCTAAACTTTATACCTGTATGTGTGTGTATTTATATATAAATAATTATTATACACAGAACACACACATATATATTACGTAAACACAGACTTTTATTTTGCAAACGATTAATCGCGATTAATCGTTGCAGCCCTATTCTCCTACACTGTTTACGTCCAGTGCTTCCAGGTTCTACGTTAGAACACTGAGTCATCATTGGCTAGCTCCTGCGTCAGCATCACATGTGTGCGTTGTGCTGCTCATGTGAACAGCATCTGCCAATGCCGGCTGCATTTTAACGTAGAACCTTGAAGCGCAGGACGTTAACAGTGTAGGAGAATGACACAGAAGAGAAGATTTTGTTGAATAAAGTCATTATTTTTGTTTTGTATTTTTGCTTTTAAACCAATGCAGTAGTGTTGTCACGGTACCAAAATTCCAGTAGTCGGTACCGATACCATGAAAATTTTACGGTTCTCGGTACCAATTTCGGTACCACAGTAAAATCTATTGGAACTATTTTACTATTTTATATAGCCTATTTTAAAAACATTAAATATGACTTGGTGTTTGTGTGTGTATATATAGGCTACCTCAATGAAATACATTTTGAAAAAAAAAAAAAATTAAATGCTCAAACATCCATTGTGTACTGTTGAAAAAACCAGCATATGCTGGTAAGGTAGGTTTTGAAGCTGTATGCTGGTCAAATGCTGGTCCTAAACTGGTCCATATTTAGGGTGCTTTCACACCTGCCTCATTTAGTTCGGTTGAATCGTACCAGAGTTCGTTTTCTCCTTTGGTGCGGTTCGTTTGGGCAGGTGTGAAAGCAGCAATCGCACTCGAGTGCGCACTAAAAGCGGACCAAACAAGCGTCCCGAGACCTGCTTGAAGAGGTGGTCTCGGTACGCTTTCAAACGAACTCTGGAGTGGTTCGCTTGAGATGTGAAAGCAATCCGACCCAGTTAACGGACCAGCGAACCAAATGACATCATAATTCATAACGGAAAATGTGATATAAAAAGCGGTAGTGTCTGATTCTGTGAGTGAGCACATTATTTACCACAGATGTAAACCAACGAGCACCTCTGTTGTGTAATTGCACTTCTCCGTGTGAGAATGCTGTCCCGACAAAGCCTTTTTCCTGCTCTGCTTCATTATAAAATGTATATAGTCTCTCTCGACACGCTGACAACAGGTCGCTTACTACACAGCGCTGGGAAACCAGAGACAGACCGAGAGAGACAAAGAGCGCACGTTTGAATTTGCCGCAGTATTAATATGAATGTAGTATATAATTTAACAGCTGGAAAGACGGCTACATTTATAAAGTGTTTGCGTGTGTCTCGACAGTTACAAATAAAGCCACAATAATCTCATGGAGCGAACTTGTCAATCATTATTTTGATGGATGAAGCAAAGAAAACTCTGACCAATAAGAGGACAGTTTTACTCGCATGTGACTTGCCTAAACGCATTTTGGTACACTTTGAAATGTTGCCATGTGAAAGCGAACCGAACCAAGAAGAAAATGCAACATTGTAACAAATTTAGTCCCTGTTTCGGAACAAAACAAGCGATCCATAGGTGTGAAAACACCCTTAGTCCTAAGCTGGTCCTGGACCAGCATAAACCAGCTCAAACCAGCATACCAGCTTCAAAACCTACTTTACTAGCATATGCTCGTTTTTTCAACAGGGGTAACAGATGTGCGTGTTTATTTTAGCTATTCCGTCAGAGAAACAACACACTACACAAAGACGCGTACCGTTATTACTTTGATATAGCCGCTTTGCGCTTTGAGAGGGATGTGGGACACAAGCAGAAAAGAGACCATTTCTCTTTAATAATATCTTCGTTATCTCCTGATGTTACAAACAACTGACACTTGTTGTAAAAGGTCTGAAGAGCGTGTTTTATCCTCCGCAGGGGCAAGACATTCAGGCTATGTTTGATTTCGCGCTGCCAGAGAAAACGAAAGTAAAAATCACTGGTGTGTGAAACGCGCTGTACAAATAAACTTGACACGCCTTATAAAGTCTAATAACAAGCACATACTCTGTTAAATAGAAACTGACGTGCAAGCAAAAAGGTTTCTGTCCTACGGTGTTTTTTCTACTTTACCACAGTAAATAATGCGAATAGCCTATAATAGGCCTAAATGCGAACGAAAGAAACGTTTAAATCCCCTGCGTGAGTGAATATTTGGGAAAAGAAACAGATTCCATGTTCAGTGGAATAACTAATGGAATATTGTTAAATTCTCTGCTAATCAGGTGACCAGATCGCGATTCGGAAAACAGAATACGAAGCTTAAATGTATGGACTCACGCACCTCTCTTATTCGGCATTAACTAAAATGTTTCCATGGCTGCGATGTCACATTTAATTGCTAACCTATTATTTCTTCTGTAAACAAAGCTTTGTGCTTCACTCGTGTCATATTCAAGTAAATACTGGCACAGCCCTATCAGTGGGTACCGAATATACCCGGATTCTCGGTACTACCGGTACTACAGAAATGCTGGTATCGTCACATTTTCAAAATTTCAGTACCGACTTGGTACCGAAGTACCGGTACTTTTAACAACACTACAATGCAGTCACATAGGCTATTTTAAAGCACTCATTTTGAAGACTGAGCAAACGCAAACTCCCTCGCTTCAAAGAACCGCCATGTTAGATTGCATCGTACACTCACTGAATTCTGATTGGCAGAGAGGACATTTCGCATTTAGGCTAAAAACAGGTTCGGCGCTTATAGCGGTTTGGAAAGAAACTGCATCTTGCGGTACATTTTAAACAAGGAAATATAGCGATTTGGCATGAAATATTAATGGAGCAGTTAATAGGTTCAGTACACAGCAAAATGGCATGACAAACTCATTTTTTTTAAATTTTGCGTTTATCGCGTTTTGGAAAAGAGCTCTTCAATTGTTGAGGTGCGACCTGTTTTCATTTCTCTACAAAACGTTCGCTAATTACAGCACAGTATGTGCCTGCTGTGAGCTGCTGATACAGTGACCGGTCCACCGTTCTATCACACAACTAATTAAAGTAGAACTAAGTAACTTTTTTTACCTTCATAAATAGTTTTCTAAGTACTTACGATGGTTAATTGACTTGTAGTGGTGTGTTTGAGGCGAGCACTAACCCCCTCTGGCACGTCTATGCCAGAAAACAGCACTTGCAAGTTGAGCTGCGCCGACCCGACACAATCTCGCCTCAGCTTCTCATGCTTTACGGTAATTCAAAAACAATGTATATATTATGACTTTATATGACAATATCGAAAATTACCCACCTCCATCGAGATTTCTTGTACTGTATTTGCAAAACTACTGCGCTGGTGAGCGTTGTAGTCGTTGTAGTCCAGAGCTGCGCTTGGAGTATTTACGACAGTGTGATTCACTGAAGGAACTTGTAGGGGGAGCTTTAAACTCCATCTATATGTTCTTAAGTTTAAAGCAGATTTTAGGTTGGTTAATATTAGCCATCAATCACTTCCTCTCACTGCGCTTCATTGTCAAATATAAAGAGCTGAAGAGAAAAGATGAAAAGAACCGTTACACACGACTTGACATTAACACTTACATTTTTATATTTAAAACATATGATACAGATAAGCAACATTACAGGACCAAGAGTACAGTTTTCCCTGAATATCCTGACTAAAGCATCACGAATAAAAATGTAACATTGATTTCATACAACAGGTTACATTTTAAATGCAATAGTGACTGTTTTTGTTCTGTTTCAGCAGCGAAAATAGTTTCAAACAAAGATCACAGCAGAACCATCACACATTTCATGACAACACAATCGTGTTTTCTTTCATTACTGAATGATTCAGCATTTTGAACAAATCGGTTGAGTCAAATAATCTATGACCTATTCATAAACAACTGCGTCATTATTGAATGAATCATCCGTTCGAACGAATCGTTTCAATGAATGACTCAATTACTCACTCATTAAGACGGTCACCTGCCGCCACCTACTGGCGGTTTAGTTTCATGTTTAAAAGTAATCATTCGTTCCAACATTTCTTATTTGTATAATAAAAAAAAAATTTAAACAATCGCATAACATTATTTAATGCAGTTGTAATTTTTCAGTGTAAATTATTTAATTTGACTGGTAACAGCCCTATAGTATCTTATTATTCTAATTGCATTTATTGATCAAATTTAAGAATTTAAAATGAAAGATGAAGCATTTAATAAGATTAGGGGGAAAAGCCCTATAAAGGTTAAAAAAAAATGCCCTTGGGTAAATACCACAAATATGCAGATTTAAATGTCAAAGCTGAGTGAACACTGATGAGAATATTGCTTCAGTATATTATATTTACAACACAAAAATCCTATTTTTTCCAGACAAGCAACTTTTTTATTTGGACAACCAAATGACAAGGCTTTTTAGTTGTGGTACTCCTAAATTTTTGCTAAACTTTTTGAAGTTGGGAGCACCAGTGCTACCGAGTAAAAATGTTAATTTCGAGCCCTGTCTATCCTTGTTTTTGTGACAAAATGTGCCCAATATCCAAAGTCAAGTGCATATAATATTATAAATATCAACTTTAATCATTAGTTTGCTACAGTGACCATGGATAACCTTAGCTCAAATATAATTAGGAAGCTATTGCTTTTAAGGATGGTTGAAATATCCGAAAGACAGATTTTTAAAATTTGATTTAAATCTGTCGGCTATCACTGTGGGTGACTGATTATAAGATGCATGTTATCAAACACTGCCATTGTTGTTGTTTTATGTGTAGGGCCCTATAATTTCCGCGATGAAGGAATTGCGGGCGGAATCGCGGAATCCATTCATAAACACGTAATTTACTATATAACGTGGAATGTCATTGAATTTGTCAAATTTTTGATGAATGAATTAAAAGCAGGTCAGTACACTTAAATTAAATAGCGATATAGACTAGTGTCTGTGAATATTAAACCGCAAAAAGACTATTTAAACATGAATCCTGCATGCCTGTGTGCCTCTGAAATGAATGATGCGGAAGCTCAGTTTCATTTACCTCACAATCGCGCGGGCGCACGCACGCTGAAGCACGTGCAACGCTCGCGGTGTTTTCGTCCTCTGTCGCCTCACTATATGAACGCACGAATTCATCTCCAGAGCTGTTCTGAAAGTCACTTCATCAGCATTTAACCGCTTCGTTTGAGAAAACTACCGTCATAAACACAGAGAAACTCAAAGCTCTAGGCAAACCATCAAAATAAAAGTTCGATTTAACTTGACAGAAACATATTACTGTTGTACAGTAGAATTTAGATAAATTAATTTAACAATAAATTATTCAAATATATTTTTAAACAATAATCTCAGTGTTTCTTCCATGTTTTAATTTTAACAGCAAAGCTCTGTTGTGCAGCACATTGTTTGACAAAAAAAGTTTAATTTCATCATTAAAAGATAAATTAAATCGTATTTCAATTAATTAGACATGCTTTTTGATTATTAAAATTTAATTTAACCATTAAAATGGAGTCAACAAATAAATAAAACGGAAAAAACGGAATCCAGAAAAATTAAAACGGAATTTGGGAAAAAATAAAACGGAATTTGAGAAAAAATAAAATGGATTTCATAGGGCCCTATATGTGTCTGATAAAGCATGGCCTCAAATAATGCACTTGTGATGAGAGAATTAACATTAGAAAGATTTTCAATTCATTCTAACGCAACATAAACATTTTATTCATGTGTATAAACCAACCTGAGCTCATGAGAAAATGTAACTATTATGAGGTGGTGTTTTTTTTTTTTTTTTTAAAGCATGAATGTCAGCCCCTCACACCTCCCCAAAATGTTACCGTCAGTGGTGCTGGTGCATAGCAGATCATATGAAAGTGAAAATATAATTAATTTGAATTAGACACCAGTTCAGCAAATCATAAAATAGGTTATCAATTGTCATGAGACTGTGTTGGTAAAACCTATAAATGTTATTTTATATTTTATAAAGTTTTGTGTGTTTTATAATAAAAATATATTGTTTTGCTTAAAGGCATTGTTTTGTTTTTAGGTTATGTGTCTGGATAATATGTAGCACCATGAAGGATATGCAATGATAAGCAATGATGCCAAGGAAATGTCAAGAAGATGCACCTGCCAGGGCACTCCAAACGTCAAGCACAGTAAATGTGATGCCCACTAAAGGCTATAATGCTATCATCAATTTCTTTTAGCACAAACTAGACAAGCATTTGAAAAACTGTATTAAAAAAGTAATAAAAGAATTAACTTATAATGCATTATATATAGTATAAAGTCAGCGGAAGTGTTATCCTTTTTTACACAAAATTAAAAGCACACATTTTAAAGTATTTTAATGCATTATTTATGTCTCATAAATTATTGTAATCACAGTTATAATACATTACTTATCTACTCATTGTTCCACCTTTAGAAAGTATTAAAACACATGACAAACAACTGTCACAGTTAAGCTGCAGCAGAAGGGCACACAGGAAGAACTGATTAAACACAGAGGCGAAACAAAGCAATACACAACATATACAATGGACAAAGGAACCAAGGAAAACCAAGGGCTTAAATACACAAGGGAAGCTGCATCCGAAATCGTATACTCTCTTATGAAGGTACTCATTTTGAATAAGTATTTACTTTACGACTGCTAAAAAAGTATGTTCTACAGTATGAATGTAATTCGGACGTACTATATGCACCATGCTGTCATTATCATGTGACCTACCAACGTCAGTTACGTCACTTCACTGCCATTCACAAATCCTCTCCCGTGGTCTCATGGGATAGTAAAGTGTCCATCGTATGCACATAATCTCGCTGGAAGTAGTAGGTCATCCAGGTACTTTTTTATGAGTACTGTGAATTCGGACATATAATTTTGTCACATACTGCCTTTCACTTTCAGATGCAACAAGAATCTGCAAATATTATAATACTTTTTAACTTTGGTTAGAAGGTGCATTATAACATAAATTAAGAATACTTTTATAATGCATTATACATAAAGTCTTTAAGTAAAGTGTTACCAAAAATCTGAAAATATTACCTTTAATGGACTAGTTGCACGTGGCCGCCATGTTGGATTTTCGATCAGCAAGTGCTGGTGTAGAGTGCTGGTGCAGAGTGCAGGAGAAAGCCGAAAATGATCTCTTATAGTTGTTTATAGAATCTGTTGTATCACATAAAATTAAGATATATAGTACAATCACATAAGCCAATGGCATTTAAATGCATGAGTTAGATTAACGAACTCATGGTGCATACGCATATACAATGACAATAATGCCTGTAAATATACAACAACTACGATTAGAGTTGTCTGCATAAAATGCCTTGTGAACATTCACACGTTTGCACTGCGATAAATTTATTTCCATAAATACTATTTTCTCATTTCTTTCTCCGCATATATTTTCACTGACCTACGTCAAGTGCTCCATCAATATGATCACAACATATTTTACGATTTCTTTGCATCAATTACCTTTTTATATAAAAACAATGGCATTGAAAAGATTGCGATTAATTAAAATTAAACTGTAGCACAAACAGTTTAATATACTCTAGGTACGTTTTATTTGGGTCTTTTTTACTTGAGGTAATAGCTTGAGGTAACAGACAGATAGCTAATGATTTATGCAACAGATGCTCTTCACTCATCTCACTTAAACTAAATAAATGCAGAATTAATAGAACAGCACAGGGGAAATACAAACACTGAAACTTATGCATTTAAATTACATTGGCTACTAAATAATACAGTTAGCGATAATAATATTTCTAAATAAAGTTACTTAAGCATACACTGAGTCCATATGATATTTCCATGTTTATTTATATCTCTGATGAGGAATGTCAAGTCAAGTCAAGTCAAGTTCAAGTTACTTTATTTATACCCGAAGGTAGATTTTGTTTGCAGTAGAGTCCTCATACACACATATGAAACAGAGCACATAAAAAAAAAAAATAAATAAATCAAAAAAAAAAAAGCTACAACATCAAAAAGTTCTTGTCGGTCCAGAATAAATAATACATACAATGACTCCTCATACACAAATAGAAAATAAAATACATAAAAACCAAGTACACAATAAGCTATAACTCATTCCTCAAAGTAATGGCTGCTGGAACAAAACTATTTTTGTATCTTTTTGTTCTACACCTGGGGATTCTAAACCTACGCCTTGACGGTAGAAGCTGGAATTCTGTGTGCAAAGGATGTGAACTGTCATTTAAAATCGAACTAGTTATGCGCTGTAACTGTTTTGTATACAAGGTCTCCACATTAAGCTGCGGATCACCTATCAGCCTGCTGGACCACTTTACTATTTTATTAAGCGAGTTTTTATTTTTCAAAGTGAGGTTCCCAAACCAGGCTGCTAGCGCAAATGATAAAATTGACTCAATAAAAGAATGATAAAAAAGGATCATGATGGATTTATCAATATGAAATTGATTCAGTTTCCTCAAACAAAACAAACGCTGATGCCCTTTTTTACAGACTTGTTCACAGTTCGTTCCAAATGTAAGTTTAGAGTCTATTACCGTCCCCAGGTATTTATATGATTCGACACATTCAACAGTTTGACCTTTGATTGATGTAATTTCTTGTGTTTGGATTGTTTTTTTTCCTAAAGTCAATAAGCATGTCCTTTGTTTTAACTACATTTAGTTGAAGGTGAGACACCTCACACCATTCAACAAAGTCATTGATAACTGGATCGTGACCTGTTTCACTATCTTGGAGCAGGCTAGCAATTACTGAGTCATCTGCATATTTAATTATAGTCCTGTTTTCCCACCTGCTCTGGCACATATTTGTGTACAGGATGAAGAGAAGAGGTGAGAGTACACATCCTTGTGGGGAGCCTGTTGATGAACAGACTTTTTCTGAGAGACTGCCATTCACTCTGACTCTTTGTGTCCTGTCTGTTAAAAAGTTAAGGATCCAACCGACCAGATTATTACTTAGATCAAACTGTTCCAGCAGCCTTGTGGTTAAAATATGAGGTTGAATTGTATTAAAAGCCGATGAGAAATCAATAAATAAAAGTCTGGCATGAGAGCCATTATTATCTAAATGCTTAAAAAGTAAATTAAGTAAAGTGACTGTGGCGTCTTCCACCCCCCTACGGGGTCTATAAGCGAATTGCAGAGGGTCAAGTAAATGCTCCGTTTTCCTCAATATTTCAGACCTCACTAATTTTTCAAAAAAAATTTTTCATTACTATTGATGTGAGTGCCACTGGTCTGAAATCATTAAGATTTTTAGTGTTGTTAGATTTGGGGACAGGAATAACTACAGCATCTTTCCAGACCTCAGGTACTAATTGTGCCTCTAAAGATTTATTAAAAATGTAGTGGAAGGGAATACTCAATTGTTTTGCACAGGTTTTGAGCGTGCGCCCACAGATATTATCTGGACCATGACGTTTATTAACTCTTATAGAGAGGAATGCTTTGTGCACTTCTCTTTGTGTTATATTAAAATGTTGAGTGTCTGCAAGCTGTTTACTCAAATTATCGATCTCATCGCTAAAATCAAAAATATTTTGTGCTGAATGATGCTTCGGTTGACAATAGCAAACATTAGATCTTCACAAAGGTCGAGTGATGTTCCACGCAGAAAGAGAAGGCAGTTTTTGAGCCATTTAGTCCCCCAGCTTTCAGAACAAAATTGGATAAAGAGATCCCTGTGGATCACCGCTGAGCCTGAACCACATAATCAACAGGAAAAAAACATTGAAAGTCAAAGATCGCGTATCTCTGCGTATCTCATTGAATTACCACACAGAGGTAACGTTACGCAATAATATAACAAGGATGTTTTCTTTCGTCTCTGATAGACCACCATCTTCTCTTAAATTAAAAAAAAAAAAAATCTATTATATCTAGCCAAGTTTCATATTTAAAGGGATAGTTCACCCAAAAATGAAAATTTGATGTTTATCTGCTTACCCCCAGGGCATCCAAGGTGTAGGTGACTTTGTTTCTTCGGTAGAACACAAATGATGATTTTTAACTCCAAACATTGCAGTCTGTCAGTCTTATAATGCATGGCAATGGTAACAAAATCTATGAGAGTAAAAAAACATGCACAGACAAATCCAAATTAAACCCTGTGGCTCATGGCGACACATTGATGTCCTAAGACACAAAGCAATCAGTTTGTGAGAGAAATCGAACAGTATTTATATCATTTTTTACCTCTAGTGCACCACTATGTTCAACTGCCTTGAGCGCGCGCACGGCATCCGGTGCTTGAGGTGTGTACACGCTCTGGCGTAGTTTACACAAGCGCCGGTTGATTGCTCTTCGGCTGGATATCAACACAACCATTAACGTACTAAAGTTGTTGAGGGTCTGCAGCGATCATTTTTCCCCTGATGATTTTACATTCCCAGGAGAGGATTACGTACGACTTGAACTATCCCTTTAAGTTTCTTCTTGCAATAAATGCAAGTGTCGATAAGAATGGAAGGGCATTCCATGAGTTCACATATACATATAATTAGATAGAGAAAGTAATGCGTATTTGGCGTGCTGTCCAGGGGGAGGGCTCCGAGCTCTGAATTTTGTCCCGAACCCAGAGTACTCCCCCCGGATGAGGTTATGAGAGATAGAATTTAGAAGTGAGGAAATGGGGTGGTGGAGGGATGCTGATAAACTGTCAATCGAACTGAGGTAAGGCTGCAGTATATATACCTCCGTTGGTTGATTAGCTGAATGCTTCCACCTGTGATAATTAGTCTAATAATCTGCACCTGCTCCTCCCGAATTTTGTTAATAAAACATCATTTCACGAGTTCACATATACATATAATTAGATAGAGAAAGTAATGCGTATTTGGCGTGCTGTCCAGGGGGAGGGCTCCGAGCTCGGAATTTTGGCCCGAACCCAGAGTACTCCCCCCAAAAGCAAAAAAGCAAAAGGACAGCCGCCACAGGTAATCAACAAGGAAGCTGATCGGGAGGGCTCTCGCTGCGTCGGATGGGAGATCAAGACTCACTGTGTCAGACGGGTAAGCCTTGCCCATCAGAGAAAGGATAAAAGGATGAAAGCTGACTGGGAGGGCTCTTGCTGCGACCGATGGGAGATCAATACTCACAGCATCAGACGGGAAAGCCTCGCCAGACAGAGGAAGGGAAAAGTTGTATCAAGACTCGCAGCATCGGTTTTTTTGTTGTTGTTGTTTTTTTTTTTTGTTTTTTTTTTAAAGGTTATCAACCGATAAGGGTTTGGTGGGCTTTTTTGATATGGAAACAGTTGGTCCTGATGTAGCTTTGGAAAGCATCTGAAGACCATCTTCCTAGAGCTTGGATTTGCTGCTGGGAGAGGCCTTTTTGGGCTGTTGATGTTGCTGCCCCAATGCGGAATGAATGACTGGAAAAATTTTGTGCTGAGATGCCAGATTGCTGGAGAACTGATTTGAGGTGTTTTTGAAACCAGAAGCGTGTAGCAGGTTTGTTGGAAGCATCGATGAAAAGAGGTTCAAGAGGAGATTTAGCCTGGGCGTTTCTGTCTTCAATGTCAATCATATGCTAAGATGGTTTGGTATGGTTGGATTGGAGATGAGAGGTTGAAAATGTATATATAATGGCCTTTTTTAGCTTGGTCCGTTTTGCTTTGCTTAATCAAGTAGCAGATTGTTTCGCTGTCGATTACTGAAAGGTCTGAAATGGTGGGGTGGACTTTCGGATCAAACTTTGAGGTGATTGCGATATTGGAGCATCTGAGAAAGCCAAAAAAGGCGAGAATGAACATGGCGTCGAGGGTGCGGGTGGTATTAAGGGGCTGATAACTTGTGAGAAGGGTATGGATACATTTGGTGAGGATGTCCAGCGTTATAGGTTGTCTGGAATCAGGGCGGGAGGGCTGGGATCGTTGGATCCCTTTGATTAGGAGAGAGGTTTGTGAGTTATTTATTTCTGCGGAGGGGGCGCCATAAATCAGTTTATGGAAAAATTGGACGCCGCTCAGATAGCCTTTGATGGACCCGACTTGGAGGCCCTTAACGCTGTTGAGATACTAGATGAATGAGGTTATTGAAAGGAGAGAAAAATCAGGGAACTGCAAGTTATATGCGCAATGGAAAGCTTTGAAACATCTCCATGCTGTTACGTAGGATTGGATGGTGTCGAGCGATGCATCGAGAAGGGGTTTGAATGGGTGGTTTACGGAAATATCAGATCTGAATAAGGAGGTACGGGAGTTGGGAATTGGTCTGCTTCTAGAGCCAGCGTCCTGAATTTCTGAAAAAGAAAACGAGACAGGGAGTCAGCAATCTGGTTTTGAGACCCGGGAACGTGTTTAGCACTTATGATAAATTGATCACATGCTGAAATCCAGGTCAGACGTCTCAGCATGGGCATCAGAGCGGGTGAATGGGAACGGCCTTTATTAATGCACTGGACCGTTGACTCGTTGTCGCAGTGCACCAATATGCTACTAGCAGACCATTCTTTTCCCCACAGGAAAGCTGCGACTATGTGAGGGCAAAGCTCGAACAGAGCTGAAGACTGTGAAAAGTGTTGTAGCTGCGGTGGCCATGGTGATGCGAACCAGCGACCTTGATAAAATCCCCCGAAACCAATTGATGGGGCTGCGTCTGTGAACAGTTGGATATCGACGGGGGAAGAAACGAGACAAGTAGAATTTCCTGTGCCAGCGAACCCTGAACAGGTGCCAAAAATCAGGGTGAATAGGCATCACTTTGAAAGCAGAGGTGATGTCGATTTTTGCAAGCCAAGAGCCTCAACCTACAATTTTAATCATCTCGATTGCTTGATCTATGTCATGGTTTTTTAGAGAGAATTCGTAGAGAGGGATCAAGCTATTGATGCTTGGTAATGAAGAATTGTGCGGGGCTGATAGAACGATTATAAGACGCTTTTTACCGGAGAATTTCCTCGTAGCCACTCCAATGGGGCTGATTCGAAATATTTAGAAAAGGGGGTTGTCGAACGGGCCGATCATGAAACCTGACTCAACTTCTTTTTTGATCAGATCATCTACTACTTCTGGTTCTGCGAGTGCGGATTGAAGATTATTACAAATGACAGACTGAGTGAGTGGGCATTCCACTTCGGGTTTAAAGCCGTGTTCGAGACCAGACAGCAGATAATTAGTAAAGTCGGCATCCGGGTGGTGAGCCAATTCGACAGAAAGACGAGAAATGTTCACAGGAGTCGATAAATAATTTTTCTGTTTTTTATTAAGTGATTTAGACACCGGACATACATGACGAGCATGAGCGCCGCCGCAAAAGTTGCAGATATGTAAATATCTGCAGCGCTGTCTGAAGCAGCCCGCAGTGTTGAAACTGTTACAGGGCTGCCTGCTGTCTGTGAGAGGTGGGGCTCTTCTCACATCTTCGTTAGCGAAGGTTGCTGGTCTTGGCACATAGCTGGTGGATTTGACTGGTTGAATCCGGGCAGGGGGGAATGGAAGGGTTAATTTGTGGGCACGTCATGGTAGAATGGGCCACTGACCTGCATATGGCACACGAAATGTTTCTGCAGCCTAGAAACACCCTGCTGTGCAGATCGGCATCGAGTGCACCCCAGTAAGGGCACTGATTCCACTGGGCGACTCGCACGGCACATTTTGCAGAAAACAGTTTGTGGTAGGTATAGAAGTGCCCGCCCCCATAGGACAGCGCCAGCTCGGCTATGATTGCCAGATAATCATTCAGTTCGCGCCACCTATGGGGGAAAGCTGAACAGATTATTTCAGTAAAACGGGAAAAAGCAATAGAAAACTCAGAAAAAGAAAGCAGACGAGATAAATGTGGATTTGGGTTTTTTAGGGTGACTGAGAAATCGCCGCAGTCTATTTGACGGTTAGAATCTGGAGCCGGTATTAGAGAGAGAAGAGATGATAAATCTACGTCCGCACCTGCCAGGATCTGCGCTCGGATGTTTTGAGCCACTGGGGGGGATCCAAGGCGAGCGCATTCGGTGGGACGGGCATCGCTGATGCTGTGAAGAGAGAGTATGGTGATTTGTTTTGCAGGAGTGGATTGCAAGAAGCAGGGGCTGTGGCTGCGTTTGTCAGCAGCGGTGGCCTCATGCTTAAATCAGCCTCTGGGGCTTGAAGAGGAAGATTTAATGGAGCATGAAGGTGAGCTCTAAAATCTTGAGCTGAAGGCGTAGGCGCCCTCGTTTGCGCTGCCTGCCACTGAGCTGGAGGCCAGTGATAATAGGGAGGGTTGTAGACGGCGAGGAAAGGCTGAGAGGCTGAGGGTAGGCCTGTTGGCCTGGCCGCATACGGTGTTGCGGCGAGAGGAGCCGAGTAGAAATGCTGGGCTTCAGCGAGAGGTGGACTAGGTCTTACGGTGGAGGCATCTGGGGCGCAGCCCAGGCTCGCCGAAGGCCTGTTGCTGCGGCCCGACGACTGAGTTGAGCCAGATCTTGTGCGGGAGGAAGGAGGAGTTGAGCGAGGCGAACGTTGGACTTTGCGGGCTTTGCTCTGCCTGTTGGCCGTCTTGGGAGCTGGAGTGGACTTCGGAGAGAGGTAGGCTGACTGTAAATTAACGTATAGATTGTACAATTTCGCTTTGTTCAGTTTCCGCGAGAACTGTACATCCGAATTTGCCAGCGCTTGCCTCAATCCTACTACTGTCCACTTGCCAATAGGTGGATTCGTTGGGACGGCTGAACGATAGGAAGACGCTGGGGAGGTATATTGAGGTCTCGCTGGGGGAGGCGAGGGCTGAGCTCGGCATCTAGGCGAGCGTGTAGCTGCACAGGCAGGCGGTCGGCCGCGCCTGGAAGCCTGGGGCTCGGGTGCAGTGTCGGGCGGAGGAGAAGTTGTCGAGGGGCCGGCAGGTGGAGGCGCAGGATCCTCGGGAAAGCTAGCTTCGTCATTAGACGGGGAGACGTTAACTTGTGACATAATAGCAGAAGGGTGAACCGAAATGCTGATAAACTGTCAATCGAACTGAGGTAAGGCTGCAGTATATATACCTCCGTTGGTTGATTAGCTGAATGCTTCCACTTGTGATAATTAGTCTAATAATCTGCACCTGCTCCTCCCGAATTTTGTTAATAAAACATCATGAGTGTAAGTAACCATGCGCACAGTCGCATCGCCCATAGTTTTCTGGTTGCAGCACTGAGGGCACAACATTTCTCTAAGGCCGCGCACACACTTAACGATTGTAAAGCCGATTATGAATGTAAATTGATACTTGATTGCCAGTTGCGTTCAGTCGGCATTACAGTCGATGTTCAAATTCCGTGTGTAAGTATGTAAATCTGCTTCAGTCAAAGGAAACAATCACTGTGTGTTAAGCACAGTCTTTGAATGTTTTAGCTATAGTCGTTAAATGTGTGCCCAGCTTAAGGCAAAAAAGCTGGAACTAAAAGTGAATAATAATCAATCATCATGTTAGGAGAACTACACTGTTCTAAAAATAAGATATTGTATAACCATTTTGTTAAGCTTCAAACTGTTTCTATTAGAACGTCAATTTAGATTCAGTATTGATCTACTGCCTGAATCCTGTCTTTCCTTGATTAGTTTTTATTTTTTATTATTTTTTTTACATTTATTTATTTATTTTTTTTTTTTTTTTGGGATTAATGAAGAAAATGGCATGATTAAAAACTTAAGAGAAAGAAACAATGAAGCAAACGAGTTGACCATTCGGACTGTCATACTATTTTGAAGAGTCGTTATATTGTGTTGTGGTTCACCATCTGTTTGTACTCATGAGTCAATTTCAGACTGTTCTTGCTGTAAGCATACCAACAGTACTGGTATATATATATTTAATAGAAGCACATGTCTGTGTAGACTAGAGCTATAATAACTGGGATTTGGATATAGTTTTTTTTACTTAGCCACAGGGAATATTATTAGTCTAGTTAGTGTGACCTTTTAGGTATTGCCACATACTCTGACATTTTATTTTAGAGTGAATTTCACTCTGTCTCCATTTGGTCAGTCCATTTGAAGGTTGCCATTTTGCTAGGTTCACAAAAAAAGTGTCTTATCTTACATAGGGCTACATCCCACTGATGCCCAGTCAAAAAAAGTGCATGACTCAGCTGATTAATTAATAAAATTGTTTTGCAGAATAGTATTTTGGTTTTGCTATTTCTCATTATTATGTCTAAACACTCAGTGCACAGCTAAAAAAAAATCTTGAAGGCAACAAGAAGTGAAACTGGAACACAAGAGCATGTGGTGGTGGAAGACACATCAGCCTCAAAGACATGTCTCTCAAAAAGTACTCAAGCATTAAAGAGGGCCTTGTGTTCGCAGGTACAATTAAGTCAAAAATGATTATGAAAGACAACAGTACAAAAGATGTATTAAATGTTTGCAATTTTGCATTTGAAACATACAGACTCTGTAGAGGGTATGCACGTGACGTCGCCGTTGACCGTTATGACTGCGGCCATGCCCACTGAGTGGCAGCATTGGTCAGCATTGATACATACCCTCTATTAAATGAGGTTTTATTAACAAAGTTAGGGAGGATCAGGTTCAGATAATTAACCTAATTAGCACAAGTGGAGAACATTCCGTTAATTAACTCAACCAACATCAAGAGGTATAAATACAGCAGACCTACCTCCGTTCGTCTGACAGTTTATCAGTATCAGGCCCCACCCTACGTTCTCAACATGTCCGAAATCGAGCTCTTGCCGTCCAAAGAAAAATCTTTCGTCCTCGAGGAATCTTTTCCGCAATCCTCTGGCCTAAAGAGCGATTATCCTCCGTCTAGCACTACCGCCGATTCCTCTGCATTTTCACGGGCGTCAACACAAACAAGTCAATAAACACTAATGAACCTTTGAAGGTATGTTGAAAGATACATTACAACTTAACGAAATCCGTATCATCTCATGTAGGCTAATCGCTCAATGAGACTGAGGGTGTCTCAATCAGCTCAATCATGTCACATTTACCGTCCCATTTACCTCAGAAAAGCCATTCAGTGTCCAAAACCTTGTTAGTCAGCTACAAAAATGAACTTGGAGAGGAGCATTTTGTTAGATGTATGCACTGTAGGGTATTGTATTTGTTCTTGACATGTGCTTCAATATTGAATGTATGTTTGAATAAATGCATTTTATGACAGCCACCATTTAAATGTATATAGCCTAAACAATGAGCAGAAGCATAATTGTCATTAAAAATGTATTATAACGTTATTATAAACTTCTTTATGGGTAATTATGTAAGTAGCTTACAAATTAATAATTTAACCTTTAATAATATAATGACGTACCAACTGTTGCTCCCTGTAGGCTCTACTGTAGTTTACAGCATTAGTTGAGAGATTTTTTTTTTTCTTTTCTTTTCTTTTCTTTTCTTTTCTTTTCTTTTCTTTTCTTTTCTTTTCTTTTCTTTGAGCTCAGTATTGCTGTCTAATCAGCCAGTATATGTCTTAAATAGCCTGCTTAGCACTTTCTTTTATAAAATGAGATTTTGACCAAATGTTGATTTTGGTAAAATGTTGCAGCAGTGTTAACTTTTTTTTTTTTTTTTTCATGAAAAATTACAGTTTTGCACATATAAGATATTTAAAAAAAAATAAAATCCCTTAAAGTAACTACAAATGACCATGTAAAGCAAATATCTTTTTAAAAAATTCAGTGTGGAGCATGCCCCCGCCCCACGCAATGTTCTCACCTTTTTTCCCCTTACTCGTTTGCATCCCTGTTAATTATATGAAAACGTGAACACAGACGTAAAGTGTTGATTGAATTCAGACACATTGTCTCACTTGTATTCTTTAAAATAGATGAATCACAGAAAAAAATGGTGATGAGGATCATTTTGTTCAAATAATGGCACTCATTGTAAGTATAGGTGAGTTTGCTGCAAAAGCAGAGCCTTGGTCGGCTTACAGTGGGCCATGAAACATGAGTAGAACATATTTTTGTGTAGCCTAAATCATAAAGCCGCTCTGACGTAAATTTTCGAAATGCATAAAACATTAGAAAGTTCTCTGTTCTTTTAGGGCAGTGATGACACTGCATTTTGATGAGCTATGTACCATATTTTTTCACATTTAGGCTATTTGCCCTGTTTTTTTTTTTTTTTTTTTTTTTTTTTTGTTGTTGTTTTGTTTGTTGTTTTTGTTTTTATTTTTTTGTAGCTGAGAGTTAAAACTGTTCAATTTTGGGTAAAATGCAGCGGTCATCACTGTCACTTTTTACTCAGCAGTCCTGTCACAGTGGAATAAGGGTAGGACAAATACTACACTGACCAACCATTCTAATTGACTGTCCGCAAAGACCCACCCCCTTTAGTTACTGTTGCTACGTCCGACAAGCCATGCCAATCTCTTGCCACACATCATGTTTTCACGCAGTGAAAAATACATCCCGGAGCAAAGAGGACACTGACAACGTGTCGACAGACAAGACAGAGCAGGTTATTTTTGATTAGGGCTGGGGGATATATCGCATGTGATTGTCACGTGCATTTTCTCAGTAAAGCCGGTTCCCTGATTACCGCTAAATCGCCATCACCTGCTTTCAAATGGAGCGGCATTTAATAGACAGAGCCGTAGATCACTGACAAGCCATGCAATATCGCGTTCATTATCGAAGGCGATTCATCTCCGATATGAATGCGATATTGCGTAGCTTGTCAGTGAACTACGGCTCTGTCTATTAAATGCCGCTCCATTTGAAAGCAGGTGATGGCAATTTAGTGGTAATCAGGGAACCGGCTTTACTGACAAAATGCACGTGACAATTACATGCGATATATCCCCCAGCCCTACTTTTGATTTGAAAAGTCTCACATTTTAAATTTTGTAATTTTTAAAGAAATTTAAACAAATACCATTTTGTGGCTCTTTAATGTGTATCGCTGTCGCGGCTCAGTTCAAGCAGCTCGTGAACCGATCATCTCTTCCTACTAGTTCATTTATAGCATAAAATAAACATGAATGAACATCATAAGGAATGTTGTTTCAATCACAGAAAGACATCAGTACACACCATTTTTCAAGTTCAAGTCTGCTAACTACCTTGACGGCTTTGTCGGACAAAATGGTGGATTCGGCGTTATGATGTACAACGACAACTGATGAAACGGTGACAGAATATGTGGTGGAGAAGCAGGACAATGCCGGACAAGGCATTACGCGATCAGGCGGAAAAAACACCTAGCAGTTAAGGCGGCATGTCTTACGCTTTGAATTGTACATAAATCGGATATGCTAGGAAAGAAGTGCTATAAATGGCAAAAATCAGACTTAATGTATGCCATTTTAAAACTACATAATTTAAAAAATGGCCGATGCGCCTGATCCCGTTACTCTCTGGCGAATCTCAGGTGGCAGCACAGCAACTCCCCGTATAGAACCTCCTGGTCTTCGACCTCAAGAGGGCCATCATCCAGCGGGTCGGCATCATCCTTCGTGATGGCCCAACAGCTCCGGTACTCCTGCCGCAAATGGCTACTGGCTGAGGGAAGCGACGTGGACCAAATCATAGATCGCATGGTGCTGGAGCAGTTCGTCACTCGGCTCCCAAAGAGAACAGCCGAGTGGGTCCAGCCATCCACTTCGCGGAGGACCACATGGTGACGTGCCCAGGGGTCGGCGAACCTCTGCCATCTGCTTCTCTCTCTCCCTCTCTCCCCCCTCCTTCTCTCTCTCAACCTATCCCTCTACCTAGGTCCGGGACTGACCGCTGCCGGGCCGGACCCCGCTCCTGTTTCTCCGCTCTCTCTTTGTCAATCATTTACCCCACTCTTTGTCACTAGAATGGCAGGGAGGTCTGGGCCGGCCTGTTGGCGTTGCGGGGACCTGGAGCATTTTGTGGATAGGTGCCCAGTGATGGAGGTTGGGGCAATGGTCCGGGTCCCGGATGTCCCACACGCTGCCCCCGGTCAAGCTGGATGGTACCAAATACCTGTGAGTATCAAGGGGGGTACCTATCAGGCCTTGGTGGATTCAGGATGTAACCAAACCTCGATCCACCAAAGCGTGATTCAACCTGGGGCATTGGATACAAGCCGCATGGTTAAGGTGCGGTGTGTGCACGGGGATGTGGTGGAATATCCTGTAGTGCCGGTCATTATCCAATTCTGGGGTCAAAAGCATAGTGTTGAGGTGGCAGTTAATCCGCACCTCCGGCATCCGTTAATTTTGGGAATGAATTGGCCAGCATTTACTGAATTATTGGGTTGATTATGCTCAGATGCCTCTTGGGGAAAAAATGCACCGGAAGTGGACGCGCGAGTACAGGCGGGAGAGACTGATCGGGGACCACTGAGTACTGCTTCGGGGGAACAGAGTGAAATCGAGAGACTTATTCTCATGAAACGCGATGACTTTCCCCTGGAGCAGTCTCTGGATGAGACGCTGAAACATGCATTTGAACAGGTCCGTACCATCGAGGTCCGTCAGCTTCTCCAACCTGGACACCCGCTTACCTATCCATATTTTGCGATCATAAAAAAAAACGGTTGTATCGAGTGACCCAAGACACTTGGACAAAAGAAGATACAACCCAGTTTTTAGTTCCAAGGAGGGGAACTAAAATGATTTTCCAAGCGGCTCATTCTAATCCAGTGGCTGGACACTTAGGACAAACGACAACACTAAATCGCCTCATGACCGGATTCTTTTGGCCAGGCATTCAGGAGAATGTGTGCAGGTGGTGCGCGTCTTGTCGGGAATGTCAGTTGGTAAACCCACCGGCCGCTCCAAAAGCATCTTTGTGCCCTCTCCCTTTAATGCAGATCCCCTTCGAGAGAATTGGTATGGACCTCACCGGGCCATTAGAGCGATCAGCAAGAGGGCATCGTTTTGCATTAGTCATTGTGGATTATATCCGGAGGCATTTCCGCTAAGAGTGTTGCTGACGTACTGTTTAGTCTAATCTCCCGAGTGGGGATTCCGAAAGAAATCCTCACTGATCAAGGCACGGCGTTTATGTCACGGACGTTATGCAAACTTTACGAGTTATTGGGCGTTAAATCGATTTGTACCAGCGTCTTTCACCCACAAACTGACGGGCTGGTTGAACGTTTTAATCGCACATTTAAAACCATGATTCATAAATTCGTTCAGGAAGATGCCAAAAATTGGGATAAGTGGTTAGAACCCCTGTTGTTCGCTGTGCGAGAGGTCCCGCAAGCCTCCACGGGGTTTTCCCCTTCGAGCTTCTCTATGGACGTCAGCCCCGTGGGGTCTTGGACATCCTAAGAGAAACTTGGGAGGACGGACCATCTCAATCTAAAAACTAAATTCAGTATGTGCTGAACTTGAGAACAAAGCTCCACACTTTGGGGCGGCTTTCCATGGAGAATTTGTTACAAGCCCAGGACAGACAGAGTCGGCCGTATAACAGGGGGACTAATTTGCGCAAATTTTCACTGGGAGATAAAGTGCTTGTATTACTCCCAACGTCAAGTTCAAAATTACTTGCAAAGTGGCAAGGACCGTTGGAGGTCACACGGCAAGTTGGAGAGCTCGATTATGAGGTAGTACGGTCTGATAGGAGAGGAGCACATCAAATTTACCACCTCAATCTCCTTAAAAAATGGAATGAGGCAGAATTATGGCGATGGTGATTAGTGGAGAGGATGATCTCGGGCCGGAGGCGAATATAAAAAAAACAATCTCTCGCTCTGGCCCCAGGGGGAGCCCTCCCAGCTCACTGATTTAGCTAAGTTACAAGCAGAGTTTGCTGACGTGTTTTCTCCCCTACCTGGCCGTACAAACCTCGGTAACACTTTACTTGAAGGGGTGTGCATAAGACTGACATGACACCTTCATAATCTTGACATGACACGTGTCATGAATATGAAGGAGGTTTTATGCATTTTTATGACAACTGTCATTAAATGTCATTCGCTCAATTATGTCATTTTTAATGCAAAGATGACATTGTTTGAGATGTCTTTGTTACGACAACTTGACATAAACCAACACATCATAACCTGTCAGTGTCTTTGTCATGACAACTTGACATTAGCAAAACATCATAACCTGTCATAAACATGACATAGCAGATTAATTATCAAACTTAAAAAAGCTACTTAGCTTTATGGGTTAACATTACATTACATTATTTTGGTAACATTTCAGTATAGGGAACACATTTATAAACGATTAACTATGACTTTTCCCTCAATGAACAAGCTCAAGTTCAATTTGTACCACTGTACTTGAGCTCAAGATACATATTTATGACACTATTATAATGGCCTCATGACAGCCAATGTCAAAACCAACGACATGACAGTTTAATGTAATGTTAACCCATAAAGCTAAATGATGTCAAGTTGTCATGACAAAGACACTGACAGGTTATGATGTATTGGTTTATGTCAAGTTGTCATAACTCGGACATCTCAAACAATGTCATCTTTGCATTAAAAATGACATAATTGAGCAAATGACACTTAATGACAGTTGTCATAAACATTCATAAAACCTCCTTCATATTCATGACATGTGTCATGTCATGATTATGAAGGTGTCATGTCAGTCTTATGCACACCCCTTCAAGTAAAGTGTTACCAGAATGAAATTGTGTTTATGAATTATACAGACTGCAAGTGTTTAAAAATGAAAATAACAACGGCTCTTGTCTCCGTGAATACAGTAAGAAACGATGGTAACTTTAACCACATTTCACAGTACATTAGCAACATGGTAATGAAAGAATTAGAAAGACAATTTACAAATACCACTAAAAATATTATGATATCATGGATCATGTCAGTAATTATTGCTCCATCTGCCATTTTTTGCTATTGTCCTTGCTTGCTTACCTAGTCTGATGATTCAGCTGTGCACAGATCCAGACGTTAATACATACTGCCTTGTGTAATGCCTTGAATGGCTGGCATATGCAAATATTGGGGGTGTACATATTAATTATCCCGACTGTTACGTAACAGTCGGTGTTATGTTGAGATCAGCCTGTTCTTCGGAGGTCTTTTAAACAAATTAGATGGTGTTTGAGACTCACTGTCACTGTAAATTTCCTTGTGTGTAAGCATTCTGATTCTTGTCAAAGTCCCTTTAAGACAAGTCTTTTCACTCGGCGGCCATCTTTGAAATGCCACTCGGGCATCCTGGGCATCATGCAATCTCTTTGAATGGGGAAACATCAAATTCTCCAAAACAGTTTGCCAACCTTACGATTAAATTTCACATTTGAAATCACCAATGAAATCTTACAACAACCGGCTCATAAATTTAGTTTCTAAATGCTCGAATCATTACAAAAAAACTATTTTTCAGGCTGGATCAAGCTAATGCGCATGCGCAGACCTAAATGCGCGTCTCTTCGGAGGCACGCGCGTCTGACTGTTTCTATAGAAACCGGTGATTCTAACGGCTGCTGAAGTGACGCGATGACTTTACCAGTCGCCGATTGGCTCTTATTTAGAAGGCGGGACTTATTCCGCCATATTGCGCGTTACACTTTCTCCCATTCAAAACAATACAAGTGACGCGTCTTGTGTTATTCTATAGTCTTTGTTCTTGTTTTCAGAATATTCTAACATGCATGTTTTCACAACATTCTAACAATATTCTAACATAAGCTTACTGTTTTTGTAATTATACAAATGTGCAGTATTCAGAAAGTAGAGTCAGAAAGTTAATATTCTATCACAAACATGAGCCTTAGTCCCCCCCATTAAAGCAGCTGCTCCATGTAATACTTTTCATGATGCAGTGGCAATTACTTGAACCCTTGAGACAGCGCAGCTCCTAAATCTAAAAGTGAACTATTCACTTTTCAGAGCCTCAGTGAAATCCCTTTGAGGCAGTTCTATACTTCATTGTGATATTTAAATGATGGTGTAACTGAATGGCATAATGAAAACTTTGTGTGCTGTACTACAGTCTGAAAATAATAATGAAGATGCTGTAGAAATGAAATTAAATTAAATCTAGGTGAGTGATCTTATTCATTCTCATTGCCTAAAACATTTCCTCGAAGGGAACTGGAAACATGAAACAATTAATATTAATAAAAGTTACTCCCATCTCTCTGACATCAGATCAGACAGTTTCATTTCAGATGAACAGTGACAACAGTTGCTATAGTCCAACAACAGGTTTATGAGAATGAAATGTAATTTCCAACATATGAATAGCAAACAGATGTATAGACTAAAACTGCATTATTGATTTCATTATTATTATAGCAACGCTTTAAGACAATATAATTCTCTGTAAATATAGGCCTACCTCTCTGTAAAAAAAAATAATAATAAATCCTTGACACTGTGGTACATTTTTTAAGTAAAGAGTAGAAAAAAACAAAAAACAAAACACTTGCATAGGCTATGTACAAAGGCTATATATATCACAAAGGTACCTCTGTGTCACTACAATTAATTATAGCATGTTATTATTGATTATGCATATTTCCCTTTTGAGCTAATTTGCTACAGTGCTCATGTTGTGATTTCAAAACATGAAGTTAAACAAAAACATTGTAACATAAAGTCAATAAAGTTCTTCTTAATGAGTGATGTTGTTAAAGTACAATTATTATAGTCACAGTCCACCCTGGAACAAGGGCAAAATGGAGATACAGTATCTATAGGCTCTGGACTAGGAACAGGATAGGACGCAATAGGCCTAGAAGCAGAAACAGATGTGGCTTCTGGTGCTGGTTATTGAACAGACATTGCCTCTGGCTGAGAGTCTGGGACAGACGTGGGCACGAGCTCATTGTCTGTGGCAGTCACTGGACATCGGCTCATGGGAGCTGATACATTCCTCCTCCCCCTCATCCTGTTGGAATGGCAGGAGGTAGAGATAGTGCCTTTGGCTGAAATAAATAGGAAAAATTTGTTATGTCTCTGGGTGAAAAAAATGCTAGGTATTGAAGTGTGCAGAGTTGCCTCTGCTGGCTTCAGCCTGGTCTGTTCTTCTGTAACAGAACTTTTTCTGTATTGACAAGAGCAAGGTTACTAAACCCAGTTGTGGACATTTGTTCAAACAGGCACTGAGAACATACAAAATTAACATTACTTAAATTGGTATTTCTGTTATATAGTATATTTCTAATATTTCATTGATATTTATAGATTAATAACGCTTTGTGGTCAAGACTGTTACTCTGAATCTATTCCCTAGTGAATATTTATGTACTTATTATAAATATCCTGCAATTGTACTTTTAGGCACGGTTTCACAGACAGGGCTTAGCCTAAACCAGGATTAGGCCTTAGTTCAATTAAGATATTTAAGAAGCTTTTATAAACATACACTAGAAAAAAACATTACTGGTGTGCATCTTGAGACAAAACAATGGCTCTGACATATTTTAAGATATGTCAGTGTGTAACAAGGTTCTTGTTAGGGAAGGAAGAGGGCAGGGTCGGCTTGACTGTTGACGGTAGCTTTGTCAAAATTCACTCTCAAAAACAGAAGGCTGTGCAAACAGCACAGATGCATCAACACAATCACAAAATAACTTTCACTGCACGTCAGGGTCCACCAGTCAGCAGTCCTTCTCTTTCTCGCACACTCCTGTTTCTCCAGGCGTTTTATACTCTCTCCATACCAATTACTGAAACAAGAGACAGGTGTTCGTTATTTGCGTTTAACCCACTCACTCACCGTGTGTCTCCCGACTCTCTCTCCTGCTGCAGACCTCGCTGAACCACGCCCCCCTCGCCACATACCCCCAAATTTCTGGAGAGGAAATCGGCCACAGCCATCTGAACACCCGGCCTGTGGACCACCTTGAACTTAAAAGGCTTTAAAGCTAGATACCAACGAGTGATCCGCGCGTTGGTATCCTTCATGCGGTGGAGCCACTGCAGAGGAGCGTGGTCCGAACAGAAGGTGAATTTCTGTCCCAGGAGATATTAGCGAAGGGTGAGGACGGCCCACATGATGGCAAGGCATTCTTTTTCCACGGTGCTGTACTTAATCTCTCTCTTAGAGAGCTTGCAATTAATGTACAGCACCAGCCGTTCCTCCCCCTCTATCTCCTGGGACAGGACGGCACCCAGCCCCCTGTCCGATGCGTCAGTCTGCAACACAAAAGGGAGAGAAATATCAGGAGATTGAAGCAACGGCCCGCCACATAGAGCAGCCTTCACCTGGGTAAACGCCTGCTGGCACGGCTCCGTCCACTGGACCGTATCTGGTGCCTCCTTTTTAGTAAGGTCAGTCAAGGGGCTGGTGAGGTCCAAATAATTAGGCACAAACCTTCTGTAATATCCTGCCAGCCCCAGGAAGTGTCTTACCTCCTTTTTGGTCTTGGACAGGTCGCAACTGCTGCCGTCTTATCAATTTGGGGACGCACCTGCCCATGTCCCAAGTGGAAGCCCAGATACCTTACTTCCACATGCCCAATCGCACACTTCTTCGGGTTGGCCGTGAGTCTGGCCCCCCTCAGCGACCTCAAGACAGCCCTCAAATGCTGCATATGCCGCTGCCAGTCATTACTAAATATGATAATATCATCCAAGTAGGCAGCAGCATATGCAGCATGGGGCCGTAAAATCTTGTCCATGAGCCGCTGAAAGGTGGCCGGTGCCCCGAAGAGCCCAAACGGAAGTGTAACAAACTGGTGTAATTCAAACAGCGTCGTGAAAGCTGTCTTTTCTTTGGATAATGGAGACAAGGGGATCTGCCAATAACCCTTCGTTAAGTCCAATGTCGAGTAAAAATGAGCCGTACCGAGCCGATCAAGCAGTTCGTCAACCCGTGACATTGGATATGAGTCGAAGTTCGACACAGCGTTCACCTTGCGGTAATCCACACAGTACCGCACTGAGCCATCCGTTTTAGGAACCAAAACTATCGGGCTCGCCCAGTTACTGCTGGATTCTTCTATTACCCCCATTTCAAGCAGCGCTCCCAATTCTGCCTGAATGACCTTTTTCTTGTGTTCAGGCAAGCGATATGGCCGGCTGCAAATCACCACGCCCTGCTCTGTCTCGATATGGTGCTGAATGAGGTTTGGGTAACACTTTACTTGAAGGGGTGTGCATAAGACTGACATGACACCTTCATAATCATGACATGACACATGTCATGAATATGAAGGAGGTTTTATGAATGTTTATGATAACTGTCATTAAGTGTCATTCGCTCAATTATGTCATTTTTAATGCAAAGATGACATTGTTTAAGATGTCCGAGTTATGACAACTTGACATAAACCAATACATCATAACCTGTCAGTGTCTTTGTCATGACAACTTGACATTATTTAGCTTTATGGGTTAACATTACATTAAACTGTCATGTCGTTGGTTTTGACATTGGCTGTCATGAGGCCATTATAATAGTGTCATAAATATGTATCTTGAGCTCAAGTACAGTGGTACAAATTGAACTTGTCATTAAATTGTCATTAAGTGACAATACTCTGACAAATAATTTTATAACAGCGTCATGACTATTTTTCATTTCATGTTTTTTTTTTTTTTTTTCTGTTTCCTCCAACAGGTCAGATAATAGACAATTTCAAATTTCGTAAAAAAGATGACACTGTTATAAAATAATGGTAACACTTTATTTTAGGGTCTTTTAACTAGTTGCTTATTACTATTAGCATTCATATGGCTAAAATATTGGCTATTTATTAATACTTATAAAGCACATATTAATGCCTTATTCTGCATGATCTTATTCTACATTCTTAATCCTACCCAATACATAAACCTAACAATTAACTATAATAAGCAGTAAATTAAGAGTTCATTGAGGGAAAAGTCATAGTTAATCGTTTATAAATGTGTTCCCTATACTGAAATGTTACCAAAATAATGTAATGTAATGTTAACCCATAAAGCTAAGTAGCTTTTTTAAGTTTGATAATTAATCTGCTATGTCATGTTTATGACAGGTTATGATGTTTTGCTAATGTCAAGTTGTCATGACAAAGACACTGACAGGTTATGATGTGTTGGTTTATGTCAAGTTGTCATAACAAAGACATCTCAAACAATGTCATCTTTGCATTAAAAATGACATAATTGAGCGAATGACATTTAATGACAGTTGTCATAAAAATGCATAAAACCTCCTTCATATTCATGACACATGTCATGTCAAGATTATGAAGGTGTCATGTCAGTCTTATGCACACCCCTTCAAGTAAAGTGTTACCTTCATTCTTTATAAATCTCTCCAACAGTGTGTAATGTTAGCTGTAGCCCATTAGCCACGGAATATAGCCTCGAACTCATTCAGAATCAAATGTAAACATCCAAATAAATACTGTACTTACATGATCTGATGCATGCATGCAGCATGCATGACGAACACTTTGTAAAGATCCATTTTGAGGGTTATATTAGCTGTGTGAACTTTGTTCATGCAATGTATTAGAGTCGCGAGCTCGGGGGCGGGGAGCGCGAGGATTTAAAGGGGAAGCAGTCTGAATCGGCGCATATTTAATGATGCCCCAAAATAGGCAGTTACAAAAATTAATAAAAAAAAACAAAACTATGGGGTATTTTGAGCTGAAACTTCACAGACACATTCAGTGGACACCTTAGACTTATATTACATCTTGTGAAAAAGCATTCTAGGGCACCTTTAATGTGAGTGATATAATGCTTGTCAGCACAGCAGCTCCAGACAATCAAATCCAGTGTTACTCACATGAGAAGTGGAATCAAAGCAGCCTCTGCATCTTTTTTCAGGCCTTCCCACTTATCTCTCTCCAGCGCTGCAAAGCTTTTCTAATATAAACGCAGTCCTAAAGCACTTGCCTATTCATAAACCTTCATTCCAGTGATAATCTTTTGAGCTTTTGTGTTGTGTCCAATCTCTCATTCTGCTGTTTTTTTTTTTTTTCTTATTTTCAAATCTCCCTCTTGCTCATTTTCTCTCCTCGACTGTCATACGCCCCATAATGCTGATTGGTTACACATTTGTTGTTGGTGTCAGCCTGACTGACTAGTTCACCTTTGATGGAAGAGGATTTAATAGTTAGAAGATTAGGTAACACTTTAGAATACACCGTCATAAATGAATAACCAGGAACAAATTAGCAACACAATATTAACATTCTAGTAACTGCTATTAACTAACAAGAAACTCTGATTAATTACTTAGTAAGTAGTAGCACTCAGTTTAATGAGGTAGTTCACTATAATCTTATCAATAACTACTATTTTTTCATACCTCCCAGAGGACTAGTAAGAACTACTATATACAGGTTCATAATTAATGTGAATAATGCGTAATGTACTGTATAATTCGTTCTAAAGTGAAGATCATGATAACACACTAGTAATGACTCAAGTATTACCAAATCCTTCAGAAGGAATTACTAACATTTACACCTGGCATTAACATCAGTTTTTTGTGAATTGGCAGTGGTTAGTGATAAATAGAAACGGGGGTCTAAAAACTTTTGTGAGTTCACTGAAACCCCACATATGGAGGTAGTCAGAAATAAGACCACAATGCATGTGTAGTGTAAACCGATAAATAACAGACCGGAAGTCATTCATTTTCAATAGAAAGTAGTATGAAAGTTGTGTGGAGTTCTGATCATAATTTCAGATACAATTTGAGCCTTGGGTGCAGTGAAATATTTTAACTTTTAGAACGTATGCAACAATAGTATTTCCTGCGCTGCATTTATGCTCTCCTGCAAAACTGATGAAAAGTGTGATTACAGATTATACAAGAAAACTGTCTTGATGAAATCTGAATGTTAGTGCTCACAGAATATGCATTTGATGTTAATATTAGGTGAAAATGGTAATGCATCTCGACTGACCACTTGCGATCTGATCACTGAAAATGCATCTTAAAGCAGAAGCACACTCAAAGAGTAACCATAGTTAAAATTTCAGGTTACCACATTAAAAATCTGCATACACTAATGATGCATCAAGAAAACGTCTGTAAATGTGTTTCTGCATGTTGATTTGATGTGCTAGTGAGAATGACAGATTTAGGCGAATGCCAAGTTTGCTTTGTACTAAGTTCTTTGGTCTCAAATTACATATTCTTCCTAGTGGAATATTTTACATTCCCCTAAATAACCTAGATACTGTACCTGAAATTGAAGCAGCTCTGTCTTGGATGATGAAATTCTTTGTAATGTTTCAAGTCAACATTGATTGGTATGTTATTGCTAAAGCAGCACAGAAACTGGTTCCCCTTGTCTGTCTGCCATTCTTGTCCCCTTGTCTTTGAAGCTGTGGATTATTAGCCACGTTCATTTACATTTAAAGAATGTGTCATGAAAATTTAGTAGTTTAATGTAGTAACTGGAATAAAGCAGTAAACCATTGAAAGCATCTAGCAACACATCAGTCACTTCCAAATCACTTTGGAATGGGGCATCAGGGTAGATAAATCATTGTCTGTTAGTAGTGCACAGGTCACAACCCTGTACGAGCTTTTGCTCTCCGTCTCTAAATCTCTCTACCACCTCCATTGTTAGGATATTGTGTGTCTCCTCTAGATGTGACAATCAGATGAACTGCACTTGGGACTGGTGATGCCTTCAGCCTGATGAGTTCTGACACCACCTGATGCCCTCACAGCAGTACAGAGAGAAAAAGAAAGGGGAAACGTGTATGGGGGGAGGGGAGTTGTGGAACTGCTCAGCTTTCTGGATCAAAGCACAATAAAGGCCGATGGGATGGGTATCACACCAAATTAACACCAAGAACAGAAAGAACACTCCCACGGACAGAGATTAGAATCCCACTTTGCTTTTAGGCTTCTGCCTCTCCATCTATTAACATAATGTGAACAATGTGCATTCATTTTTCTCTTTTAACACCAACACTCAAATTTATGATTAACATTCAAGGATGAATTCACTAAATAACTCTGCGACTTTTACACAAACCCCTGTGTTTTATTCACTAATCATGCTGCAGTTAAACCACATATTTGAATTCAGTAATTGTCATTCTTTGCAGCAAAAAAACACACCTCCTATATATATTAAGTAAATTAGGCTTGTTCTTTAATTACAGTGGCAAAGTGTCTTTCATAATATTAATATACTTTATGGCTATGCATTTAAAATAATCTATTATACTAGACCCAGTAAAATGGAGTTTAAACACATTTTGATTTTTGAAAACAAAATGAAATACACGTAACACAACTACTTACAGTTTGACTGTGGTGTTGCTATGAAAGACAGACGAATTTACCACAAACAATTTTCACAAGTCTTTTTTAAAAAGAAGGCTACCATTGTGATCGGGTGACATTTTGGAAATATTAATAGATTGAATTTATCAAAATTTCAGAAATCAAATCTACAAGTTATTATATTAACACCACAAATGCTAATATGGTATGACAATTCTCAAAAAATTAGCAAAATATAAGGAAATCCAAAAATTATTCTGTTTACATGACACAAATGAAAAGTTTATATAACTTCCCTCACAATGTCATGCTAACACATAATGTTTGAACAAGACATCTGAACAAGAGGCAGCAAAACCTAAGAAAATATATTTTAGAGATGAAGAGGCCATATATATATATATATATATATATATATATATATATATATATATATATATATATATATATATATATATATATATATATATATATATATATATATATATATATATATTTCACCTTAGTAATCATGCAAAAAATATTCAGTTTTCAAATGTATATGACACAAATTTAAAGATTGGATATGATTTCCATCACAATTTCACAATGCAATGCCTTTTATAATAATAGAAAGGTTTTTTTTTTTTTGTAAGTTTATTAATCATGCAAAAATGATTTTGTTTGCTGTACTGTACTACCACTCAGAACTGACCTGCAAGATAGGAAATTGAAGGATGCAAACTGCATTCAGCACTAATTTGTTGGGCTTGGACCTTTACCTGACTAGCATAATTCTATTAGTGAACTGGGTGCTAAAACAACACAGACAACATGGACAAATAAACAGTGCTATCAGTGGGTTATATTACATTTCAAGTGCCCTTAGATGATAAGTAAATCTGCTGTTAGCCATTTTGCTTGATAGCAGTGTTATGTGGCCTGAGGATTTTGAGATAGGCAGTGTAAACAATGGCCATTAAACTTGAGATGACATGAATGCTTTAGCATCTAATGAGAGTACAGAGGGGGAGAAACAGGACCTGCCTAATCTGATTTATGCTTAAAGTCACAATCTGTCTGATCACATAAAATTGAGACAGAGTGTTGATCATGTGTCCTTATTGCCCCTTTGGTCTGATCTGTACAAGCTTCCATCATTTTCTTCCTAATAATTACAATAGAATCCATGGTTTTAAGTGTTACATTTTTTTTGGAAAGAAAATTTCCCATTTTAAAGCTGCAGTAGGTAACTTTTGTAAAAATGTATTTTTTACATATTTGTTAAACCTGTCATTATGTCCTGACAGTAGAATATGAGACACAGAATATGAGAATACCGCTCCCGGTAAGAAACAACCAATCAGAGCCAGGAGGAGTGTCTTAACAGTGTCAATCAAGCTCGTGCGCGCTGATCACACCCCTCTCATGCACAGCGCCAGCACGTACAGGCGTTAAAATTCAAGATAACCGGTGTGCCGCAGCTTTGCTTATGGTGGACAAACAATCCAAACTGGCAATTCCTCGAGTGGCACCTGCTCATAAAATAAAGACGTGTAAACGGAAAAAGACAGATGACGATGATAAAAAAGCCAAAAAGAAAGAATTAGATAGAGCCCGAAATAAAACGAGGCTAAATATCGGAGCGGCTTTTCTGACGTGGAGGGAGCTACGTGTCCTGAAAGGATTAAAAACCGATGCAGAGTTAGCCACATTTCTGCTTGACAAGTAAGTATCCCTGCTTGATTTGTTTCATTTTTTAAGAACTACACAACTAAGATAATTTCAAAACAGGCCTGTCCGTCCCCTGCCTGATACTCCGTGCACACCACGGCTTCCTCTTCTCCCTGCCCGTTGACTCCTCGAAGTCGCTGTGGGTGTGAATTCCTCGTCGGAGCCCATTGATGCCCATTTAATGTCAAAACTCTAGCCGCATAACATACAGATAAAATGTCACGCACTGTTTAAAGCAACTATTGAAACCTACTAATTCACTGGCTTGTCATGTTGCTGAAATAATGTACTATCAAACCTTATTTAGCACGTTGCCGCGTTGTTTGAGCTAGAGCTCCGTCGAGCTGATTCCTAATTGTTTGTTTTTGCCTCGTAAAATCTAACTTATAATCTATCACTCTTTCTTTTTCAGTGGGGGAACACATCCCCAACATTATTTTATATAAAAAACATTTGGATTACCTTGATATCGCTAGTTTTATCCGACTTCCCGAACTTTCGCTACTAGCTTTAGCCCGTTAGCATTAGCGGTGTGCCACGCCCACGCTACGCTAGCGTTTGTACTCTTCTCTCTCACAATATTATTGTTTCATCTACTCTAATGGCGAGTGTATTGGATGTTTCTCTACCTTTGTGTGCAGGTGAGGACACGTTTGAGCTGCATGCGGTGCAGTTGGAACTGGAGGCCGTGGAGCGGCAGATCCGGATCCTTCTCGAGAATCAGGCCGAGCTACGCGAGCGGCAGACAGCGCTGGAAACTTCTCGCGCTGACGCTCACCAACCCTCGGTAAGTTTGCAGCGCGATATTAACACTCCTGCTTCCTCTACGCAGTGTGTTTCTCTGCACAGGGCCCGAGCACCAAGAACGCATTCATCCCAGCCCTCGTTCACTCCGGCGCCGTCACACCAGGGACCTTGGGTGCTTCAGCAGCGGAAGACGCGAGCCAGGCCTCGGACCAGGACCTCTCCTCCTCCGCCCCCGGTCTTCGACGTCTCAACACGGAACCGCTTCTCCCCTCTTCGTGAGGCAGAACGCGACGCCATGGTCATCGGAGACTCCATCGTCCGCCACGTCCACGCTACCACAGCCAAAGGTAAGGTGCGCAGTCACTGTTTTCCTGGTGCTCGTGTTCTCGATGTCTCTGCGCAGATTCCAGCGACTTCAGAAGCCTGATCGAGACGGTACGAGCCACATCGCCCGCGACGAAGATCATCGTGTCCGGACCGCTTCCGACGTACCGACGAGGACATGAAAGGTTCAGTAGATTATTTGCTTTAAATGAATGGTTGATGTCTTGGTGTAATGAACAGAAGCTGCTCTTTGTAAATAACTGGAATCTTTTCTGGGAGCGTCCTAGGCTCTTCCGTGCTGATGGCCTGCACCCCAGCAGCATCGGAGCTGATCTTCTGTCAGAGAACATCTCCAAGACGCTTCGCACCATATGACTAGTAAGTCAAACCTCAAATCACAGTCTGTGTTCTGCCCACTTCATTGATAGAAATGTGAGTGTAGTACAGTCTATAAAAACTGTGTCTATTCCTCGAATAGTGAGGTTTAACAATAAAAATAAAGGATCTAGAAAAAACCTAATCGTGATCAAACCAGATTTTTGTAAAATTACTGAACAAAAACAATCTCTAAAACTAGGGCTACTAAACATTAGATCGCTGACACCTAAGGTAGTTATCATAAATGAAATTATCACGGATAATAGTCTTGATGTAATTTGCCTTACTGAAACATGGCTTAAAGCAAATGATTATTTTGGTCTTAATGAGTCTTGTCCACCTGGCTACCATTATAAAAATAAATGCCGCCTGATTGGCCATGGCGGTGGTGTAGCAACAATCTATAGAGAGATACTTAATGTTACTCAGAGAACAAACTACAGGTTTAATTCATTTGAAATTCTTATGCTAAATGTTACACTCTCAGATATAAGTAAAAAGTCGCTACTATCTCTTGCTTTGGCTACCGTTTATAGACCTCCAGGGCCTTATGCTGATTTCCTAAAAGAGTTTGCAGACTTTCTCTCAGACCTATTGGTCAACGTTGATAAAGCGCTGATTGTTGGAGATTTTAACATTCATGTAGACAATACAAATGATACGTTAGGGGCTGCGTTTACAGATTTACTAAACTCATTTGGGGTCGAACAAAACGTCACTGGACCCACTCACCGTCTTAATCATACTCTAGATTTAATTATATCACATGGAATAAATCCTACTGATATAGAAATTCTACCGCAAAGTGATGACGTCTCTGATCACTACCTTGTAACATGCGTACTGCATATTGATGATATTTGTCAAATTGCGCCACGATATCGACTAGGCAGAACAATTCTCCCGACAACTATAGATAAATTCACAAATAACCTGCCTGATCTGTCTCAGCTGCTCATCGTACCTAAACACACAAATGATCTCAAGAAAATGACTAGCAGCATGTGCACCATTTTCACTAGTATATTAGATACTGTTGCACCGATGAGATTAAAAAAGGTTAGAGAGAAAAATACTGTTCCATGGTACAACAGTATTACTCGCGCTATGAAAAGAGAAACTCGTAATCTAGAACGCAAATGGAGACAAACTCGTTTAGAGGTCTTCAGAATCGCATGGAAAGACAGTTCGTCCCGCTATAGAAAGACTCTAAAAGCAGCCAGGGCTGAGCATCTTCGCAAACTTATAGAGAATAACCAAAACAATCCACGGTTCTTATTTAGTACAGTAGCTAGATTAACAAATAAGCAGATATCACCAGAACAAAATGTTTCATTATCACTGCGTCTAAACCAACAACATGTTTATTAGATCCAATACCCACTAAACTACTGAAAGAGCTGTTACCTGTAGCAGAAGAACCTCTTCTCAATATTATCAACTCGTCTTTATCTCTAGGTCACGTCCCACGACCGTTCAAGCTAGCAGTTATTAAGCCTCTCATTAAGAAACCACAATTAGATCCAAACGTATTAGCAAATTACAGACCCATTTCAAATCTTCCATTTATGTCTAAAATACTAGAAAAAGTGGTGTCGGTCCAATTGTGCTCCTTCTTGCAAAAAAACTCTATGAAAAATTCCAGTCAGGATTCAGGTCTCATCATAGCACAGAAACTGCGCTCGTTAAAATTACAAACGACTTGCTTCTAGCTTCTGACCAAGGCTGTGTCTCAATACTAGTGTTACTTGATCTCAGTGCTGCGTTTGACACTATAGATCATATAATACTCTTAGATCGACTACAATATTACACTGGTATTCAGGGACAGGCATTACGGTGGTTTAAGTCGTACCTATCAGACCGTCACAATTTTGTTTATATAAACGGGGAAAAATCTAAGATCACGATAGTAAACTATGGAGTGCCGCAAGGATCGGTGTTAGGCCCTCTGCTATTTTCAATATACATGCTGCCACTCGGCAATATTATAAGAAAACATGGAATTAGTTTTCACTGCTATGCCGATGATACTCAGTTATACATCTCATCACGACCAGATGAAATCTCTAAATTATTCAAACTGACAGAGTGTGTTAAAGAAGTAAAACATTGGATGACTAGTAATTTTCTTCTATTAAATTCAGATAAGACTGAAGTATTACTTATTGGACCAAAAACCTGTACACAGAATCTCTCAGACTACAATCTGCATTTAGAAGGATGTACTGTTACTCCATCCTCGACAGTTAAAGACCTGGGTGTTATATTAGACAGCAACTTGTCCTTTGAAAATCATATTTCATATGTTACAAAAACAGCCTTCTTCCACCTCAGAAACATTGCTAAAATACGGAATATGTTATCTATTTCTGATGCAGAAAAGTTAGTTCATGCTTTCATGACATCTCGACTAGATTACTGTAATGCATTATTAGCTGGTTGTCCTGCTTCATCAATAAACAAGCTACAATTAGAACAAAATGCAGCTGCTAGAGTTCTTACCAGGTCAAGAAAATATGATCATATAATACCAATCTTATCATCTCTACACTGGTTACCCATTAAGTTCCGTATCGATTATAAAGTATTGCTAATGACCTATAAGGCTCTAAATGGTTTAGCTCCTGTGTACTTAACCGATCTTCTATCGCCCTACAATCCTTCACGCTCTCTAAGGTCACAAAACTCTGGACTTCTGGTTGTACCTAGGATAGTTAAGTCCACTAAAGGAGGGAGAGCGTTGTCACATTTGGCTCCTAAACTCTGGAATAGCCTTCCTGATAATGTTAGGAGCTCAGACTCGCTCACCCAGTTTAAATCTAGATTAAAGACGCATCTCTTTAGCCAAGCATTCACATAATGCATCTCATACCAGATCAACTGCACATGACTATCTTTGCTTAAAGTTATGAACAGCAGCTACGCTAATTATTCTCCTTTTGCTTTTCTGTTTTGCCTCGGGACACCCGCCCTGAGGTGACTAGAGAGGACTTCATCTTCAGTTTGGATCCAGCCTCTTAAGAAGACCTCAGATGACCATCACCTGTGAAGAGACGGCGCCAGCTCCTGCGAGGACTTCAGAAGACGCAATCATCTGGATCAACATTCACATTGCACAATCTCTATATCCTAATTTATTGTTAATGTAATTCATTTTCCAGGAGCTCTTTGCTTCTACCTTCAGTTAAACTGCTAACAGTGATTGTAATTAATTACCTAAAGTATATTATTTGCTAACTACATTCTTTAAATTGTAATGTTGACATCCATTTTCTGTAAAGCTGCTTTGAAATGATATGTATCGTGAAAAGCGCTATACAAATAAATTTGAATTGAATTGAATTTGAATTACATATCGATAGAATAATTACTTGCATATCTTACTAGCTATTTATTACTTATAGAAATAGTGCAACGTCATATAGTTACATTACATGTATTGCAAAATATGTAATGTTTTGAGGACCAAGTTTGTAGTCAAAGTATGGGCAGGCCATGGTCAATGTAAATCATATTGTTGATGTTTCGTCCGTACCAGTGAATGTGCCATAACTGTTTAATAACTGTGGCCCTGCTTGCTTACAGTAGTCCTGATCATTCCTGACAATGCTTTAAGTTTGCACTTTAAAAGTGCATTTTACATGCAAGTGGTGTCCGTAGTGATGTTTTATATTTGAATAACTGATGTATAAACGAGTTAAGCATGTATTTAGATTTAAGTCTCTTTACGTGAAAAGTTTTATAAAGTAATGAGGTTTATGCTTGGACCAAAAAATATATAATTTGCCAACTGGGCAAGAAGATCTAAGTGTAATGCTCAATCCAATAAAGAGAATACGATGAGAATATAATACAAGATTTATTAAATAACTCAGGATAGACAGCCAACATGCAACAGTGTGTAAACATGAAGAATACCAGACAAATAAACAGAACAAAGGGAGGAACTTAAATACACAGTGATGATTAGCTAAAAGACGATCAGCTGTGATGATTAGTGTTAGTGTCCATGGTAACTGATGAATGGTGGGAAACAAGGACAAAGAAACACATGTGATGAATATAAACAAACTATAAGTCCATGAAAGCAAACTAACCGAACATAACTGTGACATCACACCCCCCTCCGACAAGGCCCAACCTCGCACCCTAACAAAAGGATGGCAGAGGGAGGGATGGAGGGGGTTTAGGAGGTGGACGAGGAGCTGGCAAAGAGATGGTGACAGGGGATGGCGCAGGGATGGTGACAGGAGATGGCGAAGGGATGGTGACAGGGGATGGCGAAGGGGATGGTGATGGAAGGATGATGAAAGGATGATGACGGGAGGTGGAGACAAAGGATTGATGTGAGGATGATGACGATCCCTTGGCGGCAATGATGGGAACAGCTCAATGGCACAGACCCAGAGCTCACCAGTGCTGACAGCCCATGGCGATAGAGCCAAGGCAAGATGTTGTAGAGGCTGACAACAACTGGGCGATGACTGACGGAGACAAGACAGAGTACCCGAGGGCTGAGGTGGAACCAGTGTGACGGAGGACAGAGGCAACGCCGAAGGGAAGGAGGAACCCACTGCAGCCACACGCAGCGGAGTGGAGTCAAGGCAGAGCTGACAGGTCATCAGGCTGAGATGGAGCCAAGAGATCAGAGGCCTGAGCTGGAGCCTCACTGTCACAGCAGGAATCCCCGTAGACAGCGCAGGGCTGTAGACATCCGGGAGCGGTGGGGCTGGAGGACTGGGTGAGCCTCATGGTGCCACAAAACTTGACAGAATAACGGTAAGTGTAACACAGTCCATGCAGATCGATGAAATGAAGAAATCTTAGTTCAGGAGACTTAGTTCAGTGCTGTCCAGAAACAGCCATGATGAAGGTACCAGGTGGGATAGGGTGGGAGTCAATACCTCCTTACTGAAGTTTATCAGCCTGTCCTCATTGTCCATCTTCACTATCCCCTTGTCCACTGATGTCACGGGCTCACACCCCTGGTCAGACTCACGATGGAGCTCCACTTCCGGGGTGAGGGCCAGCTCTGTCTGTGTCCTCGGCTCTGGTTGATACGGGCTCTGGTAGCTCTCTCTCTGCAGGGGACTCACACGAATTCTCCACAGTTGATGGTGGTGATTCGGGCTCTGGATCTGGCTGTGTCCTCGATCAAAGAAGGACACTCTCCAGACACCGGATGATTGCTTCTTTCTAGTTAAGTCCAGTGGTGTCTGCGAGGTCAACAGGATGATGGTAATTTGCCCTGATCCAGAACAGAGACTTCAGGCTTTCACTGTCATAAGGGCAGGTGACAGCAAGGTGGCTCTTCTGACAAAGAAACATAAGTGATGAATATAAAAAAATAAATAAATAGAAGTCCATGACAGCAAACTAACTGAATATAACTCTGACACTAAGTACATTACTATCATATTTCCTAAAAACTGTTAAGTAATCATGAAAAAAGTATTTAGTTTGCCAGTTCTACATGACATATATTTAAAGACTAGATATAATTTCCATCACGGTTAAATCACAATCTCATGCTAACATAAATTTGAACAAGACACTTGAAAAGGATGCAGCAAAACCTAATCAAATTTGTTTTAGATTAAGAAAGTGAGGCTGAAGAGAACTAAATTACACTAGCCAAATTCATGGAATCTGAAGTAAGCAGTGCTGATGAAGTTTGACATTTCCCCTGAGACACACTTCAGAAAATCAACAACATCCCTTGGAGAGAATCTTGATGAACTGGTTCAGTTGTATTTTACTCAAGTTGGAGCTAAACTCTGTAGGAAGTCATCCAGGAACAGGATTGGATACCCCAGGTATAGAAGGTATAGAAAACGTTCTCTGGTACCTAAAAGGGTTTGGTCAATAATACTTCACCTTCCATACATCATGTCATCTATGCCACCAGAAGACATACCTTCATATCAGCTCATGTTTCTACTGGCCTATTATTGCTCTACAGTTTGACAGAAACCGGTGTTATTTATTAGGGATGCACCGATACCGATACCAGTATCGGTATCGGGCCGATACCAAGCTCATGTTATACTTATACTCGTAAAAATACCCCTGATACCAAATACCTCACGTGACGTAACTGGCAGAATTTTTCATGCACAGAGACACCGGCGGCAGCAGCAGAAACAATGTCAGCCTCAGGGGTGTGGAAATACTTCAAAATTAATGGTGACAACACACACATTGCAAACTGTATGCTTTCAATCACAATTCGTTATCGATTAGTGAAGGTGGGATAGGTGGAATCACGCTGAATGACACAGACCAGAATCGCTCTCTCTCTCTCACATGCGCTCTCTCTCTTTCTTGCACGCAATCTCAGTTCTCTCAGACAGCACGCGATCAGTTCTCCTTGCGCCTGAATGGTCAAATGCACACATAGTTGGCAAAATGTTCATTGTGTGGAGTATCTCACGTAAATACAGTCAGTTATGGCTTAAGTCGACATAAACAATTGGGTGAAAACAGGATATGTGTCAGTGTCCATGGATTCAGTCTTAAAGGGACCGTAGCCTATATTTGTCATTAATGTTAATAAAACAACAAAATATGTTAAAAAAATGTATACATAGTAAATAAACCTACTGTATCAGAAAAACAAGTTTATTTAATTTGTATCTCTAATGTATTTGTTGTATTGTTTGTAATTTGTTTGTAAATTTCTTTTTATATAACAACAATTATATATATTGGTAATTATGCACTTTGAAGGTTATTGGACACTGTGAAATTTTTGTTCTTTAAGTTTGTGACAAGCACATAAAAATGATTACTTTTGTCATTAGAGTAATAATAAAGAAGCTGTCCTACATTTATTAGTCTCACTGTTTTGTGCTTGGAAAACTGCAACATCAAAAAAAAAAAGAGAGAGAGAGAGAGAGAAATTAATAAATGTATAGGCATCGGTATCGGCGAGTACTAGAAAAAAAGTATCGGTACTCGTACTCTGTCCTTAAAAAATGGTATCGGTGCATCCCTATTATTTATTGACCAGGTAAAGCTCATCTATATCCATTACCTGTGATCTACACAGACAATGTGGTCCCATTAAAAAGTAGTAGCTTTTGGTACCAGTTTATCCTGGTTATCCGTCACCCTGCCATCAAGTTCCCTAAGGCTTTCCCTGCTTTATTCTGCTACAACACCAATTATTATCAGTGCCTTAGTCCAGATGTTCTCTAGTATAGAGCAGTGATTTTCAATCCTGGTCCTTGGGACCTACAGCACTGCTTATTTTGTAAGCCTCTCGTATCTGACACACTCAGTTCAGTTCATGGAGTTCTCTCCTTATGAGCTGATGATCTGAATTTTGTGTAGAGCTGTGGGTCTCTAGGACCAGCACTGAAAACCACTGGACAGAATGAGATTCCATTTGAGACTCTCACGGACCAAGGGACTAATTTGACCTCTCCACTAATTTGACCTCTCCACATGGATGTCAGGACCCAAGGTTTACCAGCAGAACATTGCCCAAAGCATCACACTGCCTCCGCCAGCTTGCCTTCTTCCCATAGTGCATCCTGGTGCCATGTGTTCCCCAGGTAAGCGACGCACACGGCCATCCACGTGATGTAAAATAAAACGTGATTCATCAGACCAGGCCACCTTCTTCCATTGCTCCGTGGTCCAGTTCTGATGCTCACATGCCCACTGTTGGCGCTTTCGGCCGGAGGACAGGGATCAGCATGGGCACCCTGACTGGTCTGTGGCTATGCAGCCCCATACGCAACAAACTGTGATGCACTATGTATTCTGACACCTTTCTATCAGAACGAGCATTAACTTCTTGAGCAGTTTGAGCTACAGTACCTCGTCTGTTGGATCGGGCCACATGGGCCAGCCTTCGCTTCCCATGTGCATCAGTGAGCCTTGGCCACCCATGACCCTGTCACCGGTTCACCACATTTCCTTCCTTGGGCCACTTTTGATAGATACTGACCACTGCAGACCGGGAACACCCCACAAGAGTTGCAGTTATAGAGATGCTCTGACCCAGTCGTCTAGCCATCACAATTTGGCCCTTGTTAGACAGAGGGCCTTGAAAGAGCATTCAATAACTTGTGTGTGCTGTCATTTGGCAACAGTCCTTAAAAAATCCAGATTTCAATGAGAAAATCCATGGTTACTGGAACTGTATTTCCTCAAGGAGGAAAGGCTGCACCTTTACTGAAACTAGAATCTCTTACTTCGAGTTGAGACATTCAGTAATTGAAAAGAATGGCTTATGTGGCAAAATAAAACACTAAATAAAAATTCTGTGCTGTAGATGAAGTGAGGTTTGTGATCCCAGGCTCTGTCTGGGATGCTTGTTGCAAGGGTGTAAGTACCACTAGACTTTCCTGTTCCATCAGTGGCTAAGCTTAACTTGACTGTGCAAAGAAGAGAAGAGAACCGTGAGATAGGAATAGCTCATCTTATTGAGCCTTTTTCTACTCTCCAGTGGTGATGCACGCCTTGTTACATTCCTTAACGTCTGTAGCAACAGTTGCCTATAGGGCGATGCTGACAGGCGTGAGAGAAGCTTTCTGCCTTACAAACTACGATAAAAATATGTCTTCAGCTGTCTAAAATAACAGGGGAAAGTTAGTAGAAATCTGTCAATGTACATTTGAACTTTTTGAAATTGTCCTGTTTCTTGTTCTGTCCTGCCTTATTATTTCCATATGTCCCTTGTTTAGTCTAATTAGTCTATGTATAACAAATGTATAACTCCTCTGTTTTCTGTAGTGTTTCATCTGGTGTTAAATGTTCAATTTAGTTTTAGAGATTTTAGGTTTCTTTGTATCTTTGTTTTGCTGATTCTAATCAAATAAAGTTGCACTGGAGTTCAACAGTCTATTCACGGACCATCTAAAGAATATTGCACACAAAATGGCAGCTCTCAAATCTGTTTTTTGACCCTTCATATGAATTTTTCAACCCAAAAAAAAAAAAAACATATCTTCAATTATACATCCTTATGTTGTTCCAAACTTGTATGACTTTCTTACATTTTAACTTACATCTTTGCATTTGGCAGATGCTTTTATCCAAAACGACTTACATTGCATTCAAGGTGTACATTTTATTAGTTCTTACTTTGCCTGCATCAGACCTATGACCTTGGCATTGGTAGTGCCATGCTCTACTGTTTGAGCTCCAGAGAAACGTCTGTGGAACACACGATACACAAAAATAATGCCTGTTCACACAAGACAAATGTTAAGTGGGAAAATTCAGTGCTACAAACATTTTCATTTGAATCAACGGCTGTTAATGTGTCTGTTCAGAAAAACACAAACATTTGCATGCTGTCAATGCAACAAATATTTTTGCTTACAAAGAAGTGTTCTATTCTCTTTTCCAATAAACTTCAAACAAAGTTTGACAACGATTCACACTTTTGGTTACATGCTGATAGTTGCTGTTGTTACACAAAGCTATAGGCCAGAACACACCAAGCCGACGCCGACAAACTAGTGGCAACGAAAGCAGACTGCGGGGTTTGCTCACGTCGGCACCGTCTGTGTCCAAAGTTGCCCTGCCACACCAAACCGACGCTAAAAAGCCGACGGCCAAGCAGCACATCAGTTCTGCGCCTGCGTGAGATGAAATGCCTTTCCGAAACAGCAGGCGGCAGTAGCTGAACAGCCAATCAGAATGATCAGATGGCCCGACGGACCGACGAGGTCCAACGCCGATTCAACATGTCGAATAGGCCGAAACAAAGCCGACGAAGACCAATTTCAGCCGACGGTGCGGAACACACCGAGGAAACTTAGTCGGCCAACGAAGAAAAACTGCCCGACGGCCGACCGTCGGCTTGGTGTGTTCCTGCCTATGACTTGGAACAGACTATTTAGCTAAGTGACATAGAATTGCAGAGATGAATCTGGAACCAGCTCTCTTGTCTCTGTACTCAGACATGGGCAGTATTTCAATTAAATATACATTTAAAAATGTATTACTTGAGTATTTTTTTATTTATATTTAGCTGGACAAAAACGTCAAATGCAGTTTGTAATGGTTTGTATTTTGTGTATTTAAAATACTTAAATACTTAATCCAATGTTTCATTTTATTCTTAAATAACTAAGACAAAAACGTTCATCAACAGGCTTAAGAGGACTACTAAATATAGCTTATCACAGTTTTTGGATGGTTTTAGATGCAAGTAAATCATGTGGCCCATCCTGTTGGGATCAGCACCCTCATTGTGAACTTGCCGTTTTCGGAGTTTCTATTTATACTAAGTGCAAACAGTGTCCCTTGTTGACAAACGCTATTTACACTAGCTCTGCCCACCATTGTCTAGTTGGACCACTCAAGTTTTAAAAAGGATGCACAGAAGTCAACATTTTTAGTGGTGCAGCAGTAGCAAGTAAGGCTTGCAGATGTGGTTTTTAACGTGATCAACGCGGGTTCGAATCTGCCTTTTGTCGAGCTCGCGTTTATTTTCAATAAAAATGAAAAAAAAAAATTCTAAAAGTGGAAACAAACTGCTAACGAGTGTTTAATAATATTAAGTGTTTATTGGGTAGGGATGTAGGTGTAGGAAAGGTTTTTATTCTCATTTAATAATTTTTAATAATTTTAAATAATATAATCATTTACACTCTATGATAATATTGCATCCTATTAATGTACAACAATACTGAGGTGCAAATAGTATCTGCAAATAGCATCTAATTACTATTTATTCTTATAGCAAAGAACTGATACTTTTACATGGTGTAAATAGAATCTATCACTATTTTCACCTAGTGTAAATAGCATATCGCTAAGAAAATGCTGCTATTGTCACTTAGTGTAAATATCATATAATTGCTATTTACACCTAATAACATTGTGAATAAAATTCTCTTGGAAACCATAGTTCCTATCAATGTCCTAATGCAGGGGTGGCGACCTCCAGTCCTGGAGAGCCTCAGTCCTGCAGAGTTTAGCTCCAACACTGATAAAAACTTATCTGCCCATAGCTTTCTAGCAACCCTTCAGACCATTATTAGCTTGTTCGGGAGTGTTTGATTAGGGTTGGAGCTGAATTCTGCAGGACTGTGGCTCTCCAGGACCAACTTTAGCCACCCCGTCCTAATGAGTAGAATAGACATAAATAAAGAGCAATTTAGCTGATCTAAACAGAAAATTCATGTTGGTATAAGCAGGCCTATAAGAAACAAAGAAACAAAACTGTGTTTTCAGTCAGGCTGCTACAATAAGCACTTTTGAGGAAGTACTAATCATAGTGGTTTCAATTGTGGCCTTGGTGACCATCACTCTGCACATTTTTTATATCTTATTTAACACACCTAATTCAGATCATCAGCTCATTGGGAAAGAACTCCACGAACTGAACTGAGTGTGACAGATAAGAAAGGCATACAAAATGTGAGTGGTGAGTTGCCAAGACCAGAACTGAGAACCAATGCCTTCGACATATATATATATATATATATATATATATATATATATATATATATATATATATATATATATATATATATATATATATATATACAGTACACAATAATGTTATGCATCACACAGGGACATCTGAGAATGCATTTTTACTGCTTTTCATTATAGTGTAATATACAATAAAGTTGACAGTGTTTTACACTAAAATTACATACAGTATAATATGATGTTAAACCACCTCCTATACACTTAATATTATACTGTATTTTTTGTCTTTATAGGTTCTGCCTCACATCCTAATGCTTCTAAGTTCAAAGCATCAGAAATCAAGTAAAATACCTTTTGCAGTATATGGCAAAACAATCTTTTAAAATAATATATACATTTTGTTTCATTAGTTATACTTTAGTTAACAAGAACTAAGAATGAACAGTACTTCTACAGCATTTATTCATCTTAGTTAATGTTCATTTCAACATTTAATACATTAATAAAATCAAAAGTTGTATTTGTAAACATTAGTTAATGCACTGTGACATGAAAATCAATGCAAATCAACGGATTATAATAACGTTATTTAAGAAATTTTGTAGAATTTTTGACAGTATAAGAACTATGACAGTGTCTTCTAAGACAATGTCTTACTATGACTATGTCTTAAGACAATGCAACAAAAACATACAGTGGGTCAAGGCAATAAGCCCTTTGGCCAATACACAAAGCACATCCCCGATAAAGGATAATATTACTTGGAGAAGGAAATTAAAGGCGTTCACTGAAACAAAGGCAAGGTTTCAGAAGGATTGAACTCCAAAGCTGTTCCTCTAGAAAGCTGCTGTACATATATGAAACAGCTGGATACACTGGGTAGAAAGACATTTCTTTTAAGTGCATTTTTTTTAAGTCATTTCTTTTAAGTGCACAAAGCACCTGATAGAAGTCTATAAGCTTTATGCTTGAGTTATTTGACTGTGTCAACGCTGCTCATCTTAAATAATCACTGAGAATTGGTGTGCCTTAAGGCAAAACTGGCCTCAAAACAACTTTCATCCTGTTACACAACTTTGAACTCAGTTATCTGAACATTAGTTATTTACAGACCAGGTTTCTTTCAATAAAGACATTATGTAGCAAAACGAATTTGCTACATATTCCTGCAGTTCCATTTCTTCAGGAACATTCTATTGAACTGCATAGTTGAATAATCCATGTATAATACATGAATTCTCAGCTTTTCTACTCTGATTTTCAACTTTCACCTGCTTAAAGCCCAATTTAAGAGTTTTATTAAAGGTTATACATTGTGTAACCACATTTAACTTTATCAAGGGATAACAAATTATTGCTGCAAAGGAAGTAAATGGTAATGTGTTATTGGTTGCATAATTCAATTTTTAAGAGGTCAGCAGTGGAAAAATGCAAGGATTTTGTCTTTCCACCATGTTTTTCTGCAATACAGAGGGTGAATTCTACTACTGGCAAAGTTTTAACCTATCCCTCTGTTATAAAAGCCTTTTTCACCGTGGTTTAACAGACTCTTTTTGGTCATTTTCCCCAAATGTAAACAAATGTGCAGGAAGCTGAGACATAAACATGTCAAACATAACAACATAAACAAGAACGACTGATTAATCTATTGTGTAGAAGAAATGAATGGAAGAATGTTGCATATCATTTACAATACAACAGCCCTCTTTGTTTCAATCTTTCAATGAGGGTGAACTTTCTAAGGAATTTAAAGGTTGTTGTGCCCCCTCCTGGAATGACTTAGATAGCACAGCTCATTACTACATAGAAAATATTTTTTGCAGTGTCTGTCTACATTGTTTTGGCAATTGCTCAGACAGTTTACCCTTAATGCAAATAGCATGACATTTCCATGTACTCTTTGTGTGAATGTAGGCTACCTAAGTGTACAAAATACTTTCTACTAGCATTTTGTGCAAACAGCACATTTTTACACTCAGTGTGAATTACATCTGCCTTTACTTACACTTACTATAAAGAGCCGATATTTTGAACTCTAATAATTGAATTATATTGATTTTTAATAATTAAACAAAACATTTAATTTATTAATTTTTTTATTAAAGTTTAAATATATTTTTAATTACACATATGGGTTGTATTTAATATCAATTTGTTGAACAAATGTTAAAAATGTTAGGAACCGCTGAGCTACAGTATAGTGTCATAGCATTAAAGAGCACTAAAGACTAGCATTAAAGACTATAAAACACAAGCAGATACAGAAGGTTTCAGAAGGATTGAACTCCAAAGCTGTTTCTCCTGCATGTCTAGAATGCTGCTGTTCATATGAAACAGCTGGATACATTGGGTAGAAAGACTTTTTTTTAAGTGCACATAGCACCTGATAGAAATCTGTAAGCTTTACGCTTGAGTTTATTTGGAAAAAAAGACTGTGTGCCAAAGCTGCTCATCTTAAATAATCACTGAGAATTGGTGTGCCTTAAGGCAAAACTGGCCTCAAAACAACTTTCATCCTGTTACACAACTTTGAACCCAGTTATCTGAACATTAGTTATTTACAGACCACGTTTCTTTCAATAAAGACATTATGTAGCAAAAAGAATTTGCTACATAAATAATAGATTCACTGTCAGACTGACTCAAAACAATATGGAAAAGCACATTTATCTATAACAGAGCATGTATCAGATTCCTGCAGTGCCATTCTTCAGGAACATTCTATTGAACTGCAGAGTTGAATAATGCATGTATAATACATGAATTTAAACAGCTTTTCTACTCTGATTTTCAACTTTCACCTGCTTAAAGTCCAAATTAAGAGTTTTAATAAAAGGTTTGTCATAGCATTAAAGAGCACTAAAGACTAGTATTAAAGACTATGAAACACAAGCATAGAGATACAGCCAGTGCCGTTTCTAGGCATAGGCAAACTAGGCGGTCGCCTAGGGTCCAAACAGCTGGGGGGCGCCAGTGAGAGCCCCCGCCCCACCAATATTTAAATACATGGTAACTATATATTATATATATTACTTTATATATATATATATATATATATATATATATATATATATATATATATATATATATATATATATATATATATATATATATATATATATATAAAGAGTTTGGTTTTCTTTACCAAGAAAGTGGCAAGATGAAAACCACTATTTTCTGTTTCAAACTTTCACATAGCATCTTTTGGTTATAAAAACATTAAAAATTCCAATCTACATTTTGATTTTAAAAGGTTTATTATAAAAACGGATTGTTTTTTTCCCCCAAAATGCAATAAATCCATGACACTTTTTTTTTTTTTTCAAAATACAATTAATCCATCAATATGAAAGTTATTTTTTTATATTGAAAATACACAACAAAGTAAGTTGATTCACATATATGACAGCCTCTGAACTTTGTCAATACAAATCTTATATACAAGCATTTTACTAAAAATAAAATGTATACTTTTACTCTGACGCATTTTCGTTACTTACTACAAAATAAAGTCGGAAGAACAGAGACTACAAGCAAGCATGTGCAAACAAGTGCTCGCGCAACCGCGGTTGACACGTGACGTGAGGCTGCGCGCTGCACAGAGCGGGACCATGAGCGGGACACTTAAAAAACGGATTTAAAACAGACAACAAAACAGTAGTATGTTTGCCGTCGAGGCATTAGTAGTACCTCAAGCGGTTAGAAACAGTGTGACAAAACACCAACTGTTTAATGTCACGATTGTTACCATTCATTTGCATTAATTTATATAAATTTGTTCGCTGTTATACATTCATTATGCAGCGAAGTTGCATATTTAAACTGTATTCTCATCATACAGCGACAGAAACATAACAAATCAGAAATGTATCCGATTTCAGTTCTTTTATCGGCACTGTAACACATATTTTGATTATATAATCTTCAAGTTTTCTAAAATAGAACCAAATAATGTGTGAAAGTATACATATAATAGACCTATGCTATGCCTTTTGTGTGTAAAGATGGTAATTTTTAAGCATGACTGTTTGGATTTATATGAAATGGTAACACTTTACAATAAGAGTCCATTTGAAACATTAGCCCTTGTGCATTCAAAAAAAAAGTTACACTTAGGTCCATAATGGACAAAAATGTCCATGCCAAAAAAATGTCATAGAAATATGATTTATTAATAATTTTTTCCACTTTCACTGATGTCAATTTTTTTAACCAGCATCTGTTCTTTCCATAGATACCAAACATTCATTAATTTTAAGAACTTTAACCCTTTAAATGCTGGTTTGTTTACATAATGCCATAGGTGTTTTTTTATGAAAAAATTAAAAATAGTAGTTTATTTTCATAAACTAAATGCTAAGCAGAATTTTTTTTCTTTGCTTATTAGATTCTTGGGTGGGTCAATGAAGAACAGCAACATTAATTTTGAGGCATTTATATTTTTTATGTAGTGTCAGATTTTTTTAAAAACTAACACTTAGGTCCTTAATGGACAAAAATGTCCATGCCAAAAAACTGTCATAGAAATATGATTTATTAATATTTTTTTCCACTTTCACTGATGTCAATTTTTTTTTACCAGCGTCTGTTCTTTCCATAGATACCAAACATTCATTAATTTTAAGAACTTTAACCCTTTAAATGCTGGTTTGTTTACATAATTCCATTGGTGTTTTTTATGAAAAAATCTAGTAAAAATCTAGTTGGCACAATCTAGTAAAAAATGGTAAAAATGTAAAATTTGAAGCCTTGCCGAAAGAATGAATGCCTATTTGCAAATAGTCTTTACTAACGGATAAAAGACTATTTATTAAGTGCACTGAAAGTAATAATATTAATATACATCATCTGTGCACGAGGTAGGGCCTTAAAAACATCAGCCAAACGATTGGCCCTCTGGCTTGTCAATCACTGCCGTGACGTTCCTTGTGAGAGATGTGTGCGGATTGGCCCTCTGGCTTGTCAATCACTGCCGTGACGTTCCTTGTGAGAGACGAGCGCGGCTGCACGCTCCATTAACTTTCCACACTCCACAGGCGCCGCATGCGATGTTTTTGTCAGGAGACAGGAGTAACAACTGCAGATTATGAGTTACCTGCGGTGAGTCCGACATAATGAATCCAAAAAACACGACACAGCGAATGCTGGTGGTAAACACTCGTGTTCCAATACTCGTGCACGAGTTTTGGGAGGCGTTCCTTTGAAGTGAGCTGTGAAGGAGGGGGGCTGTTCTTACGCATGCGCTCATTTCAAAAACTCAGTAACAGTCTTTGGATTCTCAGTCGACGAAAAAATCCTCTCTATCACCTTTAAAGGTGCTAAAGAGGATGTTTTGTTTTATACATTTTTGCAATATTACTTGAAACTGTCTTTACTAACTGATAAAAAACCATTTATTATGTGGACTGAAAGTAATAATATTAATATACATCATCTGTGCACAAGGTAGGGCCTTAAAAACATCAGCCAATCGTTTACGCAATCATCGCGTAAACGATTGGCCCTCTGGCTTGTCAATCACTCCCATGACGTTCCTTGTGAGAGATGTGCGCGGATTGGCCCTCTGGCTTGTCAATCACTGCCGTGACGTTCCTTGTGAGAGATGTGTGCGGATTGGCCCTCTGGCTTGTCAATCACTGCCGTGACGTTCCTTGTGAGAGACGTGCAGGGCTGCGCGCTCCAGTAACTTTCCACACTCCACAGGCGCCGCATGCAATGTTTTTGTCAGGAGACAGGAGTAACAACTGCAGATTATGAGTTACCTGCGGTGAGTCCGACATAATGAATCCAAAAAACACGACACAGCGAATGCCGGTGGTAAACACTCGTTTTCCAATACTTGTGCACGAGTTTTGGGAGGCGTTCCTTTGAAATGAGCTGTGAGGGAGGGGGCTGTTCTGACACATGCGCTCATTTCAAAAACTCAGTAACAGTCTTTGGATTCTCAGTCGACGAAAAGATCCTCTCTATCACCTTTAAGGTCCTGAGTGTGAGTATTTTTTGTACGGAGGGTAAAATTGATTTTTTGAAGGAAATGAGGGTAAAATATTAAAATTCCAATAAAAATAAACACCTGAGCCAAAATTCATGTAGTTGGCATTAACAAAGGCACACTTATAACAAAAAACAAAACTGAAATGGACAAAAATGTCCGTAAGGTTGCACAAGGGTTAAATAAGGTTAATAAAATTGTTCATCTTTAATTTCAACATTTACATTTTAACATTTTAAAGTTGTCTCTTACATTAGTTATAATGCACTATGAATTAACATGAACGATCAATGTATAATTAATATATCAGTATTTTTTATATTTAAAAATTACAATAAACATTTAACAATTTTTTTAATTCAAAGAAACAAAATGTAAGAAAGTTAAAACTGAACACAATATTGCCACTCAAACTGTGTATAGAACTTTTTTTTTAATATTTTTTTGCTCTTTTTGCATTTTACATTTACTTGTACTTTTACTTTCAATACGTTTAATATAAAAAAAATACTTTTCGTACTTAAGTACAAAAAATATCACACACTTTAAAACTTTTACTCAAGTAACATTCTAAACATTCTAATGTGTCATGACTTCGGTCTGATTTGCCCAGTTTTGTTGTCTTGTCCTGTGTCTGCGTGCCCTGTTGTCTTCATGCTGATCTGTTGTTTTGACAGCTCTCCATGTGCTCTGCTGTCAGTGTGGCGTTTTTCCCCTCCCACTCGTTATTCTTATCTTCAATTGTGTTCTCTGTCACACCTGTTGCCACTTATCCCTCATTAGCTTTCCCCTATATTAGATCCTCTTGTGTTCAGTCTTTTGTCAGACCGTTGTTGTATGTTTGAGCCAACGCTTCGCTCTTGACCTTCTCTTGTTTGTCTAGTCTTGCTGTATTGTGTATTTAGACTCCAAGTGCTGCTTTGTTTTATTTCTTTTGTTTTGATCAGTTGTTTCTCATTCTGCCAGACCTTTTTGTTCTTCTCCCTGCCCTTTCTTTGTGTCAGTTGAGACTTGGATGCATCGCTCCAGCCCCTCTCCGCAATCTCAACGCTCTCTCCTGGAGAATTGGTGAGATTTCGACGCTGCGTCACTGTCAACGCTCTGGGCAGAGTGACTTCCATGCTGCGTCACAAGCGACGCTAGGACCTTGTTTTAGACATTCTCTCTCTTTTGTTTTGTTTTCTTTTTCCCCTTGCGCTCAGTGAGAGCAAAAATAAACTTTTCTGTTACCTGCAACTGAATCCGTGTTATTGCCTGACACAGTGACTTTAACTTCTACCAAAGTAATTTTCTGGTAAGATATCTATACTTTTACTCAAGTATGGTTTTCGAGTACTTTATACACCACTGCTAAAAATACATTCAGCCGTTGCTCCCAAAATGAATTCAACGAGTCATCTTGTTAATGTTATAAATTACTCTGTTTACTGATTCTGTTCTGCCGTGGCCTTCTCCTCCAGTCCCTCCATGGATTTTTTTTTTTTTTTTTTTTTTTTTTTTGCCTGGGGGTCCTGACCCTCCTTCCCATCCCCTGATACTCATCATCACCCCCTTTCACCACTTGTAGGTGATGTTGTTTCTGTTTATGGCACCAAGAGTCCCCAACTGGGTGAGGGGTAATGTCACATTTCCTTTGTGTCATCCAGAGACTTTTGTTTTAATTTTTGTTTCATCCTGTTTCTGTCTTCATATATCCTAGGTTTATTTTGCTGTTTTCCTTGGTTGTGATGGGTTTTGATTATGTTCACTTGTCCCTTGTTTATTCCTCGTTATCTGCTGTGTATATATCCCTGGTTTTTGAGTTCTTGTTTGTCAGTTATTGTCTTAGTATGCCTATTAATTTAGCATTTTGTTTATCATGTAGGTTTGTTTCACTGTTTATTGGATTATCTTCAAATCTCCTTCCTTCCTGAAACAATGATACCCAGTCAGATAGAAGCAAGTAATCTGTTGCAGCTACTGAACTGTTAAAAATGTAGAAATAATAATACATTAAAAGTTTAGTAGAAACTTTTTTTTTTTTTTTTTCTAAAGTTTTGACATAAATGGCTTTAAATTATTTGTGCATAAGGGTCAAAGTTTGGTTTCTCTATAAGCCTTAGAAAGTCAGCCAGTTTGAAAGTTGACAAAATATGTCCTGAACATACATAGGGAGTGGTTAATGACACTCTGCAACAAATTACACTCTAAAAAAATTATATTTTTTCAAAGTTGTAAAAATGTAAAAAAAAAAAAAAAAAAAAAAAAAAAGCAGCTGAAGCTGCATTTCAGCTCAGTGGTAGAGCATGGCACTAGCAATGCCAAGGTCATGAGTTCGATCCCAGGGATTGCACATACTCAGATACAAAAAATGTATAGTATAATGCAATGTAAGTCGCTTTGGATAAAAGCGTCTGCCAAATGCATAAATGTAAATAAAAACCATATTATTGGAGTATATTTTACAAGATAATACTAGTCTCTCTACTTCAAAATGTCAAGTTTAATCAAATGTGTTACTTGTGTTTCTTTGTAATTATTTGTGAAATTTACTAGTGATTTCTGAGTGAAAATTGTTTCAAAATTAATCCAACACCATGTTTTCTTCAGTGTATTTACATTCCTCTTGAATTTTCTGTTGCTCTCTGTTGCTCTGAATCATCTAAATATACTTAAACAAAAACAAACACTGAGGCCCCTCCACCATGCTTCTGGCAGTTGGCTGCATGTGGCCAGTACAGATTAAACCTGATAGTCCAAGGGTTTGCAAGATTGACTGAAATCTAAACATGCTGCATTAATTTAAAACATGAAAACTAAAGCCTGGTCTATGTTCTTGTATTCATTTAGAAGTGTTCATTATAAATTAGAATTAGTCCTTCTACTTTGGTGCAAGATGCAAAAATATCAGCCATTTTTCTATGTTCTACTGCGTATTTTGAGGCAAACATTTTCTATGCAGTTCTGTCAATGCAAAACAGTCTACTCTTGTCATTTCGACATGGCTAAAGCATGTAATACAACACTGCCAGTACACCACACAATGGGGAACTGTGGAAAGTGTGATCCCCCTGCCCTCACCATAATTCATTTTCCAACAATACTATCTTTCACATACTAAGTGATCTTCATCTTTAAGATGATAAAAACGATGATAAAGCCAGTACAACTCACTGAATTATGAAAGTATAGAGTGAATAAGAAAGATCATTAAAAGAACTAGAATTCAATGCATTTTTTAAATGTAATTACCATTTTCAATGCAAAGGTCAAAATTATATGTGGGTAATGTATGGGTTTCATTCGGGTATTCTGGTTTCCCCCACAATCCAAAAACGTAGTATAGGTGAATTGGAAATGCTAAATTGTCTGTAGGTGTGAATGCGTGTGTGCATGTAAGTCCCAAGCCATGTAATGGGGAGGGTTGGGGAAAGTCCAGGGGCCTCATTTATAAAAAGGCGCATAGAATCCCTGTTAAAGTGAACCTAAGCCAGAAAGCCGAGAATGGCACTGAAGGGGTTTCGCACTGAATAGTTCTAGTACATGATCACTGATAGTTCCTATAGTGCTGGTTTAGACCCTACTCTGAAGTAGGGGCTAATTTAGTTCCCCCAAAAGGAGTTCCTATAATTCAAATTGTTCCTAGTTCTTGCGGTGCGAACACGGCAAAATCTTCAGCCAATAGTTCAGCCAATAGGGTATCTTCAGCCAATAGTTCTAGGAACTATGAAAAGGTTCTTCTGGTGTGAAAGCCCCCTATAGTGGTGACACAGGAACCAGATAAATCACTTTATTGCATGTGTGCACAGTTAAAACAATAGGGCATTGTTGTGTCCTTCTTCTTCCAGAGGCTAGGGGAGTACAGGGTGAAGAGGAGACTCCCGGCATGAAGTCTGCAGCAGCTTTGGAGTGTCCGAAGGTCCCCAGCATGAGTGCACTTCGACCGCATGGCACGGATGGAAGTAGCCAGGTGCTGACTGAGGCCGTTTTTCAAATACAAAGGGACACAACTGATGCAATCACTGTCATAGCAGCCGATCTTAAACAGAAAGGGTTGTGTTGTGCGACATTGCATCTATATTAAAAAATGAACCTTTGCGTTGATCTTCTCTGCCTCGCTGCTGAATAGTTTGCATCTGTAGCTCTGTAGTGCTTTGTTTTAGTGAACTCTTAGTGAAAGCTTAGTGAAGTCTGTACATTGATCGTTCCGGCTGTAGAGCCCGTGCAGCAGGGCAGTTGGGTCACCCAGAGGTGGCCTAGCCGTGGAAAACACCACTCTTCCATTCCGATTAGAACATCAAACAGGTTCTTCCCACTCAGTGACGCACCCACTGAGAATCCTGTTGAAAGTGCCCTAGTAATTGGCGATTCTATTACACGGAACGGGAAAATAGAGACACCAGCCACCATAGTCAAATATTTGCTGGGAGCCAGAGCACCTGACATCAAAGCAAATTTAAAAGTGGTGGCTAATGCTAATCATAAATACTCTAAGATTATTATTCACGTCGGCACTAGTGATGTTCGACTTCGCCAGTCGGAGATCACTAAAATTAACATTAAAGAGGTGTGTGAACTTGCAAGTACGATGTCAGAAAAAGTAATTTGCTCTGGTCCCCTTCCTGTTCGTCGGAGTGATGAAATATTTAGCAGATTATCATCTCTCAATGGCTGGCTGTCTAAGTGGTGTCTGCAGAATAATATAGGTTTCATAGACAATTGGAAAAGTTTTTGGGGCACCTGTTGAAAAGAGATGGTATTCATCCCTCCTGGGATGGTGCTGCTCTTCTCTCTAGTAATATGGCACATAGTCTTAGCTGAAACATGACAAACTGGGGCCCAGGTCAGGAAGCAGACACACTGGCTAAACCAACCGTCTGTTAGCCGTCTCACGTCACAGAAGTCAAATAAATCCCAACACATAGAAACACTTTCACCAAGATATTATCACATAGAGACTGTGTCTGTACCCCGAATTAGTAAATACAAAAGACTTCCAAACCCATTTAAGGATAAAAATTGTATTGATGTTCAACAAATAAAAAACAGAGATAATACAGATAAACAAATAATAAAGCTTGGGTTGCTGAATATTAGATCCCTTTCTTCAAAAGCACTTATTGTAAATGATATTATCACAGATTTGAAGTGTTTGACAGAAACCTGGCTAAAACCAGATGATTATATTACTTTAAATGAGTCTAGCCCTCAAGGTTATGATTATCAACACAATCCTCGTCAGAAAGGCAAAGGGGGGGAGGTGTTGCTGTAATTTATAGTAATATCTTCAGTATTACTCAAAAGTCATTCAAATATAATTCCTTCGAAGTGATGGTACTTTATGTAATGTTTTGTAAGTTGACATTTGTGCTGGCTACTGTATACAGGCAACCAGGGCATCATACAGACTTTATCAAAGAATTTGCTAATTTTCTATCAGAGTTAGTATTGGCTGCAGATAAAGTCCTTGTTGTTGGTGATTTTAATATCCATGTAGATAATGATAAAGATGCATTGGGATTGGCATTTATAGACATTCTAAACTCTATTGGAGTTAGACAACACGTGTCAGGACCCACTCATTGTCGTAATCATACTTTAGATCTAATATTGTCACATGGAATCGATATTGGTGCCGTTGAAATTCTGCAGTAGAGCGATGACATGTCAGATCATTATTTATTCTCATGTATACTACATTTAGCCAAGGCTGCAAAACCACCACCCAGCCATAAATATGGTAGAACCATCACTCCTACCACTAAAGATTGCTTTATAAATAATCTTCCTGATCAGTTTCATTGCCTTAGCATACCAGACAGCTTAGAAGACCTTGATGTTGCAACAGAAACTATTGACTCTGTCTTTTCCAGCACATTAGACGCAGTTGCTCCTCTGTGCTTAAAGAAGATTAAGGTAACTAATCCAAGGCCGTGGTACAACGAGCACACTTGGGCTCTTAAAAGAGCTGCCAGAAAAATGAAGCGCAGCTGGAAGAAAACAAAACTAGAAGTTTTTCGCATTTCGTGGAGTGAGAGAATGATTGAGTACAGAAAGGCCTTAAAAAATGCTAGATCTACTTATTTTTCAAATCTCTTAGAAGAAAACAAACACAATCCTAGGAATTTATTTGATACAGTGGCTAAATTAACAAGAAATAGAGCTTCAACTTCTGATGTTTCCAAACAGCACAGCAGTAATGACTTTATGAACTTCTTTACTTGCAAGATTGCCAATATTAGAGAGAAAATTATAACCATGCAACCGTCTACTACGGTATCACATCAGACAGTGTACTGTAGTGTCCCTGAGGAAAAATTCCATTAATTCGTTGCTATAGGAGAGGAAGAATTCTCTAAACTTATTAAATCATCAAAATCAACAATGTTTGTTAGACCCTATGCCGACTAAGCTATTGAAAGAGATGCTTCCAGAGATCCTAGATCCTCTTCTTAATATCATTAATTCATCATTATCACTAGGATACATACCAAAAACTTTTAAGCTGGCTATTATTGAACCTCTTATTAAAAAAACACAACTTGATCCTAGAGAATTAGTCAATTACAGGCCGATCTTGAATCTACCTTTTCTGTCAAAATACTAGAAAATGCAGTTTCATCACAAATATGTTCCTTTTTAGAAAGAAATGGTATCTGTGAGGATTTCCAGTCAGGATTTAGACCATACCGTAGTACTGAGACTGCTCTCATTAGAGTTACAAATGATTTGCTCTTATCATCAGATCATGGTTGTATCTCTCTATTAGTGTTATTAGATCTCAGTGCTGCTTTTGACACTATCGACCACAATATTCTTTTGAATAGACTTGAAAATAATGTTGGCATTAGTGGAATTGCATTGGCATGGATCAAATCTTACTTATCTGACCATTATCAGTTTGTAGTAGTAAACGATCCGATCACAAGTTCAATATGGAGTACCGCAAGGCTCAGTACTAGGACCGTTGCTTTTCACTCTGTACATGCTACCCTTGGAAGGTATCATTAGGAAGCATGGCATCAGTTTTCACTGTTACGCTGATGATACTTAGCTCTATATTTCTTCGCGCCCTGACGAAACTTACCAATTCACAAAATTAATGGAATGCATAGCTGACATAAAAAATTGGATGACCAGTAATTCCTTACTGGAGATTCTAATTTTTGGACCAAAAACTTCACGTAATAACCTAGAATACTTTCTAACACTTGATGGCTGCTCTGTTAAGCCTTTGTCGTCAGTTAGGAACCTGGGTGTGCTCTTTGATACCAGTCTTTCATTTGAAAGCCATGTTTCTAGCATCTGTAAAACTGCATTCTTCCATCTTAAAAATATATCTAAACTACAACATATGCTTTCAATGACAAATGTGGAACAGTCAGTTCATGCGTTCATGACCTCAAGGCTAGATTACTGTAACGCTCTACTGGGTGGTTGTTCTGCTCGCCTGGTAAATAAACTACAGCTGGTCCAAAACGCAGCAGCTAGAGTTCTTACTAGATCCAGGAAGTATGACCATATTATCCCAGTTCTGTCAACACTACATTGGCACCCTATTAAACATTGTATAGATTTTAAAATCTTGCTATTTACCTATAAAGCACTAAATGGTTTAGCTCCCCAGTACCTGAGCGAGCTCTTAATGCATTATAGTCCTTCCCGTGTATTGCAATCTCAGAAATCTGGACAGTTGATAATACCTAGAATATCAAAATCAACTGCAGGCAGTAGATCCTTTTCCTATTTAGCACCTAAACTTTGGAACAGTCTTCCTATCACTGTTCGGGAAGCAGACACACTCTGTCAGTTTAAGTCTAGACTAAAAACACATCTGTTTAAACTTGCATACACATAAACCATTATCTGCTTCTATAATTCAAATCATGTAAATTGTTAGGCTGCATAGGTCAGCCGGAACTGGGAACACTTCCCATAACACCTGATGTACTCGCTATATCATAAGAAGAATGGCGTCTACACTAATATTAGTCTCTCTCTGTTTATCCCGAGGTTTGCGGCAGCCTGCCAGATCCAGGCCGTATCCAGATGAGATAAAGGACCTGCATCTAGACATGATGATAACGCAGCCCTGACGTTTCAACTAATCTAGGCCCATTTCCCTTTCCTTTCCCTATGTATAGATAAAACGTTATCAAAATTATTCCAGTTCGCATAGATCCGTGGACACAACAAATTTTTCTGTATTATGCGAACCAGTAAAGTAATTTGGCAAATATCACTTTTTTTAAAAAAAGACCAAGCTTTTGCACACATACACACTCAAACACGCAAACCTATAGACTAAACACATAAATGAATGAATAAACGAGTCATGTGTTGAACCAGGCCATCGTGCCACAAAAATTGTCAGAATCAAATTGGGCTCACATATAACTTGCACATTTATTGAATGCAAATGTTTTTGATTCACATAAATTAATTTGTTCTCATGTGGAGCCCTTATAGCAATATGAGTTTAGTCAATTGTGCGGATTACATTTGGGAGACCGGACATTGCAGCAAATTGCCTTTTGATATTGGCCAGTAGTGTAAGGAAACGTTATGTATCTACGTGTCATTTTAGCAATCCCTTCCAAAATAGCAGGCATTAAGGAGCTCAGGGATGGCTGTGTAATCTCAGACCTATGACAAGCTAATAGAATGATACAATTCCAAAAGGAGCTTTGCGCAGAAACAAATTGCATCATGTTAGTCGTAAACTTCACTATCGGCTAATTCCCGTTGGTAACACCCAGTTGCCAGAAACCCTTAAACCGAAAGGACTTGGGTTGGTACTGGAATGGCTCAGTTCCATCTAGTTGGCCTTTGTAATGTTGGGCCCAGTTAAGTTATTAAGTGATTTGTATGTTTATGGTAACAGGGATCTATGAGCAATAGGTCAAGTTAAATGTGTTTAATTTTTATATTCACTTATTGGAAGACATGGTGACTACCTTTATCCCCTTTAAAGGGGACCTATAATGCCCCTTTTACAAGATGTAACATAAGTCTCTGGTGTCCCCAGAATGTGCCTCTGAAGTTTCAGCTCAGAATACCCCTCAGATAATTTATTATAGCTTGTCAAATCTGTCCCTGGGTGTGATCAAAAACACGTTGTTTTTGTGTTAAGTTACAACTTATAGAATGCATCTGGATGTTTCTGAACGGTTAGTGAATAAATTTATGTAGTTGCTGTGGAGTTTATTTAACTCATCGACTAGCATGTGCCGTCATGTTAATCTTTTGTACAAATCCAGCGTTGAATTGACCCTCATTTGTGAAGCAGTCCGGTGTAAAATGACAGCATGGCAACAACAACTCTTCCTCTTCTCTAAAGCAGCCCAACATGGCCTCACCCACTTTGTTGTGTGTTCTTGGGGCCAGGATTTATGTAAATTCAAGGAAGAACCTTGTTGTAGTCCCTACCAGCCATTTGTTGTAGTCTTTAAACAGAAAATTCTTTAAAAGTAAAAATATCTCCATTTGCATTGAACTTTGAGCGTCGTAACTTTGCAGATGTTGTTTATGCTCAAACAGCAACATTACTCACTAACTAAAGTTAAAAAACTGAAATTATAATCAACTACTGCTTTAAAAACTGTGTGGATTTAAAGCAATTCAATTCAGATTTTTTTGTATAGCTCTTTTCACAATACAAAAAAAAATTCTGTCATTTATTACTTACCCTCATGCCGTTCCACACCCGTAAGACCTTCATTAATCTTCGGAACACAAATTAAGATATTTTAGTTAAAATCCGATGGCTCCGTGAGGCCTCCATAGGAAGCAATGACACTTCCTCTCTCAAGATCCATAAAGGTACTAAAAACATATTTAAATTAGTTCATGTGAGTACAGTGGTTCAATATTAATTTTATAAAGTGACGAGCGCCAAAAAACCAAAATAACGACTTGAAAACGGCCATCACTAAATAAGTTTAAAATAAATTATGAAAATCCCTGGTTGTAGTGTTTTACTCTTATATAAATTATAAATTGTACGTATAATATTAAGCCTATATAGCAGGGGTTCTCAACTCTGGCCTTCAAGGTTCACTTTCCTGCAGAGTTTAGCTCCAACCTTGATCAGTCACCTGCCTATAACTTTCTAGTAATCCTGAAGACCTAGATATGTTTATTTAGGTGAGTTTGTTTAGGGTCGGAGCTAAACTCTGCAGGAAAGTGACCCTCAAGGGCCAGAGCTGAAAACCCCTAAAGTCTAATGAAAAATTTAAACAATATATGAACTATATTTTTACATTTTCTGACAGAAATGTGGGTAGTGGTAAGGTATCCTAAATGCAACTTTTTTAAGCAAAATGCAGCCTTTCATAATAAATATAAACTGTTCCAATAAGCTCTTATGGATAGAATAATTTCCTATCGGAGCATTTTCTTACGGGTCTGTTCCTAACAAAGCTATCATGTTGTTGGAGAAGACTTGGAAAAGAGCATCCAGTACAGTTATTACATTTTTCCTTAAGCCCCACCCACCATCATCAAGCCCCCCACACCACCCCCTCACCCCCAACCCCATCACCCCCTCCCTCTATTACCCGCACCACAACCATGCCTAGTGCTAACCTGAAATGAGAGTCTGGAACCCTAAAAGTCAAGACTAAATCTCCTTTAAGTCTTCAGATGTTAGTTTAAATGTCTATATATTCATATAATATTCATATAAAGTGCCATACTAACTAGTCTGAACAAGACATTTTCACTCTCCTCGTACATACAGCAACTTATTTATTTAAAAACAACAAAACATCCACAAGAGTCTTTTTGTAATAGTTAACAAATGCACAATAAATATGCATTCAACAACTGCATTTCCCAAATTTCCTTTTTGCCTATGCAACGGCTTAATGAGTAACCTGATATGGCCGGTAACTTCCATGAGAAAACAAAGATTTTTTTTTTTTTTTTTTTGAGATTTACACCCTCCCTTCTCCTGGCTTTTTCCTTCTGTTTCTCTGACAACAGCCCACTCTATTTAAACCAGCGCCTTGACCCACCCTGCACAGACTCTGAACCTAAACCTGAAGCTTGGTCAATATGGAAACAAAATCAATGGAGCTTGGAAAAATGGATACATCCCCCAGGAATGAGCCCACTTATCTTGCCTGGTCCATCTTCAACACTTTTTGTTGCTGTTTGCCACTTGGAATTGCAGCAATCGTCTACTCATGCAGAGTAAGTCACTTACAATTTGTTTAAAAAACAGCTATCAATAACTAAAAATCACACATTCATATTCTGCACTTATTAATATTTTTGTTTTGTAGGTAGACAATGCTAATACTCTTGGAGATGCTGGAAAAGCTCAAGAGTCCTCCAGGATAGCAAAGAACCTGAATATTGCTTCACTGGTGCTGGGGCTCATTGGTTTAATTTTGGTGATTGTAATGCTAGTGATTTAAAAAAAAATGTAAGCAAGCTTGTGAAGGAATTTTTTTTTTTTTTGCTATTCAAACATCACTGAACTTCACTACTCAACTCCAGAGATGATGAAGACCAGCTGTGGCTTCAAAATTAAATAAGCAATGGCCACACAAAGTTGCTTATATTTTGGGGTTTATGCTACAGAAATATAAATTTGATTAGTTAAAAAATGTCTTTGAAAACTGTAAAAGTCCCAAGTTTAAAACTAAATCTGTTTAAAAAAGCAAAAAATTGTTCATACATGTGAATGATGTTTTATGACAGATAATGTAATGAAATCTCATTCAAATTAATGAAATCTTCATTTTAATTAGTCTAGTCATTTTACAATGAAGTACATTTACGATGCGCTGTATTCAAAGTACCATAATCACATAACTATGTTAAACATTTACATGTATAAATATAAATGGTAAATGGTGTATGTAATGGTTTTCTCCAATTATGTTCTATCATTTTATTCACAAGTATTTTTTTACATACTTAATAAGCCATAAAAATGTACCAACTTGGTTCTCATATTTTATGCTTTGGTCAAGTAACTTCTCTATTATATATGTAAAATATTGCCATGCACTCAAGTATGTACTTTTTCTTATGTCACTACTACATCAATGTCTATTAAAATTTATTTCATCCATCTACTTTGTCTAAAATTTTTCATCACAGTCTGCAGAAGTGAGGTCATAGATATTTCTGTGATATGAGATCGCAGGTCAGTCAGATACTTGTGTACAAATTAATTTCTTGTACTCGGACATCCAGAGTTGCAACAGCAGTGGAAAGGCATTTCTATACATAAACAGATATTCCATATCTGTTTTCACTCTGCTACTGACAAAGCATGATCAATTTTATTCTCTGGTCTGTGGTGAGTTTTACTAATAGCTTAATAATAGGCCACAGTTCTATGTCAAAGCACAGCTTCATATAAAATCTTCTTGATACATCCCGGCACCATTTAAAAGTCAGTCTCTTAACACTCTTGTTGTTCATTTTATCAGTTATCAGAGATCAGTAAGTTAAAATTACAAAACCTCAGTTTGCAAAGTAACCTCCCACATTTCTGTTATATAACTAAATTTTAATGAGAATGGGAAGTGTCTCCTCCTTTAGGACTGTAACTGTTCCTTATAATCCTAAAACTGTTCCTGATGTCAATACTGCATTACTGCACTATCCTTAGGAGCACATTTAATTGTTTTCTTAATTATTACATAAATCAACGGAATTTGTCAAGGCCCACCCCCACCCCACTCGACCAGTACATGAGCAGAACATGTTAACTGCTACTATTGAAAAAAAAAATATATTTTTTCGATAAAAAGTTTATTGAAAACGTTTTTCAAGGATTGTAGATTGTTTTTCAAAAACATTTCATATTATTCTTTTTAATAAAGTTATCACAAATCTGGGCCCATATTCACAAAACATCTTAATCTTAATCTTAATAAAACATCGCTTTTAAAAGAAACTCTTAAAAATAATGGGTCCTAAATTTAGGATGCACGAGTATTTTGCAAAGCATTTTAGTGCTAAAACGAGCTCCTAAATTCATTAGAAGTAGTCAAGAGGACTCTTAAGTCACTAAGACCAAATCACAAACAATTCTAAAATGGTTGTTGCCAGCAATCTGCCTCAGCAGTCTGCCCAAAGACAATGTACACCATTGAGGCAATAGGCGATAGAGCCTTGGGTGCTGAGCCTTTTCTTCTTTAATGCAATAAATATTTTGATTTATAGATTTTAATCTGCGATGTTATAACATAAAGGTTAATTGATGTACTGGTAAAATGTATTGAATGATGGGGAATAAAACATTGTGGTCAAGTTGAAAATAATATCCTATCGTCAGCGCCGAAAGCCTTGTGGGCAGCTCGGGTGACCCGAGTTCGAATTCTGGCTCATTGACCTTTCTTGATACCTCGTTCTACAATATTTTTATGAGTAAATCAATAAATCAAGATGTTCTTTGTCTCTTCTTGCTTGGGGTACTGAAGTAAATCCTGTATACTCCATCAAACTATTTAAACAAATTTTATGTATTTAGCATGACCACCTCTTTTATTTTACCTGTGATCTACCTGACAACATTCAGGTCATTATTTTCATGTTTAACATCATGTAGATCTCTCTCTTCTTTAGCAGGCTCATGATAAAATATATTTTCAACTCTAAACAATGTGGCTACATTCAAAAATATTAAAGTTTCTTTAAATAAAGTACTTTTTTTGTCTTTACTTCTAGGGGATGCAAGTGTAGCCTGACAAATTTTGTGGAATTAATGATGTATGTGAAACAAAATGCAGTGTTATGACAAAATGCAGTTACAATTATGCATTTCTTACACAGAAATACATAAGGGCAAATGATTTTGTGCAGTAAATGCATTCAAGTGTGACTTAATAACTCATTCAGTCCACGATTGAGTAAAGTTACACTTGCCTCCCCATCTATGTACTTGTCTACTTGTTTTTAAAAATAAGGTCAACAAAATGTTAATGATGGTTTAAAGAACTTTATTCTCAAGATCAATTAACTTGTTTAACTGATCTTGTTTAATAATCAATTAACTATTTTCCTGGGGCCGTATTCACAAAACATTTTATCTTACCACTAAGAGTTCTCCTAAATAGCAATAAATGTTCTTAGCTAAGAGTTTTCTCTTAAAACCTATTCACTAATTCTTACTAAGAAATAGACAGAAGTCTTAAGCTAAGAGTAAGGGCGGGGTTGGATGATGTCAACACACTTACTAACTATGCCCACAGTGATTGGCTGACGGCGGAGGAGTCTCTGTCAGCGATTTAATCATAGAAATATTGTAGAATGAGATATCATGTTTCCATATTCAAATAAAGGTTTTAAAATACAACTGTTGCCATATTCAAAGAAAGATTTTTTTAATAAAAATGATGCCATATTGAAATAAAGATTTTAAAATGTAGGCTAAGTGTCACTAATTAAACTATATGTTCAGTAAATTGTCTGCCTCTTACATGTCTGTGTCTCCAGAGATTGCAGAATTAAAGTGACAAATTATGCTTTTGGAGGAGCGCGTTCAACGGTCCATCTAATCAGCTCAAGTGGAGGTATATATACACAGACGAGAGCCGACACGCCTTACCTCGACAGTTTTCTGCATCCCTCTGCCACCCCGTTCCTCACTCTCAGCTGGGATATGGGGCGAACTCTGGGTTTACGCTAAATAAATTCCAAGCTTGGAGTTTGGGCTAAATAAATTCCAAGAATGCCAAAAACGCTTATTATATAATTTTTTTTTTACTCTATTCTACATTTGTAAGTGTGAACTCGTGAAAACAACTGCCACAGGTAATAGTACATTATTTATTTATTAAGGATTTATTTTTGGCATTTTATTGTATTCAAATCTATAAATCAAAATATGCATTGCACAAGAAAAGGTTCAGCACCTAAGGCTCTATCGCTATTGCCTCAATGATGTACAGTGTCTTTGGGTGGATTAGGATTATTTGTGATTTGGTTTTAGTGACTTAGGAGTCCTCTTGACTACTCCTAAGGTTTCACAGATTTAGGAGCAGGTTTTATCTCTAAAATGCTTTGTGAAATACACTTAGAGCAAAAATTTAGGAGTCCAAAATTTAAGACTGACACACACGGCCATTATTTTTAAGAGTTTCTCCTAAATCTGTAAATTAGGAGCTACTTTTAGCCTTAAGATATTTTGTGAATACGGCCCCTAGACAATAACCTTGAAAATGCACAATAGCTTTTTTTTTTTTTTTTTTTTAGAAACAAGTTAACTTCCAATAAACCCATTCTAAGAAATATTCACAGGAGTAAAAAGTGTGACAGCTAACTTCCCCAGAGTTAAATCATCTCTGCTCGGAGTACATAAGAGCTGTGTCCCAATTCAGGGGGTGCGTCCTCCGGAGGTCGCATTTGAAGGCTGTATACATCATCGAGTCTGTCTCATTTAAGAAAAGTAACCGTAATAAAATTGACTATTATTCCTCGTGAGGTGTAATTTTTTTATTACTTTGCAGTCTGACGGTTACTTTTCTTAAATGAGACCGACTCAATGACGTATGCAGCCGTCCGATGTGACCTCTGTAGGACGCAGCCCCTGAATTGGGACACAGCTATGGTCCCACTCTACAGAGTGTTAAAGTAACACTGAAGTAGTGTTAAAGTTAATGAGATAATTAGGCGATTAATTTAGTGATGATTTAGCATTAATGATGAACACCTGCTGTTAACAAGCAAAATCACTGAAGAAAATAGAAACACAGTGGCCACATTCTAAACCACAAACTTCCCTATACTATATAGTAGGCAAAAAGCAGTAGGCAAACTAATAAGTATGCCCTAAGTATGTCCAAATCCTTAGTATTCATTAAAAGAGTAGGTAAGAAATACCTGGGTGGTGTCCTAATTCTCGCAAGATTTGGACATGCATATACTAATGTTGCATTCAAATATGCCTACTTACAACAGTAGGAGAAAACAGTACGTCAAAAAGAGTAGCATGTCCGAAGCCTCAGTATTCATTAAACAGCAGGCAAGAAATTCTCTGATGGCCTACTGTTTCCGCCCAGATTCTGAAGTGTTCATCAATTGATACTTTTCTATCTCAGCCTTCCCAGGAGGCCACAGGAGAGTATACATCATAATCAAACATGGAGGAGAAAAGCGAAGTGGGTGTTTTGAAATGTAAGTGTTACAAACCAAAAACAAGCATCCTTGTGTTAAAATTGCATTTGTTGATCTACTGTAGAGTAAACTATTGAATTGTTGAAGGTGTAAAGACGCTAAACAGTATAGTATATTTGTGATTTTGCAGTAAAAATATGTTTTATTATGTATAGCTAACAGAGGAGCTCCAGTAAGCACATATACATATCCAAAGTGGATTTACATAGAACAAATTCATCTTAAAGACACTTACTAAAGGTCTATTTAACATCTGACATTTGTGTTGGATAAAAAGTGAGTTAACATCAGCAACTATCTCAACAATTTAAATGTAGTATTGATCACCTAAATCTCAAAGGTAACTTGAATCTTGTCTGAATGTTACAGGGATGTGTATGTTTATGTATGTTTATGTGTGTTTATCCGGTGGAGAGAGGCTAATGAAGGAATGCTGCCATCAAAGGCTTTGAGTGAGTATACTACAGAAATTAATAAAAAGTTGTAGTTTATTTTACTTTTCAGATTTATTACAGCAATTTTCTTATTCTTGATTTCTGTGCATTTGCTGCAGAACTTTTGTGATGGAGCAGTGCCTGCAAGGCAAGGAAACAGTGGCATTTGTGGAAAAAAAGGGGAAAACCTGAAACAAAATAAAATAAAGATCATTTTGTTACTTCTAATACAGAAATTAAATGACATTGTGCTGTTAAAATGACTGCTTTTTGGTCAAGTTTGTTCTGTTGGTTTCTATTCATACAATGAAGCACGACTTTCAGAAGCTTCAAAAGCATTATCAAATAATGTCATGAAGCTTCTGGAAGTCAGGCTCCATTGACTGATATTGCATGAACAGAAACCAGCAAGACAATCTTGACCAAAATTATCTTTTGTGTTCTGAAAAAAAAAAAAAAAAAAAAAAAAAAAAAACAGGGATTGAAGCGTGAAGGCGAGTAAATAATGACTGAATGTATATGTTTAGGTGAACTAACCCTTTAAGGCCCCAAATAGAAATTGTATGAAATGTATGTATGCATTTATATTATAGTAGTAGCTAGAAGAAATAAACTTTAAGAAATAAACAGCTTTTCAAAAAAAGGATTTACAAAAATCTCATTTAAATTTATTTATATTTACATTTATGCATTTGGCAGATGCCCTTATCCAAAGCGACTTACAGTGCACTTATTACAGGAACAATCCCGCAACCTGGAGTAAAGTGCCTTGCTCAAGGACACACTGGTGGTGACCGCTGCAGAGATCGAACCAGCAACTTTACTAACACTCTTGCTTCAAAGTTGAGTTCAAGAGGATCATTCATCATGGTCTTCCTCATCTTCTGGATCAACTTCATGTCCCCATTGAGAAGAGCAGCAGAGAGGGACATGATGGATGGCAAAGACAGGCGAACGTCGGCATGGTGGTCAGACGCAAAATTGGCACAGCTGTGTTGAGATGGCAGTAGGATGTGGGGTTCACCACCTGTAAATACATGATTGTTAGAACAGTAAGTTTGAATAAAGCTTTGTTTTATGTGTTGTTGACTTGTATATGTATTTATGTATTGTGATGGTTACTTGTATTCATTCTTTTACTCATTTAATCATGTTTCCTATTGTTGTCGGTAAATAAAATATAATTATTTCATTCATTTATTCATTAATTCATTGCTTGACTGAAAATTTAAATGTATTCTCCTTATGTATTCTGCATTCCACATCTGTGGGACTTGATAGCATCTGACACAATTCTACAGTGGGTACAGTTGATACAGTGCGTTTCTAAACACACAACTGCACAATAACCTTGAAGGGCACCTTTTTTTGAGCACAGATTAAAGAAGAAACATCAAAGTTCATTTTACGTTCATTGAAAGACGAGAATCTATTTAATGTTAAAGAAAGTGGGTGAAGTGAAATTCTTACCAATAAAAATAGAGTTTTTGATATCTTTGGATTACACATCTGTGTAACACTTTTTTCAATAAGCCACATTCTACTAACTACAACTGCATGTCAACTACCAGTCATTAGAATATTAGTAGACTGTCTGTGTTATCTGCTTACACTTTATTTTGATGGTCCCCCAACAGACATTCTACTGACTGTAAAAAGTAATACGCTTTATCTACTCAATAAAATTGTGGCAACAGATTACAAGCAATATTATTAATTAAATTCAACATATAAGAATTGAGTTAGAATCAACCAAATTAATTCCTTAAAAGTCAACCATTTAAAAAGTGTAAAATTGGCAAACACCATTACAAAAACCACAAACTGACATAAAAAGGAAAGAGTCAAACTGCCCAACTCAATGAAACACTGATCACCATAATAGTGACCAAACATTTTCAATAAAATAAACATCAACATCTAAACCTCTATTAATTCTTGTGTTTCTCCTTCCTTCAATGATTTTGCTTGTTATCATCAGGTGTCTTCAATGTTGACAATAAAAAATAAATTCTTAATTCACCTTTGATGTCTGTCTGTTATTCAGATGTTTTTGTTTAAATTTTACTTAAATTTTACTAATTTTAAATGGTTGACATTTAAGGAATTAATTTGATTAATTCTAACTCAATTCTGTTTGTTGAATCTAATTAAAAATATTGCTTGTAATCTGTTTCCAAAATTTTGTGGAGTAGATATAGCGTATTACTTTTTACAGTGTATAAATAACTTTGCAAGTACATGTCAATGTATACTACTAAAGATAACCTAAAAGCCTACTAATACTCTAGTGAAAGTGTCATGTGCAAAGATGAGATGAGCAGGATCTAATTGCTGGCAGTAATGATTTATTAAACTTCAAACTAACAAACAAAACCAAACCATGAACAGAACAACTGGCAAAATATGACGAGAACAGGCACTGAACTAGCACAGGGCTTAAATACCAAAGCAAACTAATCAAAAAAAATGCACAACAGGTGCAAATCATAATCAAATCAATGAGAAACCATGGAAATGAACACAAACATATGAAACAGAACTAAAACACATGCAAACCCACCCACAACAAACACAAGAACAGAATCCATTGTAACAAAGAGTTGACATTCAGTTGCAAATTAATGAGTTAAGCCGGGTGCACACTGCGATTTATAGTAGTCCTTTAGGATTGTTGCTTGTCAGACTGTACGTTCATGATCCTCATGTCACACTGCGGGATCTCAGCCGCATGTCAGACTGTACGACAGTCAAGACGCATTAAAAACGGACGCGCGCATGAAAACTCGTCCGGAGTTTTACATCATCAACCCACACACGTTCGGCGGCTAACAAAGACATCTTTAGCGTTAATTTTGATCTTGAAAAACAAAGACAATTTGACTTTCGTCGTAGGAGTAGTCACACTGCAGGACTGTGTGCCAAATCTACTGACACTGCCAGAATTTCGTCAGAGGTAAAATCTGATCGCAACGGTCATTAATCGGCTGTCTGTGAACATGTCAAACTAGCGATCAAAGACTACAGATTTTAGCCTAGGATTATAGGAATCTTTTAGGATTCTCAAAATTTGTCGCAGATGACCCAATCGTGGCCAAAATCGCACAGTGTGAACCCGGCTTTAGTCGACATGTAGTTGCAAAGTTACTTATAGTTAGTAGAATGTCTAAAGTGGACCATCGATATAAAGTGTAAAACCAAACATTGAGGTTTGAGTTCAAAGTGGCGTGTCTGCCTTTTATTTTCATATATAACAACTGAAATGGTATAAAAATAACGTTTTTATAAAATAAAACATTACCTCGGGAGGAGGATCCAAACAAACAGGGGAATAAACATTCACTGTAAAAAATTACCGTGATTTTAACAGTAAAAGACTGTAAAAATGCTGCGGTGAAAAACTGTTAATTGGTTTACAGAAAGTTTCCGTACTATATACGGTGAATAACTGTAATAGATCTAACGGTACATTTAATGTAATTTTACGGTAAAATACCGTTAAATTCACAGTTTTTGAAAGTGAAAAATAACAATTCATTGTAAAATTTAGTGAAAAACCGTAAATTGACATTCCCACAATTCCCTGCGTGACACTTCACATTTGATATATTTTTGTTGAAATAACTCTGTTTCTTCTTAGTTTTTCTCATTTTTTTCTAATCAGTTATGTACATTAGGGTTTTATGTTACATCTAATGTTGTTAAATTAATGTTTATTGCATTTTTAAAATTGTTGTGTGTTACCATGATGGTGTTTAGTGTGTGTGTGAATGACACTGTGTGCACCTTCTATATGTTAGTGTTGTCCTCCTCAGCTTGTGGAAAATCTGCTTGTGATGAACTTTGATTCATCATGTGACTCATCACCACTGTGTTTGGTGACTGTCAGTGTATTATAAAGATACAAAACAGATATTAGTACTTCATTAGGTTGGTAAATTAACATTATATCAGTTAAATAAATGAAATATGTTATTTTTCCGTAAATTTTACTGGGATTTTTTTTACAGTGTACTGAAATCCAATGTTAAATATACATATTTAAAATGTAAAATTCACATGTAACTCCGTAAGTATGTTTACGGTTTGATGTCATTTTTACAGTATTGTTCTGGTAACCACAGCTGCCGGTATTTTTCCGTAGAAACAACGGGATTTTTTTTACAGTGTTAAAATAGAAAAAAATAAGAAAGAAAGAAAGAAAAAGAAAGAAAGAAGAAAGAAAATCCAACATCAGGTAACTTTCCTCACTCCCTGATTAACCACTAAACAGGAGAAAACTCTAACATTACCCAAAACTTTCAAATAAACAGATTTCTTCAACAGAAAAATGCACATTGTGCCACATACGTTGTAATCCAACACACTAACAAGGATCGCTAAATTGTCTGGGATTGGCGGGTGGAAAATCTCAAATGCTGTGTGGTCTTGCCTTCTCCAGTGCTCTCTGCATCATTATCTTGAGGTCCCTGGGGCATGCACCAATCAGTGCGCGGACAGGGCCTGCATAGATGATTGGAAACAGGTGAGCACTGTTATTGTATCAGGGAAGCAAGCACAGGGAGAGGTACAGATTCCAGTAACACTCCTCACATGAATAACAACAAAAACAAATTATTACTACGTCCTTGGATGTAACACTGAATAAAATTTCTAAAAACAACAAAAAAAGTGACACCAAACTTTTGAATAGAAGTGTAGGGAAGAGCGGGGCACAACCTAACGCTTTTTGACAGTGTATACTTTTTTCTTTATTTTTCCCGAAAGGGAAAGGAAATGTGACAACATGCCCCATAGGTGGGGCACATTGTAACATGACCATATGACAACTAAAAATGTTATCTGATTTAATTTAAAAAATATGTACATGGCAATCTAAAATATTTTGTCAATAATGACATTTTTTTTTCATATAAAATAATGGCATTTTTTTAGAAATTCAAATTTAAATAATTTTGTGGTTTGACAGCGAACACTCTCACAGAACGAGACAGTACAAATGCTGTACATTTCTTGAAATAATATTTTCTGAATGTTCAGGTTCTTCCTCTCAGTCTTTATTCACCTTTTTTCCATGGTTTCTCAACAGACATTCATAAAAGTTGATTATGCCAGTTGTATCGTAACTGTATAGAATAGTATAGTTCTAATAGCGGGGCACATTGTAACACAGTGTTAAAACAAACCCTATCTGTGCAACTGGACTTTAAACCTGGTTAGTGTCTTCTGCTAGTTAGAGAAGCATTAAAGAACTACCCAAACTGCTAAACAACAGATTGGAGTTTAAATAATATCAGATTTGTCTAATTTTAAATAAACCAAAAATATAGATGAAAAATTAGCTTAAGTAAGAAATTTACTTTTGCCATTGTTAAATAAATGTTCAGTGATATCTTCCAAATATTTCAGAATTTTGGCACAATTTTTTCTCTATATATTGTCGATATGGCAACTAGTAAATATGTTAAGTTTCTTCATGCTAGCGTGTGTGGAAGTATTTAAACTATGCATTTTACAACTAACCCCGCATTAGTTTGTGCCCCGCACTCCCCCTATTATATTCCCATCAGGTTTTGAAAGAATGACTAGCTGTGTTACAAGTGTCATCAGTTTGGATTTTTACACTAAAAGCTTTGAAAATGTACACCTTGTAAAAATAGTACCAAAGTGAATTAAAAAAAAAAAAACTGTAAACAAAGCAAGTTCCTCTCTTTCTTTGAAAACTGGACTAGAATGTTCTGTTAATTACAAGCAGAGAACCCTGGCAGCTGTCTGTTTTGGGGCCCCCTTGGTTGAAATTCCTGCCCGAGTCCCTCCCTCTTTCTGAGTCAATGGAACAGCGTTACAGCAGCTCTGATTTTGAACACTCCTTTCTTCTGAATGATACACCACTTAACAATCCACCATCACCAGGCTCAGAAATATCAGTCCCCAAAAGACTGTCTGATTACTAAACTGAAGACAATGCAATGTTTCTTTCCACTACAGGAGGATAATGTTTTCATGTTGCACAATGATGTCTGCACTGTTCTACAATGCTCATTTTCACATCTCTGCAATTCAATTTTTTTTCGTACTTTTTTTCCCCAATCTATTGCTTTAGGTATAATTGTTTTATTTCTATATGTATTTGTCTAATATTTAACATGGGAGAAAACAAATCCTGGTTACCAAAGTTAGGCTTAGGATCCCACACATAAGCATATGCATGTCTGAAACGGAGCTTGTTTTGCAAAATGTATTACAGGTAAAATGATAAATAAGTACATTTAGTATTATTATCTGCTCAGTAAACCAAGGCCAATTGATTTAAAATGAAAAATTAAACAAAGTACAAGTACAGCTGAATGTGTCAGAGAATGTGTGATAAACTGTCATGTTCCAGCTCTCATTTCAGCTCAATGTGACTATTGTTTTAAATAAATCATGTACTAAGTGCATCAATGTATTGGATGGATTTTGAATGCTGTTTTTTTGGGTGAATCTGAATAAATTTAACTTGTGTTTTGCTTTACACACTTGATGTTTGGATAGATGTATGGGTTTTTGTTCTTATAGTTTTTCAACAATGAGGCCCATTTCAGGAAATGCGAGTCATATTTCCGAGCAGGATTTGGCACAGCGCCAGTGTGTATGAAGTGATTTTTTTTTTCTCTGTTACAAGCAATGTGAATTATAATGAAGAAAGCATGATTTTGAGTATTTGATTTTTTTGTTCAATTTAAATGTATGATAACAGCAATGAAGATCGGGTCACTTGAAAATTCTAAACAAAAAACTGCGAGAAAGTTAATTACACAGTAAATCACTCGTTAGACACTAGCACTAGTCTATTTTTAAATTAAAAAAATACATATAGGACTAAAAAAATTAATTTGTTTAGTTTGTTTTTACAAGTCTTGAAAACATATTTCTGATATTCTATTGTAGTAAACATATGTAAGACAAGTTAAAACTGTCTCAAAACAGAAGTTAGCATGTTAAATTAAAAAATTATGTCTTTAAGGTTAAACCATCACTGAACTTAATAACAACTGTCACTGGAAAGCTCTTGTTATACCATGACAATGATACAGAAAGTTAACCTAAAACCATGTTGGATGTGTTAGATTTTTTGGCCTCTTTCTTATTGTCAAAGATAGCGAGAGAGTAGACTGGAAGGGATGGGGGGAGGTGGATGATGAGGGGGATGTAGGATTGGGAAATGACTCCAGTAGATTTGACCTCAGGTCACCACATAAACATGCAATGCAGCACATACTTTTTACCAGGCTAAATCTGCAGCCTCCACCTATATGTATGTGCAGAAAGCAAGACCACATATTGCAAGCATGCCTGATAAATCTGAAGCAGAGAAATGAAAAAAACAATGACCGTTTGTCCTGCTTTGGATAGACTGAAAACTCTTTCTGGCAAGTTCCGCCCCAAGTCACGCCATTGGTTGAGTCGATGTTACAATGTTGGGCCACAACAAGGGGTCAAAATTTGGTTTCTGTTTAGTGTATAGTTAATTCCCAGCAAGTAGACGCCAAAAGGCCATCCAAAAATCTTTCTTCACTTACAGCAGTTCAAATACATCCATGTATTTTATATTTTGGTGAAATATAATTTTTGCAAGCATCATATAAATTGAAAGTATTTCATTATATTTTCATTATATTCCCTATCAATATCCAGTGACTACTGAATTGTCTCTAGTAGTAATTTTAATCAAACTTTTAAATATATTTATATGTAACCACTAATGTTGTCATTTTGGCCACATCTGAAATGGGTCATACCATGTTTCCATCCACTTATTGTTATACAAATTTTGGGATATCACATAAAAAATGCTGGATGGAAATATGTGCATACATTTTAAAAATGTGCATAAAATCATATGTGCTAAATTGAGACAGAAGAAGACATGCACATAATCTACAATGGAAACACATTTACCAAATAATGGTTTGTTAAATTAACTCAGAAGTCAGATGTCGGAGCTGGGAGTTGCGTTCCAGTATGCATGTCTGAAAACCAAGATGGACCCATTCAGGTTTGTTCAAACTTGATTTGTTTTTTTAATGTATAAATTGATTACTTTTAACAAGTTTAAGTAGAAAAAAATTTTTAGCAATTTTTTTTTTTTTTACTTTGATCCAATGACAATTTTTTTCAGCATAAAACCCGGAACACACCAAGCCGATAGTCGGCCATCGGGCAGTTTTTTCAGTTTGTTCTGCACCGTCGGCTAAAGTTGGTCCTCATCTGCTTTTTTTTCGGCCGATTCGACATGTTGTTTGAGATGTGTTGTCTATGCGAACAAGCAGATGATGGCCTCTTAGGTCTCTTAGGAAGTCCTTCACTGCCATCATCTCCAGGCAATTTAGGCGCTACGAAATATGATGACTCCTCCACAGACCCTTACCTAAGTGGCCAACCATTACTGCTCCCCATCCCGTGAGAGAACCATCTGTCGTGAGAGTGACATGATGACAATGAGCTTCTAACACAGGACCCTGGGACAAGAACCAAGGTTTCCACCACATAATCAAGGCGCATGATCTTGATCATACGAAGTGGGTTGTCCCTCGAGGAAAACCCCTTGGTCTTGAGCCACCACTGAAAGGGTCTCATGTACAGCAGGCCAAAAGGTATCACATTGGACGCAGCTGCCATCAGACCCAACAGTCTCTGAAACTGTTTCACAGTGAGTGACTGGCCTAGCTTTGTCTCTTACGACTGTGATGATTGCAGCTACACGAGCAGGCAAGAGGACAGCCTGAATAGTCACTGAATTCCACACCACACCGAGAAAAGTGGTCCTCTGAATTGGAGAAAGTACACTCTTCTTGTCTGTCAGTCTCAACCCCCAGCTTTTTTACATTAGTGAGAACGACATCGATGCCAAAACGCCATCTGCTCCAACTCAGCTAGATTACGCCAGTCATCTCTGTAGTTCAGAATATGAATTCCTTGCAGTCTGAACAGCACCAGAGGTGCATTTCGTAAACGTGCGGGGGGATAGAGCTAGGCCGAAGAGAAGAACCCGATATGGGTATGCTTCACCCCCAAAATCAAACCTTAGGAACTTCCTGTGTTGTGGAAGGATGGAGACATGGAAGTATGCAGACATGGAAGTATGCATCCTTTAGGTCTATCATGACGAACCAGTCCTCAAATCTGATTTGAGTCACAATCTGCTTCAAAGTCAACATTTTGAACTTGGGCTTCTTGACTGAACGATTCAGAAGACAAAGATCTAATATACTGTAGAACGCAACCCTCCATCCTTTTTGGGAACAATGAAATACCGGCTGAAGTACCGACATCTCTGTCAGGTGGAGGAACCCATTCTATAGCTACTTTCGCTAGCAGGTACTTTACTTCTTGTTCCATCACCAGCGCCTACTCGAGATATATTACCATGTGTAGCACCCCGTTGAATCGTGGTGGACGAGAACCAAACTGGATTTTGTAACCTTTTTCTATAATATTGCAGGATCCATCAAGATACATTTGGAACTCATTATGCAGAACTGGGAAGAAAGGAAGGCCCCATGGTGGGGGTGTAGTGCTTGATGACAAACAGCGCTTGTCCAGTTTGCTTTTCAGACGAGCGTCTTGTTTCTCAGTTGGCCAATCAATGTTTAACTTTGACACAGCATGAGAAATAACCTCCACCAGCTCCTCACATGCTGAGGTGGCGTTTCCTCCTTGATGCTCAGCACATCCATCTCCTCAGAGCCGGATAAATGAAGCACCTGGCTCTCCCCCTGGGCAGAAGAAGCCTCAGAGCGGGCTTCCGATACCAGCCAGAGAGTGCTGGATTCCCCTGGCTAAAGCAGAGAAAGAGCGGTGCCTGTCTCTAACCACTCTGAGAGATCCATCTGCGAACTCCATGATCTCAGCTTCCATGTTGCCTCAGCAGCAGTGGAGCCGGAACCATGAGGAACACAGTGAAGTTCCGCCTGTGAAGTTCCGTCTCGCCATTAGACTAGTTGACACATGTGCTTCAGACTCAATCAAGCAAAGGCATCCTCAAAGTGTCATTGACATGGCTTAGATCATATCACCTCTTATCTGTCTGGTCCTTGCATATAAACAATGAGTATATTATTCAACCCTAGAAGGGGAGCCTATAGCCAGATTAACCACGCTTTAAGATCCAAAAGCTGAGGAAGATGACTGGTGAGAGAATGGGTGCAACCCCCTACATCTCCATCTGTCAGGCTCTATACTCATAGTTATACGTGCCAGGGAGGAAAACACTGATTTAACCCCCCATTCAATGAACTGGGGAGTGTGACAGACCTTATCTGTCAATCTCAACCTTGCAGACATTCATAAGGAGCATAGCTCTGCTTCAATACCCAATCCAATGGACTGGGGAGAACAACAGATGAGAGAGAGGGCTGCTTCTTGCGACTTAGTACGCTTCAGTTCTCATGTGCCAAGTTCTACTCAAAAAAGGAATATATCTAATCTACCCTGAAAAGGGGAGCTTACCCCCTTGTTTTAAGGTGCAGTCTAATTATTGGGGAAGCAACCAGTGAGAGTGAGAGCCTGGATATACCAGCTCTCACCCCCTTAAGGTCTTATTTACTCATAACGATATCTGTACAGGAATTGTTTTAAACCCCCCTGCAGCTAATAACTGGGGGGAACTTAAAATTAACCATATTGATATGCATGTTTAAAGCTACAATAAACCCAGAGAGGGCAACAACTGAGAGCAGGTCCTAGTCCAGCTCAATCTTTATTGATGCTCCCGTAGGAGAGAGTCAGGAAAGTCTGCCTAGACTGTATGTTCAACTATCGCAATCAAATAACAATTATAAGCGATAAACTTACAAGCAAAGCTTCTCAGGTGACTTTACACAACTAACTGGAAACAGATGCAATTGGAGCACGCAATCTCTCTGCTGTGCAGAATGGGAACATGGCTGTTGTGCTTTGCGTGCATGATGCTATGATGCATCTAGTGGCATCAGCATAAACTTCAAGCACTTCCACATAAGCAAGTTTTATTAAAATAGATTTTATTTAGAAAGTCTTTTCAACTCCACAAAAACCATTTAATAAAATTAACTTTAAAAGTGCATTCATGGCATTGCCACATGACTCCATAAATTATTAAATCATTACATTTAAGTTATTCAATAACACTCACATATGCCTGCATAGCTGATCAACAAAATGATACACTTTGGTTTTAAAATGAAAGTCTAAGAGCGGTTCTTGCTGACCCAGTGATATCGATCCACCCTTGGGCCAGAGAAAGCATAGGAGGGCCTGTAGCCCTTAAAACTCTTATGAGGTGGGTATGGTCCTCCTGAAGAATGCTGCTGGTAGCCATCAGCAACGTATGGTTTTCTTTTAGGGTATGTCCCCCAGTTTTGCATGGGAGGGGGCTGCCTAAACTCACTGAACTATAGATGGAAAACAGCAGCAATTAAAACAGTGCAAGTTTAAGAGCGCAACAAGTAGTGTTAAAGACATTCTAAGGGACTGACAAGTGGTTATTAGGACTTGGTTACCTGGTATACACTGTTTGGATTGGAGACTGTCGGAATGCATTCGGGCTCTGGAACGGAAAGAGTGCTGCTATTGCTGCTACTCGCTGTGCTGCTCATGGTCCCAGGTCCTAGTCCAGCTCAATCTTTATTGATGCTCCTGTAGGAGAGAGTCAGGAAAGTCTGCCTAGACTGTATGTTCAACTATCACAATTAAATAACAATTATAAGCGATAAACTTACAAGCAAAGCTTCTCAGGGGACTTTACACAACTAACTGGAAACAAATGCAATTGGAGCACGCAATCTCTCTGCTGTGCAGAACGGGAACATGGCTGTTGTGCTTTGCGCGCTTGATGCTATGAAGCATAACAAATAAAGTTTTTTCGAAGGTAGTTTAACTCAACCTATGGCGAACAGCGCCATCTAGTGGGAAGGAAGGAGTTACGTTAGACATGGCATTATAGGTATGCTAGGCATACATTTATCCACTTCTCCAAAAAGACTTGTAAGTAAGTGGCCGATGAACTAGGAAAAGAATTGAGTTAACTTTATAATTACGTGCACAGTGTGTATCTAATATAAAACATGTCACAAAATTATAGCTATTTGAAAAGATTAAACATTGCCACTTAGACATCATGTGTGTATTTTACAAACTTTTTTTTTTTTTTTTTTGCTAGTACTATGTGTATTTAAATATCGGAAAAATAAAATAATTATATGGTTGAAAACTGAACAGCTGTGGATGTGATTCATGACAGGTGAGCACGTCCACCTCTGGTTCAGTGCCAGCCAAAGAGCGAACGCATATTTGAATTTAGCATTTGATGACATGCCGCACTGAATGTTCTTATCACACCTGTGTTATCGTATCAAATGTACAAAAAAATAATTAATTTTTGTCTTTTGGAAGCTGCATTCAAAATCCATTTGGCTCAAAATTCTGAGGGGGCACAACCTCTTCAGGGGACAATCCCTTACCCTGATCCAGGTCATTAAAGAGGTTGGTCATGGTGTGCAGGGCACCGCCAGCTTTATCTGCCACATATGCTTTGCCCACCAGCCTCTATGTTGTTTGGCATTGTTTTGAGGGCAAAAAGGGAGCCTTCAATGAGGAAGACGACCCCAGGGAGAAATATCTGGCCAGATTATCTTTAACCAGGGACATCTTCCCATATCCCTGCTCACATAGCCCCTCCACATTCACGTAACTCAAATTAGAGAGAACTATGTGGGATGAATACAGATTCCTCCACAAGCCTGACACCTCAGTGTGCAGTTTCAGGAGAAAAGAAAGGCTCACTGGAGCTGGGTGTTTATGATCCAGCAGGAATCCCTCATCTAGAGTGACTTCCTGTCTCGGGCTAGACCTGTCTAGGCACAGTCTGGCCATAGCACAAGTCATAAGCTCCACAAGCTCATCATATATAGGGCAATGATTGGAGGAGGAACTAGAGGCGAGTAAAATGGACTCAGTCAATCCTGAAGAAGCTGCCGAGCGGGCTTCTGGATCAGCCATGAGAGCCACGGAGCTAGCGAGAGAAGCAAAGGAAACCCCTTCAAGCTCCTCCAATAAATACATCTGCAAACGCAGCCAATCACGATGAATCAACAGATGTGGGGCCGGAACTGCAAGGCACAGAGGCTTGATTCCCATCTCTCACGAAGAGAGCCAAGCACCACTCACAAACTACACAAAGATTGTGTACGTCACCAGGCGTTATAAAACACGAGCATGGTGGAGCACACTTTCTACATTTTTTTTGTTTGCTCGCCAATGTCTTTCATTTTTGTGGATTTTATTTATATAGCCTGCTGTTGAACAGCTATTACACCAAATTGTCAATGATTAAAGAGATGAGATAAAATTACAACTGAGAACTTATGTCTAACTTCTATAGTTAAGTACAGTGTTTACAGTGTAGCAAAGATATGTGACAACTAAAAAAATAGCTGCTGTGACCCAGCAACCTTTGATTAAATTTAATCTGAATCATGCAGGCACCCCTGATGTGCAGTTAAGAGTCTAACAAACCATGTTTACATGCAGATGCAATAATCAAGTAATGCCCACACACACTACTTTTAGTAAGTTTTCCACTTGGTGGCAGTTAATAGAGATTGAAGACAAAAGCCCAGAATGAGGCAAATCAGTGCTTTTTCACATGAGCAATGAAGGCGCAATCTGAGAGACATTTGAGTCAGTTCCAGTCAAAACATTTCATGCTACAGGATTTGGATTGTAGACAAGTGTAAATATTTAAATCTCTCAGGCATCAGGAATTCATTAGGGCTTTTAGAGGAGTCTTGAAAACATAGGCTACAGGGGGACTGAAACTAGTAGGCTACCACACCCCATTTTACTTTAACAGAAGGACTACTGCTAGTGCACGTAAAGTTTGGAAACATACACCCAGGAGAAAGATTAGCAAAACATTTCCCACTTTACATCCTACTGATTTGACATCGTACAACACAAAATTCATTTAGATATTGGAGAGATTCAGTACACAATGTAGTTAAATCTGAAGGGAAAAGAACTTAGGGTTTTTAAACCAGAGTAACAAGCCATCTCATTTAGTATTAGTCAACACCAACAGTTGTTAACGTAAAAGTGGGGAATTGAACAAGCGAGAAGAAATTCTGCTTTGCCAAAAAGTATGGTGTATATTTGCCACCATCTAGTGGCATCAGCATAAACTTCAAGCACTTCCACAAGCAAGTTTTATTAAAATAGATTTTATTTAGAAAGTCTTTTCCACTCCACAAAAACCATTTAATAAAATTAACTTTAAAAGTGCATTCATGGCATTGCCACATGACTCCATAAATTATTAAATCATTACATTTAAGTTATTCAATAACTCACATATGCCTGCATAGCTGAACAACAAAATGATACACTTTGGTTTTAAAATGAAAGTCTAAGAGCGGTTCTTGCTGACCCAGTGATATCGATCGACCCTTGGGCCAGAGAAAGCATAGGAGGGCCTGTAGCCCTTAAAACTCTTATGAGGTGGGTATGGTCCTCCTGAAGAATGCTGCTGGTAGCCATCAGCAACATATTGTTTTCTTTTAGGGTATGTCCCCCAGTTTTGCATGGGAGGGGGCTGCCCAAACTCACTGAACTATAGATGGAAAACAGCAGCAATTAAAGCAGTGCAAGTTTAAGAGCACAACAAGTAGTGTTAGAGACATTCTAAGGGACTGACAAGTGGTTATTAGGACTTGGTTACCTGGTATACACTGTTTGGATTGGAGACTGTCGGAATGCATTTGGGCTCTGGAACGGAAAGACTGCTGCTATTGCTGCTACTCGCGGTGCTGCTCATGGTACTGCTCATGCTGGTGTTTCCTCCCTCCTCATCAGAGGAGGTTCCAGAGTGGTAATCCGATGAAGCCCTTTCCACAGCATTATTTATCCTACGGGAGAACTCCCCATCTCTCTTTTGACCCTCAAACTGAGTAACACAAAATGGGGTTGACTTTTCACCATACCTTTAAGAGAATGAACAACAGTTTCACTTTTGGAAGTACTGCGGTGGTACAATAAAGTCATCAAAACGACTCTAGATTATGCACTTCAGTGATAGGCCAGCAAATTTAGCACTACCGGCATGACACCTCTCCTGGATCAACCCAAATGGTCATTTCCTTTGGTAATCCAAGATCTTCATAAACAATGTCACTCTGGCAACAAGCACGTTCAATAACTGGGTCTCTCATTTGAGCTTTGTTCATCCTTAAACACCTAAGAAAAAAAAAAAAAAATCCCTTGATTACTCCAAACACTTAATGTCCACTTATACTTAAATTTCAGAAGTTAAGCTAAAATTAGGTTACTCACCTAAAAGCTTGTCCTTTGGTTGGTTTTTCTGGGTACCAATGACTTTTGTAGCTCTCAAAGAGCACTGAAGTTAGTTCCACAGCAAATTTCTCCCTCCGAACGCGATCCAGTTTACCATGTTTCTTTGCTAGTCTTGCAATAAAAAACACTGTTGCTGCAATCTCTTCCTTCATTGTCAAATCTTGAGATGGTGGGTCAATAAGACAAGCTAATTAACTTGGTTTTGATTTTTAAAAATCTTAAAAGTACACTATTATAAAAAAAAAATACAAGCAAATAAACTTGCTTTATATTACAAACAATTTATAAGTTGGCCACGCTGGTGTTTCGCTTCAGCTATGCAAAGTCACATTAGGCTCCACAACTTAGAATTTCAAACTCTTTCAACATCAGTCAGCTTTTTAATGTCTCAGGATGTGCTGATCTGTAATTAGATTTAACAGGTGTATCAAATTGTGGGAGGAACTAATAATGTTCAAAATGATGTCTTTACTAATCACTAGTCTTAATTTCAACAAAGAGGAACTTTTCCTAATCATTGTGTGAACTACCAAAGAAATTAAACTTATATGTCACCTAAATTTAATGCCATGTTGAACCAATATACAAATAGGTAGCCTATTGTAAATGTGTGTGAATCAATTTTTGCCTGTGCTCCCATTTATTACCATGATAACGGGTTGTTTTTAGACAGACCCATTCTTAATTTAGTAAGATGTTGATCATATAAAGAACATACAGAAGAGATTTGATTAGCTTCACAGAACAGTTGAGCAAACTTGTTCCTTAGAAACAGTTTGGGCCTGCAAGGACGTGGTGATATTTTTTTTTTTTTAACTTAGTCCTTGTGGGCAAGCCTAGACCTGTCTTCACGTGGACTAAATGGTCTCTCTGGTAACCTAGTCCAGAGAGCCATTGTCCACTAAACACTGTGTATAGCATTGCCTCACAACCGCTAACAACATAGCTAGTTTTCAGTGTTTACATAGATATGAGCCTCAGAGGCAGTTTGTTGTCTCCAAGCCTCGTTACGCTTGACTTTTGTTCTTTCAACCTAAGGAATGATAACAGGTAACGACTGAGCAATGTATACTTATATTACTGTGGATAATAAACAGATCATTCAGACTCTACAATATGATTGCATAAGCTTTGAAGCCGTTAAGAAATACAGATGAATGCACATTCAAAGTCGCTATTACTTGGAAACAAGCAAACAGCCTAAGGCTAGCGACCTAGGCAATGTTAGGCTAGTTGGTGGGAGAATTTATTATTATTATTATTAGTAGTATTATTATTACTAAATTATAAGAATGATATGCTGTGAGATAGCCTAGTCGGCCAGTCTGGGTGTCGATCACTGCATCTTTCAAAAAAAAAAAAAAAAGGCTAATATTGGACCTTAATATTGTACAGCCTATAGTGAACGGTATGTTTATCTGTGAAATATCGTTTTAATTCACTGAAAATTACAAAGACTAGGCCTATGCTGTCTATGCTGTGAATAGCTAAATTAGATTAATACAAATTACAATTCACGTCAGGGTTTGGGGGAGTGCGCAATCAATCACCTGAAAAGATGTTTTATTATATTGTTTAAGTTAATTAAGTACATTCCACTGGTTTTGTACGGCGCGCATCTCTGTATTTGACTGGGAGAACGGGCGCCAGTATCCGCAGCGGTGAGCGCCGTAGTTCGCGCTCAAGCGGCTCCCGCCTCGGAGGGCGCTGAATTTAAACACACAATATCAGCTCTGGCTATAAATACAGACGGCGTGTGCTGGAATCCAAAGCAGGGGCACTTTGAAAGATGATAACACAGAGAGAGAGAGCTCCCGGTGAGATTCTTCAGGTAAGACTGACTCACTTTTTGTGCAGCTAGTTATAAATCGATTTATTTGGCAGGTAAAGTTACCTATAATTTAAAAAGAGATATTCACATTGAACCCCACCTGGAGATGTGACGTCAGCAGGGTCGTAACAACAGCAGATGAACACAAACCTGAGAGTGCAGAAGCATTCCGTCAGGTGACTTCTCACTGAAAGACTAATATTTGTTATATCTTACTAATCAGTGGATATTATTTGTTTCTTCGATTTTGGGTATGTAGCATAAATTATAGTTTTAGCCTACAGGCCTATTTCAATTTATTATTTGTTTTGCTGACTTTGCTGTTTCTTTTCCCTTTAGGTTTACATGCAGTAGCCTACAAACAGAATAATGTGCTGATATATTAACCTGTTGGGGTTGGTTTGTAGGCAGTGTTGTTAGCTGATTGTTTTATATAATCTACAATCACTAACCATACTGCCAACACAACGACCTACAAGGAAACACAGAGCTGATAGAATTATTTGACAGTGTTTATGTATCATATTGGTCTATTTGTAATTTAAAGTACAGCTTTTGTGAGATGCAGGTCTGCATGACTCTGCATGAGGTTCTGCAGGAGACATTAGGATAAAGCAGTGATGGAAATGGACCCTGCCAGAGACTATACTGTGTGGTCATCAGGCAGTGTAGTTAGTTGATTACAATCCTTATAGCTAGTAATCACTAACCTCACTACCAGGTGAAGACCAGTTGTAAAACAACAATTTGTTTTTGCTGTGTTTTATATGTGATCTTTGCAGTGACATTCATCTGAAAATAAAGTGAAACATATCACACTTTGTTCTAATTTGTCTATTGATTAGATTAGAGTTAGCGGTAGGCTATTGCTTTGTTTTTCTATAAATATTTTTTTCAGTAACATTTGAATTTGTCAGCTGACAACTTTTGAGTTCAAAAAAATCTTCCTCCGCAAAAATAATAATAATAATAATTTTAAAATTACAGTTAATTTTAAATTTACATTTAAGAAATTGCAGTGATGGGCAGATATTTACTGTAAAAAGTGTTTTTATTTTGGTGCCTGCATTTACACTTAACTGTAGGCCTATATGTCACATTAATTTAATATATCTTTATACTGCTTAATTATGATTTGTACCTTAAAATATAATATAACCTTGGCTTGTCCTTGATAATAAAAGTACAGGTGGTACAGGCCGCATGGGCTAGGCTATATACATTTCAAAATTGCTTTCTATGAACTGTGGGTTATAAACATGTAGGCTAGACAGTGCACACTTACATAAAGACAAAACACTATCAAGATAACAAACATAGATTACAATAATAATAAGAAACAACTAGAATGAAACGCCATTTTACTGTTTTTCATCTTATATTATAATTCAGTTCTTACAAAAACATGTAGGCTACACAATAACGAGTAGGCTAGCTATTGTCTTGTTGGGTATAATACAGATTTGCAAAATTATTCTTATTAATTTTCTTATTAATTATTCTTAAAATTATTTTTTGCAAAATCATTGCAAACTATTTGATCATTCATACGTTTTACTCAAAACAAATTGTGCATCAAGTTCTAGCTACATTCTACAATTAGGCTAAGTAATTACATAAAAACATTATTGTCTGTTAAATTGTCTCGCCTAACTTAAACTTACTGTTAAAAGAGAACGTTTTCTTTAATATTTTTTATTTTTATTTTATTACTTTTAAAACTATGAATATTTTGCAGCGTTGCCTGTCTTCTTTCCTTACTATAATTCCCGCACTTCCGTTTACTAGTGAGCGTTTAGTCACCACGGCAACCGTAACACATCCTCACATGGCTGGTTACCAATGGCTAGAACAGAAAGCTCGCTAATGACTGAAGAACTTGACGAAGAGGTTTTAGACAGTCTTGCAGAAATCGAAAAACTGTATACAGTGTTTGATGGAGCGTCGCAAGAAGATGTGTCATATGCGAAGGTTTTCTGGAACTCCCTTTCCTTACAGCCTCCAATAGAGTCTCGTCTCGTTTCTGCTGACATCAGGCAGCGGTTAAAAGTTGCGAAGACCCCGCACTGTAAGTGTAACGTTCAGTAAATGTATTTTATACGTGCCAATTGTCTTTAAGTGCATTGCAAACTTGTATGAATGAGATGTGAAACGCATAAAAACCTTTAATGTTGTGCTTGCAGTGCTTTTTCTAATTGGACCATTAGAGGCAATGTGCTTAAAAGTAGCCTATATTTTGTCGTAAACTGTAAATTGTAGTCAGTTCCTGGAGGGCCACAGCTCTGAAGAGTTTAGCTCCAACCAGCTCCAGCTCACACCTGCTTGGAAGTTTCTAGTAATCCTGAAGACCTTGATTAGCTAGATAAGGTGTTTGATTAGGGTTGGAGCAAAACTGTGCAGAGCTGTGGCCCTCCAGGGGCCTGTACCATGATGGTAGTTGAACAAACTCAGGGTTATAGGATTAGTTTCGAGTTGACAAAACCAAACCACTCCAATCCGGCTTTGTTGGTAACATAACTAAAATTATTAAACTAAAATCGCTTGTGTAATGGATTAATAATACTATATATATATATATATATATATATATATATATATATATATATATATATATATATATATATATATATATGTGTGTGTGTGTATATATATAATTGATAAATATAATATAAATCATATATAAATCATAAAATCATTCTAAGTAATTATCATGAACACCGCTAAAAGTCAAGTTACTTTCATGGTACAGGCCCCAGGAATTGAGTTTGAGACCACTGCTCCAAATATTGTTCCAAATTTGTGTTGGAGCATGAAAGGAATTTAAATAAAATAAGATAAAGAAGAATGATCTTCTGTTATTTTATTTGTAGCCACAGATGCTGCCTCAAAGCAAGAGTCATGGTCAAGTAAGTATAGTAGCCTATATTAATCATAAGTGTATTGTATTGTGTTATTATTAAATGTAATCTGTTTTGACCTGTTTGTTTTCTTGGTAGAGAGGGATGATGAAATCCAGCAGGATGTTTATATGAAGCAAAAGCAAGAGGAGAGACAGAAATACATGGAGATGGTGAGGCCTCAGTGGCACTGCTCATGAGTTTGATGTTAACAAACCAGCTTCATTAAACTGTTTTGAATAAAAATACTGTGTTTTATTCTGCTGAATTCTACCATACAACCCTTTTTACCCTCAGCAGAAATATACACACATAGATAGTGATTATATGTAAATGTATTCTATGTAAACACTATATATAGAACCCCACAAGGACAAAATCTTTTATATGAGACTAAATGTTGACTCAATTTACTATCGTCCTTCCCTACTCTATACCTAAACCTACCCGTCACCTAACATTTTATATATATATATATATATATCAGTCATGGACAAAATTGTTGGCACCCTTGATAAATATGATCATAGATGACTGTAAAAAATAAATCTGCATTGTTTATCCTTTTGATCTTTAATTTATAAAATTAGCAAAAATCTAACCTTTCATTGAAGGAAAAGAATTGAAAGTGGGGGGGGAAATCACATGAAATAAATGTTTTTCTCCAAAACCTGTTGGCCCCAATTATTGGCACCCTTTTATTCAATTCTCCTTTTGCCAAGAGAACAGCTCTGAGTCTTCTTCTATAATGCCTGATGAGTTTGAAGAACACCTGACAAGAGATCAGAGATCATTCCTTCATGCAGAATCTCTCCAGATCCTTCAGATTCCAGCTCCATGTTGGTGCTTCTTCTCTTCAGTTCACTCCACTCATTTTCTTTAGGGTTCAGATTTGGGGACTGGGATGGCCATGGCAGAAGCTTCATTTTGTGCTCAGTTACACATTTTTGTGCTGGTTTTGATGTTTATTTTGGATCATTGTCCCGATGGATGATCCAACCACAGCCCATTATAAGATTTCTAGCAGAAGCGGTCAGGTTTTGATTTTTTATCTGTTGGTATTTGATAGAATCCATGATGCCATGTATCTGAAGATGTTTAGGACCTCCAGCACAAAAATAGGCCCACAACATTAAAGATCCAGCAGTATATTTAACCGTGGGCATGGGGCACTTTTTATCCATGTGTGCACCAAACCCATCTGGTGGGTTTGCTGCCAAAAAGCTCTTTTTTAGTTTCATCTGACCATAGAAGCCGGTCCCGTTTGAAGTTCCAGTCTTGTCTGACAACTGAATATGCTGGAGATTGTTTCTGGATGAGAGCAGAGGATTTTTCTTGAAACCCTCCCGAACAACTTGTGGGGATGTAGGTCCTTTTGATATTTTTTTTAGGCTTTCTGAGAGTCAAGACTCAACTAATCTCTGCAATTCTCCAGCTGTGATCCTTGGAGAGTCTTTGGCCGCTCTCCTCCTCACTGTGCATTAGGACGATTAAACACATATCGTCTTCCAGGCAGATTTGTGACATCTTTAGTTTATTGGAACTTCTTAATTATTGCCCTGATAGTGGAAATGGGGATTTTCAATGCTTTAGGTATTTTCTTACAGCCACTTTCTATTTTGTGAAGCTCAACAATCTTTTTCTGCACATCATAACTATATTCTTTGGTTTTACTCATTGTGATGAATAATTAAGGGAATTTGGCCTTTGTGTTTCCTCATGTTTATACTCCTGTGGAACAGGAAGTCATGGCTGAACAATTTCATGTTCATGATCACCCTGGTGAGCTAAAAAAATGTAAATATGAATGGGAATATACTTCAGAGATATTTTACTCCTAAAAAATTCTAGGGGTGCCAATAATTGTGGCCAACGTGTTTTGGAGAAGGAAAAAAAAAAAAAAATATTTTTTTCATGAAGACAGTGGCACTTGCTGTACATGTTGATAGCACATGTGCTGACCATTGCACCACAGCTCCAATATGACATTTCCTTAAGGTAGTTGCAACACAGATGTGAGGGGCAGGTCCACAAGCTCAGTACACTACACATCTAGCCACCTTATTTTTCAATGCGGAAGAAGAGTGTTTTCTGTGAATGTGTGAGACTTCCAATTTATTAGCTGCTATAGGGAAATAACAAGAAGAATATGAAAGTGTAAAACTGTTTGCACTACAAACCAGCGTGTTTATAATTAAGACAATACATTAAAATAATACTGCAAGAAATACCAGTTTGCAATATCAAGCAGCAAATCGAGCTGTTTTATACAACTAAAAATAACTGGAAGCGAATGACACCGGAAGCAAGACACATTAAATTTACAAATGCCCGTGCCCACTCTTACCTGAAAAATAAGGTGAATATACTGTAAAAAGTCTACAGACCCCTGTTAAAAATTACAACCTTTGCAATACCACTGAAAACCAAAGTGACAGAGAAAAAAAAAAAGATAAAAATAAGAATCTTGGAATAGCTTTCTGCATAAGTGTGCACACCCCTGAACTAATAGAGTTGAAGCACCCTTTGGTTTTATTTCAGCACTCAGACTCCTGTCCAAAGAGACTATCAGCTTGGCACATCTTGACTTGGGAATATTTTCCCATTCTTCTTTGCAAAAACCTTCCAGATCTGTTAAATTGTGAGGATGTTTCACTTTGGTTTTTAGTGGCATTGCATAGGTTTTCATTTTTACATGATTCTGTTAAAATACAGAATATTTGATATAATTTTTTTTTTGTTTTACATCACAAAAAACAGCTGTTTTATTCAGTTTGTTGAAAATACACATGTGATCAGGTTTGTGGACTAGTTTCCCCCAGCTTGTCTTGATTCTCCCTTTGCTGTGATCTTTAATTCTAGACAGTGCATTGCTGCATAAAAAGCTAATGAGCCAGCCTGTGGAGGCCAGTTATAGATCTCTGATGAAAGATGATTTGAGATCAGCAGGGTTTCTAAGTGTGGATCTGGCAGGTTTTGCAGTTTTAAAGTAGTGCTCAGCACACCGCATTAGCAGAACGAGTAGTCTATCTGAGGAGCATCACAGATAATTTAAGATAACAACATAAAATAGAACTTTAAAAGTTGAGATTTTAATAAAATTAGTATAAAAGTAGAGATTTTAATGGTGCTACAGCAAGCTTCACTATTACCAGTGCTGATACTTTAATGCTAGGAATTTGAACACACCCATAACCTTAAATTTTGATGTTGTACAGTAATGCATCCTTGCACCATTTATGCTGTTGAAGCACCTGATATGTTGTGCTTCGTATTACCAGGGAGTTATGCTGATTGATTGTACTCTTTTCTGAGCTTTCAAACAGAGGTATCCAATAAGTTTGCAGATTTAATTTAAAGGTTTCCATCGCTGTCTGACTCGTGTAAATTTTCTCGCAGAGGAGTCAGTTGTAATGCTATCCAGCAGGCAGAATCCTTAAGAGCCTGCTTAGACGCTCTTAAGCCCTACATTTGTGCAGTGATGAATCTCTCCACATAGCTACTTTCTCTCCCAACACTGCACTAACCACATCTACTAATCGGATTAGCAGGAAATCATTGGTCTTGCAGATCAATTCAACTGCGTACAAGAATAAGGAAGCATTGATTTGTTCCTTTTGGGGGGCAATGCTGGGACAAGAAACTTGTTTTGCTTTACAGACAGAAGGAAACCGCATTTGCCACAGAACCTGATGTGCATTAAGATTTATTTAAAACTTTGGTCATTATTATGTGGTTATGCAAAATGTCCAAATATGATATTCTGAATTTATTCATAGAAGAAGATCATTACTGTGACACAAAGCTGAAATTAGAGAAGAGACATTTTAGTTCTTCAATGGTAAATGACATGTAATGCATGTAAGTCCACAAATTTTGTTTTTATCACAATTTTGGGGTAAAATGTACATTATTTTTTTCTTATTTTTAATAATTATTTTAAATTGCAAATTATATTATCAGTATATGGAATGTCGAATTGAAAAAATGTCTTAAGCCCAGGATACACTTTACAATTTTTGGCTGTTCCAGACAAAAGATTGCCATCGTGAAACAATCGTGGCGATTTCTGTGATCGTGGTTCTTAATCGGTGGTCCTATGTCGTACAGTGAGAAAGGTTCAAAGATGGCTGTTTTCCCGGTCTTGCGACCAAAGATAGCCTACGATAGTTTTCTGACAGTGTCAGAAAATCAGCATGATCAATGCACACTGGCCCTCATTTATCAAACGAACGTAGAAACCAGCATACATCTGAACAACAATGCTCACGTGTGATTCATTAAACTTTCGCATGCGGCCAATTCTGTCGCATGAATGAACGGGTGTTGATAAATGTGGCAGCTGAAAACAATCGTAATTTAAATATCACACCCCAATTTTTGAAGCCTATAGTTTAAGACACAGAGAAACGTAACCCGGCCATGAAAAGTAAGTAATCACATGAAAACATCATCCTTCACATGCGCAAAAATGTGTTTGGTTGGGCGTTGCGCACGCCTACTGGATAGCAGACCATTAAACTGAGGAGTATTAACTTTGTCTGCATTTTAGTTTGCTGATAAATGGCTAAAATGTAAAATTAGCAACGTTTGAAACGATATGTTGCGCTTGCGTGTGAGTGAGGCGCCCGCGCGATCACTTGGATTTAATAAAATAAAGATAAACATTTTAATTAAATAAAGAAAACGAATACAATGCATCAAATGAGCGTAGCCTGTACTAGCCCTATACTTGATGCACAGTTGTTCTCTTTTGTTTTGTTAATCTGTTAATTATTTCAGTTAAATATATTTTGTGTAGTCCTTTTTTTTTATTCCTTGTAGGCTATATTATTCTGTTTTTCTCTGCATTGCAGGTGTATGATGTGTGAATCCTTATGTTCTGTTGTTGCCATTTGCGCATCCAAAGCGAAATCCCTGGAAACAAAAAACAAAAACCACATTTGTGGTATTTTAAGACACTCATCTATTCTAATTTAATTTTAATTTGACATTTTAACCGTTTCATTTAATGGTTAATGATCGGTTAGTGAGTGATTGACGGTCAGGAAAATAAACTAAATGTTTTCAGTTCTGACTCAAAAATGTGCGTACACGAGCTGAGACCTGACATGAGATTTGAGCGTAGTCACCGCTCACGCTCATATTGATAAATGCCAAATTTTGCATGGAAATGAGCGTACGCACAGTTTTATGGTGTACGATCGTTTGATAAATGAGGGCCAGTGTGTTTGCTGCTACGACCTACGTCTACTGACCAGCCAATAAAAACGTGACATGAAATCAAAGCGACGTGGCGCTAAAACTTAAAACTGCTTACCTCAAGCTCTTTTCCCTTCTTCTTCAGCTGCTTCCTTTTTTTCAGCACACATAAAAACTACAACTGCCAAAGTGTGATTCAACATGGTATTTTTGTTTACCATTAGCACATGCTGATGACGTTTTATGCTATAGAAACTTGCATCGTAGCCTACGAGTCATTAGGTGTCGTCATCATACAGTCTACATGCATGTCGTACCCAAGTTTAGTAGATCCATGTCGCACAGTGTGATAAAGTAATGATCTTGCAGTGTATCCAGGGCTTTAGGGGCCATTTAAGGCCCCGGTATACTTCAAACGAAATCAAAGAACGATCTGATGTGACATAATTTCAAACAAAATCAGGCCAAAACGAAGTTCTTTTTGGAAGTTCAAAACGGCTTGCCAAAGCAAACTTTCAGGAAAAGTTCGCTGCAGCTGCAAAACACCTTCGTACTACCATTGGTCAGTGACATTAACGTAATAGGAGGTGTGCGCTGAGACTCCGCCTTCACTCACGTGGACCACATCTTTGACTCATTTCGTGTGTTTGAGTTCGTCGAGGTAAGATCTCCACAGGTGAAAACATGAACACACTGGATAGCTGCTTTATAGTACTAAATGAAGTTGTGCTTGTAAAAAAATGAAGCACTAACACTGTTTTCCATGTTTGATACTGTAAAGCTGCTTGATTTTAAGCAATCTATTAAATAAAGTGCTATATGAAGACGTGACGTGACTGGAGCGCTACTCGTGCTAACATACCAATGTTGTTATGATCAGATGCTTTTCTTATGCTTTCTATAAAAATGCTTGCAGTTTTCTCATTTTTGTTGTTTATTTTGTTACTGAGAAGAAAGTGCAGCACGTATTTACATATTCATCTAACCGTCGCTCTCATCAGTGTGGGCGGTGTCAGATGTTCGTTTACAGTATATCGCTGGTCATGCATTTTGAACTTCGTTTTACCCCTAAACAAAGAACGAAAAAGAACTTTGTTTGAAGAATACTGGGGCCTTTACACAACATCGTTTTCAGCTAAAAACTTAAAATGTTATGCATTTTGGTCATTCATTTACACGACAACTGCATTTTGGGGGCCTGAAAATGCAAACTTTTGAAAATGGGATTCAAAGTGCAAGTTTTTGAAAAGATACCGTCTCCATGTAACTACAAAAACGCAAATTTGTGAAAACTGAGACATCATGCGCATGTGTATTATGTGTTCAGTCTATAGGTGCGTAGTTTTTCTTTACAAAGTGACATCGCCAACTACTGGCCTGGCAGCATAATACAGCATTTTTAATCGTTTTTGCGGATCCGTGTGAACAGGGATCATTTTGACAATGTTGTTGTCTGTCCGCGAAAAATCAAAGTAAAAACCCTTAATTCTTATGTCCCCCCTAATGAAAGCAGCACTCAAGCTGCCAACACAATCTCATGGCAATTCATAAAAAAAAGTTTTTTTTATGTTTTGGCGAATTGGTGGTTAATTCATATGAATTCATCTCTTTCATAGATTTTCATATGATCTGCTTATGTGTTAGTGTAGATGTTCATGCTTACTTTCTGTCTAAAAATCAAACGTTTTACTACAATTCACATTGTACAATTTTATACAAAACTGCCAACTCGCAAAATAGTTATGTTCAACAAGAATCGGTGTGCATTAATTCCACAAGTTTGCTTAAAACCTGATGATCATGTTTTCCAGCATGATCTTAAGCTTCAGCGTAACGTCTGAGTAAGTAATTACATGTGACCGTCTATATAAAGGAATCATTTGTAACAACTCTACCATGTGCTGTATACTCTAGCCTTCCATATTCTATATAAACTGGTGTTTAATGTGTTCTTCACAATTTGGTCCGTCATTCATCTCCTTGCATCTGAAGATAGCATGTAGAGCAGTTCAGTGGGCAGTGCCCTTTCTGTAATGTCTACATTCACTCTGTGAGTAATCAACCCGGAAACCCCAAGATGGATGGCCCTCTGGAGGACAGATCCATTTTATTAGATTGCTCTTAGCTAATCAACCTTATTCCCATCACTCATCAAAGGGTTATACATATACGTAAAATCTGGCTTTGCACTGTCAAAGAAGCATTTGAGGCTGAATTCAAAAATTCTGTAACTCCTTAACTGTCGCACTAGCAGAACGTTTGCAATTATATACTTAAAACAATAATATCTTAGTCTAAACTTAAAATAATATTGACAAACTATACACTATTTTCTGATTTCCAAGACAAATGACAGAGGAACAATAATTTATTGATTCGCAACAATATTTTCAGACTCATAAGTCATGTTCAGACATTTATTTTCAAATAGCAATGAAAATGAAAAATCTTGTTCTTTTTGCATGTCTTTTATGTTTGTTAAAGGTTGAATTCAAACCAAATACTGCCATTCTGCCCATACTACATCTGAATAGGATGTTAGTTTCATAAATTGTATGAACATTATGGAAATAAATGGTTCAGGTCACACAAACCATAGGCTATATCGAAATGGAAGTGTCCTTATGTTATGTTCACTTCTAAAATAATCTACCAAGTGTCCCCTTTATAAGGAGACCAAACTTAAGTCTGTGCTAAAGTATTCAAGATTTAAAACAATTTAAGTTGGGGTCCATTCCCCAAAAATGGGAATGACAGTTAAGGGGTTACAGAAATATAATAAATATATATACACACACACACACACACACTACTGTGCAAATGTCTTAGGCACGTCAGTATTTTCACCCCCCACCCTAATAGACCTGCTGCCAAATTATGAGATAATATTAAAAATTTCTTTATGGCAGTTTTTCCCCATGGTATCAGTCAAAATTGTGGCAAGTGAAAATGCTGAGTGGCTAGACACTTTGGAAAACCACTAGCCACAGTGGCTGGTGAGCAAAAAAGTTAATGTCAATCCATATGTTGATTGTAGTGTTTACTTCAATGTGGAAAATTATGTTTTAGCAGACTGCAAAATGACAGATGTTTACATTGGCTGATAATAATCAACAAAGACATTACATTACATTACATTACTATAACTGACTAACCTGCCATAAAGTGACACTGGCTTGAAAAATAGTTACAGAGTACAAGCATGTAATGGATTTAATGACATTAAAGTGCAGCCAGAAACTATGGGCATTAAATCAAAATTATGAGGCTTGTTTAGTAAGTGCAGCTGTCGGCTGGAATATACTCAGACAGCTGCTGCATATTCAGGAGTGCTGTTATACTCGACACAATTACATGTATCACGGACCATCTTTTACTGATGGGCATCAATGTAGGTGTTGATAAATAACTGCAGTAATTGTTATGCAGTGTACAATGGAAGCTTCTTCTGCCACCAAGACATGTTTGTGTGTGTAAACATGCTTGGCAATAAATCTCATTCATATTTCATATTTGTGTTAGGCCAAGAAACGAGACCAGATTATTGCCCTTCTGAAAAAGCAGAGGAATGAGCGAATTAAGGTAAGAATAATAAAGTGCTTGGCCCCATTAAATTAAAGCATCCCCTCAGGTCTCTCAGTTCAGTTTGTATCAGCCTTAACCTCATCTCAGGTTCTCTGCTAACACAGCCATTGCATATTTGGATGCTGCAGGACAGGGTTCCTCAGACAGCCAAGTGTTTTATTTCTCTCCCATTCATTAGAGTGCTCTCTCTCCCTTCCTCAGCACTTTTTCCCTAGAGCCTCAGCATTTCTTAGGGCATCCTCCCCTATAGAGGAGGAGAGTAAAGGAGGGGGTGGGCTTCCTCAAGACTTTGATGTCTCTCTGGGGAGCAGCCTGATTATTATGGGGTAGTGGTGCTTTATCCAGCCCCTGCTGAGTACCTTACAAACCTAGTTTGCTAATATAAGTTGAACTGAAGTCAGTTGTTTTTAGAATGGCCAGTCTATGTATGTACAATGGGTTGGAAAAATGAAACTGAAACACTAGCCAATAGTGTTGAAGGTTTCATGCCTATACAGTATCTCACAGAAGTGAGTACACCCCTCACATCTTTTCATGTGACAACACTGAAGAAATGACACTTTGCTACAATGTAAAGTAGTGAGTGTACAACTTGTATAACAGTGTAAATTTAATGTCCCCTCAAAATAACTCAACACACAGCCATTAATGTCTAAACCACTGGCCACAAAAGTGAGTACACCCCTAAGTCAAAAATTCCAAATTGGGCCCAAAGTGTCAAAATTTTGTGTGGCCACCATTATTTTCCAGCACTGCCTTAACCCTCTTGGGCATTGAGTTCACCAGAGCTTCACAGGTTGCCACTGGAGTCCTCTTCCACTCCTCCATGACGACATCACGGAGCCGGTGGATGTTAGAGACCTTGTGCTCCTCCACCTTCTGTTTGAGGATGCCCCACAGATGCTCAATAGGGTTTAGATACCCTCAGCTTCTTTAGCAAGGCAGTGGTCGTCTTGGAGGTGTGTTTGGGGTTGTTATCATGTTGGAATACTGCCCTGCGGCCCAGTCTCCGAAGGGAGGGGATCATGCTCTGCTTCAGTATGTCACAGTACATGTTGGCATTCATGGTTCCCTCAATGAACTGTATCTCCCCAGTGCAGGCAGCACTCATGCAGCCCCAGACCATGACCTGGTTGCCACCACACACGCTTCTGAACCAAATAAGTTTATCTTGGTCTCATCAGACCACAGGACATGGTTCCAGTAAGCCATGTCCTTAGTCTGCTTGTTTGTCTTCAGTAAAATGTTTGTTCTTGTGCATCATCTTTAGAAGAGGACCTTCTCCTGGGATGACAGCCATGCAGACCAATTTGATGCAGTGTGCGGCGTATGGTCTGAGCACTGATAGGCTGACCCCCCACTCCTTCAACCTCTGCAGCAATGCTGGCAGCACTCATATGTCTATTTCCCAAACACAACCTCTGGATATGACGCTGAGCATGTGCACTCAACTTCTTTGATCGACCATGGCGAGGCTTGTTCTGAGTGGGACCTGTCCTTTTAAACCACTGTATGTTCTTGGCCACCGTGCTGCAGCTCAGTTTCAGGGTCTTGGCAATCTTCTTATAGCCTACGCCATCTTTATGTAGAGCAACAGTTATTTGCCATGAGGTGCCATGTTGTACTTCCAGTGACAAGTATGAGAGTGTGAGAGTGATAACACCTAATTTAACACACCTGCTCCTCATTCACACCTGAGACCTTGTAACACTAACGAGTCACATGACACCGGGGAGAGAAAATGGCTAATTGGACATTTTCACTTTGGGGTGTACTCATTTCTGTAAGATACTGTATATGCATGGCCTAGTGGCCAATCAGTCAGAGTGTGAAGCAGCAGAGCGATAGCATAGTACATAAAATATTGCAATCCACACAACATAATGGGCAACATATCAGAGTTCAAAAGAGGACAAATTGTTGTTGCATGTCTTGCTGGCTCATCTGTGACCAGGACAGCAAGTGTTTGTGGTGTATGAAGAGCGATGGTATCCAGGGCAATATTGGCATACCACTACATTGGACAAACCACATTCAACCGGAGTAACTTTCGACACAAGGGGAAGCTGTCTGAAAGGGATGTCTAGGTTCTTACCCAAATTGTATCCAAAAAAACATAAAACCACAGCTGCCTAAATCACTGCAGAATTAAATGTGCAGCTCGACTCTTCTGTTTCCACCAAAACTGTTTGTCGAGAGCTCCACAGAATAAATATTCATGGTTAGGCTGCAATAGCCAAACCTTTGGCCACTCATGCCAATGCAAAATGTTTGTTTCATTGGTGCCAACAGTGCAAATCTTGGGCTGTGGACAATGTGAAACATGTATTGTTCTCTGATGAGTCCACCATCACTGTCTTTCCCACATCCATGGGAGTTACGGTGTGGAGAAGCCCCAAAGAGGCTTAACACCCAGAATGTTGTGTGCCCAGAGTGAAACACAGGGGTGGATCAGTGATGGTTGGGCTGCATATCATGGCATTCTCTACTGTGCTCGATGGGTGTGTCACTGCTAAGGACTACCGAATCATTCTGGAGGACCATTTGCACCTAATGATTCAAACATTGTAGTCTGAAGGCGGTGCCGTTTATCAGCATGATAAAGCACCAATACAAACAGCAAGACTTGTGACAGAATAGTTTGATTAACTTGAAAGTGAAGTTGAACAGCTCCCATGGCCTGCACAGTCACCAGATCTAAATACTTTGGAGACACTTTTGGGTATTTTGGAGGAGCAAGTAAGAAAATGTTCTCCTCCACCAGCATCACATAGCATATACTGCTTGCCGACCAGATTCTACTCACCAGACCACATCACTATCTACCTGTGTTAATGAGCTAAAGGCCTAGCTAAATTCCAATTTTTTGAGCAAAAAAGAAACTTTAATTACTGGCCCCCCATCTCAAACAAAAAATGTAGTAAATGTTCCCAGTTTCAACCTTGATGCTACTACTCTGCTACTGTCAGAAATGTAGGCATTACTCTGGATCCTTCACTGACTCTGGATGTTTAAATTAGTAAACTTTCTAAAGATGCATTTTTCCAGCTTCGCCGTTTAGCCCAACTTCGTTCTTATTTTTCCCCAAAAGATGCTGAATCATTAGTGCATACTTTTATTACATCACACCTCGACTACTGTAATGCTCTTTTTGCTGGATTACCATTGCACTTCATCTCTTGTTTACAATATGTAACACGATTAAAATAAAATGAAGGAAGAAGACAGGGTCGGCTTTGACTGAGACTCGTGGTTTTTATTTCCAATAAACAATAATCCAAAACAGAACATAAATCCGCGCTACTTGCGCTGTCAAACTCAGTCCTTTGAAATCAAACGTCCCGCTCTCCAGAGCTCTCAATGAACAGTCCAGCACCACAGGTCTGCAGCCAGTCCCTCTCCTCCTCTTCCTTTCCCAGGTGGTTATATGGTCTCTTAACACCAATTACTGAAACAAGACACAGGTGTTTGTCATTTGTACTTGACCCTCTTATACTCACCACTTGTCTATTGACTCTCTCTCCAGTCACAGACCTCGCTGAACCATGCCCCCCTTGCCACACAATACATCCAAAACTCTGCTGCACCCTAATACCGTGTTCCAGGCAACCCGTAACCCGTGTTTTTCCAACCTTCTACCCGTGAAAGTGCACTGGAACAGCAGTCAAACCCGTGACTTCCCACCCGTGAACTCGTACTAGATCGATGTATTCCCAGTTACGGGTTCTGACGTCACATAGCCCGCGAAACAACAATGGCAGCCCCTACGGATGCGGTGTTTAAGCAAGTGCACGGTAAAATAACATAAAATAAAAGGAATAACAGCTTCTCTTGCCTTATGTGCCATTTTCCTCCTCTGTTTCCCTCAAATAAGCAAGGAGTAAGCACCTTTGGCGATAGAAATAATTGTTAATGAGCATAAGCCCCATACAGTCCACCATGCTGGTTTGTTTACACTTTTATGCAGTTTGGCATGACTTTCTTGGAACGCTACAAAGTCGTGAGTCGTGATTTGAAGTTGTGACTTACGGGCTCAAAAACCTGCCTGGAACGCAGCATAACCCACACTAAATGATCTGCTCATATTACCCCCATCTTATTTAACCTCCATTGGCTACCTGTGTCATCTTCGCTTTACTTACAAAATTCTTCTGCTTGCCTTTAAATCACTCAATGGCCTTGCTCCTCCTTATCTCTCTGATCTACTGTCTCCTTACATTCCGCCTTGACCACTTCGATCTTCAGGGGGTGAACTTCTTACTGTACCTAGATTTCATCTATCTTCAATGGGCGGCAGGTCGTTTTCCGTCATTGCACCTAAAACTATGGAACTCTCTACCACTGGCACTATAAGGACAATAACCTCACTCTCTGTATTTAAATCACAACTCAAAACCTTCTTGTTTACCCAATACTATCAGTCATAACAGGTTCTTAGACAGACACTATCCTAATCCTATACTACCAGCTGAGTATTTTTGTTCCGTGTGTTTATGTTGCATCTACTATTCTTTGTTTGTTACTTATTGACACTATCCTTTTTCTGTTGTTACTTAATACCATGTTATGTATCTCTGTTTTCTGTATGTAATTGTACAATGATATGCAACTGCAATCATTTCTATCTCTAGACTGGTCAAATGTCTACTGTACACTTAACTGATTAATTGATTATATGAAATGACTGTTTATGATTATGTGAATCAACTGTCTATTATGTTACTGCTTTTGTAACGTGTCTTTGAGCTTGGGAAAGGCGCTATATAAATTAAACATTATTATTATTAATAATAATAATAATAATAATAATAATAATATTATTATTATTACCTGGCCACTGTTCTGGAAGAGGAATGGCTCTTAACTTTCTAACTTGAAAAATATACATTATACATCTAAACTGAGATGGATAACATCACATCCCAGCCCCCCAAAAAGAATAAACATTACTAGTACTGTTCATTAAGACTTTTATTCAGCAATGATGAATTAAATAGATCAAAACTGATCGTTTTTTACTGTATTTTTTGATCAAACAAACGTTGACGTCAGGGGGACAACATTTTGGTCTCTATGAGGAAAAAGTTTATAAATTATTAAAAAAAAATATATATATATATATATATATATATATATATATATATATATAATTTTTTTTTTTTTTTTTTTTTTTTGAAAATATAAAAACATGCGTTGAATGTTTTCTGGAGACTCATCAAGTGTGTGTGAGTATCATTTCGAAGTGCCTTGTTTTTAATGACATCCAGAATTAATACAGGTTTGCTGTATATTCAACAGAAGGAGATGATTTCCTACCAACACAAACAAAGAAAAGGCAACCCAGTAGAAAAAAGGTATACCTCTAAAAAATGTTATCTTTTCTCTGTCAGAGATTAACATACTGTACCTGATTATAATTTCATCTAGCAAATTATTTTTCACTGTATCTATCACTGTTACATCGGGATACCAGCACAATAAACATTTTATAATTAAAGGTGATTGTGCAATGCAATGTATTACTGCATTCAATAGAGTAATCGTGTGCTTAATAGTAATTTACTGCTGCGGACAGCATACGAGGAGCTGTTTCACTGCTGATGCTGCTGCTGTAGATCACATCCAATTATAAAAGAGAAACCACATAGGGCCTCACCCCCAAGTATTATTTAAACATGTAAACTGGTAAGGGAGAAAATGGTATGTCAGCTTGAGAGACAGAGGGGAATTACTGACAGTTTCTAACATTTTCATTATTATATGGATTCTTAGCCTACTAAAATTGATTTCCAGACCCAGTGATGAAGGGTTATTGGAAAACCAACTTAAGCTTATATTGAGGCTTAGATATTGATCTGAAATCTGTCTGATCTTTTCTACTCTGCTCTGTAGACAGCTGAAACCGACATTGATTACCTGTCCTATTATCCAAAACAATTCCCTTTCTGATAAATACATCATTGCAAAATCCTTTACTTTATGTCATGTAGGAAGACTTTCATTAGCCTGTGTGGCAGATGGGAAGTTAAATGTGCAGCACGACACATATTATGATAATGCTGAGATGAACTTGTTTGCTTGCATCAATGCATTAGGTATTTTGTCTAAAATAATATCAAATTATGTTTTAATATAATAAACTAAGGTTACATTTTATTTTAAAGTATGCTACAGTGTAATTATACATTTAATTACTGAGTAATATTAATTAACAACATGTACTTTAGGGTGAGGAATAGGCTTTGTTTTAGGGTCAGTTGCATGTAATTATGCATAATGTTTTACTATAGTAAGTGCATTTAACGTGTAACAAGGGCACTGTAAAATAAAGTGTTACCTAAACCAATTTCAGTTTTGAAAAACTTGAAATCATCTGTGTTTTTTTTTTTTTCTTTTCATTTTTTGTTTTTTAAGATTGGCTCCAAAGACACTTTCATCACCAGCGGATGAGGACCAGAAAGAAGTTCAGAAGCTCCAGTAAACATATTGATGAAATTAAACACCATGGACACCATAATGTGTCTTTTTACCATAGTAGACAAAAGAAATGCACCTGGAGCATATGTGTAGGCTATATCATATAAGATGTTTTGTTTTTAGGCTACTTGTAAACTGTTATGTAATTTGTTCATATCTATACAAATAAAAGCCCCTGGAGTGTTAGTTACTGTCAGTTGATGACGTGTTATGATCGTCTGTGTGTGTTCGTTCAGTCACGCGCCCTTCGTCTCACTGTGAACCGCCTCTCTGGATGTTCACAAAGATTTCAGCGGATAACGGGACAGGTGACTAGTTTTCTACTGTATGAAGCCGTGTTGGATGCTTATTTTTTATTTTATTGGAATTCCATCGCCTTTGTGAAATTACTTTTAATACCCATGGAAGTTTGATCAAAGGTGATAAAATGGATCTGATGAGAAAATGTGGCTGCGTGTTGCTTTTATTCAGCGTCTCCGCGTGCGCGTCAAAGCTTCTGGGCGGTGAGTTACACATTAAAGAACGAAAATGTTTCCTATTTTTAAATATTAAAGTCAATATGTAATATTTGGAGGAAACGCTTGCTAAATTGAATAAGTAACAATTTGAAATATTACTTGTGCCCTTTTACAACCTTTAGCCTATATATAAAAAATAAAAACTATAGAAACTGTTCTTTATTTTAAAAGGCTTTTCATGAACTTTGTTTTTGTTGTTTTCGCTCACTTAACAATCAGACTCGTTCGTTTCCTGTTTAATTCATTTTAATTATGCTTGAATATAGGGAGTGAGTGACTTCTTTAGATGATGCTTTAACAGTGGCTGTTTTCTCTGTTCACCACTTGTAAACCCGATGTGTTGTCCATTCTCCCTGCGGCGCAGACATTTACGAGCCCAGAGGTATGTTCTGCCGCAGACACTAATGGCTTTCTCTAAATTAAATGATAGCTCCATCTCAGCTCATTTCTGTATATTTATATGCCATCCATAGAGCGAGATGTAATCATAACAGAAACATAATTACATTTCATTTTTATTTTTAGCCATGAAAAAGGTACTTGTACTTTATCTGGGAAAAAAAAAAAATCTTAGTTTCAGGATGCTACAGGATGTTAAGGGTTTATTTATTTTTATTCTTTCTTTTTTTCTCTTTTTTTTTACATTGAAAAACCAATTTTTTTTTACATTCAAAAACCATTGCTTTTTAGAAAAATAATCAAACGCATAACTGAAAATGTGTGTTCTGGAGAAAAAAGATTGCCATTTTAACATCTGACTGACATTTTACTGACAGTGCACTTGAAGTACAGTCTCACTTTTCAGTGCTTCAAAATGTGGCTTGTTTTTCTTTATTATTATAAATTCATCAAGTGAAGCAAACAATTTTTATATACATTTCCATATTTATGCAAATAAAACAGGAAGCCAATGTAACGTAAAGATATTAATCAAAATATCATAATTCTATTCTTTTTAAAAAAAATTTACACCTAGCTGAAGGTTTTGCTGTTGTAACTTTAAAAAAGCATTACACCATGGGTTTGCCCCTGTGACTTCATGTACAGTAGCCTAAATCCCTACATGAGTACAGTAATGTACATCTCTTAAGGTTTAGATTAGCATAAAAGTATTGCATGTACTTTCTGAGATATGGTGTGCATCTCAATCAGCTCCCTAAGCTTCCTAGGTTGTGAATCATATATGGTGTACATGAATTCAGGCACTGATATCTTTCCGACGTTATTTTTTAATGCTATTTAAAGTACATACTTTGCTACATATACATGCAACATTTCAGCCATAAATAAATAAATGTTAGCTATGTTATGTTTAATAACTTCTTAGCGATGCGTGTTTATGCTGAAATATAATTAAATAAAGGTTTATATTTTGTATTTGCATTATGTGTGGTAAGTTGTCTCACGTGATTTGTTTTGCACTTCAGAATTTTACTTTAAGAACTTCTGCCAAGAGCATCAATGCTCCATGGTTTTCACAGTGAATTGTGGGACTTTTTAGGGAGCAAACGTTTGAGTGCACTGGTTGGATTTTGCAATTGAGACTGCCTTCAAAATGGCCAACTCCCTGATCAGGGCCCTGACTACTGAACTAGGGAGCTGACTGAGACGCACCCCTAATCACAACACATTTGTTTTTGTTTCATTTTCTAAATAAAGAATTGTTTATCTTAAAGGGATAGTTCACCCAATAATGAAAATTCTGTCATCATTTACTCACCCTCAAGTTGTTCCAAACCTGCATGAATTTCTTTCTTCTGCTAAACACAAAAGAAGATATGAATGTTATAGCAGAAGAAAGAAATTCATACAGGTTTGGAACAACTTGAGGGTGAGTAAATGATGACAGAATTTGCATTTTTGGGTCAACTATCCATTTAAGTGTTCTAAGTAAAAGTACACAGGATGAATCAATATATTTAAATATATTTACACTCCTTTTCTAAAGTCTATAATGTGTCTCTCAAGGCCAACAGATATGCAAGCGTGGCACTGAGAAGCCTTGCTATAAAATCGCCTACTTTCAGGACAGTCGACGTAAACTCAACTTTGAAGATGCGAGTCGAGCCTGCAGGAGTGATGGTGGAGACCTTCTCAGTATTGAGTCAAAGACTGAGCAAAAACTGATTGAAAATTTCATCGATGAACTGAAAGCATCGGATGGAGACTTTTGGATCGGGCTTCGTAGGGATCAAGAATATGAGGAGTTAAACGGAGACTGCCCATCTCAATACTACTGGCTGGATGGAAGCCAAGCAACCTTCAGGTGTGACGAGAGCTACATTTGATGGTTTTCTTACACGTTTCCTATGTAGGTCCTTTTCCTCATTGTTTTGTGTGTGTGACAGGAACTGGCACTGGGATGAGCCTTCTTGTGGGTTTGAGGTGTGTGTAGTGATGTATCATCAGCCCTCTGCTCCTCCGGGTCAGGGTGGTCCTTACATGTTTCAGTGGAATGACGACAATTGCGAAACCAAAAACAACTTTATCTGCAAGTACACCAAAGGTTGGGAAGGCGTATTTTATTCAATTGATTTCTCAGTCAATTAATTTTACTAATGATATTGCTTATAGAGTACTTAGGTTTGGTGATTTGAACAGACACCTAACACTAAGCATTAAACTTGCACGTAACTCATCCAGAACTGTTTATGCTACAGACATGAATGACACACTGAATACAGTGCAGCTTTGTAAAGAGAGACATGCTATTATTGTCCAAAACAAACAGGCTTATGATTTCCATCTGGTGAACAATAAGAAAACGTAAAAATCCCATTCGCTTACACACTGAAGAGGAGTCCACATATCTGGAGAACAGAATATCCTAGATGTCCTATGTCCTATTTACCATTCTTCAGAAAATGTAGAAATTTATTTTAAAGTTAATATTCGTAGCATTATTTTCAGATCTAGTAGCAATTTTTGATTAGAGCTAGCACAAGAAGAACTGTGCGTTTCCCAAAAGCATCATTAGCCAACTATGATCGCAAGTTTCGTTAAACTCTGTTGGTAGCGACAGAACTTGTGACAATAGTTGCTTTGGGAAACGTACCCCTGTTCAGTATGTGATAACATGGTCATCATGTGATGTTTCAGATAAACCTCCAGCACCAGTCCCTGCAGAAAATGAAACATTTAAAGGTAAGCTTGAGATATTTTTAAAAATGTATTAATTTGTATATTAATATAGAGCCTCTGCATGATTAGTACAAATTATTTTGTTTTCTTTTTTCTAAAATAAAGATGGCTGATGTAGTGGTTCTCAACCAGTAGGGGGCCTCAATAAGTCTTAACATTATTTAAATGTAGTTATGTTAACATACCCTTGTGAAGAAGAACTGCTCTTAATTGTATTAAATATCACTTGTTGTGTACTTCAAATTTTAAGAGTATATTTTAAAACAAAACTAATTGTAGATTTACATTACATTCGGTATGCACTTAAAGGAATAGTTCATCCAAAAATGAAAATTCTGCCATCAAATACTAACCCTCAAGTTGTTCCAAACCTTTATACATTTCTTTGTTCTGCTGAACACAAAGGAAGCTATTTTGAAAAATGTTTGTAACCAAACAGTTGTGGGGCACCATTGACTTGCATAGTATGGGGAAAAAGTACATATCAGCTTAGACAGGAAGACTTTCAAATATTGTCTTGAACAAAGAGGGGCCTTGGAGTCAAAAAGTTTGAGAACCACTGGCCTAAATGTTGGATGGATTCATTTTAATACACCATTTGTGAAATATGAGAAAGTCTGTAATTATTGGTTTATTTGTATGTTTGTTCTTTGTTTTCAACTTACACCAGATAATACACAAAAACCTAATTCTCGTATATTACAGATGCTCTTCCAACACCCAGAATACCCAGAGACCCCTCTGTCACAGAGAAGGATGATGGCATGAGGGTGGTCGTATCTCAACCTCCAGGTGAATCTTTTTCTCACAGACATGGTTGAAGACATAGATACCTAAATACAGTGGGTCCAAAAGACTGGGATTTTTTTCAGTTAAACATGGTATGAACATAGTTGTACGGTTTCGAAAGAACTAAAATAAAAATTCTGTCATCATTTACTCACCCTCATGGCATTCCAAACCGGTCATTCATCTTCAAAACACAAATGAATAAATTTTAATGTAACCTGATATTTTTTTGTCCCACAGAAGTCCAATCAAAACTTTGATGCTTCAAAATGTTCATAAAGGCAAACATATTTCGGAGACAACCAGAGAATCAAATATGTCAATGAAAGTTAAAATATTCTTGCATGAGGCACAAGAACTTTGTTTGGTTTGGTTTTGCCCATCAAGATTCCGCTTAAACTTAAGTCTGTGCTCAAGTATTCAAGATTTAAAACAATTTAAGTTAGGGTCCATTACCCAAAAATGGGAGTGACAGTTAAGGGGTTACAGAAATAAATTGTATATATATATATATATATATATATATATATATATATATATATATATATATATATATATAATTAATAAATATATAAATAGATCTAAATATATATATATATATATATATATATATATATATTAATAAATATTGTATATAAAAATATAAAATATAAAAATGTATATATATATATACACAGTGGGTATGGAAAGTATTCAGACCCCCTTAAATTTTTCACTCTTTGTTATATTGCAGCCATTTGCTAAAATCATTTAAGTTCATTTTTTTTCCTCATTAATGTACACACAGCACCCCATATTGACAGAAAAACACAGAATTGTTGACATTTTTGCAGATTTATTAAAAAAGAAAAACTGAAATATCACATGGTCCTAAGTATTCAGACCCTTTGCTGTGTCACTTATATATTTAACTCAGGTGCTGTCCATTTCTTCTGATCATCCTTGAGATGGTTCTACACCTTCATTTGAGTCCAGCTGTGTTTGATTATACTGATTGGACTTGATTAGGAAAGCCACACATCTGTCTATATAAGACCTTACAGCTCACAGTGCATGTCAGAGCAAATGAGAATCATGAGGTCAAAGGAACTGCCTGAAGAGCTCAGAGACAGAATTGTGGCAAGGCACAGATCTGGCCAAGGTTACAAAAAAATTCTGCTGCACTTAAGGTTCCTAAGAGCACAGTGGCCTCCATAATCCTTAAATAGAAGACGTTTGAGACGACCAGAACCCTTCCTAGAGCTGGCTGTCCAACCAAACTGAGCTATCGGGGGAGAAGAGCCTTGGTGAGAGAGGTAAAGAAGAACCCAAAGATCACTGTGGCTGAGCTCCAGAGATGCAGTCAGGAGATGGGAGAAAGTTGTAGAAAGTCAACCATCACTGCAGCCCTCCACCAGTCAGGGCTTTATGGCAGAGTGGCCCGACGGAAGCCTCTCCTCAGTGCAAGACACACGAAATCCCACCTGAAGGACTCCAAGATTGTGAGAAATAAGATTCTCTGGTCTGATGAGACCAAGATAGAACTTTTTGGCCTTAATTCTAAGCGGTATGTGTGGAGAAAACCAGGCACTGCTCATCACCTGTCCAATACAGTCCCAACAGTGAAGCATGGTGGTGGCAGCATCATGCTGTGGGGGTGTTTTTCAGCTGCAGGGACAGGACGACTGGTTGCAATCAAGGGAAAGATGAATGCGGCCAAGTACAGGGATATCCTGGACGAAAACCTTCTCCAGAGTGCTCAGGACCTCTGTCTGGGCTGAAGGTTTACCTTCCAACAAGACAATGACCCTAAGCACACAGCTAAAATAACGAAGGAGTGGCTTCACAACAACTCCGTGACTGTTCTTGAATGGCCCAGCCAGAGCCCTGACTTAAACTCTATTGAGCATCTCTGGAGAGACCTAAAAATGGCTGTCCACCAACGTTTACCATCTAACCTGACAGAACTGGAGAGGATCTGCAAGGAGGAATGGCAGAGGATCCCCAAATCCAGGTGTGAAAAACTTGTTGCATCTTTCCCAAAAAGACTCATGGCTATATTAGATCAAAAGGGTGCTGAGCAAAGGGTCTGAATACTTAGGACCATGTGATATTTCAGTTTTTCTTTTTTAATAAATCTGCAAAAATGTCAACAATTCTGTGTTTTTCTGTCAATATGGGGTGCTGTGTGTACATTAATGAGGAAAAAGTTAACTTAAATGATTTTAGCATATGACAATATAATTTATATTTAGCAATATAACAAAGAGTAAAAAATTTAAGGGGGTCTGAATACTTTCCGTACCCACTGTAAAAAAAAATTGGGACACTGTACAAATTGTGAATAAAAACAGAATGCAATGATGTGGAAGTTTCAAATTTCAATATTTTATTCAGAATACAACATAGATGACATATCAAATGTTTAAACTGAGAAAATGTATCATTTTAAGGGAAAAAATAAGTTGATTTTAAATTTCATGGCATCAACACATCTCAAAAAAGTTGGGACAAGGCCATGTTTACCACTGTGTGGCATCCCCTCTTCTTTTTATAACAGTCTGCAAATGTCTGGGGACTGAGGAGACAAGTTGCTCAAGTTTAGGAATAGGAATGTTGTCCCATTCTTGTCTAATACAGGCTTCTAGTTGCTCGACTGTCTTAGGTCTTCTTTGTCGCATCTTCCTCTTTATGATGCGCCAAATGTTTTCTATGGGTGAAAGATCTGGACTGCAGGCTGGCCATTTCAGTACCCGGATCCTCCTTCTACGCAACCATGATGTTGTAATTGATGCAGTATGTGGTCTGGCATTGTCATGTTGGAAAATGCAAGGTCTTCCCTGAAAGAGATGACGTCTGGATGGGAGCATATGTTGTTCTAGAACTTGGATATACCTTTCAGCATTGATGGTGCCTTTCCAGATGTGTAAGCTGCCCATGCCACACGCACTCATGCAACCCCATACCATCAGAGATGCAGGCTTCTGAACTGAGCGCTGATAACAACTTGGGTTGTCCTTGTCCTCTTTAGTCCGGATGACATGGCATCCCAGTTTTCCAAAAAGAACTTCACATTTTGATTCGTCTGACCACAGAACAGTTTTCCACTTTGCCACAGTCCATTTTAAATGAGCCTTGGCCCAGAGAAAACGCCTGCGCTTCTGGATCATGTTTAGATATGGCTTCTTTTTTGACCTATAGAGTTTTAGCCAGCAACAGCGAATGGCACGGTGGATTGTGTTCACCGACAATGTTTTCTGGAAGTATTCCTGAGCCCATGTTGTGATTTCCATTACAGTAGCATTGCTGTATGTGATGCAGTGCCGTCTAAGGGCCCGAAGATCACGGGCATCCAGTATGGTTTTCTGGCCTTGACCCTTACGCACAGAGATTGTTCCAGATTCTCTGAATCTTTGGATGATACTATGCACTGTAGATGATGATAACTTCAAACTCTTTGCAATTTTTCTTTGAGAAACTCTTTCTGATATTGCTCCACTATTTTTCGCCGCAGCATTGGGGGAATTGGTGATCCTCTGCCCATCTTGACTTCTGAGAAACACTGCCACTCTGAGAGGCTCTTTTTATACCCAATCATGTTGCCAATTGACCTAATAAGTTGCAAATTGGTCCTCCAGCTGTTCCTTATATGCACATTTGACTTTTCCGGCCTCTTATTGCTACCTGTTCCAACTTTTTTGGAATGTGTAGCTCTCATGAAATCCAAAATGAGCCAATATTTGGCATGACATTTCAAAATGTCTCACTTATAACATTTGATATGTTATCTATATTCTATTGTGAATAAAATATAAGTTTATGAGATTTGTAAATTATTGCATTCCTTTTTTATTCACAATTTGTACAGTGTCCCAACTTTTTTGGAATCGGGTTTATATATACACACACACACACACACACACACACACTGTAACTCTAAATCATTTCCGTTAACCCTAAAACACAACGCAATGAAATGCAAAATTCTAAGTACAGGTAAAACACCTATAAAAAATAAATACTGAAAATTCTGTTAAATTAATACAGTACATTGATTTTTTGAGTGTGAGCATAAGAGGAGACTTCTCTCTTGAATAGTAGTGTATATAGGCTGTATACTTTTCATATTAACCAATATCCTGTTGTTGCATATCTTTCAGACAATGCTCTCAATATCGCATACATTGTGCTGCCAACCATACCACTTCTACTGCTGCTGATTGTGACAACGGGAGTTTTCTGCTTTAAGCTGTTCACAAAGAGGTGTGTTGTTTCACCACTCACTACACTGATGAAAGCCATTTTAAATTTGATAGCAAATAACATAATCTATGCATGCAGGAAGAAAGAACAGACTGAGACCCCTCCAAAGGATCCAGGATACTGGGCCGCTGGAGAAAGATGCAACAGCCCGAGCCCTGACGTCTATAACGTCATCCGAAGGCAGCATGAATCAGACCTGGCCGGCACACGGCCTGACATCAAGAACACTTCCTTCCTGGGTTCTTCTCCAGACACTCCACCTGGAGATTATGACAACCTGGCAGGCAGGGACACTGAAAGTGGTTTTGTGACACTGGCCAGCACTGAGAGCGGCTTTGTGACCAACGATATGTATGACACGCTCCAAGGCCGTGGAAGCGGGAGATACTACAGAGACCAGGGATGGATGGATGAGTTATATGGCTACTGATATGAAAGATGAACATTAGCATTTAACTCTGTATTCTCTTGTTAAGAATGATAATAGCTGTTGATGTCTTGCCCAAGTATTTCCTTGGTGCCAGATATCCAATATTATCGATATTTAATGTAAGAATGAGTGTGGTCATTTGAAACTTGAATGTGCAAGGCTTCCGGTGTCATTCCCTTCCAGTAATTTTACCTCTACAAAATCTTCCAAGTTTGCTTTTCACAATACACTTTGTTTCAAAACAGCTTTATAGAAAGTGCTTGTTTCAGTGTTGCTATTTAGAATGTTTTCTGTTATCAGCCAGAGATGAGTGTATCAGTATGGCAGTATATACAGCTATAAAATAGTAGACTACATGTGGTTCATTAAAGGGTTAGTTCATCCAAAAATGAAAATAATGTAATTAATTTCTCACCCTCATGTCGTTCTACACCCGTAAGACCTTTGTTCATCTTTGGAACACAAATTAAGATATTTTGATTAAATCCGATGGCTCAGTGAGGACTTTATGGACAATGCCATTGTAAATCTCAAGATCCATAAAGGTACTAAAAACATATTTAAAACAGTTCATTTGAGTTCAATGGTTCTACCTTAATATTATAAAGCGACGAGAATACTTTTTGTGCGCCAAAAAAACCAAAATAACGACTTTTCAACAATATAGTGATGGGCCGATTTCAAAACACTGCTTCGGAGCTTTACGAATCAAATCAGTGATTCGGGATTCGTTTTTTTGGCACACACAGTAACGTTATTCTCGTCAAGTTACAATGGCATTGCTGTCTATAGAGGCCTCACAGAGCCATCGGATTTAATCAAAATATCTTAATTTGTGTTCCGAAGGTGAAAGAAGTTCTTATGGGTGTAGAACGACATGAGGGTGAGTAATAAATTACATTATTTTCATTTTTGGGTGAACTAACCCTTTAACGTCATATATTCAGTTAAACGTGTTAGTCTAAAACTTGTGCTCGTAATGATTACAATATAAGGATAATAATACGATATACGGATAATGTTTTATAGTTATCATATAATCATAAACACATTGGTTTGTAGCTCAAACAGTTTTACCGTTTACTGCACTTTGTTATTTATCCAGTTAACCGGAAGTCTCGCACATTTAAAAAAATATCATACTTCCACGTTGCAAAAAAGTGGATAGGTAATCAGATCAGGTTTGCGCTAGAGCTCAAAAGGAGCTTGGATATGTGTGGACTCACTGGACTGTGTCAGTATCATGCTTTACATTTCCAAAATGTATTGAATGAATGAGATAAATGAATTCACAGAAATCTGCAGATTTAGGCTAGGCTACCATCAATTTACTCTCTACCAGAGTTTCAGTGCAAGAACATCTGAAGTTTACGGGTCATGATTATCAGACGTACAGTACTGTGCAAAAGTCTTAGCACGTCAGTATTTTCACCCCCCAAAAAAGGTTTTAAGCCAGTTATTTATATCTTTTGCTGTAGTGTGTCAATAGGAAATATCCGTTCACATTTCCAAACATTCATTTTGCCATTAATTGTAATAATCCAGTGAGATTTTTGAATACACAATAAGACTGATAACAGCCGGTGCTCCACATGGAGATCAGAGCTCACCATCATCAAATCCGTCTGTGATTACATGAAGAAACAGATGAAACTGAGACAAACCAAATCCAGAAGAACTGTGGCCGTGTCTCCAAGATATTTAAGAAACCTGCCTCCAAAGCTACCTGAAAAATGATGCCCAAGTGTACCTGGACAAGAGCTGTTTTAAATGCAAAGTGCCTAAAACTCTTCACAGTACTTTATCTTTGCAGGCAGGTTTCTTCAAGCATCTTAGAGACACGGCCACGGTTCTCCTGGATTTAGTTTGTCTCAGTTTCATCTGTTTCCTCATGTAATCACTGTGAGCTCTGATCTCCATGTTCTCAGACTCTGTGTATTAAAAAATCTCACTGGATTATTACAATTAATGGCAAAATGAATGTTTGGAAATGTGAACGGATATTTCCTATTGACACACTACAGCAAAAGATATAAATAAATGGCTTAAAACCTTTTTTGGGGGGTGAAAATACTGACGTGCCTAAGGCTTTTTCACAGTACTGTAGTTTACCTTTTTCTCGTTTATTCATATTCTAGTTTTCATAAGCTCCTGTGACACATGCGAAAATAACACTTTTTGTGTACTTTTAATGCATCTTTAAAGCCAAACTCTGACGGATGAACGCTAAGGTGGTACAAACAAAAGCTGCTCAACAAATCAGACAGAGATGGCTTGGATATGCAATAGCTTGTTTGCTCCCACTGATTGATTCGCATGACCATGTTATGCTGCTTTTACTGGATGTGCTGTATCGGGCTCAGTAATTAATTACACTGTGACAATCTTTTGCAGACTGTCTTTTCCTGTGAAATAATGAATGATCAAACAGCCTTCAAGTTTCTTATATGCAAATATTGGAATGTGTATATGCAGTGATGTTAATGAAGCCTTAATAAACAAAAACAAATGAATGAAATTGAAATTAAATATATTTACTTTCACATTTCGGCAAATTTATCACCAGTCATAGTTACATGTGTAGTAATAAGAGAACATACAGGTGCATCTCAGTAAATTAGAATGTCGTGGAAAAGTTCATTTATTTCAGTAATTCAACTCAAATTATGGAACTCGTGTATTAAATAAATTCAGCGCACACAGACTGAAGTACTTTAAGTCTTTGGTTCTTTTAATTGTGATGACTTTGGCTCACATTTAACAAAAACTCACCAATTCACTATCTCAAAAAATTAGAATACTTCATAAGATCAATTTAAAAAAAAAGATACTTTAAACAGAAATGTCAGGCTTCTGAAAAGTATGTTCATTTCTATGCACTCAATATTTGGTTGGGTCTCCTTTTGCATGAAATACTGCATCAGTGCGGCGTGGCATGGAGGCGATCAGCCTGTGGCACTGCTCAGGTGTAATGGAAGCCCAGGTTGCTTCAGGTCATCTGCATTGTTGGGTCTGGTGTCTCTCATCTTCCTCTTGATTCTCTATGGGGTTCAGGTCAGCACAGTCAATCAAGCACAGTAACACCATGGCCATTGAACCAGCTTTTGGTACCTTTGGCAGTGTGGGCAGGTGCCAAATCCTGCTGGAAAATGAAATCAGCGTCTCCATAAAGCTTGTCAGCAGAAGGAAGCATGGAGTGCTCTAAAATTTCCTGGTAGATGGCTGCGTTGACTGTGGACTTCAGAAAACACAGTGGACCAACACCAGCAGATGACATGGCAGCCCAAATCATCACTGACTGTGGAAACTTCACACTGGACTTCTGGTTTCATGGTTTCTGTGCCTCTCCACTCCTGCTCCAGACTCTGGGACCCTGATTTCCAAATGAAATGCAAAATTTACTTTCATCTGAAAAGAGGACTTTGGATCACTGAGCCACAGTCCAGTTCTTTTTCTCCTTAGCCCAGGTAAGACGCTTCTGACGTTGTCTTTGGTTCAGAAGTGGAATGTGACAGTTGTAGCCCATTTCCTGAAGACGTCTGTGTGCGGTGGCTCTTGATGCACTGACTCCAGCTTCAGTCCACTCCTTTTGAAGCTCTCCTAAGTTCTTAAATCGGGTTCGCCTGACAATCTTCTCAAGCCTGCGGTCATTCCTTTCACTTGTACACCTTTTCCTACCAGACTTTTTCATTCCAGTCAACTTTCCTGCTTTGGCACAGCACTCTGCGAACAGCCAGCTCTTTCAGCAATGACCCTCTGTGGCTTACCCTCATTGTAGAGGGTCTTGATGATCGTCTTCTGGACAACTGTCAAGTCAGCAGACTTCCCCATGACTGCTGTTGGGATTACTGACCTAAACCCAGTATTTATACCCTGAGAATGGTAATTTAATAGAACTTGAAATTAAATATTCTAATAATTTGAGATACTGATTTTTTGATTTTGATGAGCAGCAAGCTGTAATCATCAAAATGAAAACAAAAAAGTCTGGAAATATTTTACTTTGTCTAATAAATCTAGAATAAATTTAAGTTTTACTTTTTGAATTAAATTACAGAAAGAAAATAACTTTTTCATGATATTCTAATTTATTGTGATGCACCTGTAATAGCAGAAACCGTTTTTGACAGCAGGGGTCGCTCTCTGACAACATGCTCAGAGTCCAGCAGCACATATCTACAGATGTTTTAAAAAATGTACAAACATATTTATTTAAATTAAATACTAATACTATATCTTTGTCGACATCTTTGTGTTGAACAACACAAACTCTAAATAAGAAGCAATAGCCTATATCATGATGTCAGCTGCATTTCAAGCACACATAGAGAGAGAGCTCTCTATCCCTGTGAAATTTATTTATTTATTTATATCTATGACAGTTATTTTTGCACGTATTGAGCAAAATCAGTCCTCTATGAAAAACGTATGCAGCACAAATGAATTAAAATGCGTAGCCTACTCGTCGGCACAACTGTTTGAAGAAGTGTGCAGGATCATTTTAATAAATATATGCTAAACAATAAAATGCATTTAAATAATTTTGAAGGTCAAATGTACGTAACTGAGTTGAAGTGTTTGTAGAGATTGCAATACCCGCTGATTGACGTATACACAGTGGATAAGGTTGTCTTGGTGACATGCTGGTCGCGGACATTGAAGCCGCTTTGTGAGATCCGCCCCTTTATAAAATCCCTTCAGCACTGACGTCAATGCATGTCGAGCGCCAGAACATCATTCCTCATGCCGAGCATCAGAGTGGAATGCGCTCTCATTTCAGTCATGTAGAGCCCTTATCTGGAAACGAAGAAATGTGCAGGAGCCTTTGGCACCCATATGCCCCATTTGCATTTTAGCTTTGGCATTAGAAGCATAATCATACCCGCCACTTCAGTTGATTTGTAAGAGCAGGTGAAGGTGGCCAAATCATCCACACACCTCTTTATCCAGTAGTTCACCAGAAAACTATGGTCATGGCCGCCCAGGACCAAAAGCCGTCGCAGCGGGCTCCGGTTCGCGTGGGATTTTATGATATTGAGCGCACGCTGGGAAAAGGCAATTTTGCAGTTGTGAAGCTGGCGAGACATCGCATCACAAAATCTGAGGTGAGTAGCCTGATATACGCACACACACTAGGGTTTCAGTGTACTTGCGCTTTCTGCGCAATCGAAACAACTTGCATGTTCACTTTTATCGTTAATGAAAGAAAGGGAAAGAGTAGCCTGTAATTGTTAAACCTAAATATTTTGTGAGCTGTGTTTGGGTCTGTGACATGGGATCTGCGAGATGAGAAATAAAGAATTTTTTTTTTTAAATGCTGTTTTTGACAAACATGTGCCAAGCGCTAATATGTTGATACTCGTGTTGGTTTCATACAGTTTTGATCTACGTTTATACCATGTTGTACAAAATAAAAATGTAATGACTTCTACCATGTCAAGTGGTGTAACCAAAAACTAAAATAATTGGGTAACACTTAGTTTCCTTGTTACATACCTTACCATATACAGAAATTTATGCATACGTACATGCAACTAACCCTCAACTATCCTACCCTAACCCTATACTAAGTACATGTTGTTAATTATATAATAATATATAATATATAATATAATATATAATTACACTGTAACAATGACACCTTAAAATAAAGTGTAACCAACATTTGACGAGTGTGTGTGTGTGTGTGTGTGTGTGTGTGTGTGTGTGTTTGTGTGAGTGTGTGACTAATACATATCAAGAACTTTTCTTTGGGTAACTCTGTTTAACTGGAACAAAACACGGCTTCAAAAAAAAAAAAAAAAAAAAAAAAAAAAAAAAATATATATATATATATATATATATATATATATATATGTATATAAAGTTAATATAAAAAGGCTCTAATAGGGTCCTCTGATTTTTGTCACACAACAGTATGGCTTCCTGCATATTGGTTACACCACACTGACTTTATTATTACAAATATTAATATTTCAAAACTACATTTCTTCACTACCAAACTACTTTTAATAATATTTCAAGAATTTGAAACCTTTTAATGACTATTAAATTAAACAGTTTCATCACCTAGACCTTTTGACTTTAAAATAAATGAATTAAAAAATCATATAAAAAGCATATTCATTACAGAAAACGTGTATTTAAGTAATATTTTATTTTAATTACATTTTTAAATATATTTTTGAATAACTTAATAGATCCAAAAAAAAAAACAACTGTGACCTTTGATATCTAGGGCATAGTGGCAAATCATAAGTATAAAAACATATTTTGCATGTTCGGGTTGTTGTTTACCTGGATAAAGTACTTTAAATAAATGAAACTGTGCATTGCTTAATGTTTATTTTCTGTAAATAACTGGATCTGCCCTTATGTCTCTGTTATCAGTTTACATTAGTATTACATTGTTGCTGTGCCAGGGTCAGTTTACTCTGAACTTGAGTTTAAGAGTGACAGTCAAGATCAGTTCAGATAAAACCAAACAAGTCATGCAGCTTCCCACCATTTCTCCCATAGAAGCAAAAGTGGAACAGCTGTATATCCAGTTGCAGTTGCATAATTTTTTAAAGGTGCTGTAAAGACATGAGACAGGAAGCAATCTGTGAGCAAAATGATTTTATGTTAGATTGAAATCTGCCAAAAAAAAAAAAAAAAAAACTTTATTACAGTTATAAAGTCATATACATGAATGGCATACTGTATGCCTTAGAGGTCTTTTGATTTTTTTAGAAATCTATAGGTCTAAAATTAGTAATGTTTCTTTGTATTGTTGTTTATTATTGCAGTGCAGCTCAGTGAATAATCCTTTATTTTTCTAGAAACCATAAATAATTCATGCGTCAGTGGCGTCAAAATAAAAGCCCACTATACATAACATTTACATTTGCTGAATTGCAGGTGGCCATTAAGATTATAGACAAGACCCAGCTAGATGCAGTGAACCTAGAGAAGATCTACAGGGAAGTGGAAATCATGAAGCTGCTGGACCATCCTCACATCATCAAGCTGTACCAGGTACTGCATGATCATTCATCTGCATATTTGTGATAACCCATCAGCTGCCCAGTGATTTTTGTTTCTTACCTGTATTAGCATTTGTTCCATGAGACTGCTGTTTTTCTAGAGAATAAGGCCTGTTGAATCCAGTGGTTTCAGCTGGGAGCTTTATAGGGTTAGTCTTGTTGTTATGTTATGTAAGATTTTTAGGTCACTCTGAGCCTGGATGCTGATGCAGTATCAACAGCTGCCTGTGCTGTTACACAACACAAATACAGCAGCAGCAGCAGCAGTCCAATCTAGGAGCAGTGGTCATATTGTGATTTGTCTGTCTGGTATTGTACATAGAGCTTTCTAAAAAAAATTCACTGTTCACTGCTCACTGTTCCTTTGGCAGATGCAACTGGGAATATCAGTAACCTATAGAAATCTACCAAATGCCCACATGGTCATTAGTCCAACACTAGACCTCACAACCAGGCAAAAAAAGTGCTATGAAATGAAGAAACATTCCCTTATATATATATATATATATATATATATATATATATATATATATATATATATACATACAGTCAAACCAAAATGTATTCACCTTGAACATTTCATTCATAATTACAGTTTATTCACTATAGTTTAAAAAAATATAACAATATCTCAGAGTTAAACTGTGTCAGAAAAATGAATCTTAATTATGTCAGATAACACATAAGCAAGACATGGTAAGGTCAAAGTGAATAATTTTTGGTTCCAAATTTTTATCAGTTTTCCAGGTAGTCCACTGTATGAAGAATTTTTGGGTATAATATGTCACAGTTTACTTTAATTCACTATCTTAACTTACATAAATGAATTATAGTGTCCTGCACCCACTAGAAAATATATAAAAAATATCAAAAATGTTTGAATACTTTTTGGTTTGACTATATATATAATTATTATCATTATTATTATTATTATTACAAACCTGATTCTGATTGATTTTAAATTTCATGGCATCAACACATCTCAAAAAAGTTGGGACAAGGCCATGTTTACCACTGTGTGGCATCCCCTCTTCTTTTTATAACAGTCTGCAAACATCTGGGGACTGAGGAGACAAGCTGCTCAAGTTTAGGAATAGGAATGTTGTCCCATTCTTGTCTAATACAGGCTTCTAGTTGCTCGACTGTCTTAGGTCTTCTTTGTCGCATCTTCCTCTTTATGATGGCCATTTCAGTACCCGGATCCTTCTTCTACGCAGCCATGATGTTGTAATTGATGCAGTATGTGGTCTGGCATTGTCATCTTTGAAAATGCAAGGTCTTCCCTGAAAGAGACGACGTCTGGATGGGAGCATATGTTGTTCTAGAACTTGGATATACCTTTCAGCATTGATGGTGCCTTTCCAGATGTGTAAGCTGCCCATGCCACACGCACTCATGCAACCCCATACCATCAGAGATGCAGGCTTCTGAACTGAGCGCTGATAACAACTTGTCTTTGTCCTCTTTAGTCCGAATGACATGGCGTCCCAGTTTTCCAAAAAGAACTTCAAATTTTGATTCGTCTGACCACAGAACAGTTTTCCACTTTGCCACAGTCCATTTTAAATGAGCCTTGGCCCAGAGAAAACGCCTGCGCTTCTGGATCATGTTTAGATATGGCTTCTTTTTTGACCTATAGAGTTTTAGCCGGCAACGGCAAATGGCATGGTGGATTGTGTTCACCGACAATGTTTTCTGGAAGTATTCCTGAGCCCATGTTGTGATTTCCATTACAGTAGCATTCCTGTATGTGATGCAGTGCCGTCTAAGGGCCCGAAGATCACGGGCATCCAGTATGGTTTTCCGGCCTTGACCCTTACGCACAGAGATTGTTCCAGATTCTCTGAATCTGTGGATGATATTATGCACTGTAGATGATGATAACTTCAAACTCTTTGCAATTTTTCTCTGAGAAACTCCTTTCTGATATTGCTCCACTATTTTTCGCCGCAGCATTGGGGGAATTGGTGATCCTCTGCCCATCTTGACTTCTGAGAGACACTGCCACTCTGAGAGGCTCTTTTTATACCCAATCATGTTGCCAATTGACCTAATAAGTTGCAAATTGGTCCTCCAGCTGTTCCTTATATGTACATTTAACTTTTCCGGCCTCTTCTTACTACCTGTCCCAACTTTTTTGGAATGTGTAGCTCTCATGAAATCCAAAATGAGCCAATATTTGGCATGACATTTCAAATTGTCTCACTTTCAACATTTGATATGTTATCTATATTCTATTGTGAATAAAATATAAGTTTATGAGATTCATTAAATTATTGCATGTCCCAACTTTTTTGCAATCTGGTTTGTATTATTATTATTATTATAATATTTTTTATTTTTTTTATTGGTTTTATTTTTATAGTGTTGACATTATTATTTTATTAAGTATTATTATGTGTTATTATTTTTTATTTAATAATAATTATTACTGTAATATATTTTTAATATTCATTACTAGTCAATGTTTTGGACACAATTACTTATTCTTAGTATTTCTAGTACCAATAATAATAATAATATATTATATATTATATATATTATTATTATTTACTGGTGTTATTTTTACGTGTTGTTGACATTATTATTTATTTTATAGAGTATTTTTTTTACATTTTTGATTAATAATAATATTAAATAAAAATAATTAAAAAATAGTAATAATCTATAAAATAAATAACATCAACAAAACTATAAAACAACCCCAGTGGATAATAATAATAATAATAATAATAATCATTATTAATATTATTATAAATAATAATAAATAAAAATCTATCAATAATAATAATCTATCAGATAGATAAATTATTTAATTTACACAACTTTTACATTTTTGGATTTTACAAAAAAAAATTAAAATTTTTACATTATTGTATTTATAGTATTATTTGGTATTGTATATATTGTATTTGTCTAGAACATTTCATTATTTTTATTTATTTTTAACCTCATCATGAACATAAATGTTTAAAACTTCTTGACAATATTTACATGGTACTCCAATTATCATGGCACTGCCATGGTATATGTCCAAAAGCAATGTTAATGCTGTGGTACTAGTGCTCTCAGAGATAGGACAGCAATGTAGAGAAAGATAGCTTACTTGAATATTACACCTATATATCCAAAATAATAGCCATAACATATTATTGACTAAGTGTGAATCACTTGTCACCATCATGACGTTTGTTTCTCCTCCTTTGCATCACACACAAAAAAGGATGTAGAATTGTTTTCTCACTTGAAGCCAAGTGTGAACACTAGTGACAGGTGAAAATGCTGTCCGTCTCTTGTTCTCTTGTGATTTCAGGGTTTTTTTGTGATATTAATATTGCATTGCCTTAACATTCCACATTCATGCAATGGATAAGAATCACGTCTCTTCTCTTTCATTAGGTCATGGAGACCAAAAACATGCTCTATCTAGTCACAGAATATGCCAGAAATGGAGAGATATTTGGTGAGTGCGTCCGTTTCATTGTATGTGCAGACAAACGTTATTTCATTGTGATCCATAAATTCACCCCACACTGTTAAGTATTGCATGTGCAGTGAATGCTTGCCTGCAGTGGATTGAGATGGTCAAACCACATTTCTGCATATTTCATCCATCTATAAACTGATTCACTCACTTAAAGCTAATGGATGAGCTGAGCTGAAGCTATTTTTTGTCCTGTGATGATTAGCAGTGTCACCTGTAATGGAAAAAGGTCCTGGTGTTTTAGATGAGAGCTACGTGACCAAAGAAACAATCATCTCACCCATAACAGCCCCATGCAGTAATGCTACAGTCATACTTGAAAGACAGTGAATGAGATTTATAGCCTCATTAAGGGGTAAAAGGTTGCGTTTGACAAAGCAAAAGAGAGAATATGATATGACAGCTGCTGCCAAAAAAGAGGAATACGATAATAATTTACAGAGACATCCTTGTGACTTTGTCAGCACGTCTTCAGTTTTTGTGTTAATATAGCCTACTTCTTGTATTTGACGGCAAGTGTACTTTGTTCTTAGCGCAGATACCGTGAGAGTCAGCAGTAAAACTGTGCAGTGACTATGTTTACAATAGCATACTCTTTCCGCAGTGTACAGTATGTACATTTTCTATGTATGTGGATTACAATAGAATATTACATTTGCCAAAATGTGCAGTATGCTAATGCGACAGATCACGCATTTGAATTCATAAGTGCACCATTGCATTGAAAAACACCAAGTATAATTGATTGTATGGAGCGTGGGCACCCACCGGCAGAAACATAATTTGGCGCTTATGGTGTGGAATACTGTTTCCCAGTAGTTAATCACTGTGAATCGTCAGGATAGCAAAATAAGTAGCTCCCCACCCTATATATTTTGATCCAAGAACATGTCTTACTTGGTAATATCATGGTGACCATTTACAGCTATAGGTAGGAACTCACTCATAACTTATAACATAATTTTATATGCAACCAAAAGCGTTACACTCTAAAAAATAAAACATTGGTTCAACAACAACAAAAAATATGGTAACGTTTTCCACTAGAATTTTAACTTAAGCCAATTGGGAGAATTACATTAATTCAAAGCAATATTTTGAGTTGATCCAACATAATGTTTTAAGTAAGGTGAAGACGTTTTTTTGCCACAATAGAACGCATTTCTAAGTAACATGAACTTACCAAGCACCGCTTGTCACCATGATGGTAAATCTCCAAAAACCCACATTAACAGAAACTCTTCTAAATTAGCATAACAAAACACTAATTACTGCTAAATCTCCCTTACCATTAATTTTGTGCTAAAAACATTATATAACACTTAATTTTAGCATTTACTCTCCCTTTCAAGTGCCATGGGCAAAGCATGATGGGAAATATAAATCCCAGCCCAGTTTCACTTAACTTAAGTTCGTCTAAATTAAAAGAAGTGTTCATACAACTCAAAACAATGAAACACGTTTACACGTCATCAGATTGTATTTTACATTAACAGAACTTAAAATTTAATACATTTTTGATTAACTGAAAATGTTAAACTATGACAAGTCATGATAGTATATCGAATCAATAGGCATAATTTGTGTGTCATCCAAGCTCAATAAAATAACAATTACAAGTAAAAAGTCTAACAGCATTTCAGAACTTGATTTTTTATTTCATAACAATATATATATTTAAGTAATGCCTAAAGGTCCCCTGAATTAGTTTTTAGAGTGTACAGTTTAGATTTCTGTGATAAAATAGGCCTATCTATACAAGCATACATTAATAAATGAAAAAAAGCATCATTCAGGGATTGACATTAAGGTTTTTGGCTTATATTGACTTCAGTTAATCAATTCTGTAATGTCATAAGTTAAAGGTAAGTAATGACGACAAGGAGGCAGTTTAGTCAACTTATTGTTGACCCAAAAATGAAAATGCTGTCATCGTTTACTCAACCGCATGTCATTCCAAACCTGTATGAATTTCTTTCTTCTGCTGAACACAAAAGAACATATTTTGAAGAATATGGGTAATCAAATAGTTGATGGGACCCCATTGACTTCCATTGTATTTTTTTTTTTTTTTTTTTTTTCCATACTATGGAAATCAATGTGATCCCATCAGCTTTAGTAATCAGAGTACATGCATAATGTATTACAGGCAGTGTGCGAATCACATTCACAAAATGAATTGAACCAATGATGAGTCTGGAAGAAAACGAGAACAGGAATCTACTGTTGCTAAAGTAACGAACACAAATTTCACACGAATTTGTTTGACTGATAAACCTTGCACTCTTATTTCAGTGTTTTTAATATTGTGGATATTTCAGTTAACAGTTTGCTTTGTACATTCAGTTTAGCAACATTAAGTTAAAGTTGCCGTAAGCTTAACCTATAAAAATATATCAATATTTAACAAGTTATAAAGTAAAATATATAGCTTCCGCCAGACCGCCTTCCGTATTCAACTTACGAAGAAATTGTAAGTGAAAGCGCAATGTCCTATGCCTTCCGTATTCAACTTGTGAAAAAAAGGCAATGTCAGTTATGCTTTTTTTGTAAGTTGAATATGAAAGGCAGTCTAACGGAAGCTAGATATTTTACTTCATAACTTGTTAAAGCTGCTGTCCGCAACTTTTTTTGTATTCAAAATTTACAAAAATTATATAATGAGAATGTACAACATGAATCCATTTTCCAAACTGTGTTTTTGTCTTACCCTGAATCATTATGGTACATTTATTATAAGCGTTTATATTTGGACTATTTCAGACCGGACTGGTAGGACCCGCCGCAGAGTATCACAGTAACTTCGTGACTTGCCATAGACATACACGGAGAAAAGTAGCTCCGGCAACAATGTTCTTCCGCAAGATGCGTGCAGTTCTGTTTATTAATCGCTAGAGGGCCAAAAATCGCAGACTGCAGCTTTAAATATGGATATTTTTCTTACACAAGCGCATCCCTTCGAAGGCCTTTATTATCCCCTGGAGCCGTGTGGAGTACGTTTATGACAAATGGATGCACTTTCTTGAGCTTCAATCTCATTGGCCCCATTCACAGCCATTATAAAGCTTGGATGCGTCAGGATATTTATTAATATAACTCTGATTGTGTTCATCAGAAAGAAGAAATACATATACACCTAGGCTTGAGAGTGAGTAAATCTTGAGGTCATTTGTAATAAAGTGAACTAATTTTATGTAAAATTAGATTAAAAATACAAAATGACTAGAAAAATAACAAGCTAAATTAAGTAACAATGCAACTTTGCACTTTATATAAGAGTTTGCCCATATGAATGATGTGGTCAAACGTTGTCCATTAAAGCTGCTGTAGGTAACTTTTGTAAAAAAATATTTTTTACATATTTGTTAAACCTGACATTATGTCCTGACAGTAGAATATGAGACAGATAATCTGTGAAAAAGTCAAGCTCCTCTGGCTCCTACCAGTGGTCCTATTGCCATTTGCAGAAATACACCGCTCCCGGTAAGAAACAACCAATCAGAGCCAGGAGGAGTGTCTTAGCAGTGTCAATCAATCAAGCTCGCGTGCGCGCTGATCACACTCCTGTCATGCACAGTGTACAGGCGTCAAATTCAAGATTACCGGTGTGCCGCAGCTTTGCTTATGGCGAAATAAAACGATGTTATATGCAAAGGACCACCCTGAAACTAAAAGAAACCTGAAACCTGAAATCTACAAGAAACCATGCCATACATAATTTGTCAGTCCTGTTTTGAAATTATCTTAGTTGTGTAGTTCTTAAATTAAACAAATCAAGCGGGGATACTTACTTGTCAAGCAGAAATGTGGCTGACTCTGCATCGGTTTTTAATCCGTTCAGGACACATAGCTCCCTCCACCTCGGAAAAGCCGCTCCGATATTTACCCTCGTTTTATTTCGGGCTCTATCTAATTCTTTCTTTTTGGCCTTTTTATCATCGTCATCTGTCTTTTTCCGTTTACCCGTCTTTATTTTATGAGCAGGTGCCACTCGAGGAATTGACAGTTTGGATTGTTTTTCCGCCATAAGCAAAGCTGCGGCACACCGGTAATCTTGAAGCCTGTATGCGCTGGCGCTGTGTATGGGAGGGGTGAGATCAGCGCGCACGCGAGCTTGATTGATTGACACTGCTAAGACACTCCTCCTGGCTCTGATTGGTTGTTTCTTACCGGGAGCGGTGCATTTCTGCAAATGGCAATAGGACCACTGGGAGGAGCCAGAGGAGCTTGATTTTTTCACAGATTATCTGTCTCATATTCTACTGTCAGGACATAATGTCAGGTTTAACAAATATGTAAAAAAAAATTTTTTACAAAAGTTACCTACAGCAGCTTTAAAGGTGTACTGCAAGTTGATTTGAATGCTAAATATTTAGTCACTTATTTATAGGGGTGTGACGAGACTAAAATGTGACGAGATTTCTTGTCGAGGCGAAAAGTAGTCTCGTGATGTTGCCATGACAGAGTGTTAGGATGATTAGGAAAGAATTATGCCACAGCTACGTTTACATTACGCCTCCACTGTCGTTTTGCTTTGTATTTAAATAAAAAACACTTAATTCAGTTGGATAACGGTCGCCGCCGCTCCATATTTACAGAGTTACGCGTGATCGCTGAAAGTGAAAGTAAACGGGAGCGCGCATTCAAACACGATTTCAATACCCCGCATTTTGAAAACGGCTCCCTGGTGAACGCAAATATCTCTCAATATGAAAGCTATTTTAGGCTGGGCAGTGTAGTTGTAACCATCTCTCAGCTCTGTATCAAAGAACAATTTGGTCTTATTTGCTCTTTGAATATTGAGAGAGAGCGATTATGGTTGCACTTATTGTAAAGTGTTACCATAAAAATGAATAAGAGTTTTCTCTTAATCTTATTAAGCACAAACAATAAGGTTTCATTTGTTAACATTAGTTAATACACTGTGAACTATCATGAACTAACAATGAATGACTATTTTTATTAACTAACATAAAGATTTATAAATACTGTAGCAAATATATTGCTCATTGTTAGTTGATGTTGGTTAACACATTAATGTTAATAAATGAGACCTTATTGTAAAGTGTTACCATTTTTATTTATACTGTTTTTATTTCTATGATCAGTTTGTGGAAAGGAGTTCAGTTAGGAGGTCAAAAGTTGTAGAAGCTCATAAATCATGTACAGTAAGGCCTGAAGAGACTGAAATCATACAGAAGAGAAGTCAATCAGTTGAGTTTGTGGCAAAACCTTTTACAGTGCTTGAGTATTGTTTTTTACTGCATATGATAACTCATACTCAGAAAGTAGAACTGAAATGACATTCATTACAAGATGATTAGCTAAAACATTCCAAATACACCTGCAGAATATTTTTTCTAGTCACGTATTTCGCCATTGAGGATTTCTTAAAAATAGTGTGTAAAAAATCTTGTCTCGTCTCGTCTCGTGAACTCAGTCTCGAGTCTCATCTCGTCTCGTGAGATACCCGTCTCGTCACACCCCTACTTATTTATGATTTAGATCAAAGGTCACTAGGACTGCTCTCCAGTTCTTAACACAAGATTATCTCCACCCCGATTATGAATCGTTTATCATAAATTAATACAATTACAAACATGTTCTTTTTCTCCACATGGAGAAATGGGGGATTTGAAGCAACATACATTATATACTGTACAAAGAAAATGTGCATTTTACAATTTAAATTTGAAATCTTTAAGAGACTATCTAGGATTTATTGGGTTTTTTTTATTTGTTTGTTTGTTTTTTGTTTTACAATGTCTTATTGCTGCCAACCTGAACATTTACAGTGACTGCACAAGTCTTAATTAATTTCATAATTTGGACATTTGATTGTTTGGGCTTTTGCTTGGATGTATATTTAGAGCCTGGCCCTTATGAAACTTGAATACCCCTGTATTTTTTGACTTTCTCAGGATGTCAATTTTCATTGTAATTGTAGAGATATTTTTATATCTGCTGTTTTTGAGGGTTTTGTACCTGAGAGGAGGTTAATGACCATCAAGTTGCTCTTTATCACTATTCTCTTTACATAAAATTCTACAGAAATGTAGTGATTACCATAACCGATTCATCCAATGAAGTGATTAAGTGAACTTTTGTCAGCTGTTTGCTCGCCTCCTTTTCACTTGAATCATATCTATATATTTCACTTTATCTTAGCTTTTTAATGTTTGATCTGCTCACCAGTCATTTTCTTTCATATTTCCCTCCATTCTGGATGTTGGAAGGGAGTTCCATTTTTGTTGCAAGAAGGGTTTAAATATCACGTGTGGGCATGATATAGATTAGATGTTCAATTCCCTTATCCTACCTGTTGAGTGCAAATTACACGTTGTCATATAGTCAATCCATAGGGATGTGAAGCCATCTGTCAACTCAGTATCGTACCATCCCACTCGTACTGCACACTGCCTCGCATTCACATGCACAGCGCACCCTTTGAAGTCTCCTACATGTCCCTAACACATGAGCCGTATGACGCACACATGCATACGCATGCAACTGGCATCTCCATGCCCTTGTCGACTGATTAACTCAGAGGACTGCTGTTTTATCAGTGCTCGGCTCGCATCTGAAGCAGGCATGGCTGACAGTCAGGTCCTGTTTTGAATGTGTGGTCGGCTGTGGATGACAGGCTGGCCTTTCATTTTAGAAGGGAATGAATATATGCTGCTTGCTTCAGGTTGTTTTCGTTGGATTTGAAATTCATGAAAAGCTGGTGGTTGCATATTCACGTCACTCTGACATGGCAAAAGGTATTATTACACAAACACCTGTGATGCATGAAAGAGGACATGAGAAAATAACATGTTATTAAAGGTTTTTTTGCATGAGGAATGCAATTTCCCTTAATCTTTCGAACCAGTTGTTTTTATTAACTGTTCAAAATGGTTCGCATTAATTGAAATGAAAGGTAAATAGAAATATTTTAAAAAATAATTTAATAAAAAAGACAAAAGCACATAGTTAATAAAATTACTAAAAATTAGACTAAAATTAAATTCTGTATTATTATTTTATTCAAAAATATGTGACTCGTGTTAGCAAATGAGCCACAATGAGCCAATTGTCACAAATGAGTTATTGTAATTTTCACATTCTCCATTAAAACACCTTCAAAATGATATATAATTTGTTGGAATCTGACAAAACATGACTGAGCTACACCTGTCTGAAGTCGATAGAATCAAGTTAAAGTTTTCCGAAGGTTCCAAAACAAAATCACTTAGGCCTATGTGTGTATCGGCACGCGCTGTCAGACGTCTTTGTTCGCACGCTTCGGATCTGTCAGTCAGCGTGAGTAAAGATCTCATGCCATCTAGAATTCCCCAGCTAACATAGGATATAGCCTACAGCGAAACATAAAATAAAAGCATTCATGACGTTTTGCACTCTGTATCATTAAAAACATATATGCTAGCGTAACATTTTGCTAGCATACATTTCAGACGATTAAGGATACCATAAGATACCATATTATCACAGAGGTATAAATATTAACAAAAGACTGTAATGTTACTTAACCAATCTGACGCAGTTGTTGAACTTTGTTGCTATAACTGATGAGAAATCTGGAGAAATGTCGATGCTGTCCAGCCCGACGTCATAGTTACGTTGTCAGTTAGTAAGTCATGAAATTACCAAAAAGTACGAATACAGTTACTAACTAACTTTTCTGGTTGCCACAACTTAACTAGTTACGTCGCCACGGCAAAAGTTTGGTCACCAAATTACGCTGCAGTTACGTAACAGTCACGTATTTTGGTTAGCTGGGTCGCTATGATGAATATTCACAAAGTTGGAATGTTGCGCTTTACAACGATACCAAACTTCTACAGTAGTCGAGAAGCGAGCAGAGAAAAACTACATTTTTCATAGTCAAAGGAAAGGTACTTCTCTCAGAAAACGTACAAATAAAGATACTTTTAGATGTTTAATTGCTATTTGGAGCATTGGGATCACTAGATGAGGGCTTAATGAACTTATTTTTGTGAAAACCTCAATTTCGACCAATATTGACATTTTTCACTTGTTATGCCTGTAGCTCGAAATTAGCCTGTGCGCGTTTCGACTCATTTTGCCAGCATGGGTCACATATATTAAAAATGCAATTCATATATACACTGACTTAAATACGCTTATGTAATGAGCATGTTTTTAATTTTCAGATTTTTTTTTTTAAACAAACATTACTAAGATTATAAGCAGATCTCAAGGTGAAATACTAATAATTTAATTTTGAAGTAAACTACTTTTACATTTCAATTGATTTCAAATGAGTGTGATGAGCCCCAGCTGTTCAGCTTCAAACAGATTTTGTTTGCTGCTGTCTTTTTGTCAAGTTCAATACAGCATTTAATCAGGACTACTATGACCAGTACAGTTAAACAGATGTTTCCCTGCCCTTTCCCTGCTCATTGTCACAATCTGCATACCATTTTCATGAAAAATTCATGACTGTGACATGTTGCCTGGATGTGCAGATGACGACCCAATAACACCTGATCCCTGTCTGGCAACACAGACTACCTGGCCAGCCGCGGGCGGCTCAGCGAGATGGATGCGAGGAGGAAGTTCTGGCAGATCCTTTCAGCGGTGGAGTACTGCCACGAACGCAATATTGTTCACAGAGACCTGAAGGCTGAGAACTTGTTACTGGACGCTCACATGAATATGAAGATAGCAGGTAAGAGATCTACCTTTCCTTGTGTTGTGATAGGTGTCAGTGATACTAACAGACTTTAAACACAAATGATGATTTTTAACTCCAACTGTTGCCGTCTGTCAGCCAAATAATGCGAGTGGATGGGAACTTCTACTATAAGACTAAATAAAACTTGCATAGACAAGTCCAAATTAAACCCTGCGGCTCGTGACGACACGAGCCGCAGGGTTTAATTTGGATTTGTTTGTGCATGTTTATTGACTCTTATAAATTGTGTGACCATTGACTCACATTATAAGACTGACAGACATCAACGGTTGGAGTTAAAAATCATCATTTGTGTTCTACTGAAGAAACAAAGTCACCTACATCTTGGATGCCCTGGGGGTAAGCAGATAAACATCAAATTTTCATTTTTGGGTGAACTATCCCTTTAAAGGTGCAGTAAGGGATTTCTGAGAAATACTGTTGATGTCTGAAATCAACCCAAACAAACACACCCCTCCCATCAATGATCTGCCCTCAAAATGCAAAAACACGCAATGCAAGAGTGGATGTCTCTTTATCATAGCTAAGGCAAAGCAAAATAATGCGAAGATGATGAACGAACGACAAGGAAGAACAATACATGACAAACAGTACACAAGAGTATATACAAGCAAGCATTTGTTGTTAGTCGCCAGCAGCACACCAGCTCCAGACAAACAATGTCACTCAAAACCGTCCTGTTACTATAGCTAACATTACAACAACAGCATATCTTTGTTCTGTGAAACATAGCAAAATGTTACTCATGTATGGAGCAGAAACAACACAACCTCTGTGTCTGTTTTCAGGCCTTCCCGCTTGGGTCTCTCCAGCGCTGGAAAGCTTTTCTAATGTTAACGCGGGTCCTAAAGCTCTTGCCTGATCATAACCCTCTTTTTCCAGTGATATTCCTCTGACCATTTCTCTTTTGTAATGTCTCTCATCATCACTCTTTCTACAGTCTTTCTTCAAATCTCCCTCTTGCTCACACTCTCTGTATACGCCCCCTACTGCTGATTGGCAACAAGTGTGTGGAGGTTCTCGGTTCGATCCACTTTCAACAACGTTTCTCAGAAGTCTCTTACTGCACTTTTAAACGTTTCTTGATGTTGAAATTTGTTCCTCTATCCCTGTTTAATATGCTGAAGCAAGTAATTTGTTGACTTCTGTGAAGAGTGTAAGCTCTGTCTCTGTCAAAACATTGCTCTGTTTGTTTGAGCAGTCTGAAATGTCAACTTCTGGCTCAACCAATAGCGTTAGTTTGGGGCGGGACTATCTGTAATAAGCTGTTTAGTGGCTGTGGGGGCGGTTGGAGTGTTTTGGATAGGAAATCCGTTCGGTGCAGGTAGTGGCGCAGAAATAGCACTTTTCAAGTTTTACCTTGAATTTCAAGGGAAAACATTAGCAATGATTAAGCACATGTTGTGCAAGATGAAAAAGTTAGATTGGGCAAAAAGAATGATGTGTGAATGAAAGTTAAATAATATGCTATTCATGTCAAGTAGCTCATATATACTATACCCTGTCATATATGTGATACTATTATTGTTTTTATTAATATTTTGAATTATTTTTTTTATTCTTATATTTTCAGTATTCGTTTTAAATTTTAGTATTATTGTTGTGTGTTTTGTCATTTATATTAGTTTTTGTGGTAACACTTTACAATAAGGTTCAATTTGTTAGTTAACATAATCTTAACATTAATCTTAGTTAATCATAGTTTTTATTAATTTTTATTTCAGTTTTAGTTGTAGTTATTTTAGTACATCAAGTTAAACTAAATGAACATGAGAAATGTTTCCCTGGCAACTAGCTGAAATAAAATAATTTAAAGGTTTTTCAATATTTTAATTTTATTTCTGTTAATGTTTATTTTAAGTAACGGTTTTAGTGCATTAAGTACTTAGAAGTAAGTAATGAGACATTACATTTTTTATGCTTTTACATTTATTTAATTTGTGCTTAAAGCTGAATACAGCTACTTCAATTTCCTGAAGATTTTCTGCTTTATCTAAGAATAAAAAGGTGTAATTGCCTGTTCCTCACTGGCTTTTGTGCATTCCACAAGTCAAATCAGATCTTTTTCTCAAAGTACACAAACACACACACACACACATACATAATGCCAGCCAAAGTCTATCAGAGGATCACATATTTACTCAGTGACATCAGTTCAAACTGAATTTAGTTCATTCCTCAAACACAGACGTGCACCGTTAAAATGACCACAACTCTTGCAGTTCATCCAGTACACTGTTCACATAACCCTGTTTGTACACTGCAAAGCTATGGTGAACTTGCCCTGGGAAATAAATCTATTATATTACATAATAGTTTTTGTGAATACTATTAGATGTTTGGAGTATCTGAGGAAGTGTGATGCATACTAGTGGGAGATATATCGACCAGATTATTAAATGGCCAGTAGTTAGTCATTTTGATTATCTTTATCACTCATTAAAGGTGCAATATGTAAGATTTTTAAAATATCCAAAAACCACTAGGCCAGTGTTATATATTTTGTTCACTTGAGTACTTATAATATCCCAAATGTTTCCAACTATTTGTAAATTGTGAGAAATTTGCAATTTTAACCAAGGCTCCGGGACGTGTGAGGAGTCGCCTGTCAATTGCGTCATACCCGCGTTACCCTCGGTTTCCGGTTTTATTTTGTAGAAACCATGGGAACACCAAAGACGCTTTACACATTTTAATAGACAAGGGAACTACTGTTTTGATATATTTATAGACAGAAAACTAATTGTTGTTATATAGCTCAACACGTTTAGTCTTATTGTTTAAATCTAATTTTCTTGATGTTTTGCGAGTACCATGCTTTACCATTCCTCAGAGAAAAACACCATTTTGTCAAGTAGCTAACATAGCATAATCAGATGCAGCTTTATTTTTAGTAACAGTAATACAGAATTTTCTCCATCATACAATACGTTTTAAAATTAATTACATGCCATTTATCAACACAGCATTTAATATGATATTCTAAAATCGATCCATCTTACTGCAGTGTGTCTCAAACAAGTGTCTCACAGCAGCTGCCGAGCGAACGCACAGAGTAACGTTATAACATCATTTTCAATACTCTCAAATGTGTCTAATATGATAAACAGAGCTGTGTTACCTCATACTCACGACCGGAAAAGCTAAAGCGGCACCGGCGACTGCGGCATAATAAAAGTTCTGCTGCTCGTGAGGCGTGTGTTGCGCAATCGCTCCAGCGGCCTCGTTCAGCTCCCACAACACTCGGTCCTGCTCTGCTTCATACTACAGTAACGTTAATAATCGCACCCATGAACATGATTTCTTCCCAAGTCCTATCCCTATTCTTTTGCACCGTCCTTTGAGATGGAGATCACATGTCCCAAGATTCCCCTCTCAAACTTGGCGTCATCAAGCTACGCCTTTGTTTTGAATAGGCCTCTAGCGACCTCTAGCGGACAGAATTCTTACATACTGCATCTTTAACTGTGAATGATTGACCTGTTGACAAAAGTGTCACATTTTGAGTCAATTTTGTGCAAAAAATGAATTAAGTTTCAACAATGTTGTATATATTGCATGTGCATTCATATATGCACTGATGAGCCAAAAACATTATGACCAACTGCCTATTGTGCTGTTGGTCCTCCGTGTGCTGCAAAAACAGCGCCATGGCATGGATTCTAGAAGACCCCTGAGGGTGTCCTGTGATGTCTGTATACATTAGCCGCAGATCCTTCAAGTCCTGTAGGTTGCGAGGTGGAGCCGCCATGGTCTTGTTGGTCCAACACATCCCACAGATGCTCAGTTGGATTGGATTTGGAAGGGCAACACCTTGAACTCTTCATCATGTTCCTCAAACCATTCCTGAACAATGTGTACAGTGTGGCAGGGTGCATTATCCTCCTGAAAGAGGCCAATTCCACCAGGTAACACCATTGTCATGAAGAGGTGTACCTGGTCTGCAACAATGTTTAGGTAGGTGGCATGTGCCACATTTACGACCTAGCAGAACATTGCCCAGAGCATCACACTACCTCCACCGGCTCGTCGTCATCCCACAGTGCATGATGCCACCACTTCAACAGGTAAACGGTGCACATGTACATGGCCATCCACGTGATGTAAAAGAAAACGGGACTCATCGGACCAGGTGACCTTCTTCCACCTCCTCAAGGTCCAGTTACGATGCTTCTGTGCCCATTGTAGGCGCTTTCAATGATTGACAAGGGTGATCAAAGGCACTGATTGGTCTGCAGATATGCAATGCATTGTTTGTTGTGACAGTCCTCCCATAACCATCATTTAAATTTTGTGTGACTTGTGCCACGGTAGACCTTTGTTGTCCTTGTGCATCAATGATCCTTGGGCTTCCAACACCCCACTGCCAGTTTGTGGTTTGTCCTCCTCGGACCACAGTTGGTAAATTCTCACAACTGTTGACCGGGATCAACCCAAAAGCCTTGCCGTTTCAGAGTTAAGCCCTTGGTATACTGCACAGTTGAACACACAGCCTTGGAAAGTATACTTCATTTGACTACACAGGCAGTCGACACATGCGCAGTTTTGAGCAATCTCTCGCCATGAGTTACAACCCATGTAAACATCTTTGTATTCTTTCATGCTAGTGTTGTACAAATGAGGGTACTTTCTAACCTCTTTCCACAATCTCAATGTCTATGTAGGCCTCCATTGTCGCTGTAGATTGCATGTGTTCCTGTCTGTTCTGTTTATGCAGTTTTTCTTTGACTACCTTGTGAATCGACGCCCCCAGGGCACAGTTGCCACCTTGTGGATAAACTAATTACTGCAAAAAAAAAAAAAATGCGTATGTATACTTGTACAATGTACAAATACACGCGGTTACAAAAATCCAGCGGTGCGCGCACAGTACGCACATACTCTTCTGATGAGGAAATTCAAGTCACGCGCACTGTAAGTGAACTATACTTTGGGCTGATCTGACATCATGCATTTGCACTGCAAACAGTCAACTTTTGTTTTGTCCTTTTCAAGCATGCAGTCGAAGTGTTGAGATGTAAAGTAATGACTGCGGTACAAAGACGCTGGTGGGGTGGAGGATGACAGAGAGGCTTCCAACATGCTGTGCTCCATAAGTACCAGTCACTGCAGAGAATGGATCCTTGTGCCAGATCGTTTGTCTGTATTTATGTCATACCAAGCTAAGAGAGAGACAGAAAATGCATTATAGGGCGTTGCCATTGTGTCACTCATGCACTTAGATAACAGAAGTGAAGTGCTTCTCATCACAACTGAGGCTTTTTAAAACACACCTCCATTCTTCAGAATAATTTCTAAAAGGATTGTTTTATTTTTCAAAGGGAAATTTTATTGCAGATATTGCTGGAGTTCACAGTTATGTTTCAATGGCATATCAACTTTTTCTCTGATGTCTCTCCAAAGTTTTCTTAGAAACTGAGACAATCATTAACACAGTAAGAGCAGAGAAATAAAATGAATTTGAACAGCATATCTTAGATAATTTGGTCTGGGAAGAAGTTATAGGAAATGTTTGAGTTCATAATATTGAAACCCAACATTTCATTGAAGACTGATATCTTGGCAAAGCTGAGCACAGTTTTAGATACTGTTGATATCTCTTCTAAAACCTTACTTGTAGAAACATTGTCTGTAGATCAATGGAGACAGCTTGAAAATGTTATTGATATGTAATCTCAACAAATAGTTTTGAAGATTTCGCAATATGCGATGGCCGCTTTCGAAACTTGTGAAGCTTTAAAACCTTTGTGAATATTTTGTCTTAAATTAGTGGTTCAAAACATGTATCAAGCATACAAAGTCACATGATTTTAGTAAACAAGGCTTCATTGCGTTATATCTGTGCTGAAGCATTTTCAAAATTTCAGTAGTTTGCAGATAGGGTGAACTCAATTAAACCATTAACCAGTCTCTATATGTTTTTTTCTTCATCTTGGATCAGCTATATAATTTAAAACATTTTAATTACAAATTTGTATAATAAAAAAGAAAAAGTAGCAGTTAAATGTGTCTTATTGGTGTGATTAGGCGAGCTCCGTGGCATACTTCTACCCGGCAGTCAAAGGCCCGGTCCCAAATGGCACCCTAAACCCTGACGGTCTTCCTCTGAGTCCGCACTTTCATGACGTAAGGCCGCTTTGACTGCTGGGTAAAGTACTCTGCGTAGCTCACATAAAGTGCGCATCGAGGATGCATAGCAGCCGTAAATGGGGCGCTCGCGAGCACCCTTCTGAAACCTAAAATGATGAATGTGACACCCTACGGTCTTGTGGACTTAAAAGAGACACGTACCCGGCAGCCGTTGTAAGTCCACAAGACCGAAAGTGCAGAGTGTGGACTCGGAGGAAGATTGTGAGGGCGTAGGTTTCCATCTGGGACAATGGCCTTTACCTACAAAGAAAATGGCTGCCTGCGGGCATTACCAAGATGGCCGGCGAGTGAACTGATTTGCCTTATAGGAACTGTAACATTTTGCATTTTGCAATCTTGCCTAAATTACAATCTACAGTGTTATGCAAAAGTTTGGGAACACCTTGCAGAATCTGTGAAAATGTGAAAAATTTTAACAGAATAACAGAGATCATACAAAATGCATGTTACTTTTTATTTAGTACTGTCCTGAGTGAGATATTTTACATAAAAGATGTTTTCATATAGTCCACAAGACAAAAGAATAGCTGAATTTATTAAAATAACCCTGTTGAAAAGTATGTGAACCACTGATTCTTAATGTATGTAGTTGGGTGATTCTCACGAAAACTTGATTTTAAAAATGTCAAGCATGAAAATGTAAAAAATGCTTAAATTTACTTTTTTTTTTCCAGACATTAGAAACAAAGTCTGGAGTATTTGTGAAAATTAATTTAAAAACTTTTACTTATCATTTAACACTTTTTTTAACATAATTTCGAAAATAAGTCCTAAAAAATCTCATTACCGCAACAGTCTGAAAACATCAACACTGTTAGAAAAGCTAATATATTTTCACATTTTTAAAAATGGATTATTAACAGTCATGCACAGTTACTTGAAATTCTGAAATAATATTTATTTTTAGTTTAACAGTTTTTTTTATTTTGATTAATTTCTCTCATTACCGCAACACCTTCCACAATTTACAACCATTTTTTTAAAATATTTCGATGAAACCTGACGTATTTTCAAAATAACATAACAAATATGAAAGAACATAATTTGTAGATTCTGCACATGCATTTAAAATCAAAGTACTATGTTCCTATTAATTAAATTAACATTTAATGAACATCTGTTGCGGTAATGATACATAGGTTTCGGAAATGAGGTTAATTATTTCGGTAATGATAATACGTATTCTTGTCTAAGATTTTGTTAAAAACTAATTTTAAAGTAGAAAAAACATAATATTTGCACAATCATGCATTCAAGTTCAAAACAGTTTTATTTTCAATGTAGATTAGTGGTTGTTTCAAAACAAAAAAACAAGTTGCAGATCTGTTTACATGTACTCTAAACATTGTAATCTGATTCAAATATCCGTTTATACATGTTTTATATACATTCCGATTAAAACGTTTGAGCATGCGCTCTGCGTGTGTGTCGTCATATCAATCACATTTGTGGTAACCTTGCCTGGAAAATCCAGCCTCACCACTGTACCAGCGGATGAGTCTGGTCGGCCATTGAATCAATTCAATTTCTAGGGCGGAGCAAATCCGAGCAAACAGGAAGCGGAGAAAACCAATCAGAGAAGGGTGGATATGACGTTGGCAAAGCAACAAGAGAGTCAACAGCGAAAAGTAAATAATTAATGTGTTTTTGGTCATTTAAAACTGAATTCACGGCTGAATAGAACAAACTCTCGGGTCTCCCGTGCACAATCTTTGTTGATATTGAAGGGACTTTCGCCGCACTAGAGTGAAGCTGTCACTGAAATAAACAAATCTGATTGCACGGTATGGTTTGGAGTTGACTCGAGGTGCGACGGAGGGCGGACTGACCAGACTGATATATCTTGTAGAAGATATATCATTCTGGACTTGCCAGGCAAGCGGTAACCAGGGTTGCGTCAACAGACGATGATTATGTATCAACGATAGCCAGATAAATTGTCAAAAGCATCAAATCTTGGCAATATTAAGAGGATTTGGTATTTCCAATTAATGTAGGCCTGTTACATTCTTCTAGTCTATTACTATAACTATTTGGTTTGGCTTCTTTTATTATTAAATTAATATTAGACGTGCTGTGAGGATAATAAAAGATTAGGCTATTTGCTATCTTTGAAAATGTTTTAAACATTTTTTTTAGGTCTATTATAGACCTATAATTCGTTGTATAATTAAAAATATTAAGAGTGTAGGCTATAATATTTCCTAACACTGCAGTCATCAATGAAAATTGAGCGCAGCTTTACTTTCAAGCACCGACTTTAAAAAAAACAACCTGTTTAACACTAAATGCTATTATTCTCATTTTTTTCACTAGCCTATATGTACGGCCACAAGAGAAATAATGGAATACAGTTATATACTGTTATCAGCATATTATGTTGAAATTCGTCTCTGAGAGAATATGTTCTGTTAATGCAGCGTCAGACAGCTCCGTCACTGTTTACTTTCACCTTCTGTAGTGAATACTGACCGAGGTTGAGACTTTTTCATCGGCATAACTCTTGCGCAAAGTTTGCACGTTGCTTCTTGTGTGTGATATCCATTGGCTCCCCTTCTTGTTTTAAAACGGAAAGATTTCCAATATTATGATAAAGGGATATATACGCTACTGTCTGTTGGCATACATCTTTACAACTAAAGTTCCAATCCGATCGAAATTTCATTCGGATCGAGTTCAATTGGATCGATTAAGTGTTTACATGAACGTTTTTCAATCTGATTGAGCCGTCAATCCGATTACAAATGGATTATTTGGGTGCATGTAAATGTAGCCACTGTCTCAGAAGTCAAACTCTTTTGGACTGAAACATCCACAGGCAAAATCACAAAAGTAGGACACTTCTCTCATGTAGATAAGGCCTGCTTTTGTTGATGTCAGCTTAAAGAGAAACAAACAGTAATTTTGATTTAAATATATTAAATATTAAAGATATTAAATATGGACATACTAATATCAAATAACAGATAAATAACATATCTTTTAATCTTAAACTTCTCTCTTTTAGAGTTTGCAGGTAATTACCTCAATGGACCCACATAACTGCCTCTTTTTAGTTCCGACCATACTCATACTTAAAGTTACTCCACCCCAAAATGAAAATTGTCATTAATCACTTACCCCCATGTCATTCCAAACCTGTAAAAGCTTTGTTCGTCTTCAGAACACAATTTAAGATATTTTGGATGAAAACCGTGAGGCTTGTAATTGTTCCATTGACTGCCAAGTAATTAACACTGTCAAGGCCCAGAAAAGTATGAAAGACATCCTCAAAATAGTCCATCTGCCATCAGTGGTTCAATCTGAATTGTATGAAGCGGCAAGAACACTTTTTTTGTGCACAAATAAAATAAAATATTGACTTTATTAAACTTTTTCTTCTCCTCTGTGACACTTCCTGGAAGCACGTTCATGAGTTCACAAGCAGTCCACGACACATGCGTACAGACCAAACATGCCAGACGAGCGTGCCTCAGATCATGCACGATGCATGCACCGTGACCTGCTAACGTAGAGGCCAGTGTACAGACAGAGAACGCTGGAAGACGCTGTGCGTGATCTGTACGCATGTGTCGTGGTCTGCTTGTGAAGTCATGAACGCGCTTCCAGGAAGCAGATTGAACCACTGATGGCAGATGGACTATTTTGACGATGTCTTTCATACTTCATCTGGGCTTTGACAGTGTTATTTACTTGGCAGTCAATGGGACAGTCACAAACCTCCCGGTTTTCATCCAAAATATCTTAATTTATGTTCTGACGAACGAAGCTTTTAGAGGTTTGGAAGAAGCGGCTAACAATTCTGCGCATTAATCTTCTCTGGCTGTTGGGTAATATTCTCTGATCTCTATTCTGTCTTTTCCTTAGGTTTAAAGTATCTTTAGTCATGTCCAGAAGCTTCTCTTCTGTGTTGTGCAACTTTGCCCTTAATTTTGATAGTGTTATTTTTCTTCGTTTTGGGTGATTCTTTTGGGGTAGATGTTTTTATTTCTCTTGGTGTCTATATCTCATTTTTGGGGGGAGTTAAGTTGATGTCATTACGCTGTAAAAAAAATTGATATATTTATACAAGTTGGAAACTAAAAAAACTAAAAAAAGAGCTTTAGAACTTTTGAGAATAGTGTATATTGTGTTAGTTGAACTTAATTACATTAAAATTATAATTATACAGTTATTTTAACTTAACTGTTGTTTGGCTTTGAAAATAATGTTTAAGTTCAGTAATCTTACATTAAAGGAGTACTTCACCCCTGGAAAGATGAATGTGTATTTAAAATTGGTCATTTATGTAGTAGAAATGTGAAATTATTTTTGAATTTGGAGCTTTCTAGACTGAGAAAAGGCAGAAAATGTATTTTTGACTAATGTGGATGAAAGACAACAACTCCCAGAATGCACTTCTTTCGCTGCCCTTGCGAGGCCACGCCCAAACCACGCCTATCGGTCACAATCGTGAGTTAGTTCATACATTTACAGCGAAATTGTGCTAAATTGACACACGGCCTAAGGCTGAAACAAATTCCTGCAAAATCATTTACAAGTAAACAGTGCCATGGATATTCCGTATCATAGCAACAAAGCGTCTCAACGGAAAAAAACGCTGCGCTGCAGAAGCGCTCTCACGGCTCACAGCGCGCTCACAGACGGACGTTTTAAGCAGAGCGCCTAAAACCATCTAAAAACGCTCTGGTGGACACACGGCCTAAGCGTATTCGCCTAGAGGTAAGACTCGCTGATACTAGACTCTTATTTCTGATAACACAGTAGCCTGCCCTATATGTAGTGTTGTAGGTAGCAGTGAAACTGCAAACTTAGCAAAGTAACGTTAGATAGACAATTACATATAAGTTGCATATAAGTTGACTGTTATCAAAGTAAAGCCACTGTTCTGTAAAACTGAGTTAGTCTATTTATCTGTTTATGCTAACTTACCACAAAAGCCTGTTGCTGTATTGGTTGAGATGACTGCAGAGACCGATGAATTTGCGAGATGAACCACTGATGTAGTGCAGACTATAACAAAATAATGTTAAAAATATAACTGACACCCACTTTTGATAAAATCTTTGATCTATGTCCGTGAGTAACCTCAAACGCATATGTTATGGGCGTGGCGAAAAAATGCCGAACTACTTGCTATTACTGGCTGTAGTTTTAAGCCTCTGGCCAAAAAAGCCTCCGATGACGCAAAATGACGATTTTTGCGTCATCGGAGGCTTTTTTACAGAATAAAAATGCATAAATCTCTCATCTCGGGCTGATATGAAGGGGGAAAGCACGGTAATTCGAAAATACTGGTGGTATTCTACTAATACAAAGTTTAATGCTAAATCCTGAAGTAACCCTTTAATACAAATGATGTGAAACTTCCTTAGTTACTCTACCTTGTGTAGACCACCATACAGTTATTTATACTTATTGAAATGGAAACTTAACTGAAAATAACCTTATTCACTCTAATAGTGACTTGAAACAAAACACAACTGTTACAATGAATTATAAAAAAAAACATGTCATCATAACTCTGAATATTTTGACCAAAAAAAAAAAAAAAGTTATTCAGGAGCATCATCCATGATCAATCTGAGCATGTTCAGCAGCCTATTAGTTGCACCTGACCATAAAACCTGACATTTTAAGTTCTTGCTTTTTAATATTTTAATAATATAAGTTGCTCCTACTAAATTAACTATAAATTTACGTCTTTTTAATGTTGACCTCTACATTTGAAAGTTCGGTCAAACTTTAAAATAGATTTGACAAAATTGGAAACTGGATTTTTTTTTTTTTTTACTGGGACTTTTACCTGCTGAGTCAAGAATGGCTGTTCTTTTGGGGCAGCATCTTGAAGATTTTCTTGAACTTCATTTGCTTCTTCAAGAATTCTCATTTCCGAAACAGAAGTTCTCTTTACCGCAACTGCCGTTAAATGGTTGCGGTATATGAGAATGGTGTTGCGGAGGATGAGGTACCTCAGTATGTTTTGCTAATAATAGAGGCTCCATGAAGGCTTTGCTATTTTTTTACTCAGTGCATATAATTAGACTTTAATAAAGCACATTTTCATAAAAAATTGTAAATCTAACAATTTTCGAAATGTAGAAAACTACCCGTTTCGGTAATGATAATCGAAATGTCGTGTAAACATTCTGTCAAGAGAATATTTAACATTTTACTGGAGAGATATAAAGAGATGATCTTACCTGGTAGCCATCTTGAAGTAACTGGCCCATGTGCTTGGCTACTCAAAATCAAACTCTATTTAAATTCTGTATTCTGCGCTTAAACAGTCCTCAAAAAGTGTTGCGGAGGATGAGAACATCTGGCATGGACACATCATTTTCCTAATTTTTCTTCTTTATTATTATACATGAATATTCAGTAAATTGTTTTTCTGTCATCTGAAATAATCTAGTAAAACATCCAATTATTTTTTTCTAAATTATTTTATGTTAATTTGTTTAAATTACAACATAACACACGTTCAAACACAGCCGGACGCATTGCGGTAATGAGAATTTCAGCAGAAAATGCAATAAAATTGAAAAATAATAAATTCTTATGTTGAAATCACACATTGTGCAAGGTAGAGAACAGTATTGTCTTTATCCTGATGCTTTTTAATATTACTATATTACACATTTTATATTTAAAATCATTAGTGCCGTGGTGTTTTAATGGTTTCGTGAGAATCACCCAGTTACCTGGATGATCCACGACTGTTTTTTGTTTTGTGATGGTTGTTCATGAGTCCCTTGTTTGTTCTGAGCAGTTAAACTGAACTCTGTTCTTCAGAACAATCCTCCAGATCCTGCAGATTCTTCAATTTTCAAGCATTTTTTGCATATTTGAACCCTTTCTAGCAGTGACTGTATGACTTTGAGATCCATCTTTTCACACTGTGGACAATAGAGCGACTCAAACACAACTATTAAAAAAGGTTCAAACATTCACTGATGCTCCAGAAGGAAACACGATGCATTAAGATCTGGGGGGTGAAAACTTTTGAACAGGATGAAGATGTCCACATTTTTCTTTTTTGTTGAAATATCTTTTTTTTTCATTTAGTGCTGCCCTTCAGAAGCAACAGAAGACACTTAAATGTTTGCCAGAAGACAAATTAAGAACAATATTCCTTGATCTTCAAATTCAAAATGTTTTCACCCCCTGGCTCTTAATGCATCAGTTGAGCAACAAGATCACAGCACATCTCAGTTCTCACAAGGATGCGTTCTGTATCCTCGTGTCCGTAAGTGTTTGCTCTTTTAAGGTTGCCTGGCAAGACTGGTCTCCACAAGAACGCAAGCCCGTTCTTTGTGTTCTTTGAATTAAGAAACAGCCAGGTTCTATTTAGGGCAGGGATGGGCAAACTCAGTCCTAAAGGGCCACAGTTTAGCTCCAACCCTTAAAAAACTCACCTGACTGTAGCCTTCTTGTAATCCTAAAGACATTGATCAGCTGGTTCAGGTGTGTTTGATTAAGGTTGAAGCAAAACTCTGCAGGACAGTGGCCCTCCAGTTTGCCCATCCCTGACAGGAACTAGACAAAACTACAAACTAAAAGTCCACATTACATTATTTTCTGAAACAGTCTCAAACTAATCAACAGCTTTTGTCTTCTTTACTTTTAGAATTTGATTTCTGTATTATGTGTTCAATATCCTGTATTATGTCCGCCTTCAGAGTTCATTCTTCCCGCCCCCATGCAATCATTACTCTACGTCAATCAGCGGTGACGTACATCAATTAATCTTTAAATTATATAGATTACATTACACAATTGAACCTGTCCATTATCTGCCAGGAGTAAAGATCAGGGGAAATGCGTCACCGCTGGTAGTCTGTGAGTAGACACAGACCCTCCCCGAGCTGACACACAGCCAGGAATCTCTTCAGCCATCTGGACAGTTTATATGTACAATTACTTGTGTCATATATTAGTTTGCACCAGTGACCAGATCTGTCAGATTAAATGTAGTTTCCATATTGGCTGCATAACACCATTTCTTGCTTAGCGCTAGGGATTTGAAGTTTAACCCCAAGTATCAAACTTTGGTGAATAGCTCATCCCAAACCAACCAGGCTCTTAACTTCCTTAATTTCTTGCTAAAAATGAGTATCGTGATGATTAAATATTTGCTTGGTTATCAAAAATGCTCTCTCTATTTTGTTGTAGATCATTAGACCGATATTCTGCCTCAGAAACCTGAACTAAATCAATTTTGTTAGGTACCTTCAAACGCAAATGCCGCCTAAGAAGCCACTGGCTTATAAAGCAGCATGTCAATGAGTCAGCTGCCTATAATGTTTGGTGTAAAGTGTAAAAATTATTTGGGGAAGCTTGACAAAGACGTGTAGTTTCATTGTGACTTAGATAGGGTCTTAAACTATTTGTGCTGTTCAACAAGTCAAGTGACAGTTCTATGATTAAAAAAAAATGGATGCATTAATTTGACTATACATATAAAGGTGCGATCACATTTACTACTGTTCTGCGAACTTTCCTTTGTGAAATCCAGTCATTTCAATAGAAATCCATGCAACTGGGAATTTCCCGTGAGGACAAAAGATTTCCACAAATACAGTGCATGCATAATTATTATGCAAGTCGATATTCTGATCATATTTTTTTTCCAAGCACATTTTACCAATTCCAAACCAAATCAATCTAAATAACTACTATTAATTTTGTATATAATCAATTATAAGTGATATATAATTGTTAACGAGGGCTGGAAGTGAAAAATGCTTTATATTAAGGTTTGTTTAAAGGGGTGGTTAATTGCGATTTCACTTTTTTAACTTAAGATAGTGTGTAATGTTGCTGCTTGAGCATAAACAGTATCTGCAAAGTTACAGCCCTGAAAGTTCAATGCAAACGGAGATATTTTCTTTGAAAGAATTCTCTGTTTAAGGACTACAACAAGCCTCTTCCCGGGTTGGTGACATCACTAACCCTAGAATTTACATAAACCCTTTTCAGTGAGTCTGCATGAGGTAATGTGAGGCGCTGCTAAGTGCTAACATGAGCTCCTGAAACTCCGCCCCCTTTTGAGAGCAGCAGCTCATATGCATTTAAAGGGACACATAAAAAAAGCGTTTTTGCTCACCCTCAAATAGTGACAAATTTAACATGCTATAACGTGCTACAAATTTAACATGCAGTGTTACAGAAATTGCAAAATAAAGGTATGTGTGACCATTGGATGAGACATCAATGAGACAGCAGGGTCACAAAATGCAGATTGAGAAGAAAAGATATTAACTGCATTAAGCAGATTTTCTTTCAGAGGTAAAAAAAAATAAAAAAAATGTTTAGAATAAAAGACACATAGTGTCATGATTCTTTACCTTAGCGTAGTCTCTGAGAACCTGACATCTTTTTCTTGTTCTTCTGGAGACTCCAAGTAGGTTGCAGTTCAAAATGGTGGCACTGGAGACTAAAGGCTTCCTGATGGTTTTATCTGAATATGTATGTATATATATATATATATACATATTATTATTATTATTATTTTAACAATCAGCCCCCTTAATATATCACTTATAAATGATTATATACTAAATTAATAATAGTTATTTAGATTGATGTGGTTTGGAATTGGTCAAATGTGCTTGGAAAAAAATATGATCAGAATATTGACTGCAGATTTGCAGTGCTGACCAATAGAAAACTGCTTGGTTTGAAAGTGACTTCTGTCCGAGTTGTGCTCCATACATCGCTACATTATTGACAATAGACAACAGATTTTTTTTGCATGTAAAATTTTGCTTATGTACCTTAAGTCTTCCAAGCAGAATGAATATACTAATCTGAGGGCTAGCATTGACCTTTTTTTTCTCCAAATCTGCTACAGATTTTGGCTTTGGAAACTTCTTCCGTCCTGGGGAACCTCTGACCACTTGGTGTGGAAGCCCTCCATATGCGGCTCCAGAGGTGTTTGAGGGGCAACAGTATGAGGGTCCACAACTGGACATCTGGGTAAGAGCCTGGCAGTAGATTGACTGTATCAGATGGAAATACTATAGTAATTTGATATATACCATAGTAATGGTATAGGATTGAGTACCATATTCATGTACCATGTCATTTACATGGTTACAGTATAAACATGTAAAGCCCCAGCTGGAAAAAAAAAACCTAAAAGCAGACTAAGCTGGTTGTCTGGTCTTAGCTGGTTTAAGATGGATGTAGCTGGTGTAAATCTGATTTTAGCTGGTTGGTCAGCTACCAGGCTGACCATCTAAAGTGGTCAAAACCCCTCAAAACCAGCCTGCTAAACCAGTTATGACCAGGCTGGAAAACAGCCAACAAGCTTAGGCTGTTTTGTTTGTCTGTTTGTTTGTTTTCAGCAGCAATGTATACTATATAGCAAATCTCAACTGCTTTATTGCTTGTATTGCCGAAAAATGTAAATTATATTATCGCCCAGCTCTAATCTGCTGAATTTGACTTATAGGGCATGAAAATATTAAGATATTATAAACATTAACACCATGACTTTCTCTAAAGCTGCTTTGTGGTGTGTATTAATAAAAGCACTATAAAAATCTTTGATTTAACTTGACATGGTTCTACAAAAAACAGCATGAAATTATTATGATACATATCCACAAAACCATGGTATTACCTAATATCATATTCAAAAAAGCTTGGTAATACCATAAAAGGGGGCAACTAATATGTAGACAGCTGACAAAATTCTTGCCATTTGTTGATTTGTGTCCTCTCAGTCAGTACAGAGAACTGCGTCAACAACTAATGGTAATTTAATTGATTGAAAACATAATTATTATTTCCTGTATTGTGTGTGGGTGGTCCTTTGTGCTAGATCCTAGACAGAGATTTATGTTTATTTATTGATTTTCCGTGTATGTGTGTGTCATGCAGAGTATGGGGGTGGTATTGTACGTGTTAGTGTGTGGCACTCTTCCATTTGACGGCCCTAGCCTTCCTGTCCTCAGACAGAGGGTCCTGGAGGGTCGTTTCCGCATCCCCTACTTCATGAGTGAGGGTGAGGAAGAAACAGTAACACAATCATATGACTGTTCTTGCATGTATGAGTTGGCATGGATACAGTAGGTATTTATTAACCATTTATCAAACAATGTCTATATTATCTGGAATCAATACTGAAAAACAGTGTTGGGGATTACATGCTACGTAATCAGTTCATTGTTGCTTACACCAGAAGATAAAGTTTCAGAAGGCTGCAACGTCTCTTTTGAGCTCATTGTATTTAATATATACTGTTTCAGACTGTGAGCACCTGATCAGGAAGATGTTGGTTCTAGATCCAGCCAGGCGTTTGTCCCTGAGTCAGATCAAAGAACATCGCTGGATGGTGCAGGAGGTCCCGTCCCAGCGGCCTGTGCTGTACAGACAGGGTTTGCTCTGCGAGAGCAAATCAGGCTTGGGTGAGCACAGTGAGCAGGTGCTCCGACTCATGCACAGCCTAGGCATCGACCAGCAGAAGACTATTGAGGTCAGTTGATCAGCTTTTACTTGGTCGGGGTTTGGAATGTGTTTATGTGTTTACTAAACGGGATATAGAACCGTGATAAAAACATAAAAGTTTGAAAATACATATATTTTAAATTATAAATATGATATATGATACACTATATTGCCAAAAGTACACCCCTCCAAATCATTGAATTCAGGTGTTCCAATTACTTCCATGGCCACAGGTGTATAAAATCAAGCACCTATGCATGCATACTGCTTCTACAAACATTTGTGAAAGAATGGGTCGCTTTCAGGAGCTCAGTGAATTCAAGCATGGTACCGTGATAGGTTGCCACCTGTGCAATAAGTCCATTCATGAAATTTCCTCATTACTAAATATTCCAGTGATATAACAAAGTGGAAGCAATTGGGAACAACATCAACTCAGCCATGAAGTGGTAGGCCACGTAAAATCACAGAGCAGGGTCAGTGCATGCTGAGGAGCACAGTGTGCAGGAGTCGCCAAATTTCTGCACAGTCAATATCTACAGAACTCCAAAGTTTGTGTGGCCGTCAGATTAGCTCAAGAACAGTGTGTAGAGAGCTTCATGGAATGGGTTTCCATGGCCGAGCAGCTGCATCCAAGTGCAACGCAGAGCATTGGATGCAGTGGTGTAATGTCACTGGACTCTAGAGCAGTGGAGACGTGTTCTCTGGAATGACGACTCATGCTTCTCTGTCTGGCAATCCGATGGACGAGTCTGGGTTCGGTTGCCAGGAGAACGGTACTTGCCTGACTGCATTGTGCCAAGTGTAAAGTTTGTTGGAGGGGGGATTATGGTGTGGGGTTGTTTTTCAGGGGTTGGGCTTGACCCCTTAGTTCCAGTGAAAGGAACTCTTAATGCTTCAGCATACCAAGACATTTTGGACAATTTCATGCTTGTGGGAGCAGTTTGGGGATGGCCTCTTCCTGTTCCAACATGACTGCGCACCAGTGCACAAAGCAAGGTCCATAAAGACATGGATGAGTGAGTGTGTGGAGGAACTTGACTGGCCTGACCTCAACCCGATAGAACACCTTTGGGATGAATTAGAGCGGAGACTGCGAGCCAGGCCTTCACACCAACATCACTGCCATCACTACCTAACAAATGCTTTTCTACAAGAATGGTCAAAAATTCTCATAAACACACTCCTAAACCTTTTGGAAAGCCTTCCCAGAAGAGTTGAAGCTGTTATAGCTGCAAAGGGTGGGCCAACTCCATAATAAACGCTACAGATTAAGAATGAGATGTCATTAAAGTTCATGTGCACATAAAGGCAGGTGTCCCACTTTTGGCAATAAAGGGTGTTTTATGTTAGATGTGAGTAATTGGTTTTACAACACTATTAAATAAAAAAAAATCTAATTGAATTTGAATGAAATTTCAAAGAATTTTCATGTGCAAATCATGTGGGCTATTTTCAGAAACTTTAAATGATGTTTGAAATAGCCAGCTACAGAAATGTATTTATTACAGTATTTAATTTCATATACATTTCATTTTATTTAATAAAATAAATTTCTCATTTTATAAGCCATTATAGAATATCACTCTTTTCCTGAAATTCTCTGATTTGCTCAGTATATTCTTTGATCATTAGATTAAAATTTCAATTTCAGTATTTATTTTTATTACATTTATGAAGACGTAGTTGTTGCTGCATGTCAAAATTAAAATCTGTTATTTTTAAAATTAAAATTTCTTATTTTTTACTGTATTACACATTTTGAAAAAAATGATTGTACTTAAAACATCTATAATCAAAAACAATGATATTATTCTTTGTTTTGCCACAAAACTTGTGCTTAAATTTGTTTTTATTCCAATTCAAATTCCTATGAGTGAGGCCAATTTAATTCAATCCACAATCCTGAGCCTATTCTTCAATTCTGAACTCTAGTAGTGTTTTTTTTTTATCATTTATTGTTTTCCTTTCTAAAAATAAATTCTCCTCTGAATTGCAAATTTGATTTCTCCAAAGAAGAGCATTTCAGAATATTTTCAAACCATACTGATAGAAATGTGACATTTCCAGTGTTCTTATTCCTTGTCTGTATTGCTCTTCAAAAACTCTCGCCTTTCCTGTCACAGTCTCTCCAGAACAAAAGCTATAACCACTTTGCTGCTATCTACTACCTGCTTGTGGAGCGGTTGAAAGCGCATCGCAGCAGTTTCCCTGTGGAACAGCGTTTGCACGCCAGCCAGCGCCGCCCTAGCACCGTCGCAGAGCAGACTGTTGTCAAGGTAACCCCATCTGTGAAGTCTTCCCAGACATATTGAAATGGCGTTGGTATAAAAATGTAAATATTGGAATCACGAGAAACAAAATCTGTAATCCAGCCATCCTTTTTTCAGTTTAACCTCTGTGACCGTAAACCACAGAAACAAGCTTTTAAGGTTTAATGCGTTGCTTGTAAATGCTGAGACCTTTTAGCAGTATTAGATGGTAATACCACGGTACTTAGACATATACAAAGTCTAAGACTACTTTGAAAAGTACATGTCCATGTAACAAAGGTAGAACCATCATAATAACAATACCGTGATATTTATTGGTATTTTACAGACCATGGCGGTTCCCTCCCAAGCGTGCGTCCCTCCGCAGGCAGCACGTCACCTGCGTTCACCTGTTCTGCTGCAGTCCACCACAGACACATTTACCTTCCCACAAACCCCTGCTTCCCCAGATCAGACGCTCATGGAGGAAGACGTGGCCACTCCCAAGGTCAGTTATGTTTCAACTGAAGTGAGCACCAAAACAAAGAGTGAAAAAAGGTTATTAAATGGATTCTTCTTGCACAGAGAGAAATCTCTCATCCTCCTTTCGAGCTTGAGGCTATATTTCGTAAGCTCTGCCTGCTTGTTTTAAATAGCAGCGTTACTCATCGGCGCTGCTGTATGACGGCAATAAGAGCTTTTGTCTGCAGCGTGTGAAGTTCCTCTGCCTGCGTGTCAGCCTGATCTCTTCCTCATTACTCACCCGCAGTATCTGAGCAGCATTTCAGCCTTAAAATAACACCTGCGTATATATATTAAATAATAAAAAACGCTCTTTATGATTTCAGCGGCTGGTGTCACCACTGGGGCTTTGCGTCAGTGTAGTTATCTCAAGCGCTCTTTGCTTCTCATTCATAAATGAATGACTCAGACAGAGGCAAGGGAATTTATATGATATCTGGGACTAGGCAATATAACAGTATGCACTTCGTGACACCTGGAATATGTCAATCGGCAGAGATTTTGCTGGACCATTTATACAGTGGTAGCAGGGCTGGGCGGTATGACAATATACATTGTGGCAGCGATTTTGCTATATCGTTTATATTGCGGTATGTTAATATATTTGTGTAGCACAATACAACTTAAAGTTATTGACACTTTAGGGCATATTCACACTTGGTTTGGTTCGGTTTGAATAAAACGAACCCTGGTGTCATTGCTCTGTTACTGCGGTTCATGTGAATAAGTATGAACGCTACCATCCCAACCCTAGGGCACACCAAATAAGTGGACCGAAACTGCTGAAAAGGTGAGTCTTAGTCTGCTTACAAACTAACTCTGGTGCAGTTCGACTGAAATATGAATGCAACACTGACCAAAGACATCTAAACCAGTGATGGGAATAATGGCATTATAAATAAACGGCGTTACTTTTTCAGTAACGAGTAATCAAACAAATTACTTTTTCCCCCGTTACAACTGCGTTACCGTTACAGACAAAAAAGTGCCTTGTTACTATAATTGAGCTCACTGAAGCGGTTTTCATCTGAGTAGCTCTCTCTCAGCCATATAGGACCTGCAAAGTTTTTTCTCTGGTGTGTGTGTTGGGGCGGGACACATGCTTACTGATGATGATTGGTGTGTGACTAGAGATGATAGACCTGCAAAGCGTTTTGTTGTAAAGAAATAGTACAGGTTAGTCATACACAAATATAATTTTAAACTGATAGCCTAATAATGTACGATGCTCTCTATGTGTGTGCGTCTGTGTCAGAGCATGCGAGCAGAGCGTGAGCTCAACCAGAATATTCTTTGTGACATGCTGGATCAAAAATATGTGAAAGAAGTTTTTTCTAGTGGACTAGTAGTTGTTCATTTAAGCCGGCTGCACAGATGATGTTGACATTGCTGACTCTTATCATCTCCGCATAGTGGACGCGCTTAGATAGAGAATGCACATTTCATTCGGATTCAATCATTCATTACATAATCAGAGTAGCATATTTCTTTTCATTTTGAATTATTTTGTTTAAAAATTATTTAAAAAAAAAAAAAAAATTATTTTGTTGGACATTTCAAGCTTTCTATAGATATATTTCTCATGTCTGTGAGGGAAGCAGTCGCTGAGTTTCGGTTCATTTAACTATAAGACGCTCCAGTTCACGTGCAAGTGATCGCGCCGACGCCTCCATGTCATGATTATATTTTCTGCTATATTTGCTTCTTATTTATAAAATCCAGGCAATTGGTTGATGAAACATTGATTAAAATTAAGATACAATTTTTACAAAATGAAATTCACTTTAAAGAAAGGCTTTCTACAAAACAAAACTTAATGAAGTGGTCAAAATCATGACTCACTCTATGTCTCCCGATATATTGCGCATCTTATGATGTATTCTATCTTACTCATGTTTTTCTCTTTTCATAATCAAATAGATGAATTTAAAACATAACATAAAAAAAAAAGGTCACAAGATGCGACTAAAAAGGACAGAATGCTCAAGCATACCTGGTTTTTCTTGTCATAGGAGCTACGTTGCCCAGTGCTGTTTGGTACAGGCGTCGGAAATGCCATCTCCTTGCAGCAGATCTTTGTGTGCAACGAAAGAATTCCCATCACTGTTTTGACTCTTTACCTATTTAATAAGCTCTTTGTGAGTTCTCATCTGGTGAAAATACCATCATATGTACACAAAAATGAGCGCATTTAGCTCAGAACACAGCATTGTTTTGGATGTTTGGTAAGTTCCATCGCTAATCATACATCAAAAAATGGCAGTGTGAACATTAAGCAAACCAGGAAGTGTATGTTCTTTTTTGGCCCAGCCCAAAAGAACCAAGAGAACCGAACTACATGTGTGAACACCCTTAGAGTGATTAAGAAGCATACATGAATGAGAAAATAAAGAGATGTGCATGATGCTATTATGTGCAATAAGCAGTGGAAAAAAACAGTACTTGTGTTACTTGCTACTTGTGCATGCACAGAAAGCCACCTCTCAGACAGCTGGGTGAAAACCAGATGTTTGTCAGTATATTTGATACGTGCATGAGGTCTTAAAGTGACAGCAGCCTAATATACCTGCTGCTGTCTGTAGCTGTGTTTCATTTCGAAGGCTGCGCCCTCCGGAGGTCGCATTTGAAGGCTGCATACGTCATCGAGGCGGTCTCATTTAAGAAAATTAAAGATGCTAAAGAGGATCTTTTCGTCGACTGAGAAACCAAAGACTGTTACTGAGTTTTTGAAATGAGTGCATGCGTAAGAACAACCCCCCTCCTTCACAGCTCATTTTGAGGGAACGCCTCCCAAAACTTGTGCACGAGTATTGGAACACGAGTGTTTACCACCGGCATTCGCTGTGTCGTGTTAGTGGATTCATTATGTCAGACTCACTGCAGGTAACTCATAATCTGCAGTTGTTACTCCTGTCTTCTGACAAAAACATTGCATGCGGCGCCTGTGGAGTGTGGAAAGTTACTGGAGCGCACAGCCGCGCACGTCTCGCACAAGGAATGTCATGGCAGTGATTGACAAGCCAGAGGGCCAATCCGCGCACGTCTTTCACAAGGAACGTAATGGCAGTGATTGACAGGCCAGAGGGCCAATCGTTTACGCGATGATCGCGTAAACGATTGGCTGATGTTTTTAAGGCCCTACCTCGTGCACAGATGATGTATATTAATATTATTCCTTTCAGTGCACCTAATAAATAGTCTTTTATCAGTTAGTAAAGACAGTTTCAAGTAATATTGCAAAAATGTATAAAACAAAACATCCTCTTTAGCACCTTTAACCATTAGATTTCAAAGTAAGAAAGAAATTACAGTATTTTACACCTCACAAAGAATAACAGTCAATTTTATTACGGTTAGTTTTCTTAAATAAGACATCCTTGATGACGTATGCGACCTCCAGAGGACGCAGCCTCCGAAATGAGACACAGATTGTGTCATTAATCAAAGAACAAAAGACCTGAAAATCACTCAGTGATCTTGACTGAATAACTTTTGTATCTTTAATATAAGATATATAAAAATAGATACTATAAAATATAATAAGAATCAATTTATATTTAAGCTCTACAGTGAAGAATATGCAGCGTTTTATTTTTACATTTGATCATTCGATTTCTGTAGTATTTTTTACTACAGGTTAAATAAACCTACTGTACCTTTGTTCTCTTGTATTTGTCCTATTGTTTGCTTCTTTGTACTTATTTTAAATAACAAAAATATAATGAAGTAAGAAAAATAACTATATTGTGATGTATATAAAATGTCTCATATTGTGAAATTAGATTTTGGTCATTCCGCCCACCGATACATTATTGATTGCCTGGCTATCAGAGTGCACGTAGGTGCAATGAAGAAATGTGAAAATATAGAAAGGGATGTGTTCAAAACAATTCAAGACAAGAAACAATATGTCATTTAAAGGGTATTATAAGACCACATGAAATTAATGAGTTTCAATCAATTAGTCCACGTCTTGTAGCTTTGAGTACTAGCAGTACTAGTGTACTGCTTAAAGTAAACATATGCAGATATGTTTAAAATTCAATTTCTCTTCTGGGAAAAAGTGACAATATTTTTTAATTAACCATGTTGCACTAGTTTTTTGTCCAATCAAATGCTCTCTAGAAAGAGAATGCCCCTCCCCCTGATCACCTGAGACAGAGCCACAAATCATGGTTTGTGGCTGTGATGCAACTAAGCCTATTCGCTTTTTTACTAATATTGTTTTATAATTATATTTTAATTAATTAATTTAGTTATTATTAATTTAATGCTGTATAATATAATACAAAAATTATAGGAAACACTTTAGTTTAGGGTCCAATTCTCACTATTAACTAGTTGCTTATTAGCATACATATTACTAGGATATTGGCTTTGTTAGTACATATAAAACAGATATTATTGCCTTATTCCGAATGGCCATATTCTACATCCCTTAATGCTACCCAATGGCTAAACTTAACAACTACTTTACTAACTTTACTTTACTAATAAGCAGTAATTAGGAGTTTACTGGGGCAAAAGTCACAGTTAATAGTTAGTTAATAGTGAGAATTAGACTAAACTAAAGTGTGACCAAATTATATAGTAATAAACTATTTTTTTTTAATAAAATGAGATTAAGTACTTTTCTTTTTTAAAAACTTGAATTCACTGCATTGTCCAAAATTATGATTATTATTATTTAATACATAACTATTTTTAATAAAATGAGATGAAGCAATTGTCTTAAAAAATCAAATATTAAATTCTTCCTATTATTATTAAATTGTAGTTATTATGATCATTTAAACTATTTTTAATCAAATGAGATGAAGCACTTGTCTTAAAAAAGTTGAATTTTCAAACATGTTAGTATTTAATTATTGTTATGATTATTTAAAACATAAACCATTTTTCAATACATTTCCAGCAAAAATAACTTACGTAATCATACCATGATATAAGATTTTGATCATGCTGCCCACCCTTATTGATCATGAGGAAACATATAGACTGCATTTCAGATGCACATCCCTCTATTTGCAGCCTGCTGTTACACAACACCACAGCCCTGTTTTTGTTAATGCCCCTGATGTGCCAGTGATGGGCCACCCATGTGATCAGTGCTGGGTGCTCACTCCACTCGTGAGAAGCGTGACTACAACATTTGTCACCTTGGCTGTCGCAAGGCAATCTCCATAGCTACTGTTTCTTTAATTGACGTGCAGCGTTGACTCATCCTGTGGGGACTCTGCCATATACATACCAATTTGGCCTCCAAAAGGTCTTTTTCTGTTTGCTCCTGTACCTCAACCAGTGCTTGCAATGCCAAGGTCAAGAGTTTAATTCCCAGGGAACAAACACACTTATAAAAGTAGTCCTTGAATGGACTGCGAGTTGTAGTTAAAGCAAATGCCAAATGAACAGATGTAAATGTTTGTTTATGAAGAAGAGGACGCGTGATAAGTCATTCATTTAGCCTCGGCACCTGTGGAGCTGAACAGATGGCAATCTAGGGATCTCTTCAAACATGTTGAGGTCACGCTCTCACAAACTTATTTCAACTGGCTTATTGTAATTCAGGAACGCTGCTGGTTGCCTGTGGGCATTTGACAGCAGCATTACATAATTTTGAAAAAATGAAACAGTGATGACACAGACATAGTCTATCACAGCGTTTACAAAAGAGGCGTAACATGCATTTTGGTCCTATGTCGTACAGTGAGAGATTTTCAAAAATCGGCTGTTGTTACGGTCTTGCGATCAAAGATAGCCTGCGATACTTTTCTGACAGTGATCATCTCATAGTGCGTTTGCTGCTATGACCTACGTCTACTGACTAGCCAATAAAAATGCAACGTGAAATGGCATATTAATCAACGCGACATGGAACTAAAACTTCTTACGTCAAGGTCCATTTGCAAAATTGGCAAGGCAAGTTGGCCTCTTTTCTCTAGCCATGACCTCGTCCATATTTTCCTCTTTCGCTTCCTCATCTTTTTTTCAGCGCACATAAAAACCACAATTGCCAAAGTGTAATTCATCTTGCACTATTTGTTTGCCACTAGCGAATGCTGATGCCGTTTTATTCTTCTATACTAACTTGCGTTGTAGCATATACGATTCAATAGGTGTCCTCATTTTACAGTCTATGTACATGTCGTACCCAAGTTTATTAGATCCATATCATACAGTGTGATTTGTAATGATCTTATGATTGCTAAAATCGCACAGTCTGTAGCAGGCAATAAAGAAACCCTTGGTCTAAGAGGATCAGTGTTATGAGCAAAAGAGGAGGTAGAATAAAATAACTGATGTCTATCTGCTCTACAAATATATGGTAATTGTTGATATTTAAGGAAAAAAATAATATTAGACTGATTTTAAGCAATATCGGCCAGTAATAGAAATACACTTTTGTACCTATTGTAATCGTTAGTGTTCTTATTATTATCCTTCCGCTTCTTCTTCTTCCACTTTTAAGTCTATGGCAGTTCATAGAAATGCTTACAGGAAAGTTATGAAATTTGGCACACTGATAGAGGAGAGTCTGAACTTTAACCACAGCAATTTTGGAGTTTCTAACTCAATCCCTCTAGCGCCACCAACTGTCCAAATTTTCACTCATGTTTGCGCTAATAACCTTTGAACCGTAAGGGTTAGAAACAAAGTTATTTTTTCCTCTGATACCTTGGCTCAATTCGATTGCACTCTATGACATCATCTTTCATTATGATAATTTATCCACCATCTTGAATTTTCTGAGAAACCTACTTTTTCGAACTCATTTTGTCTGATTTTCACCAAAATTGGCTCAGATCATTTTAACACTGCAACACTTTGCCACATTGAAACCAAACTTTGTATGCGTCATTGTCTGCTCACACTGACCACACAACATCAATTTGCTAACAGTGCCACCTATTGGTCAAAAGTGATAAGCAATTTAATCATATTATGATTTTTCAGCCATTTTGACTAAAATGATCTTAAAATGTCTTTAATTGTTGCAGTTGCCCTGAAGCTCCCAGCCATGCTTGCATTACCCCGATAACTGCTGCTTGCAGCTATATTTTTAATTGTTATTATTAAAGTAATAGTTAACTCAATGGGCCCTATCATACACCCGGTGCAATGTGGCACCAGGCGCGACACAAGTGTTTTTTGCTAGTTTCAGCCTGACGCAGTTATCACTTTCACTTCCTGTGCCATATTGTTTAAATAGCAAATGCATTTGCACCCATTTGTGCGCCCATGGGCGTGCTGGTCTGAAAACGAGGTGTCTTCAGGTGCATTGTTGGCGTGTTACTATTTTGAGGCAACTGAAATAGACTGCACCTTTGACCAATGGAAACCTGGTCTAAAGTCAATGCCGCAAGTTTTGTTTTGTTATTTAAAGAGCGTGCTAGTAATATGCACCTATAGGTACACATGCTCTGCACGAGCAGATCCATTTCCTCACTAGAGAAGCGTTCAGTTTTTCTGCTTGCAAATTCCGCCATGTAAATAGCAAATCCACCATGGCATGAGCGCAACTGGCTTGTAAAGGTAATTGGAGATGAGACAATTGGTTGATTGCACGTTACGCCCAAAACGCACCCATTACTCATTAAGAGAATAGGGACAACTTTTTTAGACCATTTTTCCCATCCTTAACAGGGCTCGACAATAAGGACTGCCCGATGGCCCGGGGACAGTAGACGAAACTGTTACTTGCCCGATCGGGCCAGTGTTGTTGGGTGTGCGATATATATCATCTATGATATCGTACTTGTTGATTTAACGATCTGATATTATCGAGTATGTCCCTCACTTTACACAAAACAAACAAAAATACACCCATTGAGTGCACGCATGCACTACGTGATGTAGTCTAGTAGGTTAGACTAGTGCGCTTGCATATATAGAGTGTACGCATTCACTGCGTGATTTAGTCTATTAAAATGCCTTTAGAATGGCCCAGAATTCAAGATAAGAGGCAAAAATGCCCCTGTATATATTTCATATTTATATCATTTAATATGGTTAACCAATATTACACACAGAGCGCCATTTTTCTCCATATATTAGCATGATTACAAATGTGATATTGATTTTATTCAGTGTACAGTTTAATGAACAAGAAGTTAATATCAAGTGATTTACATTTTAGACACCAAATCGTCTGTTTCGCTGTATTTCGCCAACAAAAATAGTTCCAAAGTTCCAGAATTGTTTTGCATCTCTGAGCAACACTTCCTGAATGAATCAGCTGTTTGAATGAATCGGTTGAATCTCAATGATTCGCTCATTAACAGTGATTCGCTGCCACCTACTGGCAGGTTTTATTTCACATTTAAAGTGTCTTTTCACATTTTTTTTTTTTATAATTTCAAATAGTATTTAACGTTTTATATTTTTGACATTAAAAACATTTTTATGCATCTGTAACTGCTCTTGACTGATTAACTTTAATAAAGTTTAATCTATAGTTATATAGTTAGCTATACATTAGATTACAATTTCTGTACCTGAAAATCTCCTGTTTAAACCTACATGAAAAACTTGAAAAGCACCATTTATTTCATGTATATGTTTGTTCTGCTGTGATTATTTATTTGTGCTATTACTCGTAATTTGATTATTTGTTTGATTATTGCTTACTGTTTATTTGACTAACAATATTTAAAATTTAAGTTAATCTAGTAGCTTTTGGTGTCATAACCCTCTTTATTGAGGTTAAGTGTAACAAAGACAACGAAAACAATAACTATGCTTATTTTATAGGCCCATTTTCTTGTCTTTTACTTTTATAAATTTTTTGTTGTGGGACCAGTGAAAATTTTGGCGGGGCAAATAAAAATTTGAACCACTGGCCCGACCGGGCCAGTACAAAAAATCCTTAGCGTTGAGCCCTGCTTAAAGTAGCAAAAGTGGATTTGGACAAGCCCTAAGTGCGCCGTGTGCTTAAAGGCAGGAACACACCAAGCCTACGGTCGGCCGTCGGGCAGTTTTTGTTCGTCGGCCGACTAAGTTTTCTCAGTGTGTTCCGCACCGTCGGCTGAAGTTGGTGCTCGTCGGTCCGTCGGGCCATCTGATCATTCTGGGGTGCGTTTCCCGAAAGCATCGTTGGTGAACCATGGTCGTAAGTCCCATTGAACTCTATTGGTAACGACGGAACTTGCGACCATAGTTCGCTTTCGCACCCTGATTGGTTGTTCAGATACTGCCACCTGCTGGTACGGAAAGGCATTTCATCTTACGGAGGCGCAGAACGGACGTGCTACTTGGCCGTCGGCTGTCAAGCGTCGCTTTGGTGTGTCAGGGCAACTTTGGACCCACGTGAGCCAACCCCGCAGTCTGTTTCGTCACCACTAGTTCGTCGGCGTCGGCTTGATGTGTTCCTGCCTTTAGACCATGCGCTTAGATCATTGAAATAGGGCCCAATGACACTTGAGATGTAATGGAAGTAGTAACAGATCTTCTGTATTGTGACGTGCATCCAAATGAAATGGATTATTGAAAAATAAATAAATGTAGGATGGGGACTTGACTGGATAGAGGCAGATGTGAATGTGACCTTACAGTTGATTGTAAGAAAGGGACGGGGTTTATGCAGACAAATAGACATTGGAGTAGTCCTGCATGCATCACTAGAGAGAAGTCTGTCATTTCAGTGGAAGATTGACATTTTGATTAAAAATTATAAGGTCAAAAAAATGGAACCAATGAATTGATGTATTGTTCATAATAAGAGCTATAAAATGCATTTAAAAAATAGATTTCCATTTCAGTCAACTTTAAATTGTTATTCACAGATAAACTTCACTTCATATCAATTTCAAAGCATTCTTATTTGCCTCTTGGAGAGCAGCTAGAAGTCACATCTATTGCGTTTCAGATTTGATTTCAGTTGTCAGATCTGAAAACAGCAAAGTGAAAATGTCCTAAAGAGTGCTGAGCTGTTTCAGCCCAAAATAGTTTTGCCCACGGTGTGTGTATTTATATCTCAGGTGGATGGCTGCTTACTGGACCCACTCCCTCCAGTCGTTGTCCGCAAAGTCAGCGGCTCGCTGCCTAGCAACGTCATGGAGACGTCCATTGATGAGGGCATTGAGGCAGAGGAGGAGAACGCTGTGCCCCTAGCCGCCTTTCATACAGCTCGTTTCAGTCAGCGCCGGCATACACTGTCTGAGGTCACCAACCAACCTGCTGTGCTGCCCATCACAGGTTAGCACTGCATTTTGTTCTGTATGTTGAGGTAATGCAATTATAGTCTAGACACATATTGATTTAGTGTCTTAAAGATATATATATAATACTGTTGAAATGTTTGGGGTCTGTTTTTTTTTTTTTATTTGACTTTATTTCATCAAAAATACAGTAAAAATAGTAGTATTGTGAAAAATTATTACAATTTAAAATAACTGTTTTGTATTTTAATGTATTTTAAAATGTAATTATACATTTCAGCATCATTACTCCAGTCTTCAGTATCACATGATACTTTAGAAATCATTCTAATATTCTGATTTGGTGTTCAAGAAACATCTCTTATTATTATCAATACGTTTTTTGTTTTTTTAGGATTCTATGACAATTAGAAAATTCAATAGAACAGCATTTTCTTGTTTGAAATAGAATTATTTTGTTACAATACAAAAGTCACTTTCACTTTTAATCACTTTAAATCACTTTTAATTAAATTGAATGCATCTTAGTTTGTGGAATAACAAGTATTAAAGGGATAGTTCACCCAAAAATGAAAATTTGATGTTTATCTGCTTACCCCCAGCGCATCCAAGATGTAGGTGACTTTGTTTCTTCAGTAGAACACAAATGATGATTTTTAACTCCAACCGTTGCCGTCTGTCAGTCAAATAATAGGAGTGAATGAGAACTTCTACTATAAGAGTAAATAAAACTTGCATAGACAAGTCCAAATTAAACCCTGCGGCTCGTGACGACACATTGATGTCATAAGACACGAAACAATCGGTTTGTGCGAGAAACCGAACAGTATTTATATTATTTTTTAACTCTAATACACCACAATGTCCAACCGCGTTCAGCATTCGCTTAGTGAGGTCTGATCGCGCTCTGACAGCGGCAGTGATGTCTCGCGCATATACTTCAATGAGAGCGAGACATCACTGCCGCTGTCAGAGCGCGATCAGACCTCACTAAGCGAATGATTCAAACAGGTTCATCTGCATTCATATCGATCTCATTTTTTTGAGTTCAGTTTTTAATTTTCAACCTTTTTTGGTAGACAGTTTGATTTTGCTCATGAACATTTACATCAGTGTTTATTTATAAAGCAAATTTAAAGTGCTTTACATAATAAAGAGTTACAGTATAGAGATAAAAAGAAAGAATTAAAGCTTTAATATTGATTAAGACAAAAAGGATAAAGTATAACCAAAAGGACAAAATAAAAATGCAGTCTAGTCAGTAAGGTGAAGTGCATATTCAGAGAATTCACAGGTAAACAGATGTGTTTATGTTTATGTCTGGACTGGAATGTGGTCAGTGAGGCTTGGATTATTGTTTTTACATTGTAAAGTGAACCATGCATTATGTTGCAGTTCTCAAAGTTCTCTGTAACTAAGATTTATGTGCTCTTCAAAGTCGCCTTCAACTTCCATTTTGAGTCTTGCCAATCATTTTAATAAGTACTGTTACATCCATATACTTGATTTAACTTCAGTTACTCTCCACAGGTCTGAACCCGTCGCTCGGCAGCATGGACTCAGAGTACAGCATGGGTTCAACACAAAGTGACTTCAGCTTGCCTGAAGAGAATCCAGCTCTAAAGGACGCATTAAGCACTACACCTGCCAGCTTCACAGCTCCGGTCTTCCTCGGCATGAAGCCCCCCGAACCCACCCTGCAGCCGCTCAACACAGAGGGGCGGGACGCTCATAATCACTCACTAGTCAGTTTCAGAGAGGGGCGAAGGGCTTCAGACACATCTCTCACACAAGGTCAGGATGATTTGTGTTCTCTTGCGCACATCATTTTTCATTTCGCTTTTCATCCATCACCTTTCTCTCAAACTCAAAGGAGTGGGCACACTACATTTCTGCTTGCGAAATTACTTTGGAGAACAGGACAGCATATGGGCAACAGGATATGAACTTAATAGTATATAACTGTAGATACTTAGAGCTAATACATAATATTAATGAAATAAAAGGCCAATTAAGTATACTTAAAGAGAGCACACTATCATAACTCTTTCTCAACACATTTAAGTACACTTAAGTTAAGTAAACTGTGGTTTGTTATTCAATATTACCATTTAATATGTTTTAAATGTACTATATTTGCATCTTCATGACAAATGTAAAATGAAAAATATATTTAAATACATGACACGTTTCAATAGAAATGACATTAAAGTAGATTTTAGTTTACCACAAATGCTTGTCAGTACATTCAGCAGTACACTTTAACCATATTTTAATAGAAGTTCTACTTAAGTTGGTCAAAAAAGCACTCTTAAATTCAGCTAATTGCATTTAATAAAAATGTTAACTATAATACATTTTCATTTAATTGCAATTAACATGCAATTGAGTGTCAGAAAACATTACATTCAGTTAGTACGCAAGTATTCTTTTAAAGCATATTATTTTCGTAATAAGAATGAAAGTATGCAAAGTGTACTTCTTTCTCACTAGGGTGAAAAAGAAAAAAAAAAACGTGTCTTTCACATGTGATTTTCAGCCAAGAAGTTATCCTTGAGACTCTAGACCCTGTATTGGTTAAATTTCTTTTCACTTTAGTACACAGCAAAACAGAGAAAAATCGGCTACTGTATTCATTCTTCTATGTGTGTGAATGAAGCACAAAATCTAGCATGCCCACCACTTTACTGTCTGTAGGCATGTATTTGTCATAATCAGTGTTTTGGAACATTTATTGTGAGTGGATAAAATAACCCTCATTCTGACTGATATCTGACCTTCTATGAATAATGACTACTTTTAAAAGCAGAAAATAACCTCAGTGATTCACTTCTGTACTAATTATAGCAGTAGTCAAGTCTATGAGTCAGACCACCCGTACAGCAGGAATATCTCCACCAGATCATCTGACTCTAAAGTCTGTTGTATTTATTGAACCCATGGTTTAACAGGTTTAGTGGCATTCAGACAGCACCTTCAGAACCTGGCAAGGACCAAGGGCTTCCTGGAACTGAACAAAGCCCAGATAGTGTTAGGAGATGGTGGAGGCGGCGGTCAGCCCACCATCAGTCCACAGGACTATCCATTCAGCCACCAGGTCAGACAGTAATCTGTGCTGTTTTCAGTTTGTTTTCCATTTTTTCATTTTGAAATATAAGTATTTTGCCTTTGAATTTAAATGAACACTCCACTTTTTTTGAAAATAGGTTTATTTTCCAACTCCCCTGGAGTTAAACAGTTGAGTTTTACCGTTTTCGAATCCATTCAGCCGATCTCCGGGTCTGGCGGTACCACTTTTAGCATAGTTCATTGAATCTGATGAGACCAATAGCATCTCGCTCCAAAAAATGACCAGAGTTTCGATATTTTTCCTATTTAAAACTTGACTCTTCTGTAGTTACATCGTGTACTAAGACCGACGGGAAATGAAAAGTTGCAATTTTCTAGGCCGATATGGCTTGGAACTATACTCTCATTCCGGCGTAATAATCAAGGAACTTTGCTGTCGTAACATGGGTGCAGCAGCAACCATGGAGACAATTGTGAGAGGCGCTGCGTAATATCATTGCGCCTGCTGCACCCATGGTACGACAGCAAATTTCCTTGATTATTACGCCGGAATGGGAGTATAGTTCCACTATTTTCAAAAAAAGTTTGAAAAGTATAGAATATTGAAGTGTCTTTTGTTTTCATTTTTTATTGTTTGACTTGGAAGATGACAGTTCTCATTGATTTATGCTGATATAGAACATATTCTTTAATAATTTCAGGGAGAAGGACGCCAGTGTCTAAGTGGAAAAGATACGTCATCATTCACTGGCAAAATGCACCCTTATTTGCTATCCAGGAGACAGAGTTTGGAGACGCAGTACCTCGCTCAGCGACTGCAGGTCGGTCAATTACATATAAGAGTGTCCGCTATAAACAAAAGGAAAAACTTTTAAAAATCTGGTTTAAATTATGTGCCAAGCTTTTAGAAATGTAATCTTTGTGTTCATGTTGGTTTATTACGGTTTTGAAAAACGTATACCATTTTTAAGAAAAGTTTAAATTTAATTATTTTAAAAATGTCAAGTAAAATGTAATAGCTTATTTTCCATACATTATGAATATTTGTGAACATGCATATCTGAATTTTAAGTTTTTTTTATATTTTAAGTTATTTTAAGATAGAGAGTTCTTTAAAAATATTTATTAAGTTTATGGGAAGTTGCACCACATGACATTTTAATACCTGAACTTGATTCTGCATGTTGGTTAGACCACATGACTTTGGTCATGCAGACAAACATTTTCCAAATATTAAAAAGGAATGAAGCAGATTTGTTAAAATATTTTTTTCTAATAAATGATAATGTAAGATTGTCAAATTATTTGAGGTTTTCTTTTCAAGAATTTCATTCTTTTTAGGGTTTTTTTCTTCATTATGATTTTTTCAATTATGAATTTTCAGAAATTAAAAACATGAATAACATCTTTAATGTATTATTGAATAAACTAATAGAAACAGACAAAAAACTTCATGTCATTCAGTTGTGGGGCTATTGGTTTGCATGTAAATGTAAAGTTTTAGTTGTAATCAGCGTATTGGTATACATATAAATATTCATGCTAATGTGAGCATGTAAGATATGCTGCTGCTGCATTAATAGGCATGGATAAATCCTGTAGCAGATCTAGACAGGTGGAGCTGGGGAAGGTGGAGGGATTCATAGGAACTCTAATAGCATGCTGCAAGACCAGATTACAGCAAACACTGAACCAGACTATTTAAATGTTGAGCAATCTCACTGGCTGCAGAATCAGCAAAGGCCAATGAAGCAATGTATTAGCCTGTGCCATCTAGAGTTTCATGACTAAACTAGATGTTTAAAAAATTATGTTTTGTTTTTGGGTTTTTTTCCAGAGGGCCAGTCAGTTGGCAAGTGGTCTTGGAAGTGGGCAGATGTTTTGTAAAGAGGCTGCACCACGCACTTTAGAGCAACAACTCCAGGAGCACAGGTGAGGAGCAACTGCATTCATAGATGTCCTGAAGTTGTCCTAAAGAATTTCAGTTATGACACGTTTTCATTTGTAATCCTATGTGCAGACTGCAGCAGAAGAGGCTCTATCTCCAGAAGCAGTCTCATGTACAGGCCTACTTCCACCAGATGCAGCTGGCAGAGGATGGTTACGCCCCTCCCCTGGACTGCAGAGACCCCCAGAACAGCAGCAGTCCCCTGTCCAGCCCTCCCTTCACACGGACCCAAACCCTAACCCCTTTTCTGGAGCCCGGCAGCTCGTCCCTGACGTACGGCACCAAGTCAGCCCGCTTCCCAGACTGGCCTCCAGCGCCAGACAATCAAACAAACTACACCCCATCCCTCCCTACAGAGCCCCTGTATGCATGGAGTCCTGCCCAACCGCCTCTCCCTCCAGGCAAAGCAGAGAGCCCTTCGGCACAACCCGCACCTGAAGCCCCTTTCCTGGATTGCGAGGTGATGGAGACCGTAGAGCCCCCACAAGGGTGTGTACTCGTAAACTAAATGTGAAATAAAGCACTCTGAGGCTGGCTCTCAGACACAAGTGTGATAAAAGCGCCCTCAGGGACGAACAAGATCTTATAGATGCTACAGACGTGCACTTGATCCTGTGGTAGACCCTTACAGACCTACATTTTCAGTGTTTGTGAGATGCGCTAGTGTCCTGATTTTTTTTTTTTTCCCCTCTGGTAAGCACATATGAAATGTAGTGCAGCTACCATAGAGTTTAAAAATCAGTATTAAAGCAATATTCCTTTTCCTAAATAATACCTAGAGTTTCAGTGTTTTTGTAAGTAGTTTGTTTCATCCTTAAATGAACAGTAGCTACTCAAGTTTTCACTATTAGTATTGTGTGATTTTTAAATAATAGATCATTAACAGAAATGTGTAAATATTAGGATGTTTCTAAGGGAAAAAAAAGAATTATTAGAAATAGAGTCAACATGAAACACCATTCAGAGCATTATTTCCTAAGTAAAATTATGTAAATGTGAGTGAAACTGGTATTAAACGAACAAAATATAGAGTGAGACCCGAGTACCAGTAAGAGGCCATTCACACAGAACACGTTTTTGTATTGAAAAATGTGAGACACGAGCAGTGGAATGAAAAAAATGCAAAGTCTCAAAATGCACTTTTTCTAAATTGAGTGTGTCATGACGCTGCAAAGGATGTGAGTGCAATGGGCAAAGTCATCCGTCTAACTGGTGGTGGAAATGGCAGTGGAAGGCAAAAACGCATTCTGTGTGAATGGCCCCTAAAACTTTAACTAATGTTTACAAATTGAATCTTATTGTAATTACATATAAATAAACAAACTATAATTTGCATTTATTAATCTAGGTTAATGTTAATTTAAACATATAAAGCAGTTGAAAATGTTTTATTTATATCCACATAAATTGACTTCATGAACTAACAAGAATTAAAGGTGCAATATGTAAGAATTTTGCAGTAAAATATCCAAAAACCACTAGGCCAGTGTTATATATTTTGTTCACTTGAGTACTTACAACATCCCAAATGTTTGCAACTATTTGTAAATCATGAGAAAATTGCAATTTTAACCAAGGCTCCGGGACGTGTGAGGAGTCACCAGTCAATTGCGTCATACCCGCGTTACCCTCGGTTTCCGGTTTTATTTTGTAGAAACCATGGAAACACCAAAGACGCTTTAATACATGTTTTAATAGACAAGGGAACAACTGTTTTGATATATTTATAGACAGAAAACTAATTGTTGTTATATAGTTCAACACTAATTTTCTTGATTTTTTTGCGTGTACCATGCCTCAGAGAAAAACACTATTTTGTCAAGCAGCTAACATAGCATAATCAGATGCTGCTTTACCTTTAGTAACAGTAATACAGAATTTTCTCTATCATACAATACGTTTTAAAATTAATTGCATGCCATTTATCAACACAAGCCATCCAGCATTTAATATGATATTCTAAAATCGATCTAGCTTACTGCAGTGTGTCTCAAACAAGTGTCGCACAGCATCCGCCGAGCGAATGTACAGAGTAACGTTATAACATCATTTTCAACACACTTAAATGTATCTAATATGATAAACAGAGCTGTGTTACCTCTTACTCATGACCGGAAAAGTGGAAGCGGTGCCGGCGACTGTGGCATAATAAAAGTTCCGCTGCTCGTGAGGCGTGTGTTGCGCAATCGCTCCAGCGGCCTCGTTCAGCTCCCACAACACTTGGTCCTGCTCTGCTTCATACTACAGTAACGTTAATAATCGCATCCATGAACATGATTTCTTCCCAAATAATATCCCAATTCTTTTCCACCGGCTGTGAGGTGAAGACCACATGTCCCAAGATTCCACGCTCAAACTTGGCATCATCAAGCTACGGCTTTGTTTTGAATAGGCCTCTAGCGACCTCTAGCGGACAGAAAATCTTACATAGTGCACCTTTAACAATACGCAAAAGTATATTTACAAAATTAACATTAACCAAGATTAATAAATGCTGAAAAATATTGTCACTCACTTGTTAGTTCATGATACCTAAAGCAGTAATTAATGGTAACAAATTCAAACATTTCAAGTAGACATGCTGCGATAGTCGGTATTAACGGTGTTCAGCCGCAACACCGGTTACATCACGTGCTCATCGCAGCACCGCAATTAGACACTACAATTAAAAACTGAACACGTCTGCTCAATTCAGTCGCAGCACAGATGAGCAGCATGAGTCCGATTTTACCTTACTTTGCCCATTTCGCCTCACTCCTGACTGACAAGACAATGGCGGAAGATTCGGTTTCAAAGCGAAATGTAAACGCCAATTTAAGCGAGTTAGTCATTGTACTGTTTTGTTGTGTTTTTCATTAAGAATAATAATAAACCCAGCATTCAAGCAATTGCCGCCCCCGAATTGCCACTAATTTGAAAGCGAAAGTAAAATGCGCACGCCGTAATGGCATTCATAATTGTCTCTCTCAGCATTTTAAGTTCATTTAAATAGAAGCTTAGGAATTAACTGAAAACGCTCTCTCTGCTCTGCGCCAGTGGACACGATTAACCGGTGGGAAATTTTCCGCACTGACACATCCCTAATTTCAAGTATTACCACATTGCCTGAACAGCTGTTTGACTGCTGCTTAAAATTAACCAATTAAAATGCATGACCTAGGTGATGTCAGCAGACAAATGTTGTTTCAGGGGCAGAGCAATGATAAAAGATTGCAAAAACAAATCATCTGTGGAATCATATGTACTGATGCTTGTGCACAATAAGACTAAATAACATGTTAAAGTAAATAAGGTTCATTTTGATTTCATGTTGACTTTAAAATTACACTACCTATTTTAGACTATTCGAAGTGGACTGGAGAAGCAGAAAAGAACAAGGTTACAGTACATGGTTTTTCCACCAGTATGTTTGCTTTTAGAGTCACTGTAAACATTCAGGCTTGAGATACGAGGATTAAACCAATCAAAATCAACATACAATGATCTCACACAGCGTGCACTGCTACTCAAACTGATTATTTTTTTAGAAACTTAAGTGTTGTGCCTTTCAATTCTTGTTGTTCCTTTTGAAGAATGTCTGTTTTTAGATTTAATTCTTCAAGTAAAGCTTCCTGTTTGGAAATGCAGTATAAAGTACCCTCTTTTGACAGATACCTTGAACCAAAGTCTCCATTTAGGTTCTATTTTGAAGTCCACTATGTGGATTTTTTTGGAACCAGCTACATGAGATAGTTGTCGTGGTCCTGCAGTATATTAAAAAGTATAGCAATATCTAGAGAAATAGTTCTGATGTTCAAAATATGGGTGTTGGTAGTGAGTGTTGTCATTTTATGCCTTTGAAGGAAAAAGATCTTATCGTGACCATTTAGAATTTGTAGTCAGATTTTTGACTAGTGTTGATATTAATACTGACATTGAAAAGTGAACTGTTTTGTTATAGTCGTTTTTCAGTGATAAAATGTTTGACTATGTAATCACAATATGAATTTTGTTATATTCAGTTGAAAATGCTGAGTTCCTTGCACAAGGGGAAATAAAGGTCACACTCTCCTTGAGTGAAAACATTTGTGCAAGTGACGTTTTTGTGTCAACCACGTCTCGCATCACACTAACTCAGTTGTGACCATACACAGAGAAAGATAATGGCCTTTCAGTGGTTAAAAGACTTTTCTGCCTTTAATACTGTCTTTAAGTGATAGTTCATCCAACAATTAAAATTCTGTGGTTAACTCCAAGCCTTCTGAAGAGACACAAACGATTTATATGATGGACATATTAAAGGGTTAGTACACCCAAAAATGAAAATAATGTCATTTATTACTCACCCTCATGCCGTTCTACACCTGTAAGACCTTCGTTAATCTTCGGAACACAAATTAAGATATTTTAGTTGAAATCCAATGGCTCAGTGAGGCCTGCATCACCAGCAATGACATTTCCTCTCTCAAGATTCATTAATGTACTAAAAACATATGGCTCAATATTAATATTATAAAGCGACGAGAATATTTTTGATGCACCAAAAAAACAAAATAACGACTTACTTGGTGATGGCCGATTTCAAAACACTGCTTCATTAAGCTTCGGAGCGTTATAAATCTTTTGTGACAAATCATGATTCGGATCGTGTCAAACCGCCAAGCTCCTGAAATCACGTGATTTTGGCACTCCGAACCGCTGATTCGACACACTGATTCATTATGCCCCGGAGCTTCCTGAAGCAGTGTTTTGAAATCGGCCATCACTATATAAGTCGGTATTTTGTTTTTTTGCCGCACCAAAAATATTCTCGTCTCTTTATAATATTAATATTGAACCACTGTACTCACATGAACTGATTTAAATGTGTTTTTAGTACCTTTATGGATCTTGAGAGAGGAAATGTCATTGCTCCCTATGCAGGCCTCACGGAGCCATCGGATTTCAACAAAAATATCTTAATTTGCGTTCCGAAGATTAACGAAGGTTTTACGGATGTGGAACGGCACGAGGGTGAGTAATGAATGACAGAATTTTCATTTTTGGGGGAACTAACCCTTTAATTTAGGCTTTCATTCATATATAAACATTGGTCAGCACTCATTTATAGAGCACATCAAACATCATAAACATGGGCTGCATCCGAAAACTGAAAAAAGCTGCCTTCAGAGGCATTCCAAGGTAGCAAGGTATCAAGGCACATACAAATCCAAAGTTAGCTTCACTTCCTGTCTCGTGAGATACCTTCATCTGATCGATTTTTGATAGATGTATCCTTCGCTGCCTTTGATATCCCACAATCCTGTGCTTTCCATTCTGTGACAGTTGAGCTAAAAAATAAAGATGGCATCTGAAAGTTGTGGTTGGTGGTCAGTTTGTGTGTAAATGTACGTTTTTAACCATTGTTTTCCACTTTTGATGTCATTTCTAGTGAGAAATTGCTATTGTAGTACTTAAATATTTAAGTTACTTGGTTGTCACCAAAGCTTGCGCTATATTGCTGTAGATCATTAAACCGTTGCGCTGCCTCAGAAGTCTGTCTGAAATCTGTTTCTTGAGGTATCTTCATGCGCAAACGCTCCCTGCAGTGTCATTGTCTTATAGGGCAACAAGTCAACAAGTCAGCTGCCCAAGTTTTCAGATGCAGCCATGGACATTCAAACATACTTTTGCTTGACACCTCAACAAACTCCACTGGTTCTTGTGGAAGCTCAAACCCGGTGACACTAAAGAACAAACCATATTGGTTCTCGCACAACGTTGAAATATCATTTACATCATATGAATGAGCCAAGTCTAAGTCGCTGTTCGGATTTAAATAGGCAAAAACTTAAGAGTCTATGACTAGATCATTATAGCTATTATTATTATGTTTCTAGCGTGTTATATGTTTGGGAACAGTTCTTTTAACTCTATTTGATGAAGTGTGTAGCTTTTAATTTCTTAAACAACCATGTAGAAAGACATCATGGCTATATTCCAGGATAACATTCATCAGGCTCAAATTGTGAAAGAATGGCATGAAGAATCATTTTCACACATGAATTAGCACCTCTGAATCAAGACCTTAAATCCATTGAAAGTCTTTTGGATGAGCCGGAGTGGAGTTTACAAAGTGCTTGACTCTTACATTGTCAATACAAGATCTTGATCAAAAATTGATTAACCTCTTGATGGAAATAATATCACAACATTTATTTCCATCAAGAGGTGCATTATTTTTTTGGTCAAGATCTTGTATTGACAATGCAAGAGTCGAGCACTCTGTAAAGTCTACTCCAGCACATCCCAAAAACTTTGCTTACTATCTAATCTACCCAGATCTTATGTGGCATAGTTAGGAGATGATCAATAATATTAATAACGATAATGTAATAATCATAATATTTGGGCTCATCAGTGTACAGTCTGGTATGAATGCATTTACACTGCAATTACAATTGCATAAAATTATGTGAATTTGAATATCCACCCTATTTTTCAATGCAGAAGAGGTATTCAGTGAAGGTGTGAGACTTATTAGCCGCTATAGGGAAATAACAAGAAGAATATCAAAGTGCAGTAAACTGTTTGTGCTACAAACCAGAGTGTTTATAATAAAGAAAATACATTAAAACAATATGGTAAGAAATTACAGTTCGCAATATCAAGCAGCATAACGAGCAGTTTTGCACAGCTAAAAATAACTGGAAGTGAATGACATTGGAAACCAGGCATATTAAATTTACCAATGGCCACGCCCACTCTTACCTGAAAAATATAGGTGGATAGAAATACAATGGAAAAATTAAATGTTTTAAATATGAACCGTTGAATCATTTGATTCATTCAAAAGGACCGATTCATTCGGGAATAAAGCAAGAATGGGTCATTGAATCATTTTTTTTAGAAACGAAACAGGAAAGCGTCAGTTGCTGTCTGTAACTTCCTTCAACAGTGTGTGGCGAATATCTAATGCATTTTGTCAGCACAATAACTAAATCTAGTTGTATGTTTCTAGTATTGGGGGGGGAGGGGGGGGGGTCTACATGCTAATACAAATCGGAGAAACGTTGCAAAAATCACGTAAACCAGAAAACAGCCATTATGTGTGAAATGTAACTTTATGGATAGCTGTTGAATGAACAGGAGTGTTGCATAAAGCTGGTTAATTTCCCCTGATGATTAATCTGGGCAGAATGGCACTAACACTCAAAAGGTGAGTCGTGATGTTCCAGCTGTAAACTGTTCATCGACAGGCACGACAGCAGCAGCTTCACAATTCAGACAGATAACAGCCTTGTCAGAATGCTCAAAGCCATGACAGCTTTCACAGGCTGTTAGACCTTGCATGCCAATTGTGTACCGGTGAAAATATGAGCGAGTTTTAAAATCTACCAGGACTTTAGTGATGACATCTTGATTTGGATAAAGTTTTCTAAACGAATAAGAAAATCTAATTCTTTTATCACTCAGGACTGACACTCTTCAGTTTATTTACCAAACTGAGTATACCAATTAGGCAAGTTGACAGGTTAAAAATAAACCAAGCACTCCTTCTCAACGACGGGACCCTTTAGAAGGATATGCCGAGCTGCTGGAGCTGGCTGACTTATTTTCTTATCATTTGGTTCTTTTGTGTTTTATTAGCCCCAACACAACACTAAAAGATGTTCTATTCATTGTGAGCAGAGAAGAATTCAAAGAAAAAAAGGTTAGAGTATAAATTAAAAGAAGAAATGTATGACATTTGACTATATATATATATATATATATACACACAATATTATTTTAATAGCCTAATTAACCTTTTTCTACAAATATTTATGCTGTTTTATCAGAAGCTTTGTCGCTAAGGTTTTTTGCTCACCAAGGCTGCATTTATTTAAATAAAAAATTCAGTAAAACAGCAATACTGTTAAATAGTATTACAACTTAAAATAACTTCTATTTAAATATGTTTCAAATGTAATTTATTCCTGTGATTACTTTAGTCGTCAGTGTCACATGATCCTTCAGAAATCATTTTAATATGCTGACTGGGTGCTCAAGAAACATCTCATCATCAATGTGGAAAAAAGTAGTGCTACTGGATATCTTGTGGCAACCATTATGCATTTTTCTTTTATGAATAGAAAGTTCAAAATAAAAATAATCCAATTTACATAAGTAATTTGCAGAAAAGTGTTTTTTTCTTTTTTACATTCTCTGGAAAGTAAAGAAGTTGAGTTCTGAAAGTTCAGTGTACTATGAAAACTAGTTTTTGCACTAGGTTTTCAAAGATAAAGGAAAATTTGATTTCTCAAGATATGCCTCCTTCAATAAACAGCTCTGCTGCAATCCACTCCTCACGCTATATTGCATTTTACTGTATATGACTTGATGGATTACAGAAGGTCCACAGAGAGTGAAATAGGGTTATATAACGTTCTTTATTGAGTTCCCTTCTATCAAGGGCAATGTGACCATATTCATATAAAACCCGAAGCACATTCTAAAGACACTCATTACATAGAATATACTACTATACTGACTGCATTCTGAAGCTGAAGAATCGGACAGTCAACATCACAGGCAAAAGCAATGTGTTGAGGGACAGAGTTTAAGATGCCCTGTGAATAATAAGCTTCTCAATATACCGATGGCCTATGGAACCTGTGCGCAAGAGGCATGCAGATGCATTCATAGGAAGGACAAAAGTTAAACATCTTTTTTTTTTAATAAAGAAAAAAAAAAAAAAAAAGAAAAAAAAAGTGCAATATGGTCAATGGCACAGAATGGAGAAGCTTGCCTTCTGAAGATAAAAGGGCCATTTAGGAATGCCCATCCTCTGTTATAACAGTTGCAGGTAGGAGATGGAAATTTGTCGTGGTCCCTTTAAGAAGATAAGCACTTTGAGAACGGGAGAACAGTATGAGAGCACGCCACTGAAAGAACAGACATGCGGCTAGTGCTTTATGGGGTCTTGGTTTAACAACAATCAGTGTACGACGGGGCACAGGAACAGTATTCAAATGATAGTTGCAAGTTGCAGTAGTGATTCGCCCCCTTGGCATGCTGTGCGCATGCACGGGTCAACTCGAGCTTAAAATCAGCACTAAGAGCAAACATGGTTCAGCCCATCAGATCAGATAACTGAAGTTAAATTTAGACAGCTGATGCCTCAATACATCTATTTTTTTCTCTAAACCTATGATGCTTAATTACATTGTTAAGTGGATAGTAAAACACCATCTAAGTGTGTGACCCCAGGCTGATGTTAGAAAGTGAAGGGTTAGCAAGAGGGGCTCAGTGGGCCTATTGCAGGGTAGGAACGAAGAGCAAGATGGTATATGGTGAACAGTTGAAGAAAAAAAAAAAAAAAAACACTGAGAGAAGCCAAGTTTCCCTAAAACACTTCTCACTGAGAGGGAACAGAACACATCGTTTCTCCATAAACAGTCCAGTGGACGATCTCGGATGTCAATAAATACAATGGAGGTCAGCTTGAGATGGGTCTTGCGTTCAGCAGGAAGGTACTTTAGGCCAAGGAAAGAACTGTAGGAAGAGAGTAAAAAGTATTAAGGCCCTGATTTTCTAGAAGCAAAATCGAAGAAAGAACTGGTTTGATGTCAACGGGAAGTGTATTTGGAGTTTGTTTCGGAGTTTGAAACAGCACACCAAAGCGAAATTTCCAGAAACGTTTGCTTAAAGGGATAGTTCACCCAAAAATGAAAATCTGATGTTTATCTGCTTACCCCCAGCGCATCCAAGATGTAGGTGACATTTTTTCTTCAGTAGAACACAAATGATGATTTTTAACTCCAACCGTTGCCATCTGTCAGTCAAATAATTGCAGTAGATGGGAACTTCATCTATAAGAGTAAATAAAGCTTGCTTAGACAAATCCAAATTAAACCCTGCGGCTCGTGACGACACATTAATGTCCTAAGACACGAAACGATCGGTTTGTGTGAGAAACCAAACAGTATTTATATCATTTTTTACCTCTAAAACACCACTATGTCCAACTCCGTTCATGACTCCTTTAGTGATGTCTGATCGCGCTCTGACAACGGAAGTGATGTCTCGCGCATATACTTCAATGAGTGTCAGACATCACTGCCGCTGTCAGAGCACGATCAGACATCACTAAAGGAGTCATGAACGGAGTTGGACATAGTGGTGTATTAGAGGTAAAAAAATGATATAAATACGGTCCTTTTTTTCACACAAACCGATCGTTTCGTGTCTTAGGACATCAATGTGTCGTCATGAGCCGCAGGGTTTAATTTGGATTTGTCTAAGCAAGCTTTATTTACTCTTATAGATGAAGTTCCCATCTACTGCCATTATACGACTGACAGACGGCAGCGGTTGGAGTTAAAAATCATTTGTGTTCTACTGAAGAAACAAAGTCACCTACATCTTGGATGCCCTGGGGGTAAGCAGATAAACATCAAATTTTCATTTTTGGGTGAACTATCCCTTTAAAGCCCAAAGTGTTCTTCACTTTTTACATCTACGCGAAGGTCAGCGGACAGTGCGTGAGACGTGAATTTCATCATCAGAAGAGCACGCGCGTACTGTACGCGCACCGCCGGATATCTTTTTGCAGTAATTCGTTTATGACAACCGTGCCCTTGGGCTGTCAATTCACAAGTTACTCAAAGAAAAACTCCATAAATGGAACAGACTGGAACGCATGCAAGCTACAGCACCAATGGAGGCCTATGTAGATGACAGATTGTGCAAAAAGGTTAGAAAGTACCCTCATTTGTACAACTCTAGCATGAAAGAATACAAAGATGTTTACATGGGTTGTAACTCGTGGAGAGAGATTGCTCAAAACTGTTGAATGCCGGTGTACGCGCATGAATCAAATGAAGTAGACTTTGCAAGGCTGTACGTTCGACTGTGCACGTACACTAGCGTACGAAGTATACCCAGGGCTTAAGTCTGACATCACTGTTTATGTGCCCAAACGCTCAGATACACTGACGAGCTGCTTTATGTAATTCTAATTGAAAGTCATTACGTTTTTTTTCATGTTTAATACAGTAATGGTGCTTGCTTTAAAGCAATCTATTGTATGAAGTGCTATATAAATAAACATGAATTGACTGGAGTGCCGAATTGCTGAGCTTGTGAAAACATATCCACATCACTATGATCAGATGCTTTCTTAACTACTGTTTTCTTACTGCTAACATCTGTTGTGCGTTTATTTTGTTACTGAGAGGAAAGCACGCAGCACATATTAACATAAACATCTAAACGTCAATCTCAGCATCAGGATGTTTGCAAACAGTGAAGAATGTATTTGTGAAGAATGATAGTAGCTTTTTGGTTTGCAATTTTGGTTGCACAACACTCAAGAGCAGCAGTTGCAGAACTCACCACTGATGGCCTCTTGGGCGAAATATTTGACATCCATATCTTGATCTGATGCCAGTTTCTCCAGCACCGGTTTTACCTCTGTCTGCAGACAGCTGTAATCAAAACATCAGGGGGACATGATGCTGAAGTGAGTCACATTGAGGGAAATTATTATTTTATTTTTTTTCTGACCAAATGTGGATGATCACATACCTGCTGTCCAGCACAGGTCCAATCTTCTGAAGAGACTTTGCCACATTGAAACGTACATTGGCTACCTGGTCATTTGACATCTTCAAAACTACAGGGAGCATGTGTTTGGTGGTAATCTCCTGACCACACACCTCAGACAGAGCCTAAAACAGAGTTTCACACATCAGTGCTGCTACAGGGATCATGAGCTCTGTTCCCAATCCCTGCTGCCTATCTAGACAGCATTTAAGGGCATCATACACTAATTTCTGAAGTGAAGGATTGATCCAAAAGGTAAATTATAGATGTATTTTATTCAATTAAAAAAAAAAATAAAATAAAATAAAAAGTTTCTCATGTTTTGTTTGAAGATCACCATAGCTGCATGTGAACAGTGCTCTAAAATCTGTTACTTATATAAGGTTGAAATACAGGCCACATCCACACGAAGCCAGAGCTTTCCCTATCCAACCTTTTTTTTCCTTGCCTCAAGAAATATCTGAGTACACACGAAACCACTGAAACCGACTCAAAGCGATGTAGTATACATGCCAGACCAGTATGTTGCGCTGTAATTCTGCCACAGAGATACACTAAAAACAGAGAACAAGACTTGGAGCATGCACATAAACGCTGTATACAAACTTTAGTAAAGCTTATTAATAAAGCTTTACTTCAGTAAAGCTAATAGGCTCAGTAGATTCTGCAGCACGAACACAAGCATGTAGTCTGCTATTGTTGTTGCTGTTACGCGACGTAGCGGTGTCTGACTAGGGTCGAGACATGGGGTGATGACATCATCGTTTCACAAAATATACGGTTTGGCTGTACACACAAAAACGCAAGGGTGTCGTTTTTAGATTTATCCACTCTGGGACCCGGGTTCAGGCTCACAAAACGCTGGATCTGTCTGGATGAAACACCGATACGATACAAAATTCTTACGTATACATTTAAACGTGTCTCCGTGTGGACGGGCTCTCAGTTAGTACGCTGCCTTTGAAGGCAGTTGCCTATGCAGATTAGGGATGCACCGATCTGTCTTTTTCGCTTCCGATACCTGGGATTCAGTATCAGCCGATACCGATCCGTTCCGATCTTCAAACAATAAGAAAAGTACTAAATTACCTAATAAACTGTATGCCTCACAGGCTGTGACGGTCGGCATGACAACTGCGCCACCGCGGTCGTGGAGTGTCACTGCCGGTAGTGTGGCGTGTATATAATATATAATCTCAAAGGTCGCGTTAACCAAGATTTTTTTTTTTTTTTTTTTAGCAGGGACGGAAAAAATCTATTAATCTTTCATTGCGCAATATTATTATAATATTAACGGCTCCCATACAGAGCGGCACAAAGCACTTATGCGCATCCCGTGTGTAGAATGATACGCTTGAAGCATCATGGAGTCACAGCGCGCAGCGGCAGCGCTTCGCATTGAAAAGTTCAAAGCACAAAGTTAAGATATATTGATGCATATTGTATTACCGGTATCATTATCTACAGATGAAGTATAATAATAGAAACATTGATTCATCTTGGAGAGAGTTTCATAGTGTCGACTGTCGTAACCCGAACACGACACGCAGTCTGAATGCTGAATGGAGAATGACTGACAGTCGCAGCGGAGGGAGGCATTTACGTGAACTTTAATTTAACTACTTAAATATTCATCTGTACCTCAAATTAAACTATGGAATGGCTTCAGAACACTTAGAATATAGTGCACAGAACCTTTATGACGCACAGTATCGGAATTGGATTGGTCCCGTCCTGCCGATACCCGATCCGAATATCGGATCGTTGCATCCCTAATGCAGATAAGAGAGTTCACTATGTTTCAGAACTTACTGGAGATACTGTTCAGAGCTCCAAAACAGCATTGCAGCACTGATGATATAATTATATACGATAACCATAAATTATTAATATTATGTTAATGTTAATGTATGTTAGAACTAAATAAGCACGAGTATGTGTAGTATGTGGCGGTATTGCAGTCATAAACAGCAAAGACAACAGTGTGTACTGTTTTGGGACTCAAAACTCCCTCTACACCTCCCTACACTTATGTTGAGTGTGATTCATTGGCCAAAAAAAAAAAAAAAAAAAAAAAAAAAATTAGATGAATCTGCTTTTTGTTTTTTTTGTCTTTTTAAAACTACAGATTTCCAATAATACAGTTATAGTAAATTCTTTTGGCCACGATAATAGTGTATTTAAAAGTGTGACAACCCTAACTGATGCCAAACGAAAGTTTTAGATATCAACCAAATATAATTTCATGGATGTTGCACCATTCTACAAAGAGAATTATTATAACAAGACAGATCGTAATCTATTTTAATGTCAAAACATACGTCAAGTGCATCAACACCAACCCCATACCAACCTCTATGACTCAGCAGCTGGTTGTTAAAGCTGATAAGCTCTGACTCACATTAATGCAGAAGAGGGTAGTCATCCTGTGCAGGTAGTTGGGGTCATTGGCCATTCCCAGCACTTTGGGCACAATGGTGTTCTGTGCCCACTCGGCTCCAAACTTCTCCACCAGCTTCATCAGGTTACAGGTGGCTGCCTCTCTGATGGCATAAACTAAAGATTACAGAGACTAAGGTGTTAGTCTACTGACAGACTCCAACACATTATAAATGCGGTTTAAATTTTTCTGCTACAAGCAAAAGGAATTGCAAAAATAACTAGACTTTCTAAGTCTCAGTCCTACATTGTGTAGGACACATTATGTGCCAGAGTTGAATGCTTTTTATAACTTCAAATAAAAAGTAACCTACCATGATCGACAAGCCAAGCCATGCACAGAGAATTGAGTTTCTCATCAAAGAACTCTACACCCTAGAAGCACAAAAAAGAGAAAAAAAAAAATATGCCTCATATCAGTTAGCTCAACTTACAGGACCCAAAGTGACTTGGCGGCAATAAGCTAACAAGATGATTAGTTAAAATGCTTTGAGAACAATAGAACAGTCTGATCCCTATTTCAGGATAAAGCATACTAGGACATTGACAGCTGGGACTCACCAGCTGTCCAGCCAGAAGGGGCATATATTCGATGATTGCCAGCCGCACTCGCCATTTTGCATCCTCAGCCAGCTCAACAATAGCCGGAAGTAGAGACTGTGAAAGTTGGCGGATTCCAATCACCTCGTTCACGCAGTCTAAGTTGGAGATGATGTTGAGGCGAACCTCTGGACACTACAGAAAGGACACAACAAAATTTGTAACATTCCAGAAAACATGCTAAAAAAAATAAACACCACCACTGGCAACTAACTGAAATAAAATTAGTTGACATTAATTACTAAAACTAAATACAAAATATATTAAAGCTAAATAGAAATATTTCAAAGTTTTTCCTTCTTTTGCACCCCACTTTTAAAATCGCGAATTCGCGAAAGTAAAATGCGCATGGCCGCACTGGCATTCATAACGGTGCTTATCCACTGGCGCGGAGAAGAGTGAGCGTTTTCAGTTCATTCCTATAAAATAAAATTTCGCTTTGAATCTAAATACACCATCGCCTCGTCAGTCTGCTAGTTACTCTCGTCACGTGATAAATAAAATCTGAATCCTGCTGCTTATCTGTGCTGCGACTCATTTGGCTCATGCGGAATTGAGCAGACGGGTTCAGTTTTTAATTGTAATGTCTTCTCTAACTGAACTAAATTAACTTTTATTACTGTAAAAAAATAAAACGGCAGTGGGGGGTGTGCAAGTGATGTAACCGGTGTTGCGGCTGAACACCAGTAACACCAACTATCGCAGCAAGCCTACTCTGCATGCAGTCAGCAAGGATGTTAACCATTTCAGTGTCACAATCACAGGTTGACAACTATGTGATAAGATTTTTTTTTTTTTTTTTTTTTTTTTTTTTAATACACAGCACTAAACAGGACTAACACCGAACAGGAAACTGCTTCCTGTTTTTAAAACATGGATCAATGCAAGCTGCTGTCCAGGAGGTGGCTTTGTTCTATTTATTTCATGCAGTCTGTGTGACTGACAGATGTTCAAAGACTACTCCCAAGCAACTTAAAGAAAAGCGATTGCAATACAGACAGCAGCAAGCAACAAAAAGACCCAGTAAAATAAAGAGATGAGACGTGAGATATTGTGCTGCACTCATCCATTCATCTCTCACTTCAATGCTTTCTGCTTTCAACTAAAAGGCTAGCATTAGCAATGCCTCACCTCGACAGGATCAAAGTGAGCAGTTGCACAGAAGTATCATCTGTGACTGGAACATGACGCAAATTACCTCAGCCAGACCTCTCTCACACACACACACACAGCAGGCTTACCTCATCTTTGAGCTGGGCCAGGAAAAGGGGAAGCAGGTGCTCAATGGTGTTGTCTTTGCCTAAGATGGTGGAGAGGCCCATAATGACTGACGCCAGCGCAGACTTCACATGCTGATTAGTGTCTGAGACAAGTTCCTGTTGACAGAGGAGCAAACAATCAATGGAAATAAATGGATCACAAAACAGTTCAGATCATATTATGGTTTGAGTCACAGATCATATTTTTTGGATCAGCAAATAAAATAAACAAACAAATAAAAATTGAGGGTTTAAGACAAATGTAACTTTGCTTAACATTTAACTTAAAATCACTTTAAGTACTACGATACCACAGCAAAAACTCCTAACTAATAAAGTTCAAACCTCCTTAAAAGACAAGTGAACAGACAGTAAAAATAAGAATACACAAATTAAAACAGATAAATACTATAACAGTTACAAATAAAGTTAGGCCTAACAGTAGTATTCATGTACAGAAATGTAATATAAATAAAATTGTAATTGCACTGCATGCATAGTGTTCACTGTATAAATTACATATAGATTAATAATTGTTAAAGTTGTTTTGTTGTTTGACAATTAATGACAGTTATTTTTAGGCTGCTGTCACTAAATGCATGGAATCAATGTACAAATGCACAACCGAATGCATGGAACCAATATGATGAAATATTCCAATTTCTTTCTCAAGTCATCTCAACTGTTTAGGTTCACTTAAGACTTTATAACCCAACTGTATACAAGAATACTTGTCGAGACGGGGATTTTGAGATCATTTTGTGTGTGTGTGTGTGTGTGTGTCTCTGTGTCCATTCAAGCTCAAGGAGTCGCGAAACAGCTCAATTGTGTGTTCGTGCGCCATCTGAAAGACACCTCTGTGAGCATGCATGCTTTGAGTGTGTGCGCACAGAAAACAACGTGGGATTGAGAAATTAGCCTCTTCTTGCATTTGAATTGTTTAAAAATGCTTGAGTTTTAAATTGGCAAGACTTCAAAACACATACAAATAAACTTTCACTATTAAATGGCTAAATGCAGTTAATCCCTGAATCACAGGCGTTCCCCTAGTAATACCTGAAGGCTACAAAGTGTGAAATCTCACTGCACCACATTTCCAGCAAAATCAACTATTACTTACATAAGTTACATGATTAAAAGTGACAGTAAAGACATTTATAATCTTACAAGAAAGATATATATATTTTTTTTTTTTAAATGCTGTTCTTTTGCATTTTCTATTCAAGTATCCTGAAAAATATGTTTCATGGTTTCCACAAAAAATTAAGCAGCACAACTGTTTTCAACACTTATAATGATAAGAAATGTTTCTTGAGCACCAAATCAGCATATTACAATGATTTCTGGGGGATCATGTGACACTGAAGACTGGAGTAATGATGCTGGAAATTTTAATAAGGAATAAATTACATTTTAATATATTAAAGGTCCCGTTTTCCGTGGTTTTTTGAAGCTTTGATTGTGTTTATAGTGTGCAATATAACATGTGTTCATGTTTCACGTGTTAAAAAAAAAAAAAAAAACAGTATTTTTCACATAATTTACTTATCTGTATACCGCTGTTTCCACTGTCATAAAAACGGGCTGATGACTTCCTTGTCTTATGAGGTCCCTCCTTCAGAAATACGTAACAAGTTCTGATTGTGCCAGCGGTTCCTGTGTTGTGATTCGACAGCAGTTTAGCGCATCTTGCCCGGAAAGGTCACGCCTCTTACCATAACGTGGAGATGCACGCGCTCAGTGTTATTGTAAACATGTCTTTAATTTTACCCTATCAATTTGAGCCGGAATCAGACCCGGTGATTGGACTGCGGGATGAAAATAACAGCGTTTCGACGACATGGCGACAAACACACTCTACAAACGCAACTCTTGTGTATTCCTGTGGGCGGAGGTTAGTCAAAAAACTGTTTTAGTGACGTCATTAAAGAAGGAAGTAGAGGGATGTAGTCCAAACTGGCCGTTCGATGTAGGCGACTTCTGTTAAATAAAATATCTCGCTTGGCATTGAACTTTGAGCTTTAAAATTTTACAGATTTTATTTATACTCTAACAACAACATTACACACTAACTAAAGTTTGAAACATGGGATCATGAGGAACGGGACCTTTAAGATAGAAAGCAATTATTGTAATTTGTAAATTGTAATGTTTCAACATTACGGTTTTTACTCAGGAGACTTTTACATTGCAGAGGAAAGAACTTGTGTAATGCAATGCAATAAAAAAATGTAATAAAATAATTACTGCACTTGGAACATGTTGAATGTTTCTATTGCAATGAAATATATGAAAGCTCTCTTTATGAGAAAGATTCTAATGTACATCAGCTACACTAAAGGTTTGGAATAAAATCTGCTGTGCTATCATGAATCTTGTCAATTTTTGCATCTATGCTGTGGGCCATTGCAGGTATTTTGGTGGGCATATACAAAATAAATGACACATTCTCAAAAATACATATATTAGCTACTAGAACACCTGTCCAACATCGGTTTGAATCTACGCAAAGACATTTTCACCAGAACAAGATGCTTCTTACAAACCAGGAGAAAACACTGATACACATTAAATGAGCCAGTGCAGAAAAGTGTTCTAGTGTTGCTACAGCCAGTAGGTCAGAGTACAGACACAATGACACACTGTTAATCTGATCTTGTTTAAGTCTTAGACACTTAGAGAACAGATGCTGACTCAAGAGTTATCTGCCAGTAACTGATCCAGGATTGGAACTACACACCAATTAAATGTGATGAGCACTGGAACAAGGAACAAGCGATCAGTCTGAAAAGTGACAGATTGCAGAGATGCTGTTGACCAACCCTCTACAATGTGAGTAAATCACAAGCATGTGAACAAATTTCACACAAGGTGACTGAAACAGGTCTTTAATTAGCCAATGGCTAGTAAATTGTACGATTTCACTTGCCTGTGATTGAGTTAGAGGCAAAAAATAAATTTAGAGCAGATATAATTTCATTGCCTTCTGAGCTTTACGCACTGTTGTTTGGCTCATAGCGCCCTCTGTCACCTTCTCTCACATACGCACTCAACATGAGAGTAAAAGAGAGGCTTAAGCTCAAGCCACGTACAGAGAATTGATGCGCTAGATCTAAATGCAGGACTCGACAATAAGGACTGCCCAATGGCTAAAAGTTGACGGAATGGTCACTGTCCCGATCAGGCCAGTGCTGCATCGTCATGAAAGTTTATCATTTGCACGTGTTTTTTAGCCTTGCCAATTTAAACATTCAAGCGCAAGAAGACACGAAAGAGAACTGAATTCGGTACATTTGAAGTGCATGCCAAGAAAGTGGCTTCTGACTGCACGTGAATACAGAATTAAGTTATCTTTCACATCGTCTTGCACATGAACGGACAAATTCACACAATTATATCGACATTCCTGTCTTGGTGAGTATCCAAGTAAACATTCATTTATGTATTAAGTGAACGTAAACAGTTGAGAAAGACAAAAGTATCAGTATACTGGATCCATGCATTATGTCTTAAAGTGACAGCAGTCTAATATTCCTGCTGCTATCTGTGTAATCAAACAACAAATGACTCATTGCGTAAAAAAAAAAAAAAAAAGAAAAAAAACCTCACTCACTGCTCTAGACTGAACTTTTGAAACTTTTTAGGACTCATCTATATTTAATTTATACAGTGAAGAACATGCAGTGTTATTTTACATTTGATTACTTAATTCAGTTTCTGTAGCTAATCTATATTAGGGCTGGACAATAATTCAATATCAATATATATCGCGATATAATTTTTTTCGATAACGGTGATATGATTTTTTAACATTTCCGGTATTTCGATATATACATTACAGCATCACTGACTTGAGGTGCAGCCGTTAGAAAGAGCAGAACGTGATTGGCTATTTGCGTGATGACGTACACCACAGAGAAATGCAGCCACCAGCCAGTGCTCAACAGTTGTACGCTAAGATCAAACGCGGCAAGTTTTACAAAATGAGTACACCTGATGCAAATGCGACGGAACAAGCTTCCACAACTTGATGAAAATATGTGTGCATAACTACACCGTGCTGGTTAATGTTTGGTGCAGGAGAATGTGTGAAATAAAATCTTTAAACCATAGACTGTAAAAAAAGATGGACGACGCGACGCCGCTTCCTTCCATTGTACTGAACTGAAGCCAAAATGGGCCAATGAATGGGCGCTGACACGTTACGCAATACGTCAAAAAAAAAAAAAAAGTTTGTAGCCTGGGCATGCGCAGAAGTAATCGTCAGTGGAGCCCGGAGGCGGAGTCGCGATATCAAACTTCCGCCCAGACGACTGCGTCATCATTCATGTATTTTAAATAGACTATAAAAATTACACACAATTTAAAATTCTACCTATAAAATAATAGGCTATTCTGTTTCTAGAGCAATAATATTTTTGAAACAGCAAATTCAGTAGATAAAATCAATATAATATACCACTAGAAACAACTCTAAATCGTCAGAAACGGTCCTGCCATTTTAAATCAAGTTCAACTAACGTTACAGGAGATTGATTGCTGTAATTAGAGTAAGCTATCATTAGTTTTGTCCAGCTAATTATTATTTTATACCCATAAAAATAATAAGTAACTGCCAGATAACGATCACCTGCTTTTTCCCGACATGGTTAACATTAGGTGTGTTATCTTAACTAATAACATTTATTAATTAGCTTATAGCGCCCACATTTAATGTTACAGAAAAAAGTTCAATCTCCCCTCGAAGCTCCGACAGTCCTCAGACAAGCTGTCAATCAACTTCGAATCATGACGACACGCCCCGTTTTTATAGCATCAAATTGCTAGCTAAAATCTAAATCATCACAAAAACGAACAATTGAATATATATCAGCGTGATAACAACTACCTTAAATGACCAAAACCATCTTTCAGAAAGTTTTATTTGAAGCAGAATTTATTTTTAAGTTTTCACTGAAGTCTCATTCGTCTGCACTGAGAGGGCGGGGTTTATGACCTGTACTGCATCCAGCCTCCAGGGGGCGATCAAAGAGCCCGCAGCTTCACTTTTCAGGACGTATGAGACACACCCGCTTTAAACACGGATACTTCTGTATGAGCTATGTGTCACGTGGCTAGTGTTATTAAACTGAAACCGAGCACATGCGCACTCCGCCTGTATATCATAAAAACAACCGTATTTTTCATGTGTTCGTATTCAAACTCCAGTTCTGACCGCATCGTGAGCAAAATACAAACAACACACGTGCTGTGCTGAGGTAAACAGCCTACGGCTTGCGTATTTGAACGCAGCTAGAGCAAGCAGAGGTGAATGAGCAGCACTTTTGTGTTATTTGAATTATCCGCTGTAATGCGATCTCATGCGAACATATTTTCCATTTGTGCTGGTAGATTACAGCAAAACAATCCACTTCCAAGAGAAGTGATGCTTCCTCATGCATAATACTGCAATTATAATCTTATGCACACTACAGCGCAGTAATTGGATTAAATTAGCTTTATGTCATGAATACATATGTCAAGATTCGCTCGAAACGGTCTACGTCAGCATGTTCGACCATGCCCATACTTGGGCCGAAAGTACACGATGTCGTCAGATTTTGTGTCGTTGCTCCGACTCAGCTTTTCAAACAGGAAGACAAAAATCGCTATGAAAAATGCAAAAATAACTATTTTTCACTTATGAATAACATTGAGTACCTTTAGTGTTTTCAATGATGTGCAGCCTATACATATCTGTTTACATCTCAAAAAAAGTGTTTTGGGGTTTCATGACCCTTTAAGAATAATAAAATCAGCCTACATTATAGTTTAATGTTAAAGATATTAATATTACTAAAGTGAGTGAGTCTTATGTTTATTTTTATGTTTGTATGAAGGCTAAATACAAATAAAAGCTGAACATAAATTTATTTGTACTGTTTTTATTTCTAAAATATTATATAGTTTTTATAGGAAGAGATTTCATAGATTTGGCTAATTCATTTTTCAGACGTTTGTAGGTACAGACATCCGTCGTGGCCGTTCTTGGCAGTTTTTCTGAGGCTGGAACAATTTGTCCCAGGAACTTTTTCCCCCCAGACCTGTTGCATTTCCAATGTGGTCTGGGGTACAGTGAAGATAAGGCAAATTAATCTGGTGACGTAGGACTGAGACACTTTATAGTTCTCGCTGGATTTCGTTCTCCGCATATGAAAAAATGGTGGCTGAAATAAAATGCTGCGTGAACTCAACCAAGTCTGGTGAGTAAAATAAAAAAATAGCCAAAGGCGACTCCAGCTTTAGTGTGTCCGTAATGGGCTGACTGAGCATTTTACCTTAACACAGGGGAGAATGTGTGTCATGATGATAGTCTCTCTGCTGTCCTCTGGCAAATTTTCACAGAATTCTGAGGATAAGATAAATAAACAATTAGGTTTATCACAAAACACAAATTTCAGCAGCAAACCCCAGTAAATTTCAAAGTTTTCAGTAAGTCACTTTTTTTCTAAAACGTGCTGCGATTCATATAATGCAATTAACATTAAGCAAAACAAAATATGAGCAAACTGCACAAATTTGTATTTCCTGAATAATGAGAAGCCAAGATTATTTGTTTAAGTTATTTCCCACACACCACTATGTTAAATACGCCTGGCAGTATAATCAACTTTTATAATGAATGCCACTATAATTTAAGCTTATTTCATACTTCCATTTTTCATCACTGTTCTGTTCTTAATATTAAAGGATTTGATGGGGTTGAGGGGAACTAAAATACGTTTATAGTGTTTATAATGTTTATAAATATTTTGTTTTATTTACTGGTATTTTACATTTCTGAATGTACTTATAAAATGTGGCATGCACCATTGTCTGACATATAGACCAATGCTTATTACTTATTTAAATCCATTAATAGAAGAGGTACTCAGCTTCATGGTGACATTACATGGCTGCTCTGATGCCATCTCTCACCTTTGACTTTGTTTGCAGCAGCGGCACGAACCTCAGCCTCACAATCTTTCAGAAGGTTCTGGAAGGCTGGCACTAGGTCATTCTTTGTGATTTCTGGACCCACAGCTTTCTGCAGCTGTAAATTCACAGAGACAAGCATGTCATTTCATATTTCCATTTCACAGTAGCATCTCAGTGTTTCCTGCAGACTGAAGGACAAAGGCACTTCCGATGCACGCTAGGATACAATGAAGTCTATTCTAGCTCTGAGTGTGAGATGAGGTACATAACTCATTTCTAAAGCAGGTCAAAAATGCCTGTGTTCATTGCTTTTTACATCCAGGCTTTTTCTAGGGATTTGACTGCATTCAACGTTTCTTTTCCTGTAAAATATCAAACATTTCGAGTAGCTCAGGATAATACAATTTCATCCAATGACATGACAAAATAACATGGAACTGCATTTAGGTCAAGCTGCACAACAATACACAACAATGTGTATCAGAGCAGGATTATAGAGACCAGTGAACTATTATGAGGTGTCATCCTGAAACTGTGGAACCAGCTGTTGAACCTTAGCACAGATACATACTAGGGAAGAGGTTTCCAGGAAGCTTATATAACATTAGTAATATAAAACAAAGTTAAAAAGGAACACAAATACAGATCATATAACCGTGATTGCTGCATCACTATTCAACAGTAGAGTTCTGCAACTCCTGAACCAACATTCATTTATGAACCTGACAAGATTTAGTGGTTTGAATCAGTTTGACGAGTACTTTATTGGATCAACTGTCAGAGTGGTTACTCAGTTTATATCAGACTCACTTAAGCCAAGCTCACAATAAAAGATTGAAGCTTGTCGCTTTTGATATATCAGTCAGCATCAAGAATTTGCTGATCGCAGTGTGCCCGGTATACTAGAAAGGCACACACAGATTAGTCGCTTCAACAGATTACAGATTTGTTTGAAACTGCTCCCACTGAGTAAGAGACCAGCATTGAACATCAGTCAAATTAAAACTGCATTCTGTAGCATGGATGCATTAAATTGATTACACCTGACAGTGAAGACAGTTACAAAAGATTGCTATTTTAAATAAATGCAGCTCTTTTGAATTTTCCATTCAAAGAATCTTGAGGAAAAAAAAAAAAAAGATCAGTTTCCACAAAAATATTGAGCAGTATTTAATTCTTGAGCACCAAATCAGCATATTAGAAGGATCATGTGACATTGAAGACTGTAGTAATGATGCTGAATTCAGCTTTGCATCACAGGAATAAATTATGTTTTAAAATATATTAAAATAGAAAACATTAAATTGCAATAACAGTTCACAATAATAGCCTTGGTGAGTGTAAGAAACTTCTTTCAAAAACATCTTACTGAGCCCAAACACTTGAATGGTAGTGTAGTTATGATCGTGAGGAGAATTATGAACCATTTGGGGAGGGAGCTGTCCCACAGCATGCAAACAGCATTTTGTGGTAAATACTTGGATTTTCCAATAAAATTTAATTGCACATAATTAACTACATGGTTAACACACATAATTATGCTTACATCAGAGAATTTGTCTGCAACCATGTAGCGAACCCTCCAGGACTTGTCCTCTGCTGCCTGGCGCAGGGTGGGCATTACCAGAGCTTCCAGATCCTCTTGAGGCAGCAGAGTGGCAATGCTGACGCCAGCTTCCACAGCCAGGAGACGAACAGAGTCCTACAGTGATGTAAATGTTTGCATTCAGATGTCAGAAGAAAACACTTTGATATTTACCATACGATTCTGCTTCAGCACTGAATTACATAAACGCAATGAAAACCTTTCAAGACTGCATTGGTCTTGTCATGCAACGTGTGTTCAGAGCCTTTAGCTGTGGTTTGAGTAATGACGGAATAAGAGTGTGTACATTTCAGTGAATATTACTGAAACCAGACCTGTTCATCAGATGCCAATGCAGTGAAGAGGGAAATGATGTCACTCTTAACATACTCCAGCTCCAAAACTTTAGCAAATTCACCCAGCTTGGAGGCGGCTGCACGGCGCACCATGGGAGTATCATCAGAACACAGGGTGCGGAAGTGCCTGAGGAGAGATGGTACATGCGTTAACATGTTTCCAATTAAACAGAAAATGAAGATGATGAGGTAGAAATTTTCCTTTCCACTTGGATTATTTTAACATTAACACTACTATAACTATAATTGCACTTAGTCTAAATGGCTATTCATGCCAAGAGTGAATCATCACCACAATAAACCATACATTCCTATGGCCCCAGTCAGACCAGGGACAAAAATATGCCTGTTGACAGAATGTGTTATAGATTCTGTAAAAAAGATACAAGCTATTGGGTCTGGAGTCCTGTTTTACAGCTGCCGATATTGTCGATACAAGGAGCATGCCAAAGCAAAAGACAGAAGTGATGTGAACAGCAGGAATGCATTTAATATACATTTACATTGGGGTGAATGTCACAAAATATGTTAAAAACATGTCTGGATTAGGGATACACCAATACCATTTTTCATAACCAATCCAATTACGATACCCAAATTCTGAGTATCAGTCAAAAGCAGTGCTTTTTTTTTTTGATCATTGTAGAATATCTTTACCTCTATGTGTGTGGAGCTGTGTGGATTATATTTATGATTGATGGAAGCATTTTTTGGGGGGTCTACAAAACATTGCAGATGGCTTGAGAGGGAGTAAATCATGGGATAATTTCTCATTTTTGGGTGAACTATCCCCTTTAAGCTATCAAATAGATTTGGAAGAATTGGAATGTAGTGCACGAAAACTTTCATGGTCTTTTATAATGTGTTTTGCCTTAAAGGAGCTTAAAGGCTGATTTATTCTTCTGCATCGAGTGTACGCCATAGCTATGGCGTAGGCTGTTTGCACCACGCACAGCCTACGACGTTGCCTGACGCACACCTCTTCAAAAATGTAACAACGCGTCAATTCTACGCGGACCGCTAGCGCTGTGATTGGTCTGCTAGAACCCCTCAAAAAACTGGCGCAGAGCAATAGGAGAAGAGCAAGCGTTTTCAACTTCAATAGGAATGAAAAACGCTGTTTATGGGGAAACATACAGTCAAACTGCAACAAAAGTCGTTACCCATTTGCCGTTTCTATTTGTAAGCTTCTCTGACAACACGACAAGCTGCTTCTTCGACTTTTGCCTCGATACTCAACATTACCGTGGACACTGCCTACTAGTGGTCTGCATGCACATCGACACAGACAACGACGCAGAAGTATAAATGAAAACAGACACATAGCCTAAGGCGCAGAGGCTCCAGCGTAGGTCCGATGCAGAAGTATAAATCAGCCTTAACAGTAACAACCATAAGTACACACAGTATCGGATTTGGATCTATCCAGTCTGATCAGCAAAAACTGCAGCACTGGAAGAGATACCGATACTGAACATTGGATCGGTGCATCCCTAGTCTGGTTCATATTTTACTCAAATCAAAAGAAACTCTCACTTTGTTTTAGGATAATTTTCATTGTCAGATTATTTTCATGACAATTAAGCACATTTTCACTCTAAATCCTATCTGGTGGCAGAAAATTACAGTTCTGCAGTAGCAGTCAATGGAAGCCACACAATAAAAGAAGAAAAAATAAATAAATAATTTTGAGTTTATATCTCACAATTCTGACTTTCTCCCTGCAAATCCAAGTTTAGTTTATTACAAATTGTGAGATACTCATTATTCTGTCTTTTTTCTTCAGAATTGCAAGTTTATATCCCACAATTCTGATTTTTTTCCTCCTCAGAATTAAGATATAAACTTAATTGCGAGATATAAAGTCCGAACTGGGAGATATAAACACGAAAATGCAAGAAAAAAAGTCAGAATTGTGAGATAAAAATGTTATAGGCTGTTTAAAAGTTACCCATGTAAAATGTTATAGGTTTAAATATTTCATGCTGTAACTACTATGTACGTATGTCCCCTATGAACTGCACATGTAAATATTATGTAGACTTACTGTTTACATCAAATTCCTGCTTTAATAGTAGACTAATCATTGCAGGTTTCATCAGTCCAGTCTGTGACTTGCAACATAAAAGGGCGTCTATAAGACTATATTTTTTGCATTCCGATTCTAACATTCAAAGGAATAACAAAACATTTTTCTCTTATTCTGTGGATTTTGCCAAATTTCCTCCACTTGTTATGTCTTGTTATCTCTTGCACTGACATTTTTAATTTATGCTGATTTAAATAAAATAATTGCATTACATTCATCTTTTTACTATAATACAGTAAAAAAAAAAAATACTATTTATGTATTCAGCAAAAGCTGATTAAAGATTACAAGGGCACATGAATGCAAATAAAAAAAATAATTATGCACATGGAAAAAATCACTGATAAATACTGTAATATTCCTATCAAAAATTATTTTGATTTTTTTATGGTGTTTTTAAAGTAATGCTGAGAACACTCCACAAGATTTTTAAAGTCGTTGAGTTGCTGTTCTTCTCTCACTAAACAACCATCTAGCTGCTGTTGAGTGCACATTGCACAACAGATCAGCGACATCTATGTCCGGTCTACAAACTACACTTCACAACCAAACACACGAGAAAAGTGATAGAGGAAATAGGGCTGGGCGATATGGGCAAAAAGCCATATCTCGGTATTTTTTGGCTAAATGGCAAAATACTGTAAATATTTAAAAAATGCAAAATGCCTAATGTCCTACAAACAATGTTCATACTGAAGGCTATTAAAACAAATATACTGATTGTAATCAAGTAGTCCATGTTATATATGTGCAAAAAGGCGAAATTACATTACATTCTAACAAAACATTACAATCTAAAAGTAAGAGTTAGAGTTAAGTAGTCAGAGTTATGGCGATCCTATATTGTGCTCCGTCTGTTTGGCCCACATGGGCGCGGCGGCGCTCCTTCATGGAAGTCTATGATGAAGTTTAGAGGAGATTCGCTAGCAGAAGTATTGCCTCATTCTGTATCGCATATAAAAAAAATATATCGATATCATACAAACTCGATATACCACCCAGCCCTACCAGGAAATAACATAAGATCACGAGTGAGACTGGAGAATTTCTTTGTGTAGCCCACAAGTAGCTTGCGTTACAAGAGATTTGCAGCAAAAGAGAAAAAAACAAGAATATGAAGAAGAGAATGGTTGCTGATGTTCTGTTGCAGGTCTATGACTCCTCCCCTTGAACTTTCCCTCACCCTGTATCTTGCTTTCTCACTGGCTGCAAGTCATTGCCAGTGTCATTTCCAGTCAAAAACACATTTCACACTACATGTCTCACATGAGTAGCAGACAGGTCCAGGTCCGGGCATCAGCACTTCTCTCAGATTGTGTCTTTGATAACACACACAACGCGACCATCATGTCAACGAACACTATATTGCATACGATTTTGGGCATTTGTCAGCAATTTCCACAAAACTGCTGTCAAATGGGTTGTTTTTTGTTAAGTTATTTTTTTTTCTTTCAATATGCTCTTGGTGTAAGCAATCCTGAATTTAATACATCAATATTTCCAAACTGAAAAAAGTAAAACACTCTTCACAATTATGCTGAACTTACTGGCGAATCTCAGCTTTGACTGTACTGGAAACTCGTGGGTAGCAGACACTGAAGAGACCACAGGCAGAAGTACGTGATGTAAACCAGTCACCGCTGGCCAAACGCTTCACCAGAGGCTCAAAGTGCACTTCCAGGTCAACTGGAGAGTGCTCATGGGAGATCTTCCGCAGAGACTCCACTGCCTTGTCTCGCACCACTGTCTCTTCAACTGTAGCCAGACTCTCCAAAGGGGGCTGAAAAGCCCAAGACACAAGTAAGAAAAGTCACAAGCAAACAAATTCAAATTCAGTCTCTTAGTTAAATTATTTTGAGTCAATTTCTGAAATCAAAAAGCTTACGAGGAGACAGTGCACATATTCAGGACCTCCAACCAGCATGGTAAAGTTCCCCAGTTGCTCAGCAAGGGCAAGCAGAACTTCATCTTCATCATAGATGGTATCTGATCAATCACAAAATATGAGAAATTGAACAAGAAGCATTCATGAGTGAAATGGTTTACTACATCTAAAATAAATGTGTTATTGTGATTTTGGCGATGAAATAAACCAGCAGTCTTCAAAAAACCTTACCTGTGAGGAAAGGTAGAAGTTCAGTGCGTGTCCTTTCCACCCCCAGAGCTAGGGCGATGGTGGACAGTTTCTTAATACTGTTCAATCGTAACTATAAGAAGAAAAGACCAGAAATCTGTAAGAAGAGAGTCTAAATATATTTGATGGTGAAACAGCTGACTCGCCGAGGGACCAAACAAACTACTGGTCTCGGTTTCTCTAAAAGATAGCTTGATAGATGACACTTATAATAATCACATCGTTCACAATTCATTGAGACCAAAAATACTAAACCATTAATTTTCTTACTTGATTCCTATCCTGTATCTTTATAATAGGAGGAAATTAGCTCATCTATTGGAGATCTTAACTAAAAATCAGTACTTCGATATATTTTAACACGATACACAAAATGCGCAATACATATTCCACATTTCATTAACTAAAAGTTAACTAATAAATTTGGCAGTGTCTTAACTACTGAATCATCTTCTCTTGAAATGACAAACTGTCAATGTGTTCAAAATGCAAACTAATTCAACAGTCGTGTCAGGCTTATTCTCTACAAATTTTAACGTGCTTTAAAATGTCTTTAAGTGAAATAATGGGATTCTCTATTTAAGTAAACTAGTCAATGACATACATGTTTACAGGTAAATCACAGAACAGCTAAGTTATTAGCAATCATGCAAACTGTTCTGCGTCACACTTTATTTACAAATGAAAGTGGGTCATTGTATACAGATGAAATAATACATTCGGATTTGCTAAATTACATACTGGTGGCTTTAGCTGCCAGTCAATTTAATATATAATATTGCAGTCTCTTAATTCCTAAATTATGTTCTTGTCCCTACCGGGGGCTAACCAGTAGGCTAAGCTAGGACAGGCCCATGTTACCGGTAGCTTAGCTATTCGTTTCAAGTCAAACGTACGCGTTTGAGTCTATTTCTATTAGAAATTTGTGTAAAACTATGTATCTCGTTTACCTGAACATCTTCATTTCTCAGTTCATCAATTAGCACAGCAATAGGGTAAAGAGAGTCGTCGCTGTCTGCTCCCGCCATCTTGGATGCTAAAGGCTGCTTAGCTAGTTCCTACTACGGGGTTTCTCACTGCTGCCTGGAGACAGTGCACGAGCCCAACCCAGCACACTAAAAAACAGCGCACGAGCTCGAGATGCGCGCACCCCAGTGTTGCATAAATCAACTGTGTTTTAAAACCTGATCCAAGAGATCGTTGTGTGCAATGGTTGGAAACAACAAATTTGAGATTATTGTTTATAACATTTAATCTTTTTTTTTTTTTTTTTTTAAATGTTGCATATTTATTCACCCAATACATTTTGAGACAAAACTTGCTTTCAGTTTTATTGTAGGTTGTTAAATGAAGTGTTTTTCAGTTATTCTTGAAGTTTAAGGCTATATTCTATTTAGAGGGAAAAATAAAACCATAGCTTCAGGTACTGAAAAAAGATCCACTGTGTTCAAAAAGGCAGGAGAAGCAGAATAGGCCATTATGAAAAATAAGAATAAATATAGCCTATATAAATTGTTGCCATAACAGTGAAGAAATAGATTGGCTATGAAATATGTGGTCCCATATTTAATGTTCTGATCACCATGGAGATTTGTTTTGTGGAAAATGTTTTTAAGATATAGCCTACTCCATTTGTTTAATAAAAGCTGAATAATGGAGTTCTTAGATAAAATGTTATGAAATATTCTGGAAGTGATTAAGAATGATTGATGCACCATCAGCTGAAATGGTTATTTTGAATAAGCAGGCTATGTATTTAAATGTTACTTAAAATATATAAAGGGGACAAATTCACTTTCACTCATTACTGCAACTTTTGTATAAGCATGCAGTAATAGTACTAGTGTACTCAGTATTCTGCATGCATTGAATACATATGAGACTTTACATTTGCTAAACGCATTCAGGCTGCGTCTGAAATCGTGATCCCTCTTGAGTAGGCTACCTATTTTGAATAAGTAATTACTTTGTGATCGCTAAAAAATTCTATAAAGTATGAATGTAATCTGGACATAATATTACATTCACCATGCTGTCATGATCATGTGACCTACCAGCCTTAGTTGTGTCACTTCACTGCCATTTACAGATCCTCTCCTGTGGCCTCATGGGTCCATCGTATGCACACTTCAGAATCTCACAGAATGAAGTGTAGGTAATCGGGGTACTTTTTTATGAGTCTGTGTGACATAGTTCTTTTGTCACATACTGTTTTCTGCCTACTATATAGGGAAGTATTAGATTTCGGATGCAGCCATACAACCAGAGCAGTACACTTTATGGAATACTGTATTTCTAGTTTTGAATGAACAAGATTTATTTTTGACATCTATTTGTTCTCTCATCAGGGTTATTATTATTAGCTTAAATTAAAAACAAAACCATTAAAACAACATTGGCTAAAATAAAGTATTAAAAAAATTATTTTATTTCAGCTAGTTGCCAATGCAACATTTCTCATCTTTGTTTAGTATAAGTTGAAGTACTTAATTACCTAAATTATTGTGAGATGATGCCAGGCAGGGGCATGTTTAGGTTATTAGGGGCCCTAAGTAAAAATCCAAAAACCACTTTTGTGGTTTTGCAGTAAAATATCCAAAAACCACTAGGCCAGTGTTATATATTTTGTTCACTTGAGTACTTACAATATCCCAAATGTTTCCAACTATTTGTAAATCGTGAGAAAAATGCAATTTTAACCAAGGCTCCGAGACGTGTGAGGAGTCGCCTGTCAGTTGCATCATACCCGCGTTACCCTCGGTTTCTGGTTTTATTTTGTAAAAACCATCGAAACACCAAAGACGCTTTAATATATTACACGTTTTGGGGAACAACTGTTTTGATATATTTATAGACAGAAAACTAATTGTTGTTATATAGCTCAACACGTTTAGTCTTATTGTTTAAATCAATTTTCTTGATGTTTTGCGAGTACCATGCTTTACCATGCCTCAGAGAAAAACACTATTTTGTGAAGTAGCTAACATAGCATAATCAGATGCAGCTTTATTTTTACTAACAGTAATACATAATTTTCTCTATCATACAATACGTTTTAAAATTAATGCCATGCCATTTATCAACACAAGCCATCCAGCATTAAATATGATATTCTAAAATCGATCTAGCTTACTGCAGTGTGTCTCAAACAAGTGTCTCACAGCAGCCGCCGAGCGAACGCACAGAGTAACGTTATAACATAATTTTCAACACACTCAAATGTATCTAATATGATAAACAGAGCTGTGTTACCTCATACTCATGACCGGAAAAAGCAGAAGTGGCGCCGGCGACTGTGGCATAATAAAAGTCCCGCTGCTCGTGAGGCGTGTGTTGCGCAATCACTCCAGCGGCCTCGTTCAGCTCCCACAACACTTGGTCCTGCTCTGCTTCATACTACAGTAACGTTAATAATTGCATCCATGAACATGATTTCTTCCTGACTCCAATCCCTATTCTTTTGCACCAGCTGTGAGGTGGAGACCACATGTCCCAAGATTCCGCTCTCAAACTTGCCGTCATCAAGCTACGCCTTTGTTTTGAATAGGCCTCTAGCGACCTCTAGCCGACAAAATTATTACATACTGCACCTTTAAGATCTACATTTAGCCTTAGATGTTAAACGTGGTCCCTGGATCATAGGTTTTATCAGCTGGCAATTTTCAATGTACATGTACATTTAAGAGTGCAACTATTATTAACAATGGAAAGATGAAGCTTCTCAGCATGTCACAATATCACCCTGTTTTGCACCATTTCCTGCCAGTCTGTCATCATGGTTATGAATTTCGATTCACAAGTTTGCAGTTCGAGTCAATATCAGTTATTTTGGATATACTGTATATCAGGTAGGCTACAGTACATGGCAAATGTTCTCAAGAAGAAAAAAAAAAAAAATCTCTCAACTAATCCTGTATAATACACATATAATACACAAACTTATAATAGGCCTACTAACTTTAAAATTATTTTTTACTCCAATTTTTTTAAATATAAACATTTAAATAGTGGCTGTTAACTTGATGTATTTATTTAAACATGCATTATATGGGCAATTAATGAACATTAAAAATTATATTTATTATGTAACATGGTGCTATTGCCAGGATGGAGATTGAGAAGCAAATGGTCAGGACAATACACTTACCTGCTTTCATCATATCTGAGGCTGTGCAGATGGTGGATCACTGACCTAAATGTGGATTTAATGCTTGATGAGTGCAACAGACTTGCTTTTGAATGCCAGTGTGATCCAATTTTGTGCCCTGACTAATATTTTTAAAATAAGCCATATACATGGACGTCATTTAAATAGCTAACAATTCTATCCAAAAATATAAAATGAATTAAATGAAAATATATGAATTTAATATCTGACTACTTAATATTATAAATCTATATAAAATGTAAAAATTAAAGGGCTATATGTAGAACCCAGAAAATCTTATTATTAGCGACACCGTTGGCCATTAAGTGAACTTATTGCTCGTGCACACGTCAAGTAAAAGAGACAAAACTAAATAATAAACTAAAAACTAAATTAGTTTCACTTAATGTAGTCATATTATAAAAAAAATCAAAAATGACAAAAACACACAACAAAATTAATTAACTTTTATTTAAAATGAAAATAAAAACAGAAAATGTAAAAAAATCTAATTCTAAATATTAACAAAAACTAACAGTATATCACTGATACTAAAATAACAATGTCTTTCACCATATATATATGAATAAACATATTTCCAAGAGCAATATTGTGAGATGAAGCTACTGCCGTTTGGAATTTTAAAGGGATAGTTCACCCAAAAATTAAAATACTGTCATCATTTACTCATCCTCATGTCATTCCAAACCTGTATAAATTTCTTTGTTCTGTTGAACACAATGGAAGATATTTTGAAGAATGTGGGAAACTGAACTCTTCTGGGGCACTATTGACTCCCATAGTATTTTTATCCTACTATGGAAGTCAATGGTGCCCCAAAGCGACCTGGTTACAAACGTCCTTCAAAATATTGTCCTTTCTGTTCAGCAGAACAAAGAAATGTATACAGGTTTGGAACAACTTGAGGGTGCGTAAAAGATAAATGAAAATTCTGTTTTGGGTGAACTATCCCTTTAATTTTTGCATACTGTAGGCTACTCACAAAAAAAAAAAGATAGTTTGCTTATATTCCATACATATTAGTATAGTATGCACTTTTACTCCACACAAAACATCACATCAGTTATGCAGATAATCTGAATATGTATGTTGATCTTCACAGCATTTAAAAACTTGATCGCCGTATAAACAATAAGACATGACAAAATGAGAATCAAATCCATTGCAAAAGTAATAGGGTCATGAGAACTGAGAAAATGGCTAGGCCTATTTAACATGCACAGAAAAATGTCTTGTATGATTGAATGGGCTTGTGTCTGTACCATCTGTTCTGCATTCAGTTGCTAATTTGTGTTCAATTAAAACACACTGACATCCATTATTCATACTGGGTCTGCTTTTGTTAGTTTGTGTTTAGAAAAAGGATGCTGTTCATCTTCACATAAGCATTGATCCAGCTCACCCGGTGACTTGAGATCAAGCTTGTAGTTTCTTTTGTTGTTGTGCAGGTTTGGATAAAGGTAGGGAATGCAGATCACCATCAGCATGAAATGACATCAATCTGGAGCCCTGGATACAGGACGCACGAAGCATTTTCAAGCACGATCTGTAGCAAGAAGCTGCTTCTCAAAATAGCATTTATGAGCATGGGCAGAGCCACACAGCATAAAAACAGCTTACAGTTTTAAAAGGCTGAGTAATTCCTGGTTTTACCGTGTCGTCTGCCGACATACAGCGCCAGGTGGCTGATCCTGCCAGGATGGAGAAGCAAATGGTCAGGACAATACGCTTACCTGCTTTCATCATATCTGGGGCTTTATAGATGGTGGATCACTGACCTAAATGTGGACTTGACACATAATGAGTGGAACAGGCTTGCTTTTGAATGACAATGTGATCCAGTTTTGTGCCTTGACTAATGTTGATCAAATAAGCCATATACATGGATGTCATTTTAAATTAAAATTCTATGCCAACCACCATACAAAAAACATAAAATTAATTAAATGAATATATATATGAATTTAATATCTGACTTAGTATTATAAATCTATATAAATTGTAAAATTTAAAGAGGCTATATGTAGAATCCAGAAACACTTGTTATTAGCGACACCGGTGGCCGTTAAGTGAACTGCAGAGAGCAACTTATTGTTCGTGCACACTTAACGTAACGTACAAAAGACTGAACGTGATTCAAGGCCAGGATACACTCACTGCAAAGTTCTTTTTCGTTCTTCGCTTAAAAGTAAAAAGTTGAAAATACGTTTGCAGCGAACATCCTGATGCCGTCAACGCTGCTGAGAGCGACGTTTAGATGTAATGTGTTGTGCGCTTTTCTCTCAATAACAAAATAAACACATAATAAAAATGACGGGTGCAAGCAGCAGTTAAAGGTGCCCTAGAATTAAAAATTGAATTTATCTTGGCATAGTTAAATAACAAGAGTTCAGTACATGGAAATGACATACAGTGAGTCTCAAACACCATCGTTTCCTCCTTCTTATATAAATCTCATTTGTTTAAAAGACCTCCGACGAACAGGCGAATCTCAACATAACACCGACTGTTACGTAACAGTCGGGGTGTATGCCCCCAATATTTGCATATGCCAGCCCATGTTCAAGCATTAGACAAGGGCAGGACGTCTGGATGTGCACAGCTGAATCATCAGACTAGGTAAGCAAGCAAGGACAACAGCAAAAAATGGCAGATGGAGCAATAATAACTGACATGATATCATGATATTTTTAGTGATATTTGTAAATTGTCTTTCTAAATGTTTCGTTAGCATGTTGCTAATGTACTGTTAAATGTGGTTAAAGTTACCATCGTTTCTTACTGTATTCACGGAGACAAGAGCTGTCGTTATTTTCATTATTAAACATTTGCAGTCTGTATAATTCATAAACACATCTTCATTCTTTATAAATCTCTCCAACAGTGTAGCATTAGCCGTTAGCCACGGAGCATAGCTTCAAACTAATTCAGAATCAAATGTAAACATCCAAATAAATACAATACTCACATAATCCAATGTATGCATGCAGCATGCATGACGAACACTTGTTAAAGATCCATTTTGAGGGTTATATTAGCTGTGTGAACTTTGTTTATGCTGTTAAAGGCAAACGCGAGCTCCGTGGGCGGGGAGTGTGAGCATTTAAAGGGGCCGCAGCCTAAATCGGCTCATATTTAATGATGCCCCAAAATAGGCAGTTAAAAAATTAATAAAAAAAAATATATGGGGTATTTTGAGCTGAAACTTCACAGACACATTCAGGGGACACCTTAGACTTATATTACATCTTTTAATAAGACGTTCTGCGGCACCTTTAAAGGGATAGTTCACCCCAAAATTTAAATCCTGTCATCATTTACTCACCCTCATGTTGTTCCAAACACGTAAGACTTGCGTTCATCTTCAGAACACAAATGAAGATATTTTTAATTTCTGTTCCTCCATAGACAGCAACTACCAATTTGACGCTTCAAAAAGTTCATAAAGAGATTGTAAAACCAATCCATATGGATCAAATTTTCCTAAGAGATAAGATTGCTTTATATGATGAACAGATTTAATTTAGGCTTTTATTCATTCATCAGCACACATCAGTTGTGGTAAACGGAAGCTCAAGCATGTTCTATTGATGTGCGGGAACCAATGAGGTTCATTCTCGTGTGTTACGCAGCACGTTTGAGCTTCTGCAAGAACCAATGAGGTTTGTTCTCGCGCGTCAAGCAGGTTTGGTTGAGATTCTGTTATGTTCGCTGATTAATGTTTATATGTGAATAAAAGACTAAATTCAATCCGTTCATGATATAATGCGTTCGAGTCGCTTCAGATTCTCAATTCAGATGTACTATTTCTTTATAAACTTTTTGAAGTGTCAAAGTGGTAGTTGCGTAGCTGTCAATGGAGAGTACAGAATTGGCTCAGCTTTTATTAAAAATATCTTCATTTGTGTTGTGAAGATGAACGGAAGTCTTAAGGGTTTGGAACAACATGAGTGTGAGTAAGACAGAATTTTCATTTATAGGTGAACTATCCCTTTATGAAAGCATCTGATCATAGTGATATGGATATTTGCACCAGCTCTGCAATTCAGCATTATGTCGACAGATGAGGTGATTCAAATTACACCTATAGTTTGATAATAAAGTATATTTGAGACTATAGACTATATTTGAATTAATCCCTTTTATTTGCAAGACACATTGACATTACAATAAAGAACAGCTCTTTCTGCATTATCCTAAATGTGAATAAGCATTCATTTCATGCGTCTTCAAGCTGCAGTCCATAAGTTTTGCCTCTTTGTCACATTACATTTAATTATTTGATTATTTAAAAAAAAAAAAAAACATTTTATAAGACAAATACATGTTTTTCATTTTTACAACAAAACTAGGAAACCAAAAATATTATTTATATATTTAATATTAAATAGAATTTTTTAAAATGTTTATACATAAAAATCATTTTGTTTGTTAATAAAAAAAAAAAAATGTACATATGTGATAATTTTTTTTAAATATATATTTTATAAATAATATAATGTATTTTATTTTTGTAGCAGAGAACCAGGAAAAACATAACTTATATTTACATATTTAAATTTTTTAAATCAAATACAAATACGTAAAATTTAGAAGAAATATATATATTTATTTATTTATTTATTTGGAGCAGAGAAGAAATATATTATTATTTTAGATTTAACATTTTACATAATTTAGTGACATTTTTTCAGGCTTGAAAAAGAAAACCGTGAAAACCCTGTAGTTCACAAAGACAACTAATATTAGTGCATCCATTCCAGAAATGACCTCTCTGGCACAGCCACACATTAAGACAGCCTTCTTTTATTTGACTCAATCACAGTTAACACTGATATGATTCAGATGACAAACATGATTTGGAATGTAAACACTCAGTTGTTCTGGTCTGCAGTCTGACCTCACAGTCAGTTTTTCCATAAGTAACGTCTGACACTGACCAACTGAGGAAAAAAAGCATTACAATAAATCACATTGCCAATGGAGATTAAATCTAACGATCTCTTAGCTTGTATCACATCAAACCATGCAAATTATTAATATTGTTATACTTTGTTCTCAAATTGTTAATGTTATCAGCAGTGTGTGACTATGTGTATTTAGGGTGTATTAGCATTACCTGTAGATTTCAATTTCTGTAGCCACTCCACAGTCCAAAGCCTTTTGCTTGATTTGATCATATTTTCTATGATCAAATCAAAATCAAAATCTCAACTCTAGTAAAAACTTCTAACCAAATAAAGATAACTTCTAGCCAAAGAAATATTTTAGGATTTTTTTTTTTATTTGAATCTGACTTTTCCAGGCCTGCAAAACAAAATGTAAAAACTTCTCTGTTGTTTACAGATTTTCTTTGACTCTAGGAAGCCTTGGGTGTTGTTATAATTATAATCCAATCTAACAAACATTGTCAGACCAATGAATCAAGACAGACTTTTTACATGCCTGAAATTTTCTCCAGGCATCAAAATAATGGCATAAAAATGAAATAGAAAATGACAGCCTACTTTAAGTACACTTAAAGTTCTGGATCATTGCTATACTTAACTGTAAATTACATTTAAACTATGAAGCATAGAACAGTTTCTGGAAAACTACATCTCATCCATGTTTCAAAGAGGTTTCTGCGTCATGGTGTATAGCGTCAATGGAAGGATTTAAAAAGGATCAGAGTTCCCTGTAGTGTTGTGGGGCTTAACATGTCGTCACTGTAGACATCTTAATCCCACGAGCCACGCATTCATTGCCCTCAGCATGTTTACATACACCCACAATCTAATCACCACAGCGTACCTATATTCTCTCTTACAGAACCAACAATGACACATAGGGGAAATGATGTGTGTTTCTGGGTGATGCTGTTCAGTGATAAATCTGTGTCTCTATGGACCCCAGAGCTGCAGCACTTTACTCAAAAACATCATACAAATATGAGCAGACTCTCTTACTCGTGGTTTCTAAATAAAGCTATACAATTTTAAAATGTTACTGGGCGCTAGAACGTTCTTAGTTAAAGGGATAATTCACCCAAAAATTGAAAATCTGTTATCATTTAACAGAAGTTGTTCCAAACCTGTATGAATTTCTTTCTTCTGCTGAACATGCACACACAAAAAAGATATTTTTAACTTCCATAGTATGGGGGAAAAATACTATGGAAGTCAATGGGGTCTCATTAACTATTTGGTTACTGACATTCTTCAATATATCTTCTTTTGCATTCAGCAGAAGAAAGAAATTCATACAGGTTTGGAACAACTTGGGGATGAGTAAATGATGACAGAATTTTCATTTTTGGGTGAACTATCCCTTTACTGCAGAATATCTGACCTCAAATTTTACACGATTGATTTTATGATTTAAATGATTTGATAGAGGCTGCTGAAGTGAATTTCTAATTGTACGTCATGGTCATGGATCTTTTAATGAATGTAATTTCTTAAAAAAAAAAAAAAAAAAAAAAAAAAAAAAAACTTTTTATATTTATATTTAATATATTTTATCTTTTTACTAAAATAGTTTAAATATAAACAACTTATATTTGCATATTTAATATTACATTTAATTATTTGATTATTAAAAAAAAAACATTTTATAAGACAAATACATATTTTTCATTTTTACAACAAAACTAGGAAACCAAAAATATTATTTATATATTTAATATTAAATATAATTTTTTAAAATGTTTATACATAAAAATCATTTTGTTTGTTAATAAAAAAAATTAAATATGTACATATGTGATAATTTTTTTTAAATATATATTTTATAAATAATATAATGTATTTTATTTTTGTAGCAGAGAACCAGGAAAAACATAACTTATATTTACATATTTAAAAGTGATATTTATTAATCAAATACAAATACGTGAAATTTAGAAGAAAATATATAATTATTTATTTATTTATTTGGAGCAGAGAAGAAATGTATTATTATTTTAGATTTAACATTTTACATAATTTAGTGACATTTTTTCAGGCTTGAAAAAGAAAACCGTGAAAACCCTGTAGTTCACAAAGACAACTAATATTAGTGCATCCATTCCAGAAATGACCTCTCTGGCACAGCCACACATTAAGACAGCCTTCTTTTATTTGACTCAATCACAGTTAACACTGATATGATTCAGATGACAAACATGATTTGGAATGTAAACACTCAGTTGTTCTGGTCTGCAGTCTGACCTCACAGTCAATGTCCACTTTGACAGACGATGGAACTGAAGGAAAACTTCAGTTTTTGGTGCAACTTTCATCCTGAGATGCCGAGGCTGACCTGGGCCAGTTGCTCAAACAGGACAAATGAACAGAAGTTCGTATCTCTGGATGATGACACATGAGATCTGGTTTGTGTCTGCATTCATGGAGTACAGTTCATTGTCCCAGATCAAGGATGAGGTCATGACAAATGAGGGACCATATAGTCCTTAAAGGGTCATCTAAACAGAAATCTTCTGAAACACTTCAGTAAGATGCAGAGAAGCCCAAGCAGGAATAAATGAACAGAAGGCATGGAATGGATTGGAGATGATGGGGAAGATGGGTAAGGCATCCATGCTCTGTGCTGGAACTGTCAACAGGATGGGCGGCAACGCTGATGTCTACATACAGGCCGACACTGCATGGCTTGATAGCAAAGTTGCTCAAACAAACTCCGGCATTCATTCGTTCATTTACACTCACACTCAAAAACAATCCCACATGTGTGCCAGAAAGAGTTGCAGAGGAGCATCTTGGGACCGAACGATGAAGCACTGCAAGAGACAGGACTTATGGAGGGGTGCGATTATGAAAAAATAGCAGGAAAGGCAGGTCAGGCTTGCGTTCTTTTCCGGGTGTGTTTGGGTCGTTTCGGTTTCAGGATGACATATCTGCTGTAGGTGGTGTATTGCTCAGACAGAAACGGGATAAAAAAGGCCCTGAGGAATCTGGAGGACCTGTGTGGGAGAGACACGAAAAGGCAACAGCACCAGGATCACGAAAAGGACGAAATACACACATAATAGTTTACAAGCGCCGTAATCCTAAAATCCACTTTCTTTAAAAAGAAACCCTTTCTACGTTTATTTCGCCATCGTGAACTGGGCAATAAAGACACGCCGAGCTCATTACTGATAAATTAGGTCAAGGATAATCTCTCTTAGGATGATTAGACATCCAGAGTCACAACAACTCATGATGAGCGCTTGAGAATGATGTCATAAGCATCTTTAAAAGGACAAGCGGGCCCTCTAGTGGATAAGCACACACCCTACAATTTTCAATGACTCTTTACAGCAGAATTCATTTACTCTGAGTGAATTACCCACAAGTGTCTCTTGTATGTTAACAAATTTCCACTCGTTTTGAAAAATGCCCATATACTCCACACATAAAGACTTGCCTGGTAGTGTCTAGAAAAGGCTTGTCAGCGATAATGCTCCACTCCTCTTTGTTAGTGGCGTATCGTGGTTCACGAGGGGCTTCTGTTTCTGTTGCCAGATCCACCAGGTAATGACACTGCTTCAGTTCTACCTGAGAGCCAGAAAACATGGAAAATGACATATGTACTTCACATTCAGCTACAACACTGACATATGCAGAGACATTTAAAGGTTGTAGATAAGTAACACTAACATTATCTTTCTTCTAACTTCTGCATGTTTAAAAAAAAAAAAAAAAAAAAAATGGTGGTGTATAGAGCTTAATAGTTGATTTTTCTAAGTAAAATGACTAACTATTGTTTCCATCACCCTGGGTTTTTTTTTTTTTTTTTTTTGCACATTTTGAAGTATTACATCAGAAGCGAGTGATGGAAACGCCAAAGAAAAATCCCTTAATTCACAAAAAAGTTTTACGCTTGCTTCAGGTGGTTTGACTTATGTGAAAAAGAGTTAATACAAATAATGGGAGATGGAATCACATTTGCCAAATAAATTCTGATGTAGCGAACATTAAACCCACATGACTAATCAGCCGTTTCCGCTGATGGCATTTTATTTACTGTTGGTTACTAGGTTACCAGGTAACCAATACCACCATCATCCGCTCAAACAACTTGATGGAAAAGCACCTAAAAGCACCTTGTTTTTTGTTTTTGCAAACTTTGAAAATCAAAGAAGGCTTACTGTTGGTAAAATGCAGCTAAATATTTGATATTTAACAACTGTTTCATGATAGAAATGTTAAATGACTGATAGTAATATCCAGTAATGCAAACTACTAAATTTTCGGTAACAAATTTTGCTGTTTTGAATTGAAAATATGCCATTATTTACATGATTCATGTGATACCTATTATCTAATATTATACATAGATATAAGAGTGCATAAAAAGAAATAAAATATTATTTGCAAATAGTTGTTTTAATTGACTACTTTACCACTACAATTATACCTAGAGCATATTTTTCTTTTTTCTTTTTTCTTAAATCCCTTTTAATCCTTCAGCTATTTAATTCCTTTAAATAGGAATTACCAATTACTAATTACCAATTTTTACCATTAGCAAAAAAAAAAAAAAAAAAAAAAAAAACCTTCAAGACAAAAAAAAAAAAATCATGTTTAAAAATCAAGAAAAAAAAAAAAAAATCTGTCAACTTCCCAGTGAAATACATCACATAATTCTTAAGATCCCCAAATAAGTGAATTCACTGTTACCAACTGCCAGCAACACGGCTTCTGTATTTAATACAACAAAACTGGAAAATGAATAAACTTGAACTGATCACTGTTGAGCTTTTGAGTATCCTCTCACACATTCAATTCAACTTAGTTATAAGGCTCCATAAACCCGCAAAGTCAAATGCAAGTCCCAAGTGTATGTGTTGAGTCACTCACATATCGTGATGTCTCCTCAAGATTCTGATCATTCATGTCTGATGGAAGTATCCAGGTGGCATCAGGACCCATGGCATATGGCTTAGGTAGCTGACCCCTGAACTCTGACTGGATGAACTGTAAGTGCCAGCTGTAAATGAATAAGATATAGTTAGTATATATCATAGACCTGTACTACCGTTCAAAAGTTCGGGGTTCGTCAGATTTTTTAATGTTTTTGAAAGAAGTCTCATACTCACCAAGGCTGCATTTATTTGATCAAAAATACAGTTAAAAAAAGTAATGTGTTATATTATTATTATTTTTATTTGAAAATTACCCATTTTATATTTGAATATACTTAAAATTTTTATTTATTCCTTTGATGGAAAAGTTGAATTTTCAGCATCATTACTTCAGTCTTCAGCGTCACATGATCCTTTAGAATTCATTCTAATATGCTGATTATTACCAATGTTGAAGACAGTTGTGCTGCTTAATATTATAGGATTCTTTGATGAATAGAAAGTTCAAGAGAAAATAATTTATTTGAAAGAAATATTTTGTAACATTTTACTGTCAATTTAATCACAACTCATACTCACTTGTTGGGCAGGAGAAAACTGCTGGGGAAGCGGTACCACTCTTTCCCCACACAAACATTGACTAGCCTTCCCTCTGGAACTGTGTGGATCGCAGGATCTTTAGCAATGCGATGAAACTCCGGATACAAATCCAGCGGAGCATGATAGCCTTAAAACGAACAACAACTCCAAGTGAGACAGGCATCAGAAAGGGAGTATTGAACTTCAAAAGGTAAAGAATATAGTTTTTAGCATTTTGTTTATCAACTTCATCTGCCAGCTAGATAACCCTACCTTTGGGGGCAAATTTCAGTAGAATTGGCCCAAACCTCTTTCAACAACCTTACTGTTGAGCCCTTCCGTGATTTGTCCTTACCTCTGAAGAGGGCCACAGATCGGGACAGTGAGAGCACTCCAAACAGCAGCACAGAGCCGAGAGCCAGCCAGTTGGAGGAGATGGTGTAGTGCTCCAGACGATAGCGCTGGAATATGAAGTGATAGCACTTCTACATGGTGAAAAACAGACAGAAAACAGTTTAAAAAGGAGAACGAATTAAACTATAACATTCAAATTCCATGCAGGTTTACCAGCAAACAGATTTACACAACACTGGGGAAATATGCTAATAAAGTTGTGCAGTTCTCTGTAGACTTTGGACATGTGCTAATGCAAAAATACAACGATATTCTTTAAAAGAATATTGAAGTTCCATGTACACTATTGTTCAAAAGTTTGGGGTCAGCAAGTTTGTTTTTTCAAATAAATTAATACATTTAATACATCCTTGCTGAATAAAAAGTATCAAAAGTTTAAAAAATCTATTAAAAAAAATCTAGCTTTGCCATCACAGGAATATATTACATTTTAAAATATATTAAAATAGAGAACAGTTATTTTAAATTGTAATAATATTTAACAAAATGACAGTATATAATTTTTGCTCAGTATACTAATCATACAAATCATTCCATATCATAGTATTAAAAGTCTCCATGAAATCAAAATTGATGAATCTTATTTTTTTTTATGGATTGCTGCATTATTTTATTATAAATAATTTATCAAAATAACTTCCCCTCCCTCTTGCAATGACATCTATGATGATGTGTTTACTGGTGCGAGGGCGGGGCAAGCAGTCACTCACATAAGAGGACAGCGATAGCAAACAACAATGATCCAGCCATCCAATCTATTCCCAATGAACAAAATCAAGCCTCGCTCCACATTTTTCTTGTTCAAGAAGCCATTGTCATGACAAATCGGGTCCTCCCTTGAAATCGGGTCTCCACAAACTCTCAGTTAATGATAATCCTAATTATATAAGAATTATATAAGTTTAAAATTCACATAGCTTACTATATAATGCATAAGAAAACAAAAGAGTGCATAATAAAACCAATTGAACGTAATTTCTTAAACTTAAATAACTGTCAATCAATTAATAATAATAGCCTATTAAAGTGAATAATTGAACATTATTAATTTGTTTTATTTATAACAAATATTTGGATATTTAACACTTAATTTAACACAATTACAATAAAGATGATTGTGAATACATGTAGGGTAAGTGCAAATGCCTGTATAGACTAAGCTATCAGGCTAATTGGGCTAACTAGCTAACTAATACAGACATAAATGGTCATTATAACGTAGTTGAAACAGCATTTATCATAACATGGATTTAAAGGAATTGTAAATCAGGTGCTAAAGAGAGTATCTAATAAAAGCAATTTGAATGGGATCGCTTGGGGTCCTAATGAAGACCCGATTTTTGGGGGGACCCAATTTGTCACTAAACCGGTTCACTCGAATATATGTCACAACAGGGAAGAAAAGACTATAGCAACTTCTGTTTCATGCAGACTTAACTGCAATCTAGCAATTCTAACCTGCAGCGAGGATAGTGCCACCGCCCCACACAGACAGATGAGAGGGTAGATGGGAAACAGAAAGCGTTCCTCTTTATGTGGTCGAGTGAAGAACACCAGCATCCATAGGTACATAGGAGACAGTGTTAACCAGTACGGCCTGCCCAGGTTGTGAACTGAAATTTATACAATAAGAAACACGAGATTAACAGTATGCCCAGTACGTCACCCGCATGTCACAATTACTTTGTTGGGGGTTTTTGTTGGCAATTTAATGGCTTAATTAAACAAACGTCAAAGACACATCTTTCTCTCTTACCATTAAATCTTTGAAGCAGTGCCTCCATAAGCGCCGTGAGAGGAAGAGAAAACAGGGCCAACACAAACACAATGTTGAAATTAAGAAAACCATTCACAAAGTAGTAATGCCAGGGCTCTGTGCCTGTAAGAGAAAAAAAAAAACACTGCAATAAAAAGGTTTAAGCGTTGATCACTGATGCCATCTGATGGCACTAAGAAGAATTAGCATTTATGTGCTTTAGTGTAAACATTTTTTTTTTTTTTTTTTAAAGGTGCAGTATGTAATATTGACAGCTAGCGGTTGAAATGGGTACTGCAGTCCAAATCCAAAGTATTCCATGTTTCCTAAATCTCAGCAATCATACGCATTGCTTTTATGCATTAGTACAGTAAAAAAAAAAATTATATACAGCATGTTTAAGGATGAGTCAATATTTTCTAAATGCATATAAAAATAATTTGAAGCATACCATAGAGATCTGGCCCATGAGGAGTGAACACATTGTATAGTATTATGTTCAGAGGAGCAATCACCAGCTTGCCATAATAGTAGCTGTCTACTACAACAACAGGGACCTACAGAAATATATAACAATCTTAAGTTTTATCAGTGCTCTCATGTCAGTATAATACAATTATTCTGGATATTTTTGATTTTAAAAAGCCATTTGCTATTGATAAAATCTCAGTGTATGAAATCAGATCAAAATGACACAAAAACAACCTAAGACAGAAAAATCTATGAGTTTCCCAACCAGAAAGAGCAGCAACGCCACCAGAGTCCACATGATAAAACTCTTCCATTTCTTCTTCAGCAACAGCAGGTCAAAGGCAATGGGTATGCTGCAAAATCAATCAGTAAACAGATCCTAAATTCACCTAGTTGGATGATCGGGATTATTTTTATGGCTTTTCACCAAATGTGAGTAAATATTGACTTTGGTGAGTAAATTAAAAAGTTACTAGCCATTAGGAACTGCAGGATAATTCATGGATTAAACTGCAAGAACTAAAGTTTGACCCTTACTTTTTATCACTATTTTAGTTTTGTTTTTTGTTTTCCTTCGTATTGTTGGGAAAGTATAGAGTACGTTGGATAGTAGTGGTGAGAGAGAAGTGGGATCAGGACATGGCCCATGTTGCAGTCAAACCTGGGTTATTTACCTGATGAACATGTTCTGTAAATGGTCAGATTTGTAAGTTACATTAAGTGAAACAGTAATTTGCACCGAAAGTTTGGACGGTAAGAGTGTTACAGGTGTTTTAATGTTTTTGAAAGAAGTCTCTTATGCTCACCAAAGCTGCATTTATTTGATAAAAATGCCAAACGATGTAGTATACATGCCAGATCAGTATGTGGCGCTGTAATTCTATAGAGATACACTAAAAATGGAAAATAAATTGGAGAATGCGCATAAACCTTGCGCACTGTATACAAAGTAAATCTTAGAAATAAAGCTTTACTTTATTAAAGTAGCTTCTGCGGCACAAACACAAGCACGTAGTCCGCTATTGTTGTTGCTGTTACGTGACATAGCGGTGTGTGACTAGGGTCGAGACGTGGGGTGATGACATCATTGTTTCACAAAATATGCGGATTGGCTGTACACATGAAAACGCAAGGGTGTGTTTTCAGATTTATGTGTTTTCAGTTTCAGGCTCCCAAAACGCCAGATCCGTCTGGACGAAACGCCCATTTGATACAAAATTTTTACGGATACATCGAAACACGTCTTCTCTAAACTCCACCTCTCTGCGAGACTCGTCTTGGTCAGACGGCCCAGTGTGTTGTGATTGGTCTACCTCTTACAGTGCATGTCGGAAACAAAACGCCTGTTACCATATCTGAATTTCAGCTCTGGAGGCTTCCTCAGCACTTGATATACAGTGATAATAACAGTAGTGATGGTGTTGGTTTTTCTGTATTAATTACAAGCTTGTGTCCTCATCCTTTTGAAAGATTCACAGCACTTAAAACAGCGTCTTCTTGATAACACAAACCAAACTCTTCCAGGCCTCAGCTACAACTACAGCGTTTGTGGGCGGGTCAAAGTAGACATTGTTCGCGGGTAGCCAATGAAGACCATAGGCTGGAATTATGCAAATATGTTACATTGTTACATAGGTTTGTAACGGGAAGTGAGACTGGAATTGCTGGCGACACTTTTCAGGCAGTTAAAAATTTATTCGTTCTTTAGGATATAATAACTTAATATGTTGTGCATTGACCTTTTACATTTAACCCTAACAGTTATTACACACTGCATGAAAGGTAATATTCAAACAAGCATAATAGGATCACTTTAAAGTGTTAGTTCACCCAAAAATGAAAATTATGTCATTAATGACTCACCCTCATGTCGTTCCAAACCCATAAGACCTTTGTTAATCTTCGGAACACAGTTTAAGATATTTTAGATTTAGTCTGAGAGCTTTCAGTCCCTCCATTGAAAATGTATGGAGGTCTTATGGGTTTGGAACGACATGAGGGTGAGTCATTAATGACATAATTTTCATTTTTGGGTGAACTAACCCTTTAAGCTCCCACGAACAAAAATGTGAGGAACAAAAATCAGGAAAATAATTTTTAAAAATAAATCAGATAAATAATTCTTCTCATAAAGGACAAAATACAACTTTTAATATATACATAACGCAAAATACAGTTTCATGGCTGATTATAAATAATGTCAGGAAATGTTGGCAGTTGTGGTAGAAATTGTTTTTTGCTTGTCCATACACAAAAATATAAATTATTGACCATTTCTTACCCCAGCAGGGCACTGAAGGGCCAGCCCACTATGGCCCCCGCTGCAATACCCAGCACAGCCAGACTCGGGCGCCCCTGGAACCAGCCAGTCATAGCTACCACTGTACTGTACATACAAAACGTACTGGGGAGGAAAGCTGCATAGAACACACACACACACACATACACACACACACACACACATTAACCGGCAGGGTATACAGCATATATGCATATATATATATATATATACACCTTCGTTCATTTTCAAAGTGATCTACCAGATAAGGCAAAAATGACCCATTTGATTTGACTCACCTGCGGAGGAGCAGAACATCCCTGCACTCAGGACGAGGAATGCCAGCAGAAGCCGCCCCACGTGCAGACCAAACTTCTTACACACGGCCCTGTGTGAGACCCACGACATTAGGCCTTTAAGCCACTTTTATTGTATCACACTGTAAAGTTCACCTATTTTAGCCCAATGCTGAGGTGTCATATGTAGTATGCTGCACTTACTTGTAGAAGTAGAGCTCACACACACAACAGGTAAATGCTAACATGCAGCGCAGGAAATAAAACACAAGGACCTGAATGGGAACAAAATAAACCAAACATAAGCAAATTAGTTAACATGTCCACATGTCTAATCAGGCATATAATGAACAGACAAAGACAAAATAATAGCTGAATTTATAGAAATTCCCCTATTCAAAAGTTTACATACACTTGGTTCTTAATACTGCGTTTCGTTACCTGGAGCTGTTTTTTTTTTTGTTTTTGTTTTTTTGTGATGGTTATTCATGAGTCCCTTGTTTGTCCTGAACACTAAAACTGCGCACTGTTCTTCAGAAAAATCCTCCAGGTCCTGCAAATTTGTTTTCTTTTGCATATTTGAACCCTTTTCAAGCAGTGACTGTAGGATTTTGAAATCATCTTTTCACACTGAGGACAACTGAGGGACTCAAACACAACTATTAAAAAGGTTCAAACATTCACTGATGCTCCAGAAGGAAACAAGATGCATTAAGAGCCCGGGGTGAAAACTTAAAGATGTACAAGAAGAAGATGTATTCATTTTTCTTATTTTGTTTAAAGATTTTTTTTTCCTTTTTTTCCCATCATGGATCATCTAGGTACCAATTAAATGTATGTAAACTTTTGAACAGGGTAATTTTTATAAATTCAGCTATTATTTTGTTTTATGGACTATATGTTAGCATCTTTTATGTAAAATATCTTATTCAGGACAGTATTAAACAAATGATGATTCCTCTTATTTTGTCAAAATAATTAACATTTTGCAGATTGTACAAGGTGTATGTAAAATTTTAACTGTACCTATAATATAGATACTTTGAATACAATGTAAGTTGCTATGAATAAAACTATCTGCCAAATGCATACTGTAAATGTAATTTAATGAAAAACTCTATATTACAGCTGAGAGCCATTTAAAAATAATTTTAATAGTCCTCGACAGAGTCGATTAAGCAAACATGAAACTGTAAAATTACACTACAAAGAAAAATAAATAGTTTTACTTTCCATCACTGTTAGAAATAAAGGATTATTACATTGAGTTGCATAAGAGGAACCACAGCTTTCTCGTGGTTATTTTCTTCAGATCTGAGATCTGATTTTTCTAGGGAGCTTAAAGGGTTACTTCACCCAAAAATGAAATTTCTGTCATTTATTACTCACCCTTGTGTCGTCCCACACCCGTAAGACCTCCGTTCATCTTCGGAAAACAAATTAAGATATTTTTTATCTCCCATAGAAAGCAATCCCACAAGACCATTGTTCATCTTCAGAATAAAGTCCGAGAGGTTTATTATCCCCAATAGAAAGCAACGAAATTACCACATTCAAGACCCAGAAATGTAGTAAAGACATCATTAAAATAGTCCACGTGACTGCAGTGGTTCAACCATAATGTTGAACCTTAAGGTTCAACCTTAACGCTTCATAACATTAAGGTTGAACCACTATAGTCACATGGACTATTTTAACAATGTCTTTACTACATTTCTGGGTCTTGAATGTGGTAATTTCGTTGCTTTCTATTGGGGAAAATAAACCTCTCGGACTTTATTCTGAAGATGAACAATGGTCTTGTGGGATTGGAACAACACGAGGGTGAGTAATAAATTACAGAAATTAAATTTTTGGGTGAACTAACCCTTTAAATAGCCACCTGACTGTTCAAAGAAATATACTTCTGCATTATAGAACCAGAATATAGTAACCAGTCTGGGGCTGGTCACAAGATTACCTTGTTGGTTTGTAATATTTTGGCATGAAAGCAGGCAGGAAGGGCATGGAGCCAAAGATACGCATAGGAACGAATCGCGTAGGCTGGGGAATATTCCCATGTCTGCATCCCTGTCCCATATAGCAGGTAGTGAGTCTGGCCAGCAAAAAGAGAAAAATAAAAAGAATGTTTTAAGAATGTTTGGTAAACTTTTTGAAAACTTTTATATACTAAAGTGAGTAGTTCTCAGAAGAAGGTTGAAATTCAGCAATATGGCCCATTCATAAGGTTTATACTTAAGACTGTGATCAGGAATAGACATGATAACCTTCTAGTTAAGAAAAAAGTTCTTGAATCTGAACTACACCCAGACAGTCGCTAGTGGGTTGGATTACTACATACTCCAGGGGATCACATGACACAACAGTGACACAGATCAGGGCTCAACAATAAGGATTTGCTTTCTGCTGTCCCAGTTAGACCAGTATTTTAGCTTTTTACTTGCCCAGTAAATATTCTCGTCATACCATAAAAATAATACATTTTAATATATATATTTTAAAAAAAAAGTATTATAATTGATATAATATGTTATACTATACATATTGTATTATAACATGTTAAAAATTATAAACAAAAAATATTTTGCACCATTATTTTTTTATACCAAAATATTTTTAAAAAATAATATATATTTTTTATATTTTTATAAAAAATAATAATAATAGTTGAATTAAAAGCTGTCATGGAGTTATTTTAACATAAAAGCCGTATGTGTATGTGTGTGTGTGTGTGTGTGTGTTAAATTTTTATAATTTTTATATTTATAATATATAATTAAATATTATAATAGGTTATATTGTACATGTTATAATACATATGATGTTAAAATGTTATAATATATGGATTAAATGGGTCAAGATTTATTATTAAAAATTATATTTCATAATTGTGTTGAATTAAATGATCATAAGCTGTAGTAATTCAGCAATAACTGCAAATTATAAAAACATTTGTGTTTCAATAATTTTGTTAAGAAAAAACAGCTAAAAATGCAAATTAAAACAAGTGTACATTTATTTGATATGTTTTATATATATATATATATATATATATATATATATATATATATATATATATATATATATATATATATATATATATATATATATATATATATATGACCTTTAACTATTATATTATTCTCACTATAAGTCATTCTCACTTTTACTAAATCATTGTTAGTCAGATAATGTTATATAATAATATAAAATAATAAATAAATATAATACATAATATTAACATGGTGACAATATCAAAATCAGCAGAATTGCAACAACAATAATAAATAGGCTGTATCACAGAAAACCAGAAAAGTGTGCAAAGCATAACACATAAGATGTAATGAGAATGCAATGCCAGGCCAACAGGACAAGTGACCATCAACTGGCCCAAAACTCAGACAATGGTCCCGGGCTACTTTTATTACTGCACCCTGAGAGCTTAACAAAAACTTGTGAACCAGGAAAATGTGTAACTCACTGGCTCCCAGTAATTGTAGGTTTCATCACAGTCGGAGATGTTACTGAGCAGCGCAGCACAGAAGCGGGCTGAAACCAGGCACTTGAAGGCTGTGGAGCCCTCAGGAGCCCACACCTGTCCTGCCTTACCGGATGACCTGTAATGGAAAGGCGGGGTATAGGAGCTAATGTGCTTATCTGGGAGCAAGCTAATAAGCAATAAGGGAACAGAGAACATGGTTATACAATGTTGTCATTCATTTATTTAGCATTTAAAACAGCGTCAGTCTAAAAATAAGTGAAAACTCATCCACAAGCATAATCAGTACAGATGTGCGTGAGAAATTCCAGCTTTTCGCATAGACAGACAAAAAAAAAAACAAAAAAAAAAGACAACAATGTCAAGGGAGTGTTATTGTTTTCCCCCTGCGCTGTTCAGCTAATGACAATGTAAGAAGATTATGAAATTGGACGCGCGAATGTGCACCAGAGATACACAATACCAAACATGCTTAAGCAATATGAAAATGTTTCACTACCTAGTGTCACTAAAGTATTCCAGCTCAATTACAAGCATTTATTTTAAAAGAACAATCATTATATAAACATCTTCTTTTTCCAGCATATGTTCTAAGGAACGCTGACCAGCGTTACTACCGGTAGAGCTGTGAATGAATGAATGATTGAATGAAAGCCATCATGTTACATTAAAGCGAGCTTATTCGTGTCTCCTGAATACATTTGAGCATTTCTGTCTCTTCCAGGTGTGTGCGTGTTATTTAGACAGTCTGTGGACATTTTATGTGTTTACTATCTGTATTAATCGCATATACATACAGACTGACGTTAGCGAGCTAGCGACCTGTCAACACTACACAATGTTACACCGCGCGTCAGCAGGACTGGCTTATGGTTACTTACTCATTTCGGGGGTCACTAGACTTATTGTCCTCAACACATTTGTCGTCTTTTGTTGCTCGGCTGTCAGCGGTAGGTGTGTTGTTCACGTTGTTGGCATCTTGTTTGCTTCCCCGTCTGTTGCGCTGACGGAGACCCTTCGTCGCCATGTTTCTACTGGCTGTGCGTGACGTCATCATTACACCGAGAGCAGCGCAGGTCGACGGAGAGCCATTAGTACACAGACACCAAACATTACCCCTATCTGCTGACTGACTGCTAACCCCTGTTATTTTAGTATCTTTGAGATACTATTATGTTTTTATTTACTATATATATATATATATATATATATATATATATATATATATATATATATATATATATATATATATATATATATATATATATATATATATATATATATAGTATTATATTATTATATATAGCATGCTAAATTGATGTTTGCAGCAGTGTTATTATAGTTAACTAAAAGTTTAACGGTTTAACGGAAAATATATATATATATATATATATATATATATATAGAATTAATAAAAATTTATTAAAAAAATCTCTATATATAAATATATAGAATTAATAAAAATTAATAAATAAAAAAAATCTCTCTATATATAGATATATATATTATAGTTAACTAAAAGTTTAACGGTTTAACAGAAAATTATATAGATATATAAATAAAAAAGAATTAAAAAAAATTGCATATATATATATATATATATATATATAATTAATAAATACAAATTAATTTTAAAAAAATAATAAAAAAATATATATGTGTGTGTGTATATATATATATATATATATATATATATATATATATATATAATTAGTTTTTACTTTTGTATTTTCCATTAAACTTTTATATACTTCTTTACTTTTATAGTTAACTATAATAACCCTGCTGAAAACAGCAAACATTAATTTAGCATGCTTTTAATGACTTACTTAGCTTTTGATGCTTCAATGACCTAAAGTACAGTTTACTACAACTAATGATATTACATATATTTCATAACACAGCTACAAACATTTTCTCATATATACTCATTAAGTACATTTGGCTTTTATTTAAGCCAACTGAACAATTCATTATATTAATATCAGTATTATTACTTTATATCACGTCCAACATATGTTATGATTTTCTGTTTATACCTTTCTAAACCAGCACAGTACAGACTTTTCTCCATCTTGTCCATTCTAATTTTCACTTCCTGCCCTCCATCTAAATTTTGCACATCATCAGAATCACGTGATTGAAAACAAGCTATAAAGAATTTAAACACATTTTCCTGTTTTTTTTAATTTGGTTGTCAAAAGATTTTACACTGAGCCCTCAGATTATTCACTTATTATTCTCAAACAGGACCTGTAGTCTCATGATCAATAGTTCAGTGCAGGTGTCATGATATATGAAATCAAAAAACCTTGCACACTTGCTAATTGTCCACACTTTAATGCTCCAAAAATCTTCAATGATAGAGTTTTTAGGTTTAGAAAAGACCCGGAACAAAATGTTTACTTAATGAGTACCCTTAATGAGCAGGTTACAGTTAGTTACCCTTAATGAGTAGGTTACACCAGCAGTTTAAGCATCCCAACTAGTCCAACACTGTTTGACCAAGCGGGTTAGTTTGAGTAATCTGACAATAGGCTTTATTTTAGAGATCCAGTGTAGTTGACGCTACTGCCAGAAGAATAGAAACGACACACACATAAGCAATAATACAATTTACAGTCACAACTGATCATAAACATAAACACAGACATTCCAGAAATATCACAGTATCAAATGCAGCTTCAGAGATATTGTAAACATACATGTGCCCTACAAAGAACCTAGAAAAATATTTAAGTATTCTTTAAAAAAAAAAAAAAATGCATGATTGAAATGATTTGCAGTTGTGCATGAATAATTATGTCTCAGAGTTTCTTAATTAAAAGACATCTCTAAACATGCATAATTAAAAAATATTAAACAAGTAAAAGTAACACAGTACTACTGAATTTTGTAAACATTTCTTGGATATCTCCCACAATATGTATAATTTAATTAGCATAATGATAGGATTTCAGATAGTTTGATATGTCAGTTTTAAATAAATGGGAATAATACCCTACTGTATTTGCTAAAATTTCAATTGAACCACTCACTTGTGTGTATTTATAAAAAAAACCTACAGAAACAAATCAGTCAAAATAAAGACTCACTCTTCCATTTATGAAGCTAAATTTCAACTTTAAAAATTAAAATCTAAGATTATACATCCATTTGATCCTCTTCACCTCAGTGTGACTTGCAGGCGCAGGGGTAACAGTCTCCGTAGCTGATTCTGTAGTCCCAAGACCTGGCTGTGTGAGAGGGCGCGATCTGACGACTGATATGTCAGCCTATAGCACAGGCTTGCATGACCCATGTGAGGGTGTCTGAAGCGATCTACTAACGCCACATTTTTAACAGAACCGCAAGAAGCCTCTCGCACAAGTGAATGGAACTTCAGTTCGTCATAGATTTCTGGGTCCATCCAGAAACTGATATCATGCGAGTAGCTTGGTGAGTACAGGGAGAAAGGGCTGAAAGGTCCAAGTGGATTGAGCTCAAAATGCTTAAGAAAGCGAGGATCGGCACTCCAAAGTAAGCGCCAGTCAGAAATGCCGAAAATCACGGTGGCCAAATGATCCAAGTTTATTGAGATGGCAATTAACTGTAAACCTTCATCGAGGGATGAAGAAAAAGAGGGTAGAGATGCGATCCGCCCAAACTTGGGAAGCATCTTTGAATTCATCCACACTTGCTGCTCTAGGCCTATTTGCGCCTCTTCAAAGGAGACGCCGTAAGAAGCGAGCAGCGACTCCAAACAATCTTGGAAGCACTGGAGAGGACTGGATTCTGTAGGGAACATTCCCACCAATAGAAGCTGGTGGAACGCAGGAGAACGGCTCGGGGAGATGGCCACTCTCTGAAAGACCAGGCCACTGACTGCATGAAGCGTACCAGGGCTGAAGTCCTCGTTCTGGGTGATCTCTTGGACATGCAGCAACAGAGACGGTCGTAGTGCATAGCTGGCAGTAAAGCTTTGTTGGTCATCCATAGACTCACAGTTGTTTTGCTCATTTTCGCTTTGGTCAAATATATAGGTATCAGTAGGTTTAATCCAGTAGACTTCTGAGTTGGTCAGAGTGGAGTCACATGTCTCAGGTGTTTCTGGTAGGCAGCTTACTAGTTCTGGGAAGTCCTCATTCATAGTGCATACTGGCCAGACTGACTTTAGCTCTCTAAGTAACTGCTCCTGGACAGTTTTCACTGGATGATGTGACTGCTGAACAAGGAAATTCCTGACAGGAGACACAAGAATCCAGTAAATTGATGAAAACATTTAAATTCATGATGCATAAGCATACTGACAAAAAAATTATGTTATATATGAACATCTTTTTTGAAATATAGTATATATTATAGTAAATATAGTTTTTTGCTGTTAAAAACACAAGATGCAAGATGTTATATATTTTGTTGCCTTTTGTACTTGCATTACATCCCAAATGTATCCAAGAATGTTTAAATCCAGAGAAATAAGCAATTTAAACCAGGACACGGACCGTGTCCGTGCGTCGCCTATCAAAGACATCATACCTGTGTTATGGGAACACTAAAGACGCATTAATATATTATGTTTTATTAGACAAGGAAACAACTGTTTATTTTTTTTGTTTATTATTTAGATCTACTAAATCTACTAATCATTGTTTCATAGTTCAAAAGGTTTAGTTTTATTGTTTGAATCTTGTTTTCTTGATTATATTATTAATATGATATTCTAATATCGATTTAGCTAACTACAGTTTGCAACACGTGTCTCATAGCAGCCGCAGAGTAAACGCACAAGAGTAATGTTATAATTTTCAACACACTCAAATGTATCTAATATGATAAACAGCGCTGCTTTATCCTACGAATGACCGAAAGAAGCCGAAGCAGCGACTGCGGCATAAGAAAAGTTCCGCTGCTCTTGAGCCATGTGTCTGTCGCTCCAGCGGCCTCATTTCTGCTCCCACAGCACTCGACCCTGCTCTGCTTCATACTACGGTAATGTTAATCATTTCATCCATGAACATGATTTCTGCCTGAGTCCGAGATTAAATCTTATAAACATATAGTATACATTTTAAAGATTAACTTTAAGTGACCTGTAAACAGTGTTGCGTAAGTTACTCTAAAAAAGTAATTAATTTCTAGTTACTAATCACATCTTCAACAGTGTAATTAGCTTACTATACTAATTACTCTGTCTAAAAAGTATTGCTTTCTAAATCCCATATCATCCTCGACCAGTTGAACAATGCACAGATAGACATGAAACTCTTTTAATTCTTTAATATAAAACTGCATAAATTATTTAAAGGGAGTTTACATTCAAAATATACATTTTAACATTAGACATTACATTTTGATTTTAATTCCAATATTGTTTTAAATAGAATTGTTTTATGATCGATACAGTATTTAATGCAATTACATCAGATGTAACTAGTTAAATTATAGAAAAATTAAGAGTAATCCTTTACTTTTTCAAGGGAAAAGTAATTAAATTACAGTAGAAGTTAAACCCAACACCACCTGTAAATGATGGAAAGATAATCAAAATGTAAAAATAGGGTAAAAGCAATTAAATATTCTATATAAACAAGACAAATAAATAAGAAAATCTCCAATACTGGACAATATGGTATAGCTATTTCATACATCCCTAGCATAATGCAACATAAAAGTGGTTCATATGACTTGTCTACTATATTGCTAGTCTTTTGAGTCCATGACATAGCTTTGTGTGAGGAACAGACCAAAATGTAAGACATTATTCAACAATAATCTTCCCCTCTGCTGTAAAGATTCAATCATATATGATGCCATTGACATTTGGTAGTGAGACATGTGAGAACCAACGGTGTTGGCATGATATTTTTGTAGTCCATGCGACAACTGTTGTATTTAACCACTTCTATGATACGTTAATGGTGCTTTTTTGCCATTTTTAAGTGTATGAAAGACTCAGTCCCCATTCAGTCAATGATATGAAAAGGAACAAGCAGGATACTTGTGTGTGTACTATATTTTGCATGTTTAATGTTAACATTATATAAGTCACTTCTGAATAAAAGGCTACAAAATAAAAGGCTTTTTCTGTATAGTTGTTCACATTGTTGTTTTAAATGTGACCAATATCAGATTTCCAGTGTGAACAGATCATGGTTCTGAACTAACCTGCATGTGTAAAAGAATGATACAAGTGGGGTTGCCAGGTTTTTACCACAAAATCCACTCTTCTCAGAATTAGTCCAAAACTAGCCCAATTGCGTTCCGTGGGGTATCCCGGTAAAAATCACCTTTCGGGGGTTAAATATCGTGTTATATTCGTGTCAACCCATGGCATCAATGAAAAAGTAACTAAATTCTGCGGGAAAATCATGGACTTGCCAACACACACAGCGCATTGTCATACGGAAGTAAACACTGAGGGCATTACAGTTGGCAATTATGCATTTATTTATAATGTGATCTGTCGTGGATGCCAGCGAAATGATGCGCAGGCAAAATGAAAAATAAAGACAATGATGTGACAAAAGAGAGCATAGTTTTCTTTTAACTTTTATGATAGACTCCCATGAGCACAGAATCATGATCAATGTTGATCTCGAGTGGCGTAAAAATCGCATGAATTCCGATATGACTGTTCACACTGCGGTAGCATTACAAACATCTGACCTGTATCGGATTTAGTACCACATATGGAAGTGGCACAAACTGGAATTGAAAAGATAAGATTCCATGTGGTTTGTGCTGTTCACACTGTCATGGAGAAAACAGATGAGTCACATGTAGGCAAAAAAAAAAAAGTCAGATTTGGGCCACATTTCCCTGCAGTGTGAATGTAAATTGGTAAATGCCAGTCTTCCCTTCTGGGTAAAACTGTCACAACACTGTTTTCAACTAAAAACGTTTATGCTTTTTGGGCATTCATTTATGCGACAACGGAATTTTGGGGGCCTAAAAACACAAACTTTTCAAAACAGGTTTCAAAGTGCAAGTTTTTGAATACAACTAGGAAAATGTGAATTTGTGACGTCATGCACATGCGAATGACATGTTGTGCGTAGTGTTTCTTTACAAAGTGACATCGCCAACTACTGGCCTGGCATGCATAATACAGCGTTTTTAGAGCGGGGATTGTTTTGACAACATTGTCGTCTGTATACAAAAAATGCAAAGGAAAAACTTTTCAGTATTTAGTACATCACTGTCGTGTAAACGTACCCTTAGTTTCACTATTATTCAGTAAGCAACAAGTTACCACTCACCTGTTCATATAATTACTCAACTCTGCCGGAAGCTCAAAACAAACTGTCTCCTTCCCAAAGGTTTTCTCCATTTTCAGTTTCTCTGGCATGGTGTGCGGGAGACTCCGAGTGAAGATGTGGGTCAGAGCTCCCTCTACATGAAAACCTTTGTCTTGACTCCTTAGCAAAATAATTTCATTTAATAAATTTAAAACTGAATGCCACTGCATAATTGTAACAGGAATATTTAAAAGTTCTTTATTCAAGGTAAATTATACACCATGTTAAATCACATTTTAGTGGACTATGTCCACTTGTCCAAGTGCAAAGCAGTTTACCTGTAACCAGTACATCTGTAACCTTGATACATTTCACAGTCAAAGGGATGGATTTCACTGAGAATTAGCCCTGCTTCTGCTGCCATGGCAACCACCTGCCAACTATTGTGCCATTCTCTCATTGGACTGTCACATGGAGTGCCGCCTTGTCCGTTGCACAAGGTGACATGCACTTCCCCATTGTCCTTCAGGACTGCAACGGCACTAGAAAAAAAAAAAAACACACAAAACATCCAATCATTATACATGAAATATCAGGAAACCTCGAAACTCTTGATCCCCTCAGTATTAACATTATATAACGCTGGAAGTCAAGCTTATGTAACACCCTAATAAAGACCTTGTTGCCACAAAAGTGTCACTTACCTTTGGAAAAATTTCACCAACAGGATGCGGTTCTTCTTTACACCACTTTTACGCCCACAGTGAGGGAAATTGAAAATAACACAGTCAAAATGATGATCCTGGATGGCTTCGTGCTCCTTTAGGCATGTGCAATCCACATCAAACAGAACAACTGATCCTGCAATGGGAATTGTTGGCAAAGACTGTATTGAATTCAAGGCCTCCGCAGAATTATCATACAGAATTCAAGGAGGCTTTTAACCCTCCTCAGTCGTTTCATAGCAACCGGCTGTATAAATTTATGGACTTGGCTGCAGGCATGCAAATTCGGGCTGTGATACTTGATAAGTAGGAACAATGGGTCTCCTAGAAAATGTTTACATATATTTTGGGTACTGAAATGGAACAAATATCTTTCAGAAATCATGAAAACAGGACAGCAAAGACGCAAGAAAGCACTGTAAGAGTGAGAACATGCACACAATACAGTCTTGACAACATTATCAGGATGAAGAATCACATAACCGACCTCTCTCACGGAGTTGCTGTATGTTCAATACGGCTCCCTCCTGTCTGTATGTTTGAATCTCGCTTTCAAAGCAAGTGGCGGTCACGCCGACATCATCGCCTGCGTTCTCGCTCAAAGCTGCCGAGAACGAGAAGTTGCCTTCCCCAACAAGTAGCACTTCGCGTGTCTTGGACATTTCCAGAAAATTTCACGTAAACAAACCAGCAGGCTGTCACATTAGTAGGAGAACAAAACTTTTCGATACATTCTGAGCAAAAGCGTTACAGCGTCCCGCTGACTATCGAGCTTGAACTGAGCGTTGAGCGCCTGGCAGGACACAATGCGGCATTAACATTAGACTGCATGTCACCATGACGCTCTGACATCTGTCGAGATACAGCTTGGAATCTAATTAAAATACCAAAGCTTTTAATGCCGGTGTTTGGGAGCTAACGCAACACCTGAAGACCAGAGGTGGTTTTAAGAGCAGGTTTTCGTCCCGTTTGCGTATGACAGTGTCAATGAGAAAGATAGAGGTGCAATGACATTAGCTAGCGTGCAGCAGCAGTGAAGTTTCCTTCCCCGGGGAATGCCGCATAGTGGAAAACAACCGATTCTTCTGCCACCGTAAACAAGAGCACTGGTTACTATGAGATACGCCGCTTCGTAATCTATTAAAATAAATATTGTATGCGTCCTGAGAGAGCAGAGTCCAGTAAATAATAAAAAGGAAAGAAAAGAAAAAACAGTGCAATAAAAAAAATATTACGACGAGATTATTTCTACCGCCAGTCTTGCGTACATTTTCAAAACAGATGTAATATTTTATAACCAAAATACTCATGCACTGACTGTCCACGTTCCAGTTTGCATCCACGATAGCACGCAGTGGCTGTGTTGCCAGATCTTACTAGAAAAATAAACGGCTTGCTTGCCATCAGTGTTGGAGAAAGTTACTTTTAAAAGTAATGCATTACAATATTGAGTTACTCCCTAAAAAGGTAACTAATTGCGTTACTTAGTTATTTTTTATGAAAAGTAATGCGTTACATTACTTTTGCCTTACTTTTTCTCACTTGGGCTAGGCTTGCTAGTTCTATTTTTGGCAAATGTAAAGGTCCTTTCACACCAAAGTCAAATGAATAAGCTGAAGGAAATGCAAATTCATGCCTGAACAGTAGAGGGCGCAGCTCAAACAATCGTCTAAAGTCAGTTTTGCTTAGTATGGTTGAATTGGATTATCGAAAGGTCATCAGCAAATACATTGGTTAATAAAGTGAGATTAAATACATAAAGTACATTTGTTTAATTTAATTTGTTTAATTATTGCAGGTTTGTGCAATATTCTAAGTTTGCATTTCACAGTTTTTATTTATTTTGAGGAATACTGAATCTGTTTTTGTGCAAGTGAGATGAGTAAATGCTCACATTAAGTCTAAAACTACAATAACCGTCATGTTCACACACTCCTGCACTCATGATTCTCTCAACATGGAGTCAGGAGAGCTGTCAGACAATACATGGAAAAACAAAGTAACTTGCGTTACTTATTTGAGTAAGTTTATTTTTGAGTAAGTAACTTAGATATTTTGTTGTAAATTTATAAAAGTAATGCGTTACTTTACTAGTTACTTGAAAAAAGTAATCCGATTACGTAACTCAAGTTACCCCCAACACTGCTTGCCATACCAAAATAAGTACTGAAATTGTAATCGAATTGAAAGCGATTTCAACTATCGCAAATAAAATTTTATTTAATGGCCTCTTACCAAATAAATGGACATAAAATACTGAGTTGAAATAACTGTATTATCTTGTAGAGGCCATGAAAAGAAAAACACATCGTTTAGCCTACTCGGACACAGAAATATTTGTAATAATTATAGTCCGGACTGCTGAGAGAATCGTTGGAATCCCTTTCCACTCTCCAAGAACTGTACTCATCAAGAGTGAGTAAAAGAAGTGTCAAAAATCCCTCTGGACCTCTCACACCTATAGGCCACTTCCTCTTTGAACTGTTGCCGTCCGGCGCTACAGAGCACTGAGCACCAGAACAGCCAGGCACAAGAATAGTTTCTTCCCTCAGGACATCTACCTCATGAACTGTTAAATGCCTCACTGGGCAATAAACATGTGCAATACAAAACACTATTTATACTAATATTTATTTAGCACACCATAACTCTTATTCACATTCCATTGCATTGCATTTAACATAGCTGTCCATATATTGTCCATTGACTATTTTGTATATCGTGTATATTTATTTTTAATCACTTATTGTATTTTTATCATTTGGAACCATGGAAGCTTCTGTCACCAATATAAATTCCTTGGCCTATGTGTAAACATACAATAAAGCTCTTTCTGATTCTGATTTCACAACTATTGGTCATCTAAATCATGAATCTGTGAATCATGAATACATCTGAATTTACTGAGTTACTCACTGGGTTAGAAGAGATAGTTGGGAAACGCAGAAACACTTGACTAAAAAAAACTATGACATTATGTAGAGTGCTATTAGTGATTGACCAACTTAAAAAAAAAAAGTCGCTTATAATAAGCGGACATGGCAACACCACTGGTCACCACGTTTATGCGTAAGAGAGGTTCTGGCCAATGAAATATTTCTTATAAAAAAGAAGGCGGGTCTACACTGTTTGATTGACGGATCACATTAATTTAGTTCAAAAAGTGTGAACGCTTTAAAGAATTAAACAAATGCATGCAGAACTATATTGTTTGACATCCCTTGATGAGTTAAAAAAAAAAAAAAAAACTATTTTAATTTTCACTTTTTCATAAAGGAAATACATTTTTACTCCCTCAGCAAAACAGGAAGACGTGTTCAAGAAGAATTGAAAGTGAAAGGCTGACTTGAGTATAACCAAATAAGAAAGTTTAGACTCGGAGTGTCTTGTCATTTCTTGTCCACTTGCGAGAAGTATTTAAAGTAAGTTTGTTTTCTTTAAGTATAATATAGGACTATCTTGATCAATGAATATGTCGAGAAAACAAAATTTAATTTTTTACACGAACTATATGGCGGAACTGCTGACATATTGTAAATTGTAAAACACATAGGAGTGAATTCAGGTTGAGTGGGACACATTTCCCAAGTCATCTCAATGGCAAAACGTGTCCCAGTTACCCTGCATTCACCCTAATTCATTTCAAACTTGACAAATCTGACACAAAAGTCACCTAAAGAACTGGCAGTTTCATTTTGAATATGTTTGTAATGTTTGACATAAATGCTATAAATTAGAAATGCTTTTTTCTTATAAAAGTTGTTGTAATTTAGACACAAGGTGGTTACTTTGAAGCTATAATATAGTTAAACACTGATTTGTTTAACATTTCTAACACAAATTTTCATACTTTGTTATTTTTCATACTTTGTTATTATTTGCTATTTCGTTGCCTTTATTAGTATTCTAAATGATAGAAAATAGTAATAAAGATTAAGCAGATGTGTCCAAACATGTGACTATAGTGTCAAATTATTATTATATTTAATCCACAGGATATTAAAAAAAATGTCATCGATCCCATTCTTTGGCTGGGAGGCATTCTATGATGAAGATCCTCATCTTCAGGCAAACCAGGAAGCCAAATCAGGCAGACACTATACGATGTATCACGGCACCTCTGTGCAAGTAGCTCGTCAGATCATAAAAAATGGGTTCCGGCAATCATCAGATGGAATGCTTGGACCTGGAGTTTATGTGAGCCGTGACCAGAAGAAAGCAGAGCGCTATCCTCTGAGATCCCCAGCTACTGACAGAGTAGTGCTTAAATTAAGTGTCGACTGTGGAAAAGTCAAAAAAATTGATAAGGACAACCATCCCCTACAGAAGACCTGGCATAGTCAAGGCTACGACACTGCCTGGGTACCTCCTAACTGCGGCATGAAAGCTGTGCCTAGCGGTCTAGAAGAGGACTGTGTCTTTGACCCAGCGCGTATCGAGGTCACAGATATTGCTCTTGCACCCAACACGACCATCTTAACTGAACTCAAACAGCTCATTGCGCAAAACCAAAAGTCTCCATCACAATTGAACACCTCAGGTACTTGTACAGTGTGCAAGTTAAAACTAGGACCTGCTCATACTGTACAGCCATGCTGGGGATGCGGAGAAACTATTTGCGCTCTCATGATCAAACACAAGTGTGACCCCTACTAATCAGAAACTGGTCAGGAAATCATGAAGGATGCTTCATCCAGGAGGCTCAGGTTTTAGACTGGTTTGTTGAAATGTCAATGCATGTTTAAACTTGAACTGAAAGCCACTTTATCTGTGTATACAAAGATTTTACTTTCCTCAGTTCTCAGGAACACACAATCATCTTTGACATTTATGCTCTGACAATTTCTTTTTCCTGATGATGTGTGCCACCATGTTTGATGTTATTTACAAAACTGAAATTATATATACAAGTATTGATTGCCTATGACTGTGAATGATCTATACATTTTTCAAGATTTTTTTCAGTTAAAAATGTATTAAAAATACATCAATTTTGTGCAATCAGACTAGTTATATTAAATGTTTGACAATAGATGAGTAGTGCTATTCCTGTTCTGATTTCATATAGGCCTCAATAATATCTTTATAATATCTGTTCTTTTCTTTTATTTATGACATAATATTTCATTATGTAGTAAGAGTTAAAGGGATAGTAGCCATAAAAAAAATCACAATTTATCACCCTCAAGTTGTTCCAAACCTGTATGAATTTCTTTCTTCTGTTGATCACAAAAAAAAAAGAAGATATTTTGAAGAATGTCAGTAACCAAACAGTCAATGGACCCCATTGACTTCCATAGTATTTTTCCAAACTATGGAAGTCAGTGGGGTCCATCAATTGTTTGGTTACTGACATTCTTCAAAAGATCTTCTTTTGTGTTCAACAGAATAAAGAAAATCATACAGGTTTGGAACAACTTGAGCGTGAGTAAATGATGACAGAATTTTCATTTTTGGGTGAACTATCCCTTTAATTATAAAAAATTATAAAATCTTGCTTTATTCACCATTACACCCTGAAGGAACTGCATGGAGGCCCAGTAACCTCCTGTGACTGTACCTTGCCATCTAAAAGACACGTTGGATTTAAATGACTAAATATCTAGCAAATTATGGGATGAACAATAACCTATTACACAAATTATTTTCTTATCATTTAAAAAGCTGATAACAGAAAAACTTACAGCTGAGAAAGTAAATAATTTGGCATACTATGACCTTTTTTAAGTAAGCTATAAAACTTTCCCCTAAGAAATTAAAATGTTCCCACATTTATGTACCAGCCTTTACTGATGGATGAATACATACACATTCCATTGAACAGGCATTATAAACCTGAAAAGTATGAGTCTACAACAAAAAAAAAAAAACAGATGTACAAATGTGAACGTGAAGTATACAGTTGCTATGAGGTTGCAAACAAAATTTTGAAACCACAGGGAAAGGTAGCCATGATTTTGAAAAAAACATGTTAAAACCTCATTTGTGTTTGCATTGTTAAGACATGGTGAAATGCAAAGGATGCTACTGCTACTTTCAGCTGTTTTGCTGCTCTTTATGTTGAATTATGCCTTTTGCAATGAGGTCTGGAATTTCAACTGCGAGCCATGGTCCAAGCTTAGGAAAGAACAGAGATTAGTTATTAATATCAAATGTAATAACTTAAAATGCAACAAATTAGATTAGGAAATGAATAACATAATACATATCATTGTAGACATGAAACTTAACTTACTCCCAAAGCCATTAGATGAGCCAGACCAAACTTTGGCACATTTCTTGCCCACAGTGGCTTGAAGTGATCCGTCAGGCAGATCTTCCCACCTCTGTGAGAAAAAGATGGTTTTGAAAGATCATTTCATAATAAAGGTGCATTTTAACACAATATTACATAATAAACATGAAAAACTATAATAAACATATGAAGCAAACCTGTACATCTTCGCTGTCTTCCCATCTAACTCAGGAATGGCCACTTCAGGTGCTGTGGCGGGATATGTAACTGGAATCTGGACGTTGAGATGAAGTTAAATATGTTATCTGTGGTCTTTAACAAAACAAGTTAAAAATACAGTAAGTGAGTTCAAAATGTCTTACATCAAATTCCATGTCAAATTCATATTTTAGAAGCTCGTGGATATACCAGCATTTTCCAAACCACCTACACAGAAACCGTAGCAAGATGTTAATGAAAATATAATAACTCCCAAAAAGAAGAAATAGCTAAAATGGCAATAACACTGACCTTGTGCCCTCTTTGTTGGACTCTAAACGGAACCAATCATTGTCAGCTGCTTTGTTATTTTCAACATACTGCAAGGCAACGCAATTACTTTAAGAAGCGCACATATTTTGTAACATTAAATTTGTATATGGTTTATACGCAAACTGTTAATCATAAATGGTAATGAACTGTCTACGTCTACTGAACACTTTTAGCTTAATGACACGTATGGTTATTCATTCATACGGCTAGCATAGTAGCTCCCTAATATGTTTTTGCTGCTACCATACAACATCTCACCTTTATAAGAGCTAAATATTCTTCTCGAAGTCTCTGAACCCATAGTTCTTTGTCTCTTGGTCCTGAGTTTGTTTTTAAAAGCGGTATTTCAGAAACTGCCTTCCTGGTGGCTTCATCTGCCATGTTGACAGTAGCGATGTGCGATTCATAAGCGAATCGTTCTTATGAGTCGGATTTTCAGTGAATCTAACTACACGGTTTTTTTTTTTACTTTATAAAATCATATCAAATAGCAAAAAGGCACTAACATATTATCATTGTTAAACACTTTAATAACACGACCTGAGCAGTATATCGTAAACAGCATAATAATAACATAAATAAATAAAAATATAAAAAAAAAAAAAACATGAAAAGCTAATTATAAGAGATTAAATTTCGGGGGTTTAATCCATATAAATTGCCAATAATTTAGAGAGTTTTAATCTCACTACACGTTATAAATTGTTATATGTGCCAGCATATGGCTTTAGTGGACCGTGTCAGGGACCACGTGGTGCCGTTAAAGAACGACTGAATCGGTTCATTGAAATGAACTTTTCAAAAGAACCGAGTCGCAGAAATGAGTCACACAACTCATCTATTTGACTCGCAGGAGGAACCCAAATGCACGTACCCCATGACGTCACAATATGTTATTTAATGTGGTTTATTATTAAAAGAGCCTAACTTGTATTATATCACAACAATATCTAATGCTTATAACACTGAGTGGCGAATACGTTTTATTAGCTATTCAAAATGTCGTGTTTTCAGAATGAACAGCAGTATGTTTCTGCACGGAGATGTTTCAGAGCTGCTCTTCTTTAAATGACTGCACTGATCAGCTGGTTCCGCCGCTAGAGTCTGTAGTTGAGTTGTTACATCCCTCAGCATCCTTTCACCTTACTCTCTTCCAGCGGTCACTGCATGTATAAAGCTTGCATTTTAGTATGATTTCAGGATATAATTTTTGCTTACTGTAACTGCACAACCCACAATTATTCAGCGTAAGTAGACAGACCTTCAAAGCCTACCATAATATTCCCAAAATGCATGATTATTGACGAGCTCAAATGCATTAACAAAATGTGCAGATCATTCGTTATTATAATTGTTGATTTGTGTACTTGAAGTTGAAAATTATATACTTTCCCCCCATTATTTTTTCCTGTATCCTTTTTGTGCACCATATGACCAATACTGTAATTTCTTGATTAATGAGGAATGCATGATCCTATATATATATATATATATATATATATATATATATATATATATATATATATATATATATGTATATATATATAATTATTATTATTATTATTGTTATTATTATGTTAGCATGTCAAATTGCTGTTGTCTCTCACAGTTCAGAAGATCAGGTTGAAAGTGTGGTCCTCTCATTGGGCTTGTGGGTTCCCATGGGCAGTGTGCTGGCCTTGTCAACCCGGCCAGGGCGCCAAAACTCCCCCTTTCCACAAGATAGACCCTTGTCACGGTGGGATAGGAGAGATGGACGGCTGCCTAACCCGGGAAGTTTTGATGGTCTGCACCGCAACTGTAAAGGTCTGATATTCTTTTCAATCTCTATTGATTTTTCATTCATTTTTCATAATAAGTAAAGGTCTATTAGAAGTAAATTTTAATTTCTTGTGTATCTAGATGTGTTTCCACAGCAGATTGAAGGTGTAAAACTGGTGATAAATAAGACCCTCAGCAGTTTTTTCAAGGTTTGTTCATACATATGGATCAATTATGACACTATTCAGGACAGTTTTACTGATTTTAATGATCATTTTCAGCACAATTTAGCACTAAATATTTTCTCAAAGAATGCACTTCTGTTTCCTCTCTCCTCAGGTCAGTCACACATTTCACCTCAGTGCTGTTGCTCCGTCCAGTTATCGCTTTCACGCTGAGCACCTACAATCAGACACTGACAGCAAAGAAACGGTAAGAATCTGACAGATCTAGGTCTTTTTCTTGCATCTGTTGCTGTTCACAGTGGTTTTTCTGTAGCATTACAGCTGAGGTTAGGGAATTTAACAACATCCTTATCAAAAATCATTGGCAAGAGGTACGGTATGTTTAAGGCAGGGATGTCAATATTTGTTGTAGTATTATTCTTCTGCATGACAATTTGACTGGGTTATCCTGCAAATGACATTACAAGGTTGTGTATATATTAATTAAGCAACTATGCTGTCACATAATAAACACTCAGCACTTTCGATGTAGATTTAGTTTGCAGTCAGGGCAAAATAGCAGGAAAATTAGACTTGTGTTTTGTGTTGAATTAGGAGTACAGTAATAAAAACATAATAACAAACTTCATTTTTATATAGCGCTTCTCAAGGCACTTACACTCACACACATAAAAAATTATATTATACCGTTCGGCAAGTCTCTTATGCTCACTAAGGGGCCATTCACACAGAATGCGTTTTTGCGGTTAATCATTAGTTCATTTTCAAATGAAAATTAGCCCAATATTTACTCAACCTCAAGCCATCCTATGTGTATATGACTCTCTTCTTTCGGATGAAAACAATCGGAGAAATATTAATAAATATCCTGACGCATCCGAGCTTTATAATGGCAGTGAACAGGGGTCATGAATATAAACTGAAGAAAGTGCCTCCGTCCACATCCATCCATCATAAATATGTGCTCCACATGGCTCCGGGGGGTTAATGAAGGCCTTCTGAAGCGAAACAATGCGTTTGTGTAAAAAAATATATCCATATTTAAATGAAATGAGATTAAAAAAATAAGCACAAGGTCTACAGACATGTTTTTTTAAAAGTTGAACTTATTTTAACTTATTTTAACTTGTAATCTTTAACTTTAACGTGCCACATTTGTAGAACGGCGCATCATGCATGAGTCTAAACTAAGAATAAACTAAAATGAAATAAAAGCTATCCCTAAGAAAATATGTCAGTATTCTGCCAAAGTTTGTTTGATAAGAATGTTGTTTTTGAAGGAACAAAGATATTGTTTTGGGAACATTCCCTACAACATATAGACATGAATATGGACTGGTGCTGGCTTTTGACATTGTTCAATAACTTGAATTCCTTTTCTCACCAAATTGTAAAGAATGAGTTAGGGAACTTATTTACCACTAATAATTAGTTATTTTTAGATTATGACTCCTACTGCATGTTATGAAATGATTGAATACATTAGAAACCTGTATTACAAGCTTCTAGGTTTGTTGGAACATATTTGAAAAGCTGTGCATCTTCATGGGCAGTAATGGACAGGTTTAAATAATAATGGACTAATTGCTTGAAGTATGTTGGGTATAAATGTATTTGATAAGTTCAATATGATGAATTTCTCCCTCTTACAATCCAATGATCTTCTGTATATAAAGGACACACCTATGCTAATTGGGGAAATGGACTCCTCTGGCAGCTTAAACGCACACTCTTTGTTTCATCTGAGTGAGAAAATAAGAGCTAAAGCAGTATTTCAGGTTAGTAGCAGTATGCAGTATGGCTCTAGTTTAATTAAACACCGTTTAACACAATGTGGACTGACGTCATATTCTTTTATAGACTCAACAGGCACAGTTTGTCACATGGCAGTTTGAGACCGAGTATAGAGGCAGTGACTTTACCGCAGCGATTACTATGGCCAACCCTGACATTTTCAGGGAATCAGGTATGATCGTGAGAGTTCCTCATTAAAAACAGAAGACAGACTGATTTACAGATGTCACAGGAATGAACAACACAATGCAGAAAATGCAGAACAGGTTTTTCTGCGGTTGCACTTGTACGTCATTTTGATGAATTGTTCTGTTTGCCCATTAAGGAAAATTTGTTATATGCTATAATTTATTTTCAAAGCTTATTGAGTAGCAATTCATATTAAACTCCATAAGACTCACCCTGCTTCTGTAAAAAAACAAAAAAAGAATTGCAGGCGGTTTGCTGATGAAAGTTGATGTTTGAAGTTAATGAAAAGCATATAATTCATTTAAATGAAAAAAAAAACAACAACATAAAAATAAAGATTATAATGAATGACCATCAAAGAACAGTGATCATGCAAATGTGTGAAAATATTGAAATACTACATTAAAAACTCAGGGGGTATTTCAAGTAAATATTTTAGGTCATAGTGGTTTGTCTGACAAAAAAAAAAAAAAAAAACATTTAGGAATCCCTGCTATTAGGAAAGCATCACTTGGGCCAGATTGCTCTAAAAACCACTGAAAACCTTTGCAACGAATAACACCACACTAAAGCTCTCAAAACACCTTAATATCTGAATAGCAAAAATCTGGCAAAAAGCATACTAACACATTAAAACTGAAAACATCTTAGCATCCACATAATGCACACTAAAACCACTCAAAACACCTTAACAGCTGCATATCAACCATATAGCAACACACTAAAACCACTCATAACACTTAAGCAGCTGCATAGCAACATCCTGGAAACAACTGCAAACATCTTAACAGCCCCATAGCAACACACCAAAATAGGGGTCTCCAAAACTGCTCCTGGAGAGCTACCTTCCTGCAGACTTTCCAACCCTGCTCCAACACATGCCTGTAATTTTCACATAACCCTGAACAGCTTGATTAGCTGGATCAGATGTACTTGATTGGGGTTAGAGCTAAACTCTGCTGGATGGTATCAACTCAGAACACCTTAGCAATTGCATAGCAACACATTAAAACCATTAAGAACAACTTAGCAAAACCCTTGCAACCCTTCAGAACACCTAAAAAAAAAACTAAAAACATATTAGTAACTGCCTGGCAACACTGACAACCATCACAAACAATCACATAGCAACAAACTAAAACCACTCAAAACACATTAGCAACCTCATAGTAACATGCTATTGACATTGATTGCGATTGATTCCAATCTCAAATCAATCTTCAGGCCTTCACTTGTTCACACAATTTGATGCAAATCTTCATTTAATCTTCAGGTCTTCGTGTGTTCACATGGTTTGATTCCATTCTCGATTCAATCTTCAGGTCTTTGTGTTTTCACATGATTTGATTTCAGTCTTGAATCAGTCTTCAGGTTTTCGTGTGTTCAAACGATTTGATTTGATTCCAATCTCGATTCAATCTTCAGGTCTTTGTATGTTTACACAATTTGTTTCCAATCTTGATTCAATCTTCAGGTCTTCAGACATTCACACGATTTGATTCCAATCTCGATTCCATCTTCAGGTCTTCGTGTGTTCACACAATTCGATTGAAATCTCAATTCAATCTTCAGGCCTTTGTGTTTTCACATGATTTGATTTCAGTCTTGAATCAGTCTTCAGGTTTTCGTGTGTTCAAACGATTTGATTTGATTCCAATCTCGATTCAATCTTCAGGTCTTCGTGTGTTCACACAATTCGATTGAAATCTCAATTCAATCTTCAGGCCTTTGTGTTTTCACATGATTTGATTTCAGTCTTGAATCAGTCTTCAGGTTTTCGTGTGTTCAAACGATTTGATTTGATTCCAATCTCGATTCAATCTTCAGGTCTTTGTATGTTTACACAATTTGTTTCCAATCTTGATTCAATCTTCAGGTCTTCAGACATTCACACGATTTGATTCCAATCTCGAGTCCATCTTCAGGTCTTCGTGTGTTCACACAATTCGATTCAAATCTCAATTCAATCTTCAGGCCTTTGTGTGATCACACAATTCGATTCTGATCTCGATTAAATCTTCAGGTTTTCATATGTTCACACAATTCGATTTCGATTAAATCTTCAGGTCTTATAATCTTAATGTCTTTATATGTTCACATGATTTGATTCAAATTTTGATTCAATCTTCAGGCCTTTTTGTGTTCACACGATTCGATTCTGACCTCGATTCAGTCTTCGGGTCTTCGTGTGTTCACACGATTCGACTCAAATCTTGATTCAGTATTCAGGTTTTCGTGTGTTCACACAATTCGATTCCAATATCAATTCAATCTTTGGGTCTTCGTATGTTCACATGATTTGATTCCAGTCTCGATTCAATCTTCAGGTCTTCGCATGCTCACATAATTCGATTTTGATCTCAGTTCAATCTTCAGGACTTTGTATTTTCACATGATTCGATTCCAATCTTAATTAAATTTTTGAGTGTTTATTCATGTTTATTTTATGCTAAAACTAGAAGAAAAAAGGAAGAGATGATTGGTTTACATGCTGCTTAAACTGAGGCACTACAGTGATCTGTCACAACACATTAAAGGTGCCCTAGAATTTAAAATTGAATTTACCTTGGCATTATTTATTTTATAGATCAGCAAAGTCATAATGATGGAGGGGCGCATATGAGCCTACTGTACTGTTGTTGTCAATCTTATAAATGTTTTTACCTTTTTTGTCTGCATTTTTTTTTATATTGATTAATATCTTATTCATATTAAAATCTTGGGACTCGTTCGCATAAGACGCGCGATTATGGATGTTATGCTTTGCGTTCGTTAGCCCAGGGCCCCGCGAAGGCTTAACGCGGCACTGTGTTTATGCAATGATAGAGTCGAGAGCGCGAGCAATTAAAGGGGCGGCAGCCTGAATCGGCGCATTTCTAATGATGCCCAAAAATAGGCAGTTAAAAAAATTTATTTAAAAAAATCTATGGAGTATTTTGAGCTGAAACTTCACAGACACATTCAGGGGACACCTTAGACTTATATTACTATATTACTAAAAAAACGTTCTAGGGCACCTTTAAAGTCACTCCCCAAAATGGTATTTATTGTTTGAATTTCCAAGAAGTATTATTGACAGAATTTGAAATCTGAGACTAATCTACTCTGTCTTGTCTGTCAGCATGTTGTCAGTGTCATCTTTGCTCTTCTATGTTTTTACTGCATGAGAAAATAGATGTGTGGCGTGACAGCATAAGAACAGTGACAACTGCATTAGAGTTGGCAGCCCTGCTCACATTTTTGAAACTATGTAAAACTCTAGTTAATGTATTTGTTATCTGTTTGTGCCTTTGTTTTTGTTTTGCGACAGTTATCATGGTTGCACATTTTCTTCAGAGTGTATCCCCGCAGCTGGTCCTGGGGGGAGAGCTGGTGTATCATCGAGGTCGAGCAGAAGAAGGAGGCATACTTACCCTGGCAGGCCAGTACTCAGGTTAGACTGGTCATCTGCTTTAGTTCAATGGTCATCCATTTGTTATACACCAGTGTATATACAGTACCTTTGTTTTCCAAAGGTACTTAAAGCTCAAATGTCACATCTTTTCTGCCTTAGGGCCAAATTGGGTTGCAACACTGAATGCTGGTAAAGGAGGTGCACATGCTAGCTACTACCACAGGGCCAACAAACAGGTATGGTGGTGTTGATGGATATTATTGTTTGTACTTTTTAATGACAAGACACAGTAATAGTTTCGGAAAGCTGCAGACTGTATTAATCCATATCTGCAGATTCAGGTAGGAGTGGAGTTTGAGGCAAGCACTCGGACCCAGGAGACAACCTTCTCTTTTGGTTACCAAATGGAACTTCCTGAAGCTAAAATGGTCTTCAGAGGTTAGAAGATATACTGAATGTGCAATATATCCCAAAGTACAGTAACTATGCCAACACTGAAACTGAGAAAACCTTTTTGAAATCAATTTTATTGAATTTTAGCATAGTTGAGCCAAGCAATCTGCCTCAAAACTGATCATAAGAGACCCAATTTCAGTCAAAATGACAAAATATGTGGTTATAACATTGCCTTTGCAGGGCAGAATATTTTAAACTTGTTTAGCAATTTACTCATTTGTTTTTTGCTTGTCATACTCCCTATTGCAACACAAGTGTTCAGGAAGTAAAATCCCATTCAAAATCTACATACACAAAATACTTGTCTTCAGTTGCAAGCCCTGTCATTAAAGTTCTATACATCTTCCAGCATTTGCATGTGCATTTGGCTATTTCTGATCTGAGCTGCCAAGAGTTTAGTACATTTAGTACAGTACAGTTTAGTTCCGTTTAACACATTTTACCTTGTTCAAATCCACATACTTAAAATTTCCCCTAAAAATAGCACAGAAAATGTGAAAAAGTTAGCAGATTTCATCAAGCCTAGCAATAACAAACCTTTTTAAAACTGAATTTCCACAAACTCAGAGAGTGTTACGCAATAGAATATCCGGTTTCTGTAGAAGCTCCAAGTCTGTGTAATGTGAGTGGATTGTGACTGTTGTTGTCACTGATTTGTAAATAATTTAAATTAACCGAGGAAAGGTGGCGTATTTTATACACTACAATTTAAATGTTTGTTGTTGGTAGGATTTTTAAAAATGCTCACCAGGGCTGCATTTGTTTGATTAATACAGTAAAAACTGTAAAATGTTTGTACAATTTAAAATAAATATTTCTATTTGAATATTATTTTAAATCTAATTTATTCCTGTGATGGCAAAGCTGAATTTTTAGCATCATTACTCCAGTCTTCAGTGTCACATGATCCTTCAGAAATCATTCTAATATGCTGATTTGCTGCTCAAGATATATTTCTTATTATTATCAAAAACAGTTGTGCTGCTTAATATTTTTGTGGAAACCATTTTTTTTTTTAATTCTTTGAATAGAAAGAAAGTTAAAAAGGAGAGCATTTATCTTAAATAAAAATCTTTTTTAACATTATATGGTAAGATTTTACTGTCACTTTTGATCAGTTTAATTAGTTATGTATATGAATGGTAGTTTATGTATATTGGAGAATATAACACTTACAGCCATTGGTCTTTTAAATGCCTAATGATTCAAATTATAATTAACATGTAACTCATAATTCTGTCAATCATTTTAATGTTTTTTTAGGAATGTTGGACAGCCGCTGTATCATTGGCGGGGTTCTGGAAAAGCGGCTCTACCCTCTTCCTGCCACCTTGATCATGGGTGCCTTTGTCAATCACAGAGCAGACAAGTTGCAGGTCGGTCTTGGGGTCAGTGTTGGTTAGATATGAATCTTAACTCAACAGAGGCACCGCTTAAGACTTTTGGGACCCCAGAAAACCACCTTCACGTCTGTCCAAAGACACTGGTCCACCACAGACTCCGGACAGAACAGGCAAGCCAACCAAAGCCCTGTTCTCCATACTGGACAATCATGCCGTTCATGGCAAGCAGGAATGAGGGCTAAAAAAGACCAAGAACACAAAGCTCTCTATGTTGGTCCCAACCTGTATCAAGGGTTTTGCTGTTTTGGTCTTATGTTGGCCCCTAAGTAACCTGAGGTAAATAAACTGAGGTATGTTCACAGATTATCTAATTTAAGAACAAGGTGGCAAACTCAGCAACTGTTGGCAGAGACCATACAAATGTAGTGACATAAATGAGTGTCGCAAAATTTCTCTATTAAAGATTTATTTTTTGTAGCAAACTCCAGTTATAGTTTAGACTCCAAAATCAATATGTCAAGCCAAACATATTGAAGATTAGCAAAGAGGCACACAATTTATCATTTGTCATCCATTAACTTCCATTCAAATAAACACCTTTTGCTCTCCTTCTTAAGTTAACCTTTACATCTCTACTTAGGGGACGGACTCTGGTGTAATGGCACGTGTGACAGTGGAAGGAATAAAAGTGATGCATTATTGATAAAAAATCAGACTAGCATCAGAGCCATGGAGTGGTAGTGCATGTTCTTATGAATCATAACAGCCAAAGGCTCACAGGAATGCAGGTATGAATACGCCCTGCATCATATTGGCCACATACACGTTGTGTCAGGTGTGACAACCGCATGTAATTGCGGGAGTAAATCCCCTAAAAAAACTTAAGGCCCGTTCACACGGAGGATGATAACTGTAACCATAAAGTTTTAATATTTGTTCTAATTCTATGAGAATAGTTATATTCCACACGACAGCTATAACAAAGGGGAGCGATATCGTTGGAATCACTTTCAGAATGTTTTTTTTCTTTTTCAGCTGATGAACTATAAAAACATTTGAGAATCATGTTTAAAATTTGCTCTTTAAAAAAACTTTAAAGGGTTAGTTCACCCAAAAATGCAATTTCTGTCATTAATTACTCACCCTCATGTTGTTCCACACCCGTAAGACCTTCGTTCATCTTCAGAACACAAATTAAGATATTTTTGATGAAATTACATTCAAGGGCCAGAAAAGTAGTAAAAACATCATTAAAGGGTTAGTTCACCCAAAAATGAAAATTCTGTCATTATTTACCCACCCTCATGTCGTTCTACACCCGTAAGAATCTTCGGAACACAAATTAAGATATTGTTGATGAAATCCAATGGCTCAGTGAGGCCTGCATTGACAGCAATGCCATTCAAACTCTCAAGGTCCATAAAGTTACTAAAAACATGAAACAGTTCATGTGAGTTCAGTGGTTCTATCTTAATATTATAAAGCGACGAGAATATTTTTTGTGCGGCAAAAAAACAAAATAACGAATTTTCAACAATATCTATATGGGCCGATTTCAAAACACTGCTTCATGAAGCTTCTGAGCTTTATGAATCTTTTGTTTCGAATCAGTGATTCGGATCTCCTATCAAACGGCTAAACTGCTGAAATCACGTGACTTTGGCACTCCGATTCACTGGTTCGATACGTAAAGCTCTGAAGCAGTGTTTTGAACTCGGCCCATATAGATATTGTTGAAAAGTCTTTTTTTTTTTTTTTTTTTTTTTTTGGCACACAAAAAGTATTCTTGTCACTTTATAATATTAAGATAGAACCACTGAACTCACATGAACTGTTTCAAATATGATTTCACCTTTATGGACCTTGAGAGTTTGAATGGCTTTGCTCTCAATGGAGGCCTCACCGAGCCATCGGATTTCATCAACAATATCTTAATTTGTGTTCCGAAGATGAACAAAGGTCTTACGGGTGTAGAACGACATGAAGGTGAGTAATAAATTACATTATTTTCCTTTTTGGGTGAACTAACCCTTTAAAATAGTAAATAGTCAATGTGACTACAGTGGTTCAACCTTAATGTAATGAAGTGACGGGAATACTTTTTGTGTGCAAAAACAAAACAAAAATAACGACTTTATTCAACAATTTCTTCTCTACCCTGTCATTCTCCTACGCTGTTTACGTTCAGAGCTTCCAGGTTCTAAGTCAGAATGCTGCACAAAAAGTATTCTTGTTACTTCAAACAATTAAGGTTGAACCACTGTAGTGATTAACACTTTAAGCTTTAAAAGGTGAAGTGACAACCACGTTTAGCTGCTGTGTTTACATGGCCCATGTGTCTACTTCTGGTACTTTTATGTCCAATGGGATGATTTCAACTTTTTAAGTTTTGTTATATGAAAGACACATTCAAATGATCTTAGAAACTTTTACCATGCCCTCATCATTTATTTTTGCTAAAAATAAATGCCACTTCTGTAGCCTATTGTCAAAAGTATTGTAGACACCTTTGTCAAATTTTAATATCATAGTAAAAAAAACTGCCGGAAATAAAGAACTGAGTGAATGGATATGTTTCTGTCTATTCTCAAGCGCCTGTCTCACAGCTGAATAATATTATATAGAAACTTTATAATTTTGTGAGGAATTCTATAAACTGCGTGGTCATTAGCACAAGTCACAGATACAGGACCATTTTAATGAAAGAAGTGTTTTACATTGCATTCACACAATGTGATAAAACTGTTAAGAGACATATGACAAATACAGATGCAAGATCATTGCAAGTTAAATGATTAGTTCACTTTCAAATGAAAATTAGCCCAAGCTTTACTCACCCTCAAGCCATCCTAGGTGGATATAATAATAATAATAATTCCTTATACTTATATAGCGCTTTTCTGGGTACTCAAGCGCTTTGCATATGGAAGGGGGAATCTAATCAACCACCACCAATGTGCAGCATCCACCTGGATGATGTGACGGCAGCCATATTGTGCCTGAACGCCCACCACACACCATCTTATTGGGAGAGGAGACAGAGTGATGAAGCCAATCAGTATATGGGGATGATTAGGAGGCCATGATTGACAGAGGCCAATGGGCAAATTTGACTTTGACTATCTTTCTGATGAACACAATCAGAGATATTTTAATAAATATCCTGACGCATCCGAGCTTTATAATGTCATTGAACAGGGGTCACTAGTGAGCTGAAGAAAATGCTTCCATCCATCATAAACGTGTACTCTGCACGGCTCTAAGGGGTTAATAAAGGCCTTCTGAAGCGTTTGCATTTTTTTTTTCTGATGTTTTTTTTTTTTGTAAGAGAAAATATCCATATTTAACAAGTTTTATAAACTCTTGCAGTTTAAAAACTTATGATACGTCCTACGCCTTCCCTATCCAGCTTACGGAAAAACTTAACTGACGCGACACCAGTTGACACTAGAAAGTCATATACACCTAGGATGGCTTGAGGGTGAGTAAAGCTTGGGGTAATTTTCATTTGAAAGTGAACTAATCCTTTAACTGCATAATATACTCAAAGGGTACGTTTACACCACAACAAAGTAGTAAAAACTGAAACGTTTTTCCTTTGCTTTTTTCATGTACAGACGACAAAGTTGTCAAAACGATCCCTATCTACGAAAATGATTAAAAATGCTGTATTATGCATGTCAGGCCAGTAGTTGGCGATGTCACTTTGTAAAGAAACACTAGGCGCCTAGAGACTGAACATGTAATGTGCATGCACATGATATCACAGTTTTCACAAATTTGTGTTTTTGTTGTTTACATGAGGATGATAACGGTATATTTTTCAAAAACTTACACTTTGAAACCTGCTTTCAAAAGCTTGCATTTTCAGGCCCCCAAAAAGCCGTTGTTGTGTAAATAAATGGCCAAAATGCGTAAAAAGTTTTCCATTGATAGTTTAGAATGATGTTGTGTAAACGGCCCCTAAAACAGAGGTCTTCAACCCTGCTCCTATGGACCCAAACTCTGCAGGAAAGTGGGTCCCCAGGAGCAGGAGTGAAGACCTCTGCTCTAAAATACCTGAAGAAGAATCATTATTAATGATAAAATATATCCCACAGAAAGGAAGCTGTTAGGATCTGTGTTTGTTAGTTGGTGTTTATCTGAACAATTCACCTCTCAGGTGATGCAGTTAAACAAACTTGCCCGCATTCTCCACCAATAAGCTGTTGGAAAACACACCTTGACTCCACGAAGACACCAATGTGCTCAAGTTTACTAAAGACAATTCTCCACACTTCCAAAAGTCATAGAAATGAGTAAGAGGATCCAGCTTCAAGCTAACTTAGAATACAGAAACACTTATATGGATAATCAGTAATTTCTACAGGATATGATAGGAGGAAAAACTATATTTCCATATTTTTCAAAGTTTCTCTTGGGGACTCCATAGTTTTGCGGGAGAATGCAACGTTTCTCGGGAGAACCTAGTACTTTTGCAGGGGAAAACATTCACAATACAGTTTTTAATTACATATATAAAAAATAAGTAACACCTAAAACTGGCTTCTTATGGAGAAAAAAAACTGTTGATTGAAAAAAAAACATATACCTGGCAAATTTGGTCAGAAATGTTAGCTACTTAGTATTAACTCTATAAACTCTTGCCTAAAAGCAATAGCACACTCACAGTTATACTGTTGGTGTGATTATCAGCACGGTTGTGATTACCTGCTATACTTGTGCCAATGGTCAAATCACAGACATGCTGTTATTCATTTACAATATTACACTTATACATACATTTTACACTTTTGTTTGTGTAATATTGCAAAATTACTGAAAATTGTGGAAAAGAATAAGAAACGCAATGTTTGAGGAACATCAATCACGTGCATTTACACACTGTAATAAAAGAGAAAAACATCTCACTGTAAAATGTGGACGTATCTTGCGTTTCCTGATTTATCTTCACTTCATGGTGTTATTTTGCATGTATATACAATAAGCAGAAATAACTAGTCTTAAGAAGTTCCTGCTATGGCAAATATATATATATAAAAAATAATAATAAGTTTTAATATTCTAAGGATCAAATAAGTACCTTCATAATCATAGTGGCCACTGTTCCTTTTAGTTTTATGAATCTGTAATTTAATGTTAAAATTTTCCATGAAGTTTTCATACATTAATTTATTTTGCACTTGCACTTAGGTCACTTGCAAAACATTTAAAATAAGCTTGTTTAACCAATATATATGTGAAAAAATAATACTAATAAAAATGTTCATTCGTATCCTGAAGCTTCTAATTAATGTTCATAACAACGTAATCACATTTTGACAGAGCTTATCAGTTATTGTGATTGTAACAGATGCATACTGGGTGGAGATTGATGAAGATGCCAGGTGAGATTCCACCCTGGAGACTGGAACAACCTGTTTGCATGTTTCAGGTAACAGGGGAGGGGCTTACGTCCCAAATACACTTTAGATCTGCAGAGAGGTTGGGACTTGTTTGATATGTTGTTAGTGTAAACCCGAGGACAGTTCTTCTACCATTTTATGTACTGTATAATGTTTAGACAGAGAAATGTTTGGGTGTTTTATTCATCTTTTTAAAATTGCTCGGGGGCATATCTTAAACTTGACGTACCCTCAAGAGGTTTCCTGTAGGGAAAGACTAACACTTTTATAGCAGTCATATTTGGTTTTGATCATTTGCTTAACCCGATCTCAGTATGCTGCAGGTGCTTGAGATGGATCTGCTGTCTTCAGGGCTGGTGTTTTATTTATAGAACCAGAGATGAATCAAATATGGTGAGTATGACTTTACTTGTCTTTAATTAGTAACTAAGGCTTTTACTGAACAATTATTGTTTTTAGTATTATTATATCCCTCCTGTTGTTATCGTAATAATTCTATCTGATACTGTTTTTTAAGTTGTTCTGGCCCTTTAAGTCAAATATTGTTAGCACCAGACTAATCATGCCAATTTGCATGTTTCTATTTATGTAATGTTGTCTTTTTTATTATTATTACTCCAAACCTCATGTTAAATACTATCAGTGATCAGTTGTAATTATATGTCTTGTGCTGTATAATGTTTTTGCAGGGGAGATTGAGGATAAACTTTCAGCCATTTTTAAAAATGATTTAATGACACAATGACCTGCTTTCTTCTAACCTGCATGTTCACATTGCTCCAGATATTTCTGGCGCCATCTAAAGGTAGTGTACATTTTTAGTATGCATCTGAATTGGTAACCTGACTTCCCTTCTTAACCTCACAATATAAATATATAAATACTATTTTGTTGCACGCAAACACCCTGTAATCGTCAATACATGTTGCCTTGTATATTCATTTGTATTTTTTAAAATTAGTTTGTTTTCTAATTAATGCTGCATTTTTTTTTCTCTCTTATTTACAGCAATGCTTTTTCCTCCAAAGAACCTGACTGTAGGATTATTGGATTTTAATGCTACAGCTGAATGGCTTCCTGGACAAGGAAACCCTCCTGGCACCAAATATACCTTGGAGTATACAACTGTACAAAACATGTACCTGACTTCTACTCTTTTAATCTGTTCTCAGAAAAATTGTTGTCAAATAGATTTTTGTTAATGGTTTATTAATGGTATTTTCACATAGGTCTGGAGGAAAGTGGATTCCGTCTCCAAACTGCACTAACATAGCCATACTGAAATGCGAGCTGACCTTTGATGAGCTCCATTGGCATTATTTTGTAAGGGTCAAGACCACGTTTAAAGGGATGAACTCCAACTGGACAACTACATCAAAGTCTTTCCAGCCATATGGAGACAGTAAGTTCATATGTATTAAAAGAGGCTTTTAAAATGAATTTCAAAAACAGTGTTGCCAGATCTCGCAAGACAAATAAGCAACCAGGCCTGTGAAAACAAGCCCAAAACAAGCGACTTTTTCTACGGACCCCCCCCCCTTATTGTTTATTAAAACTAATTTTGATGTCACCGTATAGTATTCTGTTTGAACCGTATTGTGTATCTTTAAGACGCTATTTTAATCATCACAGTTTCAGTGTTCGTTTACCTAAAAATGTCACTCAATGTATATAAGAAATATGATTTATAGCCTATGTCATTTAATTCAGTGATAGTGTGTAACCTATTGTATTTTCTACATTTGTAGGAAACAACACACATAAACACGCTTCTCAAACAGCATCCCAAGATTGTTTTAGCCTATATCAACTGGATTAAAGTTTTTTTGTTTTGTTTTTTGGAAATCTGGAGTATTGCACCTCTTTTTAATGGAAGATAGGAGGAAGACAGTTTAACGCACATCACAGCCTATCCTACTTGACGAATAAAAATAACAAACACATTATGTAATATATATATATATATATATATATTTTTAAATGAGTACGGAAAATAAAGTTGGTTTAATCTAAAAGGTTTTAGAATTATAGAATAATCTGGCATCGTTCTGAAGGCAGCTGCCTGCGCTTGAGATGCTCTGTTGAATATTATGTTAATTACACAAACAATATGTTAAGCGTACATTTATTGAACAATGATTGATTAGCCTATATGTATTTATTTATTGTAAACTTTATTATTAAGTGAAGTAAACATTTAGCTGGCAAGATATATGAGCGCATGATGTTTTATCCGCCGATCAGATGCGCGTCAAAGTTGTGTTCGTTACTATAGCAACAGTAGAATCCGGGTACAGTGTGTTTCAGAATCAATCATTGTAAAAAGAACTTTTATGTCGTGATCACGAGAAAAAACTCTGCTGTCTCCTGTGTGTATGGGGAAAGGGGAGGGACAGAGAGAACCGGCTAGACAAACTCCTACATTTAAATAACATATAGAAAATATCTGCTTGACAACTTATTATGGAGGTGGGGGGATCAAGCCCAAATAAGCAACTACACTTTAGAAACAAGCCCAAAAAAACGCGACCCGCGACTACCGATATTTATAAGCGACTTTACAGAAAAACAAGCCCAAAGTCGCTTATAATAAGCGGACTTGGCAACACTGGTCAAAAATTGTTTTTGTCAGAAAAGTTCAAATAATGCTCTTCTGAAATGGTTGTGTTTGACTCTCTGTTGGATCTTTCTGTAGCTCGTCTGAGTTCTCCGGATGTAGAGATCTCATCTGACCAAAAGTCCATTAAAATTAATTTTAGTCATAGACTGGAATTAAAACCAGAGATCAAACTGGAATTCCTGCTATACCTTTTTGAGAAAAGTCCTGCAGGGGAATCAGAGGTAATCGCTTACGAAGAATATTTGTTCCAATGTACCATTACCGATTATTATAGTGAAATTTCAGAATGTTCGCAATTTAAAATGGATTACTTAATTGAAATTAATCCATATTCCCTTATTTATTTATTTATTTATTTTTTAAAGTTTATTCCTCCGATATCAACCTCAGAATCTCCCTACATTGTCCCTAATGTGCCATCTGGCAAGAACTACTGTGTTAGTGTTTCTGCCAGCCATCAACAAGCCTCGAAGAACAACAACTTCAGCACCACCAAATGTACTTTTCTATTAGGTGGTGGATATATTTATATATATATTTCTTTTCACAAATGCAGTATAAGATCATTTTTAATTATTGGGGTCTGTAAGATTTTTTTTATATAGAAATTAATACTTTTATTCAGCGAGGATGCATTAAATTGATCAAAAGTGACAGTAAAGGCATTTATAATGTTACAAAATTTCAAATAAATGCTGTTCATTTCAACTTTATATTCATCAAAGTATCCTGAAAAAAATGTTAAGCTGCAAAAACAGTTTTCAACAATAATTAGAAATGTTACTTGAGCACCAAATCAGCATATTAGATTGATTTCTAAAGGATCACGTGACACTGAAGACCAAAGAAATGGCTGCTGAAATGTCAGCATTGCTATTACAGAAATAAATTACATTTTAAAAATATGAGTTATTTTAAATTGTAATAATATTTCACATTACTATTTTTGATTACATAAATGCAGCCTTGGTGACGTCTTTTAAAAGCTTACTGACCCCAAACTTTTAAACAGTAGTGTATGTATGTATATTTGTGCTGTATATATGCTAATGTGTCTTTATGTTCTTAAAGATTCTACTAGAAGCTTTGTGCTACTGGTGTGCATTGTAGCCATTCTGCTGATTGCCTTTTCAACTGGGATTGTTGTGACTTTTGGTTGTTTTTACGACATGAGGCTTAAAATCAAGAATCTCCACATTCCAAAAGCCTTGGTATGTACTAGAATACTTTTGATGTTCATCATTCTTTGATCATATCTTATCTTGACTTGAGAATTTATGTTGCATTTATCATTTATTACATAAAAGTAATTCACTGCACATTATTTGAAAGTTTTTTTGAACATGCACCTTCAAAGTGTTTAATATTTATATATACATATTTATTATGACTATATAAGCCCCAAAAATATTTGGACTTAAAAATGTCTGCATTAAATTGCATCATATACAAAATATCAAACCAAGTGAATTCTGCAAACAAATAATGCTAGAGATGTTCTCAGATCTAACTTCACTTTTTCAATTATTTTTAACCAACTGGCCAAATGTAAAGCAAATACATTTGTACATATTTAACTGCGAAAACTTTTACCATTGTTGGGCAAAATTCCACGTAATGGCGAAAGATTCCCCATGCAGATTTCACAACAGGTTCAAGTTGGCCGTGTGGATTCTCCGAGCTGACCAGCAGAAAGCTGCTAGGTTTTGTAAAAGTAATGCATTACAATATTGCGTTACTCTCTAAAAAAAAGCTGCGTCCACCAAAATTACCCGGAACAATTTGTCCCAGAAACTTTTTTTCCCCCAGACCTATTGCTAGCTGCATTTACATAGCGGTCTAAAGTACCGTGATGATAGTCTGGTGACGTAGGACTGCGCGTGACTTTCCAGTTCCCGCTGGATTTCGTCCTCCGCATATAAGCTTAATATAAGCAAACAACTCTTACTGCACGCACCGCAACAGACTTTAAAAAAAACAATGGTTGAAATAAAATGCTGCGTGAACTCAACCAATCAGCATGTTCAGCGCCCAGGTCCCACCCCCAAAAGTTCTAGAACTTTGAAAAAGTACTACCTCACGAGCAGGTACTTTCAGAGGGGGAATTTTTTACCCGGAACTTAATTTAGACTAGGGCTGCACAACGATTAATCGCGATTAATCGTTTGCAAAATAAAAGTCTGTGTTACGTAATATATGTGTGTGTTCTGTGTATAATAATTATGTATATATAAATACATGCACATATATGTACAGTAAAGTCCAAAAGTTTGGAACCACTAAGATTTTTAATGTTTTTAAAAGAAGTTTCGTCTGCTCACCAAGGCTACATTTATTTAATTAAAAATACAGTAAAAAACAGTAATATTGTGAAATATTATTACAATTTAAAATAACTGTGTACTATTTAAATATATTTGACAAAGTAATTTATTCCTGTGATGCAAAGCTGATTTTTCAGCATCGTTACTCCAGTCTTCAGTGTCACATGATCCTTCAGAAATCATTCTAATATGCTGATTTGCTGCTCAATAAACATTTATGATTATTTTCAATGTTGAAAACAGTTGTGTACTTTTTTTTTCAGGATTCCTTGATGAATAGAAAGTTCAAAAGAACAGCATTTATCTGAAATACAAAGCTTCTGTAGCATTATACACTACCGTTCAAAAGTTTGGGGTCAGTAAGAATTTTTATTTTTATTTTTTTGAAAAGAAATTAAAGAAATGAATACTTTTATTCAGCAAGGATGCATTAAATCAATCAAAAGTGGCAGTAAAGACATTTATAATGTTACAAAAGATTAGATTTCAGATAAACACTGTTCTTTTGAACTTTCTATTCATCAAATAATCCTGAAAAAAAATATTGTACACAAATATTTTGTACAATTGTACACATTAAATGTTTCTTGAGCAGCAGATCAGCATATTAGAATGATTTCTGAAGGATCATGTGACACTGAAGACTGGAGTAACGATGCTGAAAAATCAGCTTTGCATCACAGGAATAAATTACTTTGTCAAATATATTTAAATAGTACACAGTTATTTTAAATTGTAATAATATTTCACAATATTACTGTTTTTTACTGTATTTTTAATTAAATAAATGTAGCCTTGGTGAGCAGACGAAACTTCTTTTAAAAACATTAAAAATCTTAGTGGTTCCAAACTTTTGGACTTTACTGTACATATATGTGCATGTATTTATATATACATAATTATTATACACAGAACACACACATATATTACATAACACAGACTTTTATTTTGCAAACGATTAATCGCGATTAATCGTTGTGCAGCCCTAATTTAGACCCTGGTTCCTGCGGTTGAAACACACCCAGTACCACCCCAGAGTTCCTAGTTCCTGGGGAAAGTTCCTGCGTTGGAAACGCGGCTAAAGTAACTAATTGCGTTACTTAGTTACTTTTTATGGAAAGTAATGCTTTACATTACTTTTGCGTTACTTTTTCTCACCTGGGCTGGGCTTGCTTGTTTTTGTTTTTTTTTAATAACAAAGTTCTATTTTTGGTAAATGTTATTAAGTTCAAACACCAAAATTGAACTTAATAAGCCTCAAGCTGAAGGAAATGCAAATTCACACCTTTACAGTAGAGGGCGCAGCTCAAACAACCTTTAGGCTGTGCTGCCATTCTGGATTAAAGAAGAATACGACACAGTAGAAGAAAGTTCAGCACTCTTTCTTCAGCAATAAAAAATAAAAAACACAAATGTGATGTTTATCTAAAGTCATTTTTGCTTATTAGTATGCTTGAATTGGATCGTTGAAGGTCAGCAGCAAAGACATTGGTTAATAAAGTAAGATTAAATACATAAAGTATATTTGTTTAATTTAATATATTTAATCATTGCAGGTTTGTGCAATATTCTGAGATTGCATTTCACTGTTTTTATACATTTTGAGGAATACTGACTCTGTTTTTGTGTAAGTGAGATGAGCCTGCTGTCATTTAGTCTAAAACTACAATAACCGTCATGTTCATACAGCGCACACGCCTCTGCATTTACTCACGATTTCCCTCAACATGAGGTCAAGAGAGCTGTCATTCAATACATGGGGGAAAAAGTAACTTGCGTTACTTATTTGAAAAAGTAACTTAGATATTTTGTTGTAAATTTAAACATAATGCGTTACTTTACTAGTTCTTTGAAAAAGTAATTACGTAACTCAATTTACTTGTAATGCTTTACCCCCAACACTAGTATTGACAATAGACAATTCACTTTTTTGCCCATGAAATTTCTCCAAAATTTTGTGACCACACCTTAAGAGTCAAAATACTTTTTTGGGACACTATATATGATAAATATTTAGTAATGAATGGTAACACTAATAATGTTTCATTTGTTAACTACATTAAAGGGTTAGTCCACCCAAAAATGAAAATTATGTCTTTTATTACTCACCCTCATGTCGTTCTACACCCGTAAGACCTTTGTTCATCTTCGGAACACAAATTAAGTTATTTTTTATCTGATGGCTCAGCGAGGCCTCCATTGCCAGCAATGTAACTGAACCTCTCAAGATCCAGAAAGACACAAGTTAAAACCGTTCATGTGACTACAGAGGTTCTACCTTAGTATTATAAAGCGAAAATTCGTAAAGCTTCGAAGCAGTGTTTTGAAATCGCCCATCACTAGATATTGTTGAAAAGTCGTTATATTGTTTTTTTGGCACACAAAAAGTATTCTCGTCGCTTTATAATATTAAGGTTGAACCACTGTAGTCACGTGAACTAAATTTAAATACGGCTTTAGTACCTTTCTGGATCTTGAGAGGTTCAGTGACATTGCTGGCAATAGAGGCCTCACTGAGACAACGGATTTCATCAAAAAAATCTTAATTTGTGTTCCGAAGATGAACGAAGGTCTTATGGGTGTGGAACGACATGAGGGTGAGTAATAAATGACAGAATTTTCATTTTTTTGGTGAACTAACCATTTAACATGAACTAACAAGGTGTAAAAAATAAATGCAATGCATGTTTGAGGACAACTATCATTTATAATAATACAGTGTTTGTACTTTACAGATCTTTATTAAAATAAATAATAGGGTTATAGAACAAACCCCTGAGGAACTCCAAACAATTACAGTTACATTGCCTGTGAACACAGAGGACTATGATTCTGCATTGGAGGAGGAGTATGGCTACCATAAGAGAGAAAACATTACAAATGTAATAATTAACCCATCATCCATTGCCAATGTCAACCCGCCAGAGCAATCTGAGGAGGCTGAGACATCAAATCAGTGTTTATACACACTAGCTACTGATTTGGAACAAAGTCAAGAAAGTGAAATATGCGAGAAGGATAATGATGATATACATCCAGTTACCCCTGCGTCTTTATGTACTTGTACTTCAAACCATTCAGAATCATCCACATTTCTACAAGCAACTACTGTGAACGTATTTGTGAACTCAGAGGAGGATAGATATTATGCAAAGGAAACTCCCTTTTCTTCTATCAATGACTGTGAAAGAGAAGTGCCTGCTGAAGAGAAAGAGGAGGAGAAGGAGGAGGAGAAGGATGAGGAGGAGGAGGAAGAGGAGGATGTCCTCTTGTTGGCTGATCACTCCTCAGAGAGTGGCTATGAACCAAGACATGCTATAAATGATTTATGAACCGGAGTTGACCTTTAGACTTCCAAATTTCCACAGACTATATTTGAAGGCTCTCAAAGAGGATCTACATATCCTGACCCCACTTCCAAAGGTGGAGTCTGCAACCAAATTCAAGCAAAAATGTATCCACCTGATCAACCCAAGGAGACATGCAAAGCTTGGTGACATAGAAAATCGGCATATTCAAGACATCAGGGAATAACACTTGAGCAGACACTAGCGTTCCCTTTTGGAACCTTTATTTTTAAGAGTTGTCAAGTGAGTCATGTTGAACAGATTTTGGAATAAGGAAAGCGTGCCTACGTTAGAAATAAGCTGGAGCTGGACATTCTGCAGCATGTCAGTGGTCACATGACTAACCATCTTGTCAATAAAAGGATACATTGTTGACAGACTCCAGGTGCTACATGAAGCAATTTATGATGCAGTGCAATACCTGACTGACCTGAAGCACTGGACAATTTTATCTATTGTGTATTCTGTGTTGAAAGAATCATTGAAAATTATTGTGTGTATACATTTACACAAAGTGGGTTTAAAAAGTGAAAATGTTTTCATTTCCAGCTTTTAAATGAAGAAATACTAGATTTTAATGTGGTCACAGACAAGGCTTAAGCTAGTCCTAGACTAAAATGCATGTTTTAGCTGTTTTAACTGAAAGCATCTTATACTAACATATCTTAAAATATGTCAGTGCCATTGTTTTGTCTCAAGATGCACACCAGTAATGTTTTTTTTTCTAGGGAACGTTTATAAAAGCACCTTAAATGCCCTAATTAAACTAAGGCCTACCTCTGGCTTAGTCTAAGCCCTGTCTGTGAAACCAGGCCTATAGGTCTTAATCTTAATTCCACAGATGAAACTTCTGTGGAAACTTCTCCAAAATCAAAATGACTAGGAAAATAGTTGCTTTAAAGATAAATGGTGGTCACATCAAAAATGGATTTGATTCAGAAGTTAACTGATAAATAAGAAACTTTGGTAACAAGGTTTCATTTGTTAACATAGTTAACTACATTAGTTTACATGAACTAACAATGAAAAACACTTCTAAAGCATTTATTGATCTTAATTTCAACATTTACTAATACATTTGTAAAATCAAAAGTTGAATCTGTTAACATTATTTAACAGACATGAATTAACAATGAACAGTTTTTTTTTTTTTTTAACTATCATTTACAAAGATTAATAAATACTGTAGAAAATGTGTTGCTCATTGTTAGTTAATTTAATTTCATTATTTTTGAAAACATCCCCACAAGCACTTAGAAAAGAGTAGTGTAGTTCCCACAGTTCTTCTATGGAATTCTCAGTTTCTTCTGTCTCTTCCTGTAATTTTAAACTGACTCAATAACAGTGAGATCAGATTTGTGTGTGGGCCATACCTACTGTTGTAAGATTCTTTGTTCAAAGAAAAGTTTCACTGAATTTTTACAGTATTTGTAAAAGTAATGTTTGGAAATTGAAAACTGATATTGGCTACTGGTACACTAAACAAGCAAACAAAAAAAGATATAAATATTCATGCAATTTTATTGTGCCAGCTTTATTTTCATGTCATCTCCTTCCATATGTACAGTATGTGAATGTGTTTACGTAAAAGGTATTATTATTGTCGGTCATTGCTTGAGAGTGTGAAAGTTTTGTTTACATGAAATACTACTGACTGTAACGCTGCATAATGCCTCACTGAATGCTGTCTTTAATGGTGCTAAGGAGGCAGTTTCTTTTATGATTGAAGAATAATTAACCCCTCCAATAAAAGAATCATGAAAAACACTGATGTTGCTATACATTTATTTTTGTTTACAATTTTGAAGTTGCGAATAAATACTGAAAAACATAAATATGCAATAGTGCCACTATGGAGTAAATATAATTGATTTCCTTCTATTTACACATTTGGGTGATTATTTACGGATTGCCGTTTGTAGACAAAAGTTAGAAATCTCTCATTATTGTATTCTCTTCCCTTCTTTTTCATCCACCAGTCAGTCTCCCCCAAACAGAGAAGAGAAAAACCCTTTCCTTCCATCTTCCCCACGTACACGCAGCGACTTGGTGGTGCGTGTGCCTCTTTGAAAGCCTGCCTGTTCCTTGTTTTTTTCCTTTTCCTTCTCTTGTTGTTGGAGTTGAACCTGATGACAGATCACCAGACGCATGTCCTCCTGGAACAGAAATGTGTTAGATAACGAAAGCAAAAGAGCAAACTATCATTTACAATAGTACAGTGTTTGTGTGTCCTTTACATTTCCTTATTTTAGGATCTAAAAGGGTCCTAATACTAATTCCCGAGGAACTCCAAACAATTGCCGTAAACACAGAATACTGTTTCTGTATTCGAGAAAAACATCAAGGGCGGCTCTCTGTGCAATGCATAGTGCACATGAATTTTCTAAAGAAAATGTGAGTAGTACTTTCTGTGCAAAACACAATGCTAGGATTTTTCTAGGGCATAACTCTTTAGTAACAAAATCCAGTAGATATATCAAAACTGAATTAGAAATCAATTACAAGTTACCAACCTGCCAAGACTCAACCTCCTGTGACAGTGCCACCTTGTGTCTGATGGTGTTCAGAAGCTGCTGGTTGAGTGCATCACGTTCTTGTCGGGCCAAAACGATTTCCTCTTCCAGGACACTTATGGGAGGGAAGAAAAACATTGAGTAGGACAAAACAAAAGTCAATTTCTAGCTGACCACAGACTATTATGCAAAATGTCCCCCATTCATAACAGAACATTAGCTTATCACTTAATCTCAGGCATTAAATATGACATACAGAGAGCAAACCCACTGAAAGGCACTTTGATCCAGTTCTTACCTATAAGAAGGTTTACCAGGACTGTTACGAAATGGCTTTACCTCCTCCCTCAGCCCTTCTAATTCAGTTTCTCTGGACTGCAGCTGAGGAAAGAACAAAACATCAAACATCACCTTAGATGAAAACTCTATCTACAAGCATGCTGTTGTGATGTCAACGTATTATGTAGCTAACCTCTTTCTGTAACCTCTGAATCTCTTCTTCTTTTTCTTGCAGAATGGCTGAATGGGCTAAAATGGTTTCTTTTGCCTGTTGGAGATCAAAATGAAAACAACCAGTCAGCAGAAATAGAAAGTGATCTGCCCAATCTAAAAGGAGAGCTGGGTCAGGAGAGAAACAAGCACTTACATTCTTAAAACCCAAAGATAGTCGATAGTCAATTCACATTACATGCAGTGCTGTAAACATTTGCTACAAGCTATGCTGAAGCATGCACACCTATCTTTTCACTAAGCAGGGGTTGAGAGCTACCTGGGACTGTTGGATCTCACTCTGAAGTGACAAAGGGAAGCAGGTAGCCTCCCCCAGACTGGCCTCTTCTCCCAAGGCTTGAACCCTTTGCTGTAGGGTACGGTTGACCGTTCGAAGCTGAAACACTGTGCTGTGCTCCTGTTCCAGCTGTGAAAGAGCCAGAGACACCCAGGCTGAAACTCTCTAAGGGTGGATGGACTCTGACCAGCGAAACCTGACCAGCAGTCAAAGCTGTGCCATGAAACCTAGGATGCCCAATTCCCAATTCATCTAAATTTAGTGTGATTCAGATAATAGTATGTCACGATGGCCATTTAGTACACTATATCCAGTGGATTTTCTAACGCTGCGTCTGAAATCGAATACTTCTTTACGACACAGTGTGCAAAAACACATTATGCCAATAGAGTAGTTTGTCCGAAAAACAGTAGGTGAAAATTACCCAGATGACCCACTACTTCCTCCGAGATTCGATGGACACTTTACTATCTTATGAAGCCACGGGAGAGGATTAATCAATAGAAGTGACGCAACTGATGCTGGTAGGTCATGTGACAATAACAACATGGCGGATATAAGAAGTCCTAATTACATTCATAGTACCCATATTTATACTATAGTAGTCAACATTTGAAGTGGATCAAAAAAAGCTCAAAGTTATTTTTAGAAAATAAAAATCAAATTATATGACAATAAAATATATTAAACATTTAAAATTATAATCCCTTTTTTTATTAAGATATGTTATTTGTGCAACGATGGAATGGAGGTGCCACTGATCTACAGTCAGCTTTTCCCATCCCAATAATTGTTAAGGTTTAAGGGTCAAGGTTTGGCTGGTTAGCATAGTCCAGTTAGCCCCTGCTGGTAAATGTTATAACTGCAACATCTTTTTCCATTGACATGCCATTTAAAAATACCCATATATTCAGACTAAATAAAAACTTCTGCAAGAAATATAGATTATAGTTCAAAGGTTTGGGGTTGGTAAGATTATTTAGAAGTTTTAAATTTTAGATGCGATTGGTTAAAATGTTTTTCAAATGTATTATTGGTAACACTTTACAATAAGGTTCATTCATTAAAATTAATGTATTAACTCACATGAACTAACCATGAGCAATACATTTGTTACTGTATTTGTTTATCTTTGTTAAGGTTATTTCATAAAAATACAGCTGTTCATAGTTTGTTCATGTTACTAATGTAGTTAACTAATGTTAACTAATGAACCTTATTGTTTAACCTAAGTTTTTTTTATTGTTTTGTGATGTTTTAAAATGCATTTTATTGGGTTATTTGGTTAATTTGTTGTTGTGCTGCTGATTAATATTTTTTTCATGATTCTTTGATGAATAGAAAGTTCAAAAGAACATTTATTTGGAAAGTCTTTACTGTCACTTTTGATCAATCTAATGTATCAAATTCGGTAGCACTTTAAAATAAGGTTTCATTGTGGCACTGTGGGAGGGAGGTTTGGGGTGTGATATAGGGTTGTGGCATGGAAAAGATTTATTCAGACCAATTTGTATTTTGTATTTTATATTATTTAAAAAAAAAAATCCCAATAAATATAATGTTAAAATAAATAAATAAGGTTTCATTTGTTAACATTAGTTAACTACATTAACATTAACAGTGAACGATATTTCTAAAGCATTTATTAATCTTAGTAAATGTTAATTTCAACCTTTACTAATACATTAAGATCAAAATTATATCTTAACATTAGTTAATGCTTTGTGAACTAACATGAACATGAACATTTTTATTAACTAACATTAACAAAGGGTAAGAAATGTTGTAAGAATATATTATTCATTGTTAGTTCATGTTGTGTTGCATGAACTAATGCGACCTTATTGTAAATTCTAAAAAAAACTTTTGAATGGTAGTGAATATTTTACTAGTGCTTCATTATTTTTGGAGGACTTAAAAGCATGAAATGGACTTCCCAAAAGTACTGGAAATGGGTGTATGTACAGTAGATGAGGACAAGTCCTGGTGCAGCTTCACAAAATGCTACAATTTAGTTCTTATGTTGATTGCAGTGAGTAAATTATATTTATATGTGGTATTTATATGACAATTACACACAGATTCCCTCTCTCTCCTTCTGCTCTCCATCATCAGGAATGTCCTCCTCACCTCAGTTTCTTTATCTTTCAAGCTGGTCTGTAGCTCAATCACCCTCTCTCTTAATTCATCCCTCTCAGATCTAAGCCGGTCGTTGTCTTCTTGAGTTGACTTCAGTCGTTCATCCATACGAATACAGCGCTCTTTCAGGACCCTGTTCTATGGTACAAGATTAGTGAAAAATAATAGACAGAAACAGTGAATCAACAAACTTTCTTTGATTATTTTGCCATAAATCAAAGTTGATAATCTTAAAATATCAGCCGATTAATTGGCTCGGCAGATACAGCGCTCAGCATAAATGAGTACACCCCCTTTGAAAAGTAACATTTTAAACAATATCTCAATGAACACAAAAACCATTTCCAATATGATGACAAGACTAAGTTTAATATAACATCTGTTTAACTTATAACATGAAAGTACGGTTGGTAATATAACTTAGATTACACATTTTTCAGTTTTACTCAAATTAGGGTGATGTAAAAAATGAATACACCCCACAACAAAAACTACTATATCAAGTACTTTGTATGGCCTCCAAGATTTTTAATGACAGCACCAAGTCTTCTAGGCATGGAGTGAACAAGTTGGCGTCATTTTGCAACATCTATCTTTTTCCATTCTTCAAGAATGACCTCTTTTAGAGACTGGATGCTGGATGGAGAGTGATGCTCAACTTGTCTCTTCAGAATTCCCCATAGGTGTTCGATTGGGTTCAGATCAGGAGCCACTGAATCACTTTCACCCTGTTCTTCTTCAGAAATCCATCAGTGGCTTTAGATGTGTGATTAGGATCATTGTCATGTTGGAAAAGTGCACGACGACCAAGGGCACAGAGTGATGGTAGCATCTTCTCTTTCAGTATAGAGCAGTACATCTGTGAATTCATGATGCCATCAATGAAATGCAGCTCTCCGACACCAGCAGCACTCATGCAGCCCCACATAAGGACACTGCCACCCCAATGTTTCACTGTAGGCACCATGTATTTTTCTTTGTTTTCCTCACCTTTGCGACGCCATACAGTTTTGAAGCCATCAGTTACAACAACATTTATCTTGGTCTCATCACTCCAGAGTATAGAGTCCCAGTAGTCTTCATCTTTGTCAGCATGGGTCCTGGCAAACTCTAGGCGGGCTTTTTTGTGCCTGGGCTTTAGGAGAGGCTTCTTTCGTGGACGGCACCCATGCATGCCATTCCTCTGCAGTGAACACCGTATTGTGTCACGGGAAATAGTCATCCCAGTTTGGCTTTCTACTTCTTTAGATAACTGCAGTGTCCTTGCATGCTGATTTTCTTCAATCCTTCTCATCAGAAGACGCTCCTGTCGAGGTTTTAACTTCCAGGGACGACCTGGACGTCTCTGTGAGATGGTTGCAGTTCCATCTTTTTAAAATTTCTGTACCACTTTTGCTACAGTATTCTGACTGATAAGTAAAGCTTTGCTGATCTTCTTGTAGCCTTCACCTTTCTGGTGTAAAGAAATGATTTTCTTTCTCAGGTCTCAGGTCATTTCTCTTCCATGTGGTGCCATTGCTGACAGCATGAAATGGAAAGGGGTTTTAACACCCTTTTATAGTCAACTGTCTGCTGGACACCTGTGTAATGAATAATTAGACTCACCTGTGGTTGAATTCTTGTTAAATTAGACATTTGTAGTCTAAAATTTAGCTTTGCTCCAGAGACTTTCAGTGGGGTGTACTCATTTTTGCATCACAATAATTTGAGTAAAACTGAAAATTTGGTTCTCTAAGTTATATTATTAACCTTACTTTCATGTTATAAGTTAAACAGATGTTATATTAAACTTAGTCTTGTCAACATTTTGGAAACTGTCTTTGTGTTCATTGAGATATTGTTTAAAATGTTACTTTTCAAAGGGGGTGTAGTCATTTATGTTGAGCACTATTACTACTTTGGATCACAACTTTCTGTCTATACCTCTGCTTGCAGACTGTCCAATCTTGCAGAGCTTATGGATTTGCTGAAACTTGTATCCTCCATTTCTTCTCTCAAACCACGAAGCTCAGTGCGCAAAGTGTGCTCTAAAGCCACTGCCTGGATGAAAGAAAGAGGGGAAAAGGCTTATATGTAGTCAAATATCATCTCTGACTGCTTCTGACATTAGACAGATGCCTAAACCCACTGATCTACATTCCAGCCGTGTATTTAACTTTATCAGTGTTACTACGTCACTAGACACATCCACCCACTACAGCTGAATGCCTCTGAAAAAATTTGCAAGAAGTTGTTAAAACCAGGAAACTGGGGAATTAAAGCTTCTGATTGGTCACCTCTGCCAGCTGTTCCACAAGTTTTTGGTTGTGGTTGGACAGCTGAGTGAGTTGCTCGCTCTCCTCACGGCGCCGGTCACGACTCTGAACGTGTTTTTGTTCCAACTGCGCACGCAATGCTGTGATGTCAGCCTGTAGTTCTGCTTCCCGCTGACTTGCCTCGAGGTCCCGCACCTCCAGACGTCGCTGCACCATGTGTTTCTCCTGCTGCGTAGCCTGTTGCACATCAAACTTTGTCTGTAATTCACACACTTTAAAAGAGTTCCTTAATGATGTAATAAGATCGACATAGAATCATATCTACCTAAATGGCCTTTTATGCTGATTTGTTTATTTTGAGGTTCTTGAAGGTATTTTTTCACCTGTTTTAGGTGGTATAATGGGTATAACGTAACTACATAACAGAATCTACTAAGCACCAAAAAGGGTTCTGCTGTTTTAACAAGCCAAAACACTATTTGGGACCTGCACAAACACCTTCTGAATGAAGAAGCCACAATAAACTATTACTGTTACTGTTTCTTACGTAACCATTTCACTACGCAGAAAATATAAACACTCAAAATCAAGAGTATTTTATTTTTATTTCTTGAACTTCTTTTCAGGCAAGTCCTCTAGTAAACTGTTGCCAGTGTGTAGCTTTAACATTTGGGTCCTTTCTGAGTAAAAGTATTAATTTCTTAAAGTCCCCCTGTAGTCAATCATTTTATCCCTTAAAATTCATTTTTGATCACCAAAATGATATGTTCAAATTTTTTTAACGGTGAAAAAAAAATCTTCATGCCTTAAAATAGCTTGAATATAACTCTACACCCTTGCTTCATTTAGTATATGCAAATCTATGAATATGCTAATGAGCCCCGCCTACACTCATTCGCACAAGCTCAGAGATCCATTCAGTCAACTAGCTGCACAATGGTATCGCTTTTTACAAAGTCGGACACATAACGGTAATTAATGATTAGCCTTTTGCTTGACTACATTGATCAAACAGCTAATAATGTATTGCTAATGTTACTCGACTCCATTGCTTCAGAGTTAATGATATGCTAAAGCCTGCCAAAAATGTGGTTTGAAATCGCTGGTGTTGACGTGATTGGTTACAAAATAGTTTGTGATGTAAGAAACACCAGCGATTTCAAACCCCATTTTTGACTTTAGATCACTGCAGTTTTAAAGACAAAATACTCAGCAATGGTGTTGACTTATGAATTTGACATGGTTTATCTTAAAGGATATTAAAAACACCACATAGACATATTAACAACATTAAAAACTTGATTTTCACCACAGGGGGACTTTAATAAAAAATACTGACACCACATTTTTGAACGTTAGTGTACATCTAATTTATAAAAATCTTTTAAATAATTTTTCCATTACAATAATAAATAATAATATGTAAAAGTAAAATAGACACATTTTGGGATGTAAAGCCAGGAAAGGTTTTAGGTATTATTTTGACGGTTCTTTTAAATGTTTTGTAGTGTTATACAATGGATTTAATTTAAAATATTTGCCGTTATTTACTCTTCTTATTCATATAATGACTTGAAGTAGTAGCAATGTATCATGTATGTGTACAGCATCATAGAGACAAATTTCAATACAGTATATAAAATATATTTCAATTAAATTCTAAAAATTCACTTAGCTAAAAAAAAACAAAAAAAAAAACCCAACAGTTTAGATGGTAACTGTATAGACTTAAAGGGTTAGTTCACCCAAAAATGAAATTTCTGACATCAAGTACTCACCCTCTTGTCAGTCCAAACCCATAAGGGTGAACCACGTGACTACGGTGGTTCACCCTTAATGTTATGAAGCGACGAGAATACTTTTTGAGCGCAAAAACAAAACAAAAATAATGACTTTATTCAACAATATCTCTTCTGTGTCATTCTCCTACGCTGTTTACGTTCGGCGCTTCCAGGTTCTATGACTCAGAATTGACCGACGCTGTTCACATGAGCAGCATGATAAATGCGTGTGATGCTGACGCAGGAGCCGGCCGATAATGAGTCGACATAGTAGATCCTGGAAGCGCTGAATGTAAACAGAATGACAGGGAGGAGATGGAATTGTTGAATAAATCATTACTTTTGTTTTGTTTTTGCGCACAAAAAGTATTCTCGTCATTTCATAACATTAGTTAAAGGTGCCATCGAACGTTTTTTTACAATATGTAATATAAGTCTAAGGTGTCCCCTGAATGTGTCTGTGAAGTTTCAGCTCAAAATACCCCAGAGATTTTTTTTTATAAATTTTTTTAACTGCCTATTTTGGGGCATAATTATAAATGCGCCAATTCAGGCTGCGGCCCCTTTAATTGCTCGCGCTCTCCACCCCCTCCCGAGCTCTCGACTCTATCATTGCATAAACAAAGTTCACACAGCTAATATAACCCTCAAAATGGATCTTTACAAAGTGTTCGTCATGCATGCTGCATGCACACATCGGATTATGTGAGTATTGTATTTATTTGGATGTTTACATTTGATTCTGAGTTTGAGGCTATGCTCCGCTGATGCTACACTGTTGGAGAGATTTATAAAGAATGAAGTTGTGTTTATGAATTATACAGACTGCAAGTGTTTAATAATGAAAATAACGACAACTTGTCTCTGTGAATACAGTAAGAAACGATAGTAACTTTAACCACATTTAACAGTACATTAGCAACATGCTAACGAAACATTTAGAAAGACGGTTTACAAATATCACTAAAAATATCATGTTATCATGGATCATGTCAGTTATTATTGCTCCATCTGCCATTTTTCGCTATTGTCCTTGCTTGCTTACCTAGTCTGATGATTCAGTTGTGCACAGATTCAGACGTTAATACTGGCTGCCCTTGTGCAATGCCTTGAACATGGGCTGGCATATGCAAATATTGGGGTCATACATATTAATGATCCCGACTGTTACGTAACAGTCGGTGTTATGTTGAGATTCGCCTGTTCTTCGGAGGTCTTTTAAACAAATTAGATTTATATAAGAAGGAGGAAGCAATGGAGTTTGAGACTCACTCTATGTCATTTCCATGTATTGAACTCTTGTTATTTAACTATGCCAAGGTAAATTCAATTTGTAATTCTAGGGCACCTTTAAACTACTCTAGTCACATGGACTATTTAATGATGTCTTTTCTACTTCTCTGGGGCTTGAAAGGCGCAATGACGTTGCTGCCTATATGTGGTTCAGAAACCTCTCGTATTTCATCAAAAATATCTTAATTTGTTTTCCAAAGATGAACAAAGGTCTTACGGGTTTGGAACAATATGAGGGGGAGTAATAAATGACAGAAATTTTGTTTATGAGTGAACTAACCCTTTGAGGTCTGCTCACACCAAGAAAGATAACAAAAAAATAACTATATCAATAACTATATTAGTGTCCACACCAGCAGACAATGTTTTTTTGTTTTTTATTTGTTTTGTTTTTTTATAAGTGTGCGTCCAGTTGCCATATGTTGTCCGCTGCTTTAAATGCTTGAACTTGTTCCAGCCGACATTGGCTTAATGTAGCACCATCTTGTATATGTTACATATTACCACGCTTGCTTGTAAAGCTCATTTTTAACCACTTCTCTTTTTTTTTCTGTGCTTCTAATATGTAAAGCTGCTTTGAAACAATTACCAATTGTAAAAAGCGCTATATAAATAAATTTGACTTGACTTGACTTGACTTGACTTGACTTGTTAAAGTCAGGTGGATTCTGATTGGCGGTCACTGTTTTTATCATTTTACCAACTGGAAAAAAATAATTCTGAAAGGGATTCTAATGATAATCATTCCTTCGTGTTATCGTTATAGCTGTGATATGGACTTCCCAATATTAACTGAATTAGAATAATTATTAAAACGTAGTTATTGTTATAGGGGCCTTTATAGAGACTCCATTACTTTTGACAAAAGTCATCCTCATTCATACCTCCATCTCCCGTTCCATCTGCTCTATCTGAGCAGCCAGCTCCTCATTTTTCTCCAGCAAAGCTTGGCCCACTTCAGCTGCCAAAATCAGGTCTTTTTCCAGCAGAGAAGGGCTGCTGTCATCCTGAGGTGAGGCGAGAAGATCATCTGGTCCTATTGTAGGAGCCATGATCCGGTGACTGGAGGAAGAGTGTGAAGAAGAGAAGGGGAAGAAAGAATCCTCCAGGATGGGAGAGGGCAAGTTCTCCTTCTTGGATGTAAACATTGGTTCGTCTCTTGAGTTCACGGCTGAGCAGGACTCCCAGTGACCGTCCTGATAGTCAAATGTTGTTTATCTGCATCTTTCCCAATTTAAATGCCTGGGTTTTCTTTAAGTTTAACAAGAACACACCGGACACCCGTTATGTTCTTCTTGTGAACTTGGTTTTGTATATCCTTCAAAAACTGATCAACCCTAGTGTGTGTCACATGTAAGGTGTATTTGAGGCTGAAAGTTCCTCCAAGGGTGGAATCGTCAGTTGATTTATTGTTTGCTTTATCTTAAATCTTCCTTATAAATCTCCCTATGAACAAAAACATGTTGGAACAGGTGACAATTGTGTTGGAACTCACCCTGAAATTTATGACACAATGTAGATAGGTGTATTCATTTACAATATCTAATCCTCCTGGACTGTTAAGAGCTTGGATTTTTTCCCTACATGTGTGTCCTTACAAACAACACATTATCCAGAACTACCTTGGGACATTTCTATTGTTGTCTAGGAGCTTCTTTTGTAGACATGACCAGCATAACAAAGTTTCAGTGTTTCTCTCACATTCCAGTAGTCATTCAAGACTCCTCAGTGACCCAGTGACTACACCCTTTACAATTGGCTAAACAGGTTTTAAAGAGCACAGGTGTCTGAGACATAGGTGACTCTGACCTCCTTAAATCTAAAATGCTGATATTTCACCACCATTACAGTATATATAAAGTGTTTTCCTGGAATTAAACAGGCTGCTTCCCTGTCTGTGATTATAATGGAGGAAACATAAACATGACATAAATGGATGTCATGTAAACAGAACCTCTGTTTAAAGTGGTTATTACTAACATAATGTTGTAGTTATGACACTGACATTGTTGAATCAACTACAACGTTAGTCTAATGTAGTGTAATTAAAACAACCCAAACAGTTCGTATCAACTACACTCCAATTAAAGCCTTAATTAAAAGACTTAAGAACTTGAAAGAGTGTGTTATATTCAAAATAGTTTTCTTTTAAAGTCAGAAAGCGTCTGGTAATAGTATAAATGTCCCTATTCAGAACAAGTAATGCTTTGTTTTTCCTACCTTGGAAGTTCCTGCTCCAAACTTAGCATGAAAGGTGACAGGGAGGTACTACTAGTCGCCTTGGAAGCGCTGCTGTAAAGCTAATTTAGCCACACCTTCTCATTGCGTCATCGGTTTAATGGGAGGAGCCGAGTACCTACAAACAGGGTAGGTGTCACTGACATCAGACGTTCAGGTGAGATAGTTTGGAACTAAAAATAAAACTCACACACACAAACACTTACACATTTATTTTATTTATTTATTTATTTTTCTACCCCCTGTAGTACACAAAAGTTTATAAAAATGAGGCACAGTGTGTAATTTTTCATATTGATGTTTACACGTTTATATTGAATTACAATGCATTATGTTGAGATTTCGGGTTAAAGGAAATGATAAAGGAAAAACTTAATGGATAATGTCTACTCCTGGTCCTGCCAGCACTGTGTTTTATGTTTTACTTTTTACATTTTGTCTTTATCTCTTTATATAAAGTATTAAACACAATTAATTCTAATTAGAATTCAGTATTAAAACTTTTATGACTTTTAATTAATCTCTAAACTTATTTTTTAGAACTACAAAATGCTTTAGAGTCTTCAAAAGATCATTATAATAATGTTACGAAACCGTTTTAAAGCATTGTATATGATTCAATTCACATTTATTTGTATAGCGCTTTTCACAATACATATCGTTTCAAAGCAGCTTTACAGAGAATGTCAACATTACAATTTAGAGAATGCATTTAGCTAATAATGTAATAATGTAGGCAATTAATTTACAATTATTGTTAGCAATTTAATTGAAGGTAGAAGCAATGAGCTCCTGGAAAAATGAATTACAAATTAACAATAATTAGGATATATAGAATTGAATATGAAAGTTAAGTATTCATAATTTCCACAGTGTCAGATGTCAAACCTTCTCAGCATAAAAGAACCCATTCAAGGGCTGTTAGGTAACCTGCTCAGTGCTGCCACTTTGTGGTTAAAGTCACTCACTACATCATGGTGGAGGGAGCAGCTTAGTTCCTACTGTTGCATGCAAACCAGCTGCCAGATATAAATGACTGGAGATGATCAAGATTTCACATAAAGCTAATTTAAATGTAGCTTTGTTGGACTGCTTATGGTATTCAAAGGTGATCCAAATATGAAAATGGATCAGAGAGCCCATAAGGAATATTTTGAGTGTTGATTGATGTGAGTGTTGATTTTTGCCACTGTGAAAGGATGGGTTGTTCAAACCCTGGCAAACCCTCAGTCTCTGTAACCATGGGACCTGTGGCCTGGCTGTGTCCCTCACTATGCTAACAATGAACTGAGTGTGGATTCAGATAGGATTAGTAATATCTACACAAGCGAGAGCCTGTGAAACTTGCAGCAATGCTTCCTGTTTTCATATTTTTCTCTTGCAGAGCCTGAATGAAGCTAGTTACAGCAATGGGCCCAGCTCAGAATCTTGACTTGTAGCTGTAAAACAAGAAAACCCTGTTAACTAGATAATTATGTTTGCAATGATTGTTATATTTTGTGGTTCAGTAAAAAAAAAAAAAAAGTCAAATCACTTGTGTAATATGTAAGTAAATACAGTTAATATAAGTAGATTGTTGCATTTTTTTCCTTCTGAAAATGGGAGGGGCTTGGCCTCAACTAGGCCCCTCCCACTTGAGCTTTAGTCCTCTTCAGACAAACTAAGAATCAGACACACAGAGATGGAGAAACACTGTCGTAACTGGACTCTTGTCCTGGTGCTGTGTGGCCTCCTGCCACTGGCTACTCAGGCTGGCAGGCAGATGCCAAAACTCTCCGACAAGAAGCTATGCGCCGATTCAGAGTGTAGCCGTGAGTAATGCTAACCAGCATATTTTACAATAGTTTTTATTTTATTTTACTTTATTTAAGTCTTGCATTTCAGCATATGTACTTTTGGATTTACATCAGGGTTGCATTTGTTAACATCACTTATGAGTTAACATGAACTAACTATGAAAAATACTTTAATCTTTAATTTCAACATTTACCAACACATTAATAAAATCAAGAGTTGTATCTTTTATTTATTACTTAATGGGCTTGCGAACACAAACAGTTGTATTTTAACTAACTATTGTTAACAAAGATGAATAAATACTGTTTTAAAAAAATGTAATAATAATTCATATATAAAATAATGTTACCGTGACTTTAAATATGTGTCGATTCATTTTTATGTAATAGGGCAGTTTTGTACAAAAAGAAGAATAAAAACAATTTCTTTCATTTTATGTATAGATTACAAATAATATTGACATATTTCCCTTATATTATAGTTTTTATGAAGTTATAAGAGAAAGTGTACATTTTAAGATGCTGTAACTGATCACCAACATTTAGTTATTCATCATTTACTAGTTTTTTTCATAGCTTTTTATGTTAAATAGTTCTAAAAATGAATTTTCAAATATCAAGTATTTAATCTCCCAGTTAATATGAGGTCCAAGAAACTGCATGCATAACAATAAATAATAAAAAAATAAAAAAAACAAAAAAATTCACCTTTTTCAACTTTTTAAAAACTTAAGTTTTTCAGTAATTAACTTGGTTGTACAAGTCATTTCAACTTAAATTATATTAAAACTGACTTGGAAAAATTGAGTTGAATCTTGTCAAACTTAAAGAAAAGAAGTTGCCATGACTTGATCATATCATTTCTCACAGTGAATAGCTTTAAAAGGAGCACGCCACACACTGTAGGACGTGTTGTGTCAACAACACATCTAAACGGAGTGGTTGTGTATTCACAGATCCCATTCTCATCGCTAGAGCTCTGCAGGATTATTACCCGCAAGACTGTCGCTTCATTCACATCCAGCAAGGCCAGTCTGTCTATGTGTATGCCATGCTGAAAGACCGTGGGAACCTCTTCTGGGCTGGAAGTGTAAGTACAGTCTAGCCTATAACAAGCCTGATCTGAATTGCAAACATCTCTATGGCCGTATTTTAATCATTAACATTTCGAATGATTTTCTTGTAATATGTGCAAAACAAATGCTTTCCCCTGTGAAAATGAAGACACAAAGTGTAACAGAAGATAACTGTTTGTGAAGGTTCAAGGGTCGTATTATGGAGAGCAGGAGGCGCGTCTGGGATTCTTCCCCAGCAGTGTTGTTGAAGAGACACATGCTTTAATGCCTGCTGAGGTTGAGGTCAAGACTGACGTGCGTATCTGAACAAAAACAAATGTGACGCATGAACAAATACATGCAATAAAACTATCAAGGAACATGTAAGATTAATTATATATATATTTTTTTTCTTTTCAGAAATGGGACTTCTACTGCTATTAGGATTGTGTGATGCTTCACCTGGAATATGATTATTGATTCCACTCTGCACTTTATAGTGTGTCACTACTACATTTATTATCGCTACGCTACTCAACTCTTCAGATAAGGGAAACATACAGAACAGTAACTGTAGACTGTATATGCTTATTGATGCAATAGTTTGAATAAAACTGAGATGCTGCTTCTCATGCATGTAATCAGTGTTTCTTAGTATCACGTGATGTTTTGGTAAGAAAAGTTCTGAATGAGAGGTAAAGAGAAAATCAATTACTACTCAACCGAGAAATGATTACATCTGCCTTTACCTCGATACGACTAACTAGCAGCAGATATTTGGTTTCAAGCCACTGATAGATCAGTTTCTAGATCAGTTGCGTCATGTGCGTTTCCATGGAGACCAAAGTCAGCTTCGCGTCTTATTACTCGGCATTCCTGAAGCAAGGTGAGTGCATGTTCACAAATAATTCAAATTATTTTACTTCAAACTAGGTAAATAAAATGTAAAGCGCCGTACTGGTACGTTTATGAGCGACTACAAAAAATATTACAATTTGGGTAGTCTAGGGTGACTTTACTGATGAGAATGATTATAGCATTACTTTAAAAGCATTAGAATAGAAAGGCTGTAACAAGAAAGAACATTATAAGACTTTAAAATCATTATTTTAAAAGTCTTATAATGTTCTTTCTTGTCACAGCTGTTAACAAGTTGTAAAATGGCGAAGTTGTAAAATGAAAAGCTAAAAAGCTAGAAAGCTAATTAACTAGCCTATATCACTTGGCAGAAAAAATATAGTTCTTTTAATGTATTTTAACAAAACTGTTAACTGTTATTGGGCATTTTGTATATTGTTATGGTTGCAGGTTGTTTAAAACAGTGTTTACATTTTTTGACTCAAAATGAAGCGGCTCTATTCTGAGACGATGTCCAATAAAAACAAGGAGTTTTCATGGATAAGAAACGGCCCTGCTTTTCATCACATGCTCCGGGCGTCTGGGCAGTCTGAGGTCTGGTATGATTTCACTGATGAGGCGAAATTCCAGCAGTACGGCTGGCGATGCTCCACGAATGAAGACTCTTACTCAAATGCCACCCTCATTGGTAACTGGTCAGAAGAGAGGTTCGACACTCGCCGTACTGTGGCGTTACGACGCCCCCTTCCGCACCAGGTTGGTTTTGTTAAGTAAAACACTACTCTGAGAGCATCGTATGTAAGTCACTTTTAAAATTTTTGGATTGCATTAGATAAAATATAAAACCGAGAGATTTTCTCAGAAATAAGTTGTTCAACAGAGTAGCCACAGGTGTGGTTAATCATATTATTAAATTATTAATCATAAATACTAAAATGTATTTTAAATACATTTATTTTGTGCTAAGTATACTACAAATACATTTACATATGTATGTGCTAAATAAAAATTTATTTATGAATTTTATTAATTCAAGTGGTGGTACCGTGCTAGGTTGCCACCTTTGCAATAAGTCCATTTGTGAAATTTCCTCACTACTAAATATTCCACAGTCAACTGTTAGTGGTATCATAACAAAGTGGAAGCAATTGGGAACGAAATCAACTCAGCCATGAAGTGGTAGGCCACGTAAAACCACAGAGTGGGGTCAGCGCATGCTGAGGCACACAGTGCACAGAAGTCGCCAACTTTCTGCACAGTCAATATCTACAGACCTCCAAACTTCTTGTGGCCTTCAGATTAGCTCAAGAACAGTGCGTAGAGAGCTTCATGGAATGGGTTTTCATGGCCGAGCAGCTGCATCCAAGCCTTACATCACCAAGTGCAATACAAACCGTCAGATGCAGTGGTGTAAAGCACGCCGCCACTGCACTCTAGAGCAGTGGAGACGTGTTCTCTGGAATGACGACTCATGCTTCTCTGTCTGACAATCCGATGGACGAGTCTGGGTTTTGTTGCCAGGAGAACGGTACTTGCCTGACTGCATTGTGCCAAGTGTAATATTTGGTGGAGGGGGGATTATGGTGTGGGGTTGTTTTTCAGGGGTTGGCCCTTTAGTTCCAGTGAAAGGAACTCTTAATGCTTCAGCATACCAAGACATTTTGGACAATTTCATGCTTCCAACTTTGTGGGAGCAGTTTGGGGATGGCCCCTTCCTGTTCCAACATGACTGCGCACCAGTGCACAAAGCAAGCTCCATAAAGACATGGATGAGCAAGTTTGATGTGGAGGAACTTGCCTGGCCTGCACAGAGTCTTGACCTCAACCCGATAGAACACCTTTGGGATGAATTAGAGCAGAGACTGCGAGCCAGGCTTTCTTGCCAGCATCAGTGCCTGACCTCACAAATGCACTTCTAGAAGAATGATCAAAAATTCCTATAAACACACTCCTAAACCTTGTGGAAAGCCTTCCCAGAAGAGTTGAAGCTGTTATAGCTGCAAAGGGTGGGGAAACTCCATATTAAACCCTACGGATTAAGAATGAGATGTCATTCAAGTTCATGTGCACATAAAGGCAGGCATCCCAAAACTTTTGTATATATGATTGTGCTAAAGTGGAACTATTGCAAGTATACTTTAGGTACACTTTAAATATCTTGCAGGATAAAATCTTACAATCCTTATTAAAGGTGCTAAAGAGGATGTTTTGTTTTATACATTTTTGCAATATTACTTGAAACTGTCTTCACTAACTGATAAAAGACTATTTATTAGGTGCACTGAAAGTAATAATATTAATATACATCATCTGTGCACGAGGTAGGGCCTTAAAAACATCAGGCATGTCAATCACTGCCGTGAGGTTCCTTGTGAGAGACGAACGTGGCTGCGCGCTCCAGTAACTTTCCACACTCCACAGGCGCCGCATGCAATGTTTTTGTCAGGAGACAGGAGTAACAACTGCAGATTATGAGTTACCTGCGGTGAGTCCGACATAATGAATCCACTAACATGACACAGCAATTGCTGGTGGTAAACAAACACTCATGTTCCAATACTCGTGCACAAGTTTTGGGAGGCGTTCCCATGAAATAAGCTGTGAAGGAGGGGGGTTGTTCTTACGTATGCGCTCATTTCAAAAACTCAGTAACAGTCTTTGGATTCTCAGTCGACGAAAAAATCCTCTCTATCACCTTTAATAGTGATATTAAAACACTTTTTAGGCATAATATTAATAAATGTGCATTGTGCAATAAAGAAATACTCCAGATAAAGTTTAATTATAATTTCATATCACTAAGTCTTAAGTGATATGTCAATAAATATGTTAATGGGTTTAAAGTATACTTAGTATGAAATACATTTATTTTAAATAGATTTTGGTATAGCTTTTTTTTTTTTTTCTCTAGGGCAAATCAATTTCACCATCATTTTGAACATTGAACATCGATTGTTTAATCATTTTAAAACTTATATTTGTGGATGTGAAGGTGTGCTTGTGCTATCTTTCTTGTGCTATGACACTTGGTTTTATATTTTGCTAATTCAGTGACAATCATGCATTTTTAAGAGTTGATTAAGTGTCCAAATCCCAGTTCCTTAACAATCAAATAATCCTGAATTTGTTACTCCTCACAGTTCTCTCACTATTTTGAAACCACATATTATTCCAGCTATAAGAAAGATGATGTTCAGACGATTTACACAAGTAGGTTTCCTTAAATAAATTTTATTATTTATTTATTGTAATTTAGATGATTTTTTTTTAATTCAACAAAATAATTATGCTTATGTAAAGACCCTGATATTATCACTCTATCAGCACCAAAGAGAGAGTCAAGAAGCTTCCCTGGCCACCAACCAGAACTGAATCCTCCGCACACTAAGTGTGTGCCAAACTCCTGCTACAGACTGGACTTCAAAGGCCCTCAGTGTAGAGAAGAAATAGCACAGGAGACTTCAGAGCCTCAGTGCAGATAACAGAGACAAACTGAAGCCTTTGGCAGAGGAATTCTGCTTACAAAATTAAATCAGCTTCAATATCCACGCACTGACTTCTGTGAGTGATCTATAGTCATATATATATATATATATATATATATATATATATATATATATATATATATATATATATATATATGTATGTATAAATCTTCTTTTCGTTGTATTTTTCTGAAGCATGTGTCTATTTTTTTGTGATATTAACCCGTGAAAATATGCATAACCCATGATGACTGATGTTCCATCATTTTGACGTTAGATTACTTTGCTTCTTAATTACATTGTACTTTACTGCACTGCTTATTCACATCAATTCATCTGGTGAAAAGTCAGAAATTTCAACAAGCATCTATACATGAGTTTAAAATGCAGAGCAATTCACTACCAACACATACTGTATTTTGTAGTGATATATCAAATAACTATCGTTATGATCAAGACTAGGAGTTGAAAAACTCAGTTGACTACTAATATTTTGTCATACAGTTTGTTGAAAAGACATTTTTAATTTTGAATTCAGAAAAATAAGTGAGGTCACACTGGTTTTGAAAGTCCACAGTATTTATTAATCATTATTTCATGATGTTAATAAGTTAATTCAGTGCATCAGCTGTGATTAATAAGGAATGTAAGCAGTTCAAAGCCATGTTTTTAAAAGTTCCTTCTCAATTATACCTCCTTGTGGGGATAATACAGTAGTTTAGCCCTTCACTTTAGTGAGTAGTGATATAAGTCTTTGTCAGAGCCTGCTTATATTAGCTTTCCATATCGAAAATGACTGATACGGTTTGGTATATTAGCAGCTTTACCGTTGTTGAATAAGTGAGCCATTGCTAAGAAACCAAATAGTCTCCGTGATTGTAAACAATATAAATTCTTGGCACTTATTCACATGCACAAACACCCAGCTCAAAATTACATTCAAATATTATTTAGGGAGACATTTGACCTCATAGACACCATGGTTTCAAAACATTGCATTAATAAACTTTTGGTTTCATTCCCAGCACAAACATGTCACTATGTACCTGCTATTCATGCTGTTTAACAGTATTTTTAAATGTTGATTTTTTATTATTATTTCAAAGGGGTTCAGAAACCCATTTAACCCCGGGTTTTAAAGCCCTGCTCCTGCTATTGTCATGAGAACCCAAAAATACGGTGAAAGAAAGTTTAAAGGTACACTTTGTAACTTTTTTTGTTGTTGTCAAAAATAAAGTTTAACTGTCAATCAATCCTTCTTCCAAAATGTGATTTTGTCTTACCCTGATTCACTATGGTAAGCCTATTATAAGTGTTTGTTTTAGACCTGTCAAGATGGTTTTATCAGAAAATTGCATGCATTCATCACTCGCCTGTGCTTGTCTTGTCATATCCGTAAATAGAGAAAAGTTGCTCCGGCTACTTTGATGCATGTATGGTGAGGTTAGTTGTTAAAACAAGCGAGAAAAGTTGATATTGAGCACGCTAAATCTTAAACCTCTAGAGAATCGCCCATTTTTAAAAAAAAAAAACGCTGAACAGAGAAGTGTCTGCTGGCAAAAAGAGAACATGACAGAGGTCGTAATAAAACAAGAATCAACATTGGCTTGGCTTTTGTTGGAGATGGCACAAACTAAGGGATTTGAAATGTTCTAAAAGTGACGTGGCGATGGTGTTTTTTTACTCAGGTGAGTAAGGTATTTCATTGAACAGATAAAGTGTCATATGTAGCCCTCTAATAGAGTTGTATAGCATTATCTATTGTGAAGGGTCATATTCATCCGCACAGTCACGCAGAGCCGAAGCACAACCAAAACAATGTTCTTCCGCTAAAAAATGATTTGGTTTTTAACCACTAGAGGGACAAAAGTTACATAGTGTACTTTTTAAAGTGTGAAGTAATGCATCAAGGTATCATAAACTGCCTCAACACCACAAATCAGGTCAAAACAATTAAATAGTGTCACTTTTTCAAGAACGTATCCACATCCCCTTATATACTCTGGTCCTGAATCCATCACTTAAGTAAAAATAAATTTTACCTTTTCAAAAAAACAAAAAAAGCCATTATGATATCTGGATGTAACAAATCAATTTAACGTATACAGAGATGAACAGAATAAACATTTTTCTCACCCTTTTGAATAGGACAATGCCAGTGCGCAGCGAATCACACCATTAATAATGATATTTTTTTGCCATCTCAGTTTAATACAATGAACCATTATTGCTTGTTTGTCTTTGTTATAAAAAATACCAAGGACAAATACTCCTACTCTCAAATACTTTGTCTTGCAGTCAAGGCTGCAAGATATACAAAAGCCCCTTTGTTTGGTGGCGTCAGCAGCAGACAATACTTTATTGTAAAACAGTATTTCTATGAAAATCGTTTAGGTAATTCGTTACAGTTATTTCAACCTAAAAACTGTTTTTTCTCTAGCTGCTGTAGCAAAGACAACATAAACATTTGGCCTGTCAGTAATGTTGGGCTATTAAGATATTCCCTTGTATTTTAGCAGGAGCACATTGGGACAGGGGAAGACAAGGGACATAAAGTTGAAACATGGAAGTCTAGCAGCTTTACTTCTTCTGAGGCCCAGCCACGGCAGGCTTGTCATCACGGGTGATAGGAATGGTGCGCTCCGGGCCGTCCGAGTGCTTGCGTGGGGCTGTCACTGTCAGAACACCATCAGTAGACAGGGAAGAAGTGACAGAGGTCGGATCCACACCAGCAGGGACACGGTATTTTCTTACAAATTCTCGTGAGACAAATCCGTGATCGTCCTGCTAGGAAAGCACAACATTGTTATTAGCAGGTGATAACGCGAATGGTCCGTCTTTCACTCTGTTTAACTCAATGTTTACTTGTGGAACAAGGCCAGTGGTCTTGGTGATGACATGTGGATTTTAAACAATAAAGCCAGTCACATGGCACAGGTTTAGTTATTGGGTTGCAGCCAAGCTAACAAAAAAGAACATTTTGCTAACATTCCCATTAAGCTATGAATATGTTTTTTTCTGAATGTTCCCCGAACCATTCAAAATGTCCAGTTTTTAAAATGTTTTAGAAATATTATGTGAATGTTAAGGGAACATTCCATTTTATCATTCTTCAAACATTATGGGAACATTATTATGTCGTCTGATTGTTCTGAAACAAGTAGAAACATTAGACAAACATAAAACGTTTTAGAAAAAAAAACATTTTTAGATCATTATTAAAGGCCAGATAACTTCGAATGAATAATATTTTAACGTTACTGGAAGAACGTTTGTTCACAACATTGCCAGAATGTTAGCCAAAGTTCTGAGAACGTTCCAGTTAGCTGGGAGTGTTCATTGTGTATGTAGTAAGTTTTTACCTGACGATCTTCATGTTTAGCGTGAATTTCAATGAAATCTCCATTGATTTTCACTGACAGCTCCTCTGGTGCAAAGTGTTTGACGTCCAGATTTAGTGAGAAACGGTCTTTTTCCATTTTCATCTACAGACACACACAAATGTAATAATTTGTCTAAGTAATCTAATGTTCACAATTAGTTCAAAAAGCACCTCAAATTCAAAAGAGAAATTCTAATTTTCCAGTCCATTTCAGAGATTTTGTTTTCCACATTACAATATTCTATTACAGTGTCCCAATGCAAAAATCTTTAACATTTCTACAGACAGGCTTCACTTTCTTTACGCAGAAATAATTTGTATATTAATTTTCGATTTTAGGGTGAAATATGACCTGAAAAGTTCTTTTCAGTTTTGTGAGATTGAACCATATCATTAATTAAATGAATGAATAAATAATTAACTAAATAACCAAATTAAATTTCTATTTTGTTTTGTTTTTAATCAGCAAAATATAACAGCTATGCTTCAGTGTGGCTTTTTAAAGATACAGTGCCAGACTATCATCATGGAAGTTTAGAAAAAAAACAATTCTAAATGAAGCTCTTCTCTGTCTGTATAAAACAGATATGGACACAGAGAATAACAAATGAAAGGAAGTTCATGTCTTAAAATAACACAATAAAAATAATCCATAAATTATTTATGTAACATTATTAAAAGTACAGACAGGATAATGTATAGCCATCCGTTATCGCAAATTAAACCCCTTCAGGTTGATACAAGACCCCTCCAATTTGCGTCAGGGTCCTGTGATAGTGACTTACTGTAACAAATTATACACATTTTTTAACTACAGTAATTCTAATGTTACAAACTTAATGTAGATTAACCACAAAGTTTTTAACAGTCACTAAAAATGGGCTGCAAAGGTTTTTTAGCTCACCTCATTAAGGCCACTGTCCACCCAGCTCGGCCAGCGCAAAAAGGAAGGTCGTGGGTAATACAGTGAGGGAATCACGTCGGTCTCAGTGATGGGCTCCCCAAAGTGCTGGTCAAAGATCCGGCTGGGAAAGAAGGATGGCCAGAAGGAGCGACGGAACCAGGGATGCTGGATGGCGATGTCCATTTTGTGTCTGGGCCTTAGCAGCACTCAGAAAACTGCTGCCTCTTCTGCCTGCGCACTTAAATAGAGCAACACCGACGGCCCCTGGCAGACGAGCCAGCTGTGGATCTTTCTGGAATAATGATGTAAACTGTTTGCCAGCCTTTGCCTCTTTCACTTCGGCCCTCCCACTGTCCTCTGCTTGCTACCCGGTCCCCTCTTCCAACTATTTCTCTCTGTAGTTATCTCAAGAGCTGATCGGATTTCAATTCACTCAGATACCAACTGGATTACAGTGCAAGCCCCCAATAGTGCTGATGATACCATGTGTTCAGAGCACTGGAAACTGCACTGTCTGGTCCAGCGAACCTGCCAATATCAAGGGAAGTCTCTTGTTGCTCGACATTCCACTGGCTCGTCTGATGCCAGCAGAGATTAGGATGCCCACGAGGTGATGTGCCCATGCATATTTAGGTTCTGAGCCCCATTGGAGGTTGAGTCTTTACAGAAACTGACAATGAATGCGGCTGAGATAACTGTGCCAGGCTAAACACCATACAAAGTCAATCCCCATGAACAACCGCTTGCCTGGAAAACGTACGGGGACAATGTTACTTGAGCTGGCACACTGATTGGACATCATAATTTTGGAGGGGTAAGCAGTCTCAGCAATTGTGCTGTCAGTGAATACTCTCTTAACAAAGGCAAATGATGGTGGTTATACATTATTTTTTTGTTTCACCTGAACGTTTTTGGATTTGGTGCCCTTTCAGTTCCCTGGACTTACTATTAATATAATCAGCAGGTGGGGGGGAAATCATGAATACTGAACTTGGTAACATTATTTGATTCACACTAGTGTTCAAAAGTTTGTGGTAGGTAAGATTTTTTTTAATGTTTTAGAAAGAAGTCTCTTATACTCACCAAGGTTGTATTTATTTGATCAAAATACAGTAAAATGGCAATATTGTTAAATATTATTGCAATTTAAAATAACTGCTTTCTATTTGAATATATTTTAAAATGGAATTTATTCTTGTGATCAAAGCTGAATTTTCAGCATCATTAGTCCAGCCTTCAGTGTCACATGATCCTTCAGAAATCATTCTAATACGTTGATTTGGTGCTCAAGAAACATTTCTTATTATTATCAATGTTGATCCATGCATAGAGGTCACAGCTATTCAGAAAGCCATTTTCTTGCATATGCATGGGTTTTGATGGCATAGTTGCACATCACCCACTACAGTGGACACTAGTGCATCATCCTGTACACTGCCACCAAGTGGCAAGCCGTTGTATGTGAAATTTTGTTTTCTCCAAATGAAGATGGCCAACGGCCAGTCAGAAATGCTAAGTTGCTCCGGAATATAATGCATTACTCGTTACATCAAAAAGTAATCTGATTACGTAATACACATTACTTGTAATGTATTACTCGTTACATCAAAAAAGTAATCTTATTATGTAATGCACATTACTTGTAATGCGGTACTCATTACATCAAAAGAAGTAATCTAACATAATGCATGTTACTTGTAATGCATTACTTTACTCGTTACATCAAAAAAGTAATCTGATTACGTAATGCACATTACTTGAAACACGTTACTTGTTACATCACAAATTAATCTTGCATAATATTACTTGTAATGCATTAATCTTTACATCAAAAGTAATCTGATTACGTAATACACATTACTTGTAATGCATTACTTGTTACATCAAAAAAGTAATCTTACATAATGCATGTTACTTGTAATGCATTACTTGTTACATCAAAAAAGTAATCTGATTATGTAATGCACATTACTTGTAATGCGTTACTTGTTACATCAAAAATGAATCTTGCATAATGCATATTATTATAATGCATTACTCGTTACATCAAAAAGTAATCTGATTACGTAATACACATTACTTGTAATGCGTTACTTTACTCGTTACATCAAAAAGTAATCTTACATAATGCACATTATTTGTAATGCATTACTTTACTTGTTACATAAAAAAAGTAATCTTACATAATGCATGTTACTTGTAATGCATTATCCCCAACACTACTCATTTCGGATGAAATTGAAAACACCTGATCACTAGTTATTCCACAGTCTGAAAACATCAATCGATCAATGTAGATTTCAGGCTGAGGTTTTCTCAGAGAGGAGAGCAATGTAGAAATGTGCTGTTTATGAACAGTAGGAATAATCAGCTAATAAAAGTAAATCAACATATTCTGGTAGACTGAAGGGAGCGTGAATTTTCTACATAATCCGAGTTGGCTTTCCACAGAGTTGTATGTTCACCCATTGTTGAGGTCTTTGATGGAATCATGTTCTCATGTTCTGAAATCAAAGACATGCAAAGTTCAACTTATATGAAGTTCTTTAGAATATTTTCTTTTCTTTTTTTTTTACAACTGATCTTACAACTGTTAGACTGCTGATTTATTCACCATGTGTTTGTGTATATCCTTTTTTGTGTATATATATATATATATATATATATATATATATATATATATATATATATATATATATATATATATATATATTGTTGGTTATGCAGCTCCACAGTGTTTACTACAAGCTATTTGTAGCAACATTTATCACCCTCCTGTCTCAAGTGCGCAGTCTCTCTTCTCCATTCCCCTGTTGTTCTTTCCACCCCTCTCCGATACTTCCTGCTTCTTTCACACTGTGAAAATTAGTATAACTGAAGTCTGTCAATCCGGTAAATTCTCCAGTTATCTTGGCAACCTGCTACAGAGATCAAAATGGCTGACCGCACCGTTCCTCATGCTTATCCAATGAGTATGGATTATGAGATGTGTACTCCTCCTCGAATCTATGATCAGAACTTTGCAGAGGGTAAGTAAAATCATTCTAAGTAAGTAAAATAAATTCATTTTAAGGCAAAACATCCTGTGTGTGTGTGTGTGTGTGTGTGTGTGTGTGTGTGTGTGTGTGTGTGTGTACATTTCTTGTATTCTGATATTACAGGCTTGTATGCTTTGAATGTTTTTAAAATAACTTTTAACTTCCGCAGCTCTCATACAGTAGATCTATGTTTGATTTTAACATTAGCTATAATAAGCAAAACATTTTGATTGTCAGAAATAAGGATGAATCTATATCCAATTATGTTATTGAACATCTATGTTCACTTGTACTATGACAGTATTCACCTTACAACGAAATATGATGCCTCACCAACAACTTATATTTAGAATTCCACACATGACATGACCAAAATAACCTGTTGTCCCCATCATGACTAATTATGAACTAATCTTCTTATTAAACAATTCAGCAGCAGGTTTGGAAATCAACTGTGAAGACTCCACTCAGTGTTAAGCTGTAACAGAACTGCGTAAAGATGTCACGTGTAATAGGATTAAAATAGAAACTGTAAGTGGAACCATGTCTTGATCTGTAGCTGGCATCACAAATATAAATAGACTCAACACGCACATTTCCTGTGTCTTCTAGAACACTGTTTACAATTCTAATCTAGAAGGCAGATCTTACTATTTTAATGCAGTTCTTGAGGTACTTAAACAGTAGCAAATTGCTTCAAAAAAAATTATATGATGCTCACTTTTTGTCCAGTTACCTACATATTTACTACTATAAATGCATCATATATGCAATTCATACACAGAGTGACTTGAATACACCTTTTCTTTGATGAGTATTTAATTTCTGTTGGCCTATTAAAACCTTTTTTATTTTATTTAATTATTTTAAATGTATTTTGCCACCAAAGATAAATTCACCTTTTATGACAAGCAAGGTTAGTTCAGGTTGTATCTGATATCATGCAGCTGGAACTCTCTCAGAACTTTTATTTATGATTTAATCATTCATTATGATTTATGATTTAATAATTTGTATTTGTACAAAAAAAGAAACATTTACCTTGAAAATATATTATAAATAAAAAAGTATTAAGATGTACATTACAAGGTGTAAGGAAAATGTTATTTTTTACATGATTTAAACTGGTCTTGAAAATAGTATTTAAAAAAATCAAAACTACTGTATATGAAACATAATAGAGTACATTTTTAAGAACTTGGCACTCTCACAGTTATGCTCTGTTTTGGTTTCATTTTCATTGTATTCAGTTCCTATTTTGCCTGCATTAGTTATCTAGTTAGTTTTCCTTTGGTCTGTATTCTCCCGGCACTAGTTTGTCACCTTTGTTACTCATTAATTAAATCCCATATGTTTGTATTCATTATCTTGTGTATATAAGCCCTTCAGTTCTTTGTCTAGTGTTCTTTGTGTTTATACACACTGTTACTGTGATTCTTCTGCTGTTTTATTAAAGACACTTTAATAATTGAAATACTACTATTCTCATCTTCGTCTTTGTGGGGCAACCCTTAACAGAACACCATACCTCCAAAACTGCAAATATACAACAAATGCCATCCACCTAGAGCAGGGGTAGGCAAGTTCGGTCCTAGAGAGCCGCTGTCCTGCTGAGTTTAGCTCCAACCTTAATCAAACACACCTGAACAAGCTAATCAAGCTCTTCAGGATTACTAAGGCTATAGGCAGCTGAAGGTTTTTTTTTTTAGGGTTGGAGCTAAACTCTGCAGTACAGCGGCTCTCTAGGACCGAACTTGCCTACCCCTGACCTAGAGGAACAACTCTGGTCCTTATTTCAAAAAGGATGGCCACTGGAGGATTTTGTGAATCATTTTCTGGAACAGTGCCATCAGGTTAGTTGGGACTAATACATAGATTATACGCTGTGGGTGGCTGGTTGTCCACTGATTGTTGAAGAGGAAGCTTAATCCAAACCATCTATACCCATCCCAACCCTGCACCCAAAATCCTCCAGTGGACCTCACAGAGCTGATTCCAGATCCCAGCCAACCATCACCCTCAAGAACGGACATGAAGCCAGAGCCCACTGCAGACGGGGGGCATTTGCCTGCCACAATGAACAAGCCAGAGCCTACTATGAGGACAGAGCCAACCATCGCCCCAGAGCCCGAGCCCCATTGTGAGTCTGATCAGGTATGTGAGCCAGCTACAAAATGTCATCGTGGGATTACTGGTGGAGAAAACTCTGGCCACCATCCCACGGTGAACTGTGCATTCAGACCGCCAATTATCCACCTCTCCTCCATTTTGTTTGGGAACTAATGTTTGGTCAGAACCAAAGTGTACACGACTGCGTTATCTGGAATCCTCTCAAGTGGAGGACCTCTACATTCCGATTGGTTGCTGCCGAACCATGTCATAGCTCATTACCATAAAGTTGACCTGACTTCAACTCTCCTCGACACCGTCTAAGACGTGCCGTGCTGCTGCTCGCCGGAGCTTGCCGCCGACTCGCATTGAAAATGAATGACTTCCTGGCACTTTGATGCTCTCGCGGGCATTATCGCCACTGGTCCCACCTAGCTTTAAATCTTCTGTGTCTTCATGGCTGCTGACACTGCCCAGCATAAAGTCTGTTTTGTCGCCCTATATCATCTCTATGTCATCATTGTTGATCCCACCCAGCCTCACTCTCCCACCTCCACATCCTGATTCAGCCAGTCTGTCAGCCCCACATCTTCTAGTTCCCTTCAGTCCCTCGACTTCTCCTCTAACACCATTCTATTGTGTGGATAAGCCTCAGGTCTTCCGGTCTCCAGCCTCACCCAGGAAAGTGGATCCCCCAGCTCTGCCTCCAGCCGCTGATCCTGTCACTCCACCTCGGTCTGTCGACCTGTCAACTCCACATTGGCTCCTCCCTTCTTCTTCTCCACCAGATACCATCGTCCTAAACAGCTCCACCAGGCTCCCTCGTCCCTCTGGCTCCACCTTGGGCAGAAGCCACCCTGCCCAAGGCACAAACATACGATGCTCAGCCTCCAGGACCATCGGTGTCATCCGATTTCACAGTTATGCTCTGTTTTAGTTTCATTTTCATCGTATTCGTATTCCTATATTTCCTGCCTTAGTTATCTAGTTAGCTTTCCTTTGTTTTCTGTTTCCTGCCACTAGTTTGTCACCTTGGTTACTCATTAATTAGATCCCACCTGTTTGTATTCAGTTCATTATCTTGAGTATATAAACCCTTCAGTTCTTTCCTGTCTGGTGTTGTTTGTGTTTATACACACTACTACTGTGATTCTTTTGTTGTTTTATTAAAGATACTTGACTATTTGAAATACTTCTTCTCTCATCTTTATCTTTGTAGAGCAACCCACAGGTATATGTTTTTGTAACATCATAAACCTTTCTGTTTCAAAGAAAGTCCAACTTGCACTTTTCAAGCAGAAAGGGTAGAAATTATAATATATCAAGTTGAATGGAACGCAGGATAGGCATTAAACATGTTCAGATTGGCTGTGATTGTGTTGAGTCATGCAACATTGTGGAGAGACAAATTACATGTCATTGGAAGCATTGTGAGAGCATGATTATGATTTTTTTTCCCCTTCTCACCCTCTCAGCACTGAGTCCCAAGGACCTGCTGGCCCCTGTCCTGTACCATGGTTATTACATTCGTCCCCGCATCAACAAGCAGCTCGAGAGGGGCTTCTCTCAGGTAGACAGTGAAGATGACTGGTATCGAGTTTTGCTGGACGTGTGCCAGTTTACACCGGATGAAATCAGTGTGCGAACTGTGGACAACCTGTTGGAGGTGACTGGGCGTCATGCTCAGCGAATGGACCAGCATGGCTTTGTGAGCCGTGAGTTTACCCGCACATATATCTTGCCAATGGGTGTGGATCCGTTGCTGGTGCAGGTGTCTATCTCACATGATGGGATACTGTGTATCCAGGCACCACGAAAGACTGAGGACCTGGAGCCTAAAATCAACCAGCTCAAGATTAAAGTGGACAAGAAGGAAAGCAAAAGTTAATGAAGTGGATTGATATAAGCAGGCCCACATGGAATCCCACATGGAAAGTCCACAACATATTGTAGGATGTGTGGCCATGTGTGTATTTTTGCTAGATAAATTATGTTTTGTAATAAACTTTTCTATATAGCTAGCAAGTATTTAAAATTGCCTCAGTTTTGTTTCATCCAGATATTGCAAAAATGATGACATTTTGAAATAGGTTTCCCCAGTTCGTCTGCAAACAAAATCAAATCTAAACGGAAGTAGCGACAGATCTTTTCTTCCTTGACATACATCTGAGTGATACAGGCTGTCGAAAAAGAAAACAATTTAAATGAGTAGCTCATTTTAAAATGAAAATTACCCTAAGATTTACTCACCCTCAAGCCATAGGTGTATGACTTTCTTCTTTCTAATGAACACAGTAGGAGTTATATTAATAAAAATCCTGACGCTTCCAAGGCTTATAATGGTAGTGAACTGGGTCAACGAGTTTGAAGCTCAAGAAAGTGCAACCATCCATCATAAACGTACTCCACATGCATAACCTGATATTGCTGAGTTCAACATGTTCCTGGGTCAACATTTTTGTTGATCCTGGAACAACATTCAAATCAACCAATCAGATTTGAGGGACAAGTTTACAGATTATGTCAAGTTTAGGCTTAAAATCATGAATTGGTGCTTCTACATCAGTGTTATTCATTTATCATTTCCCTCTAATTTTTGGGATAACTTATGGGTAGGGTTAGGTTTAGGGGTAGGAATAGGGTTAAGACTAAATTTTCAGACTAGAATGTTGTTCCAGGATCAACAAATATGTTGACTCAGGAACGCATCTAACTCAGCAATATCAGGACGTGCTACTCCACATGGCTCCGGGGGATAATAAAGGCCTTCTGAAGCGAAGCAATGTGTTTGTGTAAGAAAAATATTCATATTTAACAATATATAAGGTAAAATATCTAACTTCCCTGTTGACAAAAAAACAGCATATGCTGGTTAGGTATGTTTTGAAGCATGGCCAGACAGCCTTCCCTATTCAACTCATGAAAAAAAAACTTTTGTAACTTTTGTAAGTTCAATAAGGAAATCATAAGACGTAGCTTATGCATTTTTAACTGTGATGTTATACTTTCTTAAGTAAGTTGAATACGGAAGGCAGTCTGGCGGAAGCTATCATTGTTAAAAATAAATGTCATTTTACAGGTAATTGTCTGTGTTTTTTTACAGAATTTTCCCATTTTGTCATTATACAATGAAATGCCTGTTGTTTTACAGATATTTGCTGTCATTTAAATTTCCACTATTAAATTTACAGGGAATTATATGGTATTACATCAAATTTCCGTATTTTTACAGAAAAATGTGTAATTTTACATAAAATGTTGATTAATATTTTACAGATTTTTTCTGTAAAATAGACAAAAAGGAAACAAATGTATAACTAACTTACAGTCATTCAACATGTTTTACTTACTGTTTAAAGATAATTGTGTTAGTTAAGGTGTTTAATAATAGTATTTCAAATTATCACAAAGTACTTGAATAAAAGTTTATCGTTTAGATATTAACACTGATGTCAACAGTAATGATCGAAATAATCACCTTTTGAAAATAAATAAATAATTGTCATAATTGTCAAATAATAAATAATTATCATTGAATCATTCATTAAGAGATTCATTCAAAATCACTGATTGACACAAGTGAAGTCTTTGTGAGCGAGTCATTGAATCATTTATTCAAACCGGTTTTAAAAAAAAAATCATTTAAATTAAATATTTTTTAAAATAAACTGCAGCAACTAACATCTTGTCAGAAGCTCTAGTAAATATATTACATATTATTTTGATTAGTTGTCTATTCAAAATCACAGCTGAATTGTGATCTCTGTTTTAAACATTCTCAATTTCCAGAATCCTGCAGAATCCTGTGTAAAAAATAGCATCATAACCTCATACTTTAAAACAGGTTGTGAGGAGGAGGGGCAAATCAACTCATCAATACTCTTTAAATATTGAAAAAAGAAGAAGAAGAAGAAGAAAGAATCAGATTCAGAAAGAATCTACATCACATTTCAACACTTTTAACCTTTATTTAAGAAAATGGTCAATAATATTATATATATTTTTAAATACATTATTATGCAAATCATTGTGATTTTTAGATTGCACATCAACCCTTTCCCTTAAAACTGATTCACCTTTAAATGTTTAGTAATTGTTGATTTTCAAAGCACTAAACTGAGAGGTCATCATTCAGAACATTTTACGGTTTTCCTTAAACTGAGGACAAACGTTTTTAAAAGGTTTGTGTGACCTGTTAAATTCTGCATGCACCATATTTGCAGATTCTTACACAACATATCTGTAATTTTGACAAAATTACACAGGTAATTATCTCCAAGCTGAGATAATGTGTTTGTGTGTTTGCTGCATAAATGATGTTGATTGACCTTTCATGTGCCCATCTTGATTGTTTGGAGGAAACATGAAATGTGTTTAAAGGGTTAGTTCACCCAAAAATGAAAATTCTGTCATTTATTACTCACCCTCATGCCGTTCCACACCCGTAAGACCTTCGTTGATCTTTGGAACACAAATTAAGATATTTTTGTTGAAATCCAATGGCTCAGTGAGGCCTCCATAGCCAGCAGTGAAATTTCCTCTCTCAAGATCCATTAATGTACTAAAAACATATTTAAATCAGTTCATGTGAGTACAGTGGTTCAATATTAATATTATAAAGCAACGAGAATATTTTTGATGCACCAAAAAAACAAAATAACGACTTATATAGAGATGAGCCGATTTCAAAACACTGCATCAGGAAGCTTCGAAGCGTTATGAATCAGCGTGTCAATCAAGACTTGGAGTTAACCGCAGAATTTTAATTGTTGGATGAACTATCACTTAAAGACAGTATTAAAGGCAGAAAAGTCTTTTAACCACTGAAAGGCCATTATCTTTCTCTGTGTATGGTCACAACTGTTGTGTCATGGAGGAGTGCTATAAAGCGAAGACTTCCAGTGACTCCAAACATATAAAAAATGCTCTGAGTGTGAGTTCTACAAACCAGTGACACCGCATACATTACTCTTATTCAATTAGTAGACTATTGAAACCACTACAAATCAAACTTGTAGATAACTGGGAGCGTTTTATACTTCGCCAACTTCTGTGTTGATAAACTTGGCCAGCCGCTGCTGAATGAAAACCCCCAACTGACTGAGGGATGGGAAGTATCCCAAGTATCCTAAAAGTTTATAGCCAGCTTATACTTGCGGTGCTTTTTATAATCTATAATTCTTTTACTCTATTTTACACATCTATGTACATCTTGAATGATTTTTCTATAGCTAGCAAGATACCAGCAGATCTTTGGCCAGATCATTGTCCTCGAGGGCCAAGAGGTGCAGATAAAGGAGAAAAGGTATGGCAAGAGTTTACAATCGCAGTTTTTGGATATTGATATTTTTATGGGATTGCAAGACTGATGCTTGTGTGCAAATCAGTATTGTTTTAGATTGGCATCTGTATTTATGTGTCTGATTTGCTTTTCTGGTTGAGGAATTGAAGTGTGCTTGTTGTCTTTCCAGACCTAAACCATGCTGTTTTAACTGCTGTTCTGAAGGTCATCAACTGCGAGACTGTCCGGAGGTCTTTCTCTTTAATTACTGACAATATATCTGTACTATATTCATATTTACAGTTATGCTTTGAAATCGACGCAAGATAATTTATAACATAGTTATATGTTCAAACTTCGAGCCTTTTAAACCTTTTCATTTTTACTGTTTAAGCCCAAAGATATGGCTCGTATCAATGAAAAAATAAAGGAGTTTCACAGAACAGCAATCAGAGCAACCAACGCTACCATGCAGAAGAAGCTGAGGAGCGATTTGCAAAGTACAAGCCGGGAATAATAAGGTCAGCCATCTTATGAAGTGTCTTTTTTTTCTTCCTTTTTCTGTTTTTACAAATAAGTCTCACTTTCCCTGCAGACAATAATTTTAGGAAAATTAAATCTTTAAACATTTTTTTCCTGTGAAAAAATATCTTCATGCCTTAAAATAGCTTGAATGTAACTCTACACCCTTGTTTCATTTAGTATACATAGGCTCACGAATATGAGTCCCCGCCTCCACTCAAACACACCTGCTCGGACTGCTTGATCCGCTCTGTCAACTTTAGCAAACGCTACACAGTGGCAAGTGGAAATGTTGGTTTAATTCAGCCATATATGTTTGAGCCAGAAAAGAAGTGGAAGTATGAATTATACAGGCTCATCTACAATGTATCTGTTAAGCGGATTCTTAAACACCTCTGATTAGCCACTGTCTTCACTTGCTCAACAGATATGTCTGTGATTGGCTACAATGATCAACGCTTCAAAACCATGTTGTAAATAGACATCTTTGACACTCTTCACCTATATTAGGGATTTCAAATGCCCCCGTGTGTATCTGTGTAAGCGCTCGATGAAGAGCAAAGATGTCTATTTACAACATGGTTTTGAAGCATTGATCATTGTAGCCAATCACAGACAAATCTGTTGAGTGAGTGAATACAGTGGCCAATCAGATGTGTTTAAGAATCTGCTCAAAATGCTAGGGGGAAATACTGGTATCGTCACAATTGTAAAATTTCACCAAGTCGGTACTTTTGGCAACCCTACAATTGACTCCTATACTGATAATATAAATGCATTCTGTCTTTCCACCCATATTTTTTTCCCCAAATATAAATGTCATTTTTCTGAAAGTCAACTCAGATGATATGCAGTTTATGTTGTCTTTGTGTAGTCAAGACCTCACTGATGCTCTTGGGATTACCACAAAACACCCTTCCTCCATTCATCTATCGCATAAGGGAGCTCGGTTACCCGCCTGGCTGGTTAAAAGAGGCAGAAATGGAAAACTCAGGCCCGATGCTCTATGATGGTAAGAGTGTGGTATCTTATTATGGCCAGTGTTAGCAACAAATCTCTTAAGTTAAGAAACCCCATAATTGTGTGGATATTTTAAGAGTTTTCTTACTTGAGGGCTTTGTTTTAGCTGAGCTGACCACAGGAGCAAGGGCTTTACCTTTCAGAAGTGTGATTAAGGTGTGTTTTAAATAGAACTATACTGCCATTGATTTGTTAACTTTTCTTTGCAAGGATCAAATAATAACCCCAGCCAAAAGATAAATATGATGTCTCCAAGCTGGTTGTCTTTCCTGGCTTCAATGTCTCTAACCTGTACAGAACTGTATTAGCAACTTATCTCCTATGACGAGAAAAGGTATGCTTCAGCATTATGTCCTTTTTAGTGTCGCATCTGGTGACATCCTGTTTTTGGTTTGTTTAGATGTCTTTGGTCCATGTTGCATTCATATTTCAGGCGAACTGCACCAGAGTTTGTTTGGAAGCAGACCGTGACCCATCCTTCCTGGTCCGCTTGTTTGGTGCACACCAGGGTTCAGAGTTCACACTTATGAACCGCACTTATGAACAGAGCAATCGCACCAGAGTTCGTTTTAATTGAACCAAACCTGCCAAGTGTGAACACACCATAAATATATAACGACTATGAAATGAGTTTATGGACATTGAATGGTTTTCCTGAGGTAAGACATTGTTTACAAGGTGTTTTATTGACGTCTTTCCACAGTAGAAACACTGATTGAGTGATTACATGAGACATGATACATTTCAGTCAACTGTACTGTATCTTTCAACATACCTTCTGATGTTCATTCATGTTTATTTTGTGCTGTATCAAGTAGTAAAGTGGAAGAGATGATCGGTTTATGTGCGCTCCGAGCTGCCCCTTCGATTGAACTGAGGTGCTACAGCGATCTGTCACCCTTTATTAAAGAGCATCAAAACAATATTAGTTGTTTGAATTTTGTTATAAAAAGACAGACTTTAAAAGCGCAGATTTTGTTTCATATCAGAAGTAACAAAGCACAAAGCTTATTGCAATTATTGGATGGTAGGCATGCTACAAATAATATTTAGGGAAGTTCACGCATCAGTGGAACAAATAAACATTGATTAAATAGAAATTTGGTTCATCAAAATGATATGGAAGCTTGTTTTCGCCACTAAATAAAAAAGAAAAAAAAGGTAATTCTGACTTTTTAATCTCACAATTCTGACTTTTTTCCCCTCAGAATTTCAATTAAATTCACACTTATTTGTATACCGCTTTTCACGATACATATCGTTTCAAAGCAGCTTTACAGAGAGTGCATGTCAACAGCACAATTTAGAGTAGTCTGTTATCAGACTTGAATGTTTCCAAATTATGTCATTTCAGAATTGTACATACTGTATAATCATGCAGTTAGCTAACAATATAAATAATTTGGGCAATTTAATTTACAGTCACTGTTAGCAAATTAATTGAAGGTATAAACAATGAGCTAATGGAAGTAATGAATACATGTTACCAATAATTAGGATATATAGCAATATTTGGAATGTGCACGTTGATCCAGAGTTTGTGTCATCTGAATTTCGAGCTTTAAACTTGCAATTGCGAGTTATAAAGTCAGAATTGTGTGTTATAAAGACGCATTTCTGACTTTCTCACAATTATTTTTGCAATTCTGACATTTTTTCCTCAGAATTGTGAGATATATAAACACAACTGCAAACTATAAAATCAGAATTGCATGATATAAACTTGCAATTCTGACTTTTTTCTTAGAAATGTGAGTGTATATCTCGCAATTCTGACTTTAACATGTAATTACGAGTTAAGTCAGAATTGTGGGTGTAGCGAATTAACTCAAAGGGGAAATATTAATAACTCAATAACTTGAGTTGATTATTAATGATTATTAATTATGAATTAATTATGAATATGTAAATCTGTTAATCAGATTAACTGGAAAGCTACATTAAGCTTAATATTACAATCAATTAACCTGTTGTCCAGTGAACACTCAGAGTTGATTGTTTATTAATTCTAAGAAATTTTAATTTCTAGGTTATCGAAAAATAACATTCTTATTGTACCGTGCTACTTAGAGCATGTGGTCAGGATCTAAATCTCTTAAGAGGCAATTTATTAGCAGACGGAGTCAGAACCAAACAGGTATTGTGCACAGTCTTTATTAACTAACTCACAAACACATAACTAAACTAACAAACACATAACATAACATACACAAAGGTCACACACATACAGTACATTCCAAAAGTTTGGAACCACTAAGATTTTTAATGTTTTTAAAAGAAGTTTCGTCTGCTCACTAAGGCTACATTTATTTAATTAAAAATACAGTAAAAAACAGTAATATTGTGAAATATTATTACAATTTAAAATAACTGTGTACTATTTAAATATATTTGACAAAGTAATTTATTCCTGTGATGCAAAGCTGAATTTTCAGCATCGTTACTCCAGTCTTCAGTGTCACATGATCCTTCAGAAATCATTCTAATATGCTGATTTGCTGCTCAGTAAACATTTATGATTATTTTCAATGTTGAAAACAGTTGTGTACTTTTTTTTTCAGGATTCCTTGATGAATAGAAAGTTCAAAAGAACAGCATTTATCTGAAATACAAAGCTTCTGTAGCATTATACACTACCGTTCAAAAGTTTGGGGTCAGTTAGAATTTTTATTTTTATTTTTTTGAAAAGAAATTAAAGAAATGAATACTTTTATTCAGCAAGGATGCATTAAATCAATCAAAAGTGGCAGTAAAGACATTTATAATGTTACAAAAGATTAGATTTCAGATAAACACTGTTCTTTTGAACTTTCTATTCATCAAATAATCCTGAAAAAAATATTGTACACAAATATTTTCTACAATTGTACACATTAAATGTTTCTTGAGCAGCAGATCAGCATATTAGAATGATTTCTGAAGGATCATGTGACACTGAAGACTGGAGTAATGATGCTGAAACTTCAGCTTTGCCATCACAGGAATAAATTACTTTGTGAAATATATTCAAATAGAAAACAGTTATTTTAAATTGTAATAATATTTCACAATATTACTGTTTTTACTGTATTTTTAATTAAATAAATGTAGCCTTGGTGAGCAGACGAAACTTCTTTTAAAAACATTAAAAATCTTAGTGCTTCCAAACTTTTGGACTGTACTGTACGTAGGTCAGAATGAGTAATGATAGAGTTGAACCGGAAGAGGTACTGTTACTAGAGCTATAGGAAAAAGTCAAAGACAATCTGGAAAGGAATCATCAGTTTCTGAGTAATAGTTTAGGTAAGTCTTACAAATCAATACTAAATCGCTGTTTAGTGTTAAAATGTACGATACTTGCAAGATGCCTTTAGGCTGAGGAGCATCGGATCGGCAGGTTGAGGAGAGATCTTGAGGATTTCGTCTGAAGTTGTTGCCAATCTTTTCTATGTTGGATGTTGAGCACATGGCTGGTTTGTAGGCCGTGGCCTGCAGGCTTAGTCCTACAGGCCTTGGTCTGAAGAGGCCTACTGTAAAAAAGGCCACACTCAGGTTATATTCACGTGCCTTAGTTCCCCTTGCAATACACTGAAGTTGACTCACACGCAGCATCCATCCAGCGAGCCAATCAGCACTCCGTACAGGACGTGCAGATCAGCGGTCCCGCCCACTGAGCTGAGTCATATCAATCGGAAAAGCGGACAGATGCTAGCTTGTGCTGTAGCGATTTATACCTTGCTAAAGTTGTGTGCGTGCATATAAAGTGAGTAACAGTCTGTTCATATATTGTTTTCTACATTGTTTGTGAATGTTGAACTGCCCCGAGTGTTTATAAGTTTATGTATGTGAGTGACAAAGACGAACTAGTGTGTAAAGATGTTCATATGTATATTTGCATACTAGTTTCCTCACATATATCACTATTATGTTTATAAGACAAATTCTATGTGCCATTTGATCATCATATGGTTTATTTAATAAATATATTTAATATATATCGCTCAACAAGAGTTAGAGTACTCTTTTGGTGCATACGCACTAATAATTTAGACAGAGCGGCTCCATCTTTGTCCTCGCTGAGGTGTCGAATTTCAACTGCTCGATATTAGTCATTTCTAGTAGCGCATCTTTCCATATAATGGCACATTTGTTTTCCTATTTGATTGTTTAATTACTGTATTTAGTGTATTCTTTGTGCAGAAATTGTACTGTTGTTATATTTATTGTGACCACTGTTATTTGTTATTGTTATTTGTACTTATATATTTTTCTTATATCTTTATCTTGTAGAAAAACCACACACACATACATGCAAACCAGCCAATAAATGTGGTGACAATAAATGGGTTATTTCCGCATACCTGAACATCTGTCAGAAAGTCTCTTACCGGACGTTCCGTAGTGGATTTGTTATCAACCGGCAAATTCACATAAACCAAGAAAAGCTACCAGTAGCCACTCAGTTTTACATGGTCCTTCGAGCCGGAGCTTCAAATTTACTACGGAAAGATGTCACAGCATGAAGAGGATGAGCCGGTCGTGCGTGTCAGGAGGAAGACAGCCCTCCCTGCACGATATGAAGAGTATGACCTTGGCGGCTTCACTCTCCCAAGGTTGTTTCCTGAACCCATGTCACCACATTCTCAGTTTCATCCGACAGTGCTTCCCAGCCCAGAACCAGAGGATGGTGCCGCTGGTATCACTCCACCACCGCTACTGCGCAAAGAGCCTGAACGCCCTCAACAGTGGTCTGATGATGAACCATGGGGCTCTGAAACCAGCATCCTCAAGCGTGAGAATAGGGATCTACGACTTGCCCATGACAACCTGCTACAGACTCTGCAGACGATGCAGCAAGAGAGGGACACGTTTCAACAGGCTACAGACCAGTATTCACTCGAACTTTCTCAGCTGAAACAACAAATGCAGCAGCTACAGATCCAAATGGAGCAGCAACAACCTGCAGCACAGTCTCCACCTGCCACCCCGATGCGACCTGTACCTGCACCATGCAGTTTTCTGAAAACACGACAGAGTGATAAGAGCTTTGTATCAGTGTCAGCCCCACGATTCGGGTCTGTTGATCAGCTTGAGCACAGTTCTGAGGCTGTCATAGCTCCAGTAGCTGTCCCCAGAACAAAGCCGCACTCCCCCTACCAAGCATCACACTCCGAACAGTCAAGGGAGGAAAGAACCTATTACTCTAGAACTGAGATGCCTTACAGACAGAGTCGTTATGCATTATGCGAACCAGAGACCACAGGCCCTCCACCATTTGAATCCACCCGACGCTCTCACCTGCCATGCAGAGCATCCAGCCCAGTTCCTCCTGAGCTAGACCAAATGTACAGAGGTCCGACCCCCACAATTCCAGACTTCTAACATCCAAACCCTAGGGAATTCTCATGACTTAAGATAGCTCTGGAGAACATTCTGCCAGCTACAGCCACAGAGAGATTCAAATTTCAAATACTCACTGGTCACCTCAAACTAGAGGAGGCCCTGCTCATTGCTGATTCATACAGTCATTCACAAAAACCTTTCACAAAGACTATGGCAGCACTGGATCAGCAATACGGACAGCCTCATCAGCTCGCGTTGCAACGCATAGCAGAGCTCATGGAAGGTCCAAACATAGCCAGTGGGGACATTAAAGCTTTCCGACTCTTCACCCTCAAGGTTCGTTCCCTCGTTGGCATGCTAGAGCAACTAGGAAGAAATGGCACATATGAGCTGCAGTGTGGCTCCCATGTCTCCCGGCTCCTAGGGAAGCTGCCGCACGACCTCAGGTCAAGTTTCAGGCGTTTTACACATCCTCACCAAGTGCCAATCCCTACCCTTCTTGATTTGTCAGAGTGGCTAGAGTATGAAATTCAAGTGCAGGAGGACACCTCAAGGTTTGTAGGAGCCAGTCGTCGTGGATATCCAGCACGAATACGAGAGGTAAACAGAGACTCTAAGCCATCGACTAGAAGTGCCACCATTCTGCTTGGCACAGAGAAACCGCCTCCACCTACAAAGATGACACCTATGGCCAGCAAACCTGCTTTAACCCCTTACTGCCCTTACTGTGACCACCACAAACACTCCCTCAACAATTGCAACAACTTCAAGCAGCTCACCGTTGACCAGAAACGAAACTGGATCAAAGACTGCAACAGATGCTGCCGCTGTGGGAGGAATCATCAAGTTTCAGAGTGCAATTTGAGAATGCGCTGCAAACATAGCCGTCACCTTCTGGTCCTTCATGATATCAATCTCAAGGGTGCAGACATCCCAAAGATTACCCCAAATGAAGGTACTTCAGCTAATGCCTGCCTCCTCAACACGATGAACGAGATACTTCTCATTCGTAAGCCTTCTGCCAGCCGAAAGGTTCCTCTGAAAATCGTCAAGGTCATTCTCCGAAACGGGGCACATAAGATGAAAGCTTATGCCATCCTGGATGATGGATCGGAGAGGACCATCCTTCTGCACAATGCTGCCCAACTGCTGGGGCTAAAAGGTCAACCAGAAGATCTTCCACTTCGCACAGTTAGGCAGGAATTACAGATGCTGACGGGTGCAGCAGTGTCATTTCACATCTCCCCCCTGTCTCAGCCCAGCAAACTGTATCACATAAAGGGTGCATTCACAGCCCAGCAGCTAAGTCTTTCTGAACACACACACCCAGTTACGACTTTGAGGGAGAAATACCACCACCTCAGAGGGCTTCCTTTGAGCCATTTAGAGGCAGTTCGCCCTGTCCTGCTCATCGGATCAGACTACCCCCATCTCATTACGGCAGTGGAGCCAATCCGCCTAGGCCCCCCAGGGGGACCAGCAGCCATCAAGACTCGTCTTGGCTGGACTTTGCAGGGCCCTGTGCAACACCTGCAACATGAGGTCACTGAACAACAGTGTCTTTTCACCTCAGTAGCACCAGAAACTGATCTTCTCAGACAAGTGGAGAGACTTTGGCAGATGGACGTGCTTCCCTGGCAAAGTGAAAAGATGAGCACAAGATCCAGACAAGACCAGGAAGCAGTGAAAATTCTGGAGAACAAGACAGTGAGAGTAGAGGTGGATGGCGTCAAGCACTATGCAACCCCACTTTTGCGCGTTAAGAACATGCCAGACCTCAAGGCCCCCCAAAATGCTGTTCTCCCTCATCTGCGACCCATAGAGAGAAGGTTGATCAAAGATCCAGAGCAAGCAGCTGCTTACACTGCAGAGATCCAGAAACTAGAACGGGCAGGTTATGCAGTCAAGGTGGAACTAAATGCTGAAACATGCCCAACTAACTCCTGGTACATTCCCCATCACCTGGTCCAACACAACGGGAAGAATAGGGTTGTGTTTAATTGCTCGTTTCAATATCAGGGTCAAAACCTGAATGAGCTCCTGCTCCCTGGTCCTGTGTTAGGCCCATCTCTTCTTGCAGTGCTGCTCAGGTTCAGAGAGCATTCCGTTGCTGTCAGCAGTGATATCCGGGGGATGTTCCACCAGATCAGATTGCTTCCCGAAGACAGGCCGCTTCTGTGTTTCCTCTGGAGGGATCTAAAGACACAGGATCCGCCCAATGTTTATGAATGGCAGGTTCTCCCCTTCGGCACCACATGCAGCCCTTGCTGTGCAATCTTTGCATTATAAAAACATGTCCTGGACCATAGTCAACCTGGGGAAGACGTCCGCCATTGTGTCCTGAATTCTTTTTACGTAGATAACTGTCTGCAGAGCTTTACCACAGTAGAAGCAGCCAAGAGTCTTGTTGACAAACTCCGGAGCTTATTGGCAGAAGGAGGTTTCGACCTGAGGCAGTGGTCCAGCAACCAGCTCTCCACCATAAGCCATTTACCTTCTGAAGCCAGATCAGATGGCACTGAACTTTGGATTTCACAAGGGCAAAGCAACACCCAAGAATCAACCCTGGGGCTCCTCTGGAATCACCAAACGGACACGCTTTCCTATAAGTACCGTCCCATACAAAACACTGAGACTACCATGCGCAGCATTTACAAAACTGTGGCAAGCCAGTATGACCCACTGGGCTATCTCATTCCCTTCACTACCAGGGCCAAGCTGATAGTGCAGCGCCTTTGGGATAAGAAAAGAGACTGGGATGACCCGCACTTACCTGCAGATCTTTTACAGACCTGGACAGAGTGGGTGGAGGAGCTGCCTGCCCTACAAGACATTGTCTTTCCAAGGTGTTACACCAGTCCAATCAGAGACACAGATATGAGTCAGCGTGAGGTGCACATCTTCTGTGATGCCTCTGAGCGTGCTTATGGCTCAGTCGCTTACTTCCGCACAGAAGGTCAAAGTGGAGAGGTAGAGGTGGCCTTCCTCACAGCCAGATCGCGAGTGGCACCCAAAAAACAGCAATCAATCCCTCGTCTTGAACTCTGTGCTGCACTGACTGGGGCACAGCTCGCTAAAGTAGTCAGAACAGAATTGAACCTTCCCATACATCAACTCACCCTGTGGACTGACTCCACCACAGTCCTCACTTGGCTGCATTCAGACTCTTGCCGATTTAAAGTGTTTGTCGGAACCAGAGTTGCTGAGATCCAGGACATTACAGACCAGCACACATGGCGCTATGTTCCATCAACTCAAAACCCAGCAGACGATATAACCCGGGGGAAAATCCTATGTAAGCTGGGACCAGACAGCCATTGGTACCAAGGGCCATCCTTCCTCAAAGATCCTCCAAATCTGTGGCCAGAAATCCCACATCCTGTGGCTGCAGATGAAGACGAGCTTCGAAAAACAGTTCCCTGCCTCCTTACCTGCTTCACAGCCAGTTTGTCATTCCCTGACATCAGCCAATATAAGACTTTCGAAGAGCTACTGGAGTCCAGGGCCTGTCATGGGGCGGCAGGTAATAGTCTGACAGCTGATGACTACAAAACAGCTGAAATCAGTGTTCTACAGCAAGCTCAGGAGGAGTGCTTCCCTTCGGAACTGGAGCAGTTAAAGGCGGGTAAATCACTTCCCAGAAACAGTCGGCTAAAGACACTGGCCCCTGAACTGGACAACAAGACTAAACTGATCAGAGTGGGAGGTCGCCTACGCCATAGCCCTTATCTAGATCCTGATTCCGTGCACCCCATTGTCCTAGACCCAAAACACCCGGTCTCTAAACTGCTCATACACAGTTATGACACTAAGCTCCATCATCCTGGCCCTGAAAGAGTCTTTGCCGAGCTTCGGCGTAAATATTGGATTCTTCAAGGCAGAGAGGCCATCAAACGGTGTCAAAGTGCTTGTGTGGACTGCCAGAAGTGGAGAAGAAACCCTGAGGTACCAAAAATGGCAGATCTCCCTCCAGCCAGATTACGTTTATTCAAGCCCGCCTTCTATTCAACAGGAATGGATTGCTTCGGTCCATATACTGTTAAAGTAGGCCGCAGAGTCTCGACTCTGATTCATTTCTCATGGCTCTCAGGCGATTCATTGCTAGACGAGGAAAGCCATTCGAGCTATTATCAGATCAAGGGACCAACTTCAAAGGAGGGGAGAGAGAACTGAAAGAAGCATACACAGCTATCGTCCCAGAACTGCAACAGCAGCTGGCAAGCCAGCAAATACAATTCCACTTCAATCCCCCTAATTCTCCACACTTTGGTGGCATCTGGGAAAGAGAGATTCGCTCCCTAAAACAGGCCTTGATGACAACACTTGGTGCACAGTCTGTCACCTTTGAAGTACTGTACACTGTGCTGGTGGAGATCGAAGGGATCTTAAATTCTAAGCCACTGGGCTACACTTCATCTGACATTTCTGATCTAGACCCCATCACACCAAGCTCCCTTCTCATGGGGCGGCCAGATTCATCACTTCCTCCTGTGATATATCCAGAATCTGAACTGATCAGTCGACGCAGATGGCGCCACAGCCAAGTCCTTGCCGACCAATTCTGGAAGCGCTTCCTCAGGTTCTACCTTCCCAGCCTTCAAACCCGCCAGAAGTGGCAAGATAAGAAATCTGATCTCCATGTTGGCACCATCGTCCTGATCGTCGACCCGCAGCTGCCCAGGGCACTCTGGCCAGTGGGCCAGGTGTCGAAGGTATTCCCTGGACTAGACAGCAGAGTAAGAACAGCTGAAATTAAGGTGGGAAAGAAACTGTACACATGCCCAGTCGCACGCCTCATCCGATTGCCTGCCATACCAGATTAAAGTTACTTTAAATGGTATAGTTTATAGGCCTTTTTGTTACTGTACATATTTCCTTCTGGAAATCTGGGGGCGGCTGTAAAAAAGGCCACACTCAGGTTATATTCACGTGCCTTAGTTCCCCTTGTAATACACTGAAGTTGACTCACATGCAGCATCCATCCAGCGAGCCAATCAGCGCTCCGTACAGGACGTGCAGATCAGCGGTCCCGCCCACTGAGCTGAGTCATATCAATTGGAAAAGCGGACGGATGCTAGCTTGTGCTGTAGCGATTTATACCTTGCTAAAGTTGTGTGCGTGCATGTAAAGTGAGTAACAGTCTGTTCATATATTGTTTTCTACATTGTTTGTGAATGTTGAACTGCCCCGAGTGTTTATAAGTTTATGTATGTGAGTGACAAAGACGAACTAGCGTGTAAAGATGTTCATATGTATATTTGCATACTAGTTTCCTCACATATATCACTATTATGTTTATAAGACAAATTCTATGTGACATTTGATCATCATATGGTTTATTTAATAAATATATTTAATATATATCGCTCAACTCTGAGAGTTAGATTACTCTTTTGGTGCATACGCACTAATAATTTAGACAGAGCGGCTCCATCTTTGTCCTCACGCTGAGGTGTCGAATTTCAACTGCTCGATATTAGTCATTTCTAGTAGCGCATCTTTCCATATAATGGCACATTTGTTTTCCTATTTGATTGTTTAATTACTGTATTTAGTGTATTCTTTGTGCAGAAATTGTACTGTTGTTATATTTATTGTGACCACTGTTATTTGTTATTGTTATTTGTACTTATATATTTTTCTTATATCTTTATCTTGTAGAAAAACCACACACACATACATGCAAACCAGCCAATAAATGTGGTGACAATAAATGGGTTATTCCCGCATACCTGAACATCTGTCAGAAAGTCTCTTACCGGACGTTCCGTAGTGGATTTGTTATCAACTGGCAAATTCACATAAACCAAGAAAAGCTACCAGTAGCCACTCAGTTTTACACCTACAGTAAGGAGACGTCTGTTCAGTGGTCCAGAAGCAAGGAGAAGAGAGGGAGTGGCATTGTTCTCTAGCTTTTAAAGGGACAGTTCACCCAAAAATTAAAATTTTATGTTTATCTGCTTACCCCCAGCACATCCAAGATGTAGGTTACTTTTATTCTTCAGTAGAACACAAATGATGATTTTTAACTCCAACCGTTGCTGTCTGTCAGCCGAATAATGGGAGTGAATGGGAACTTGGATCAATAAGAGGCGAAAAACCTTGCATAGACAAATCCAAATTAAACCCTGCGGCTCGTGACGACACATTTATGTCCTAAGACACGAAACGATCGGTTTGTGCTAGAAACCGAACAGTATTTATATAATTTTTTTCCTCTAAAACACCACTATGTCCAACTGCGTTCAGTATTCGCTTGGTGAGGTCTGATCGCGCTCTGACAATGAAAGTGATGTCTCGCGCATATACTTCAATGAGTGCCAGACACACATCTCTACCTTTCATTACAGCCGGATGATTAGCCGGTAACTGCTCACATCTCAGCCTGCTACATGCAAAACTCCGACCTTAACCTGGATGACCTTTACTTTCAACTCCACCTTGCCAAGACAGAAGTGCTTGTGGTTTTAGCCAGCCCCTCCTTTGTGTTATAACTGATCAGTTAAACTTCACAGACCACATTGCTAGAACTGCCTGATTTGCCTTGTACAACAAAGATCAAGCCATTCCTATTGGAACAAGCTACACAACTTCTCATCCAAGCTCTTGTTCAATCCAGACTGGACTATTGTAATGTTCTCTTGGCCACTTGCATCAAAGTAAATGCACTGATGTTTGCTTACAGAACAATAACTGGCACCCCTGTACCGAAACTCACTGTACTTATGCGATTAGACATGTACTTACGAAACACTGTACTTACGCGATTAGACATGCTGCATGATGAACACTTTGTAAAGATCCATTTTGAGGGATATATTAGATGTATAAACTTTGTTTATGCATTGATAGAGTCGAGAGCTCGGGAGGGGGTGGAGAGCGCGAGCAAATAAAGGGGCAGCAGCCCTGAATCGGCGCATTTCTAATTATGCCCCAAAATAGGCAGTTAAAAAAAATTATTTAAAAAAAATCTATGGGGTATTTTGAGCTGAAACTTCACAGACACATTCAGGGGACACCTGAGACTTATATTTGTAATGACTCATCACTCGACATGGGATCCATTTTGCAAGCTTTATTAAAAGTACTCGTCGTCTTACAGGCAGGGGTCAGAACCAGCAAACACAGCAATGAAGGGCAGGCAGAAACGTGGTCAGTAACAGGCAGGGGGTCAGGGTAACAAGCAAGATTCGCAGTCCAGAGAACAAGCACTAGGTCGGTGGGCAGGCAGCAACGGGTCAGTGAACGATCAGCAAACAAAGACAGCAACAGGTAATCCAACAGGGTATAAACGCTCAGAATTGTCAGCCGGGGCAATGATCAAGACTTTGCGTAGTAACAGTGTCTGGGAGCTGCTTAAATAGCGGTCATAATGAGCTGCAGCTGGCGAGCAATCAGAGTCCAAGGCATGGGGTTATGGGAAATGTAGTGTGAATCAGTATACATGGATGAGTGTATGCGTGAGTGTCAGTATTCTGGGGATGGGGCCCTCTGCTGGCCAGTAGAGGAGTATCACGGGGTTCGTCTCCGTGCCAGAGCCCCCTCCCTGCGAGCGACTCCTGGCGCGAGGTGGAACATGACGTCGGGGCCTACCGCGTGGTCGAGGGGCCGGTCTCCCGGGATGGTTGCGGTGAAATTCGTCGATCAGGTTGGGATCAAGTATATCCTCAGCACTGACCCAAGACTGTTCCTCGGGACCGTACCCCTCCCAGTCCACCAGATATTGGATGATGCGTCCCCGACGTCTGGAGTTGAGTAGTTCTCGCACCTGATACACCTCCTACATCGTAGTTGCGTTCCGCTGAGTTAAGTTTGCGGGAGTAGAAGGCACAGGGGTGGACTTTAGCTAGCGGCCCCTGTCGTTGAGAGAGGACTGCCCCCACTCCAGTATTCGAAGCGTCCACTTCGACGATGAAGGGAATCGAGGGGTCGGGATGGCACAGTATGGGTGCGGTGATAAAGCGTTGCTTGAGTTCCTGGAAGGCTTGACGAGCCGTGTCTGACCATATGAGATGACGAGTTCCCTTCTTGACCATGGATGTAAGAGGGCTTACCACGATGCTGAAGTTCCGAATAAACCGACGATAGAAGTTGGTGAACCCTAGGAAGCGTTGTAACTCCTTCAAGGTGCTGGGTTCGGGCCACTTGAGGACAGCATTGACTTTACACTCATCCATAGCGACCCCCTCTGGACTGATGACGTATCCAAGGAAGGTGGTGGATGTGGTGTGGAACTCGCACTTCTTTTGGCATACAGTTTATGGTCGATTAGTCTTTGGAGTACAGCTCTGACATGGTGAATGTGATCATCAAGGGTGTCTGAATATATAAGGATATCGTCAATGTAAACAATCACCGACCTGTTCAGCATGTCCCTGAATATGTCGTTGACGAATGACTGGAAGATTGACGGACTGTTGACTAGGCCGAACGGCATAACCCGGTATTCGTAGTGCCCGTTAGTCGTGGAAAAAGCTGTCTTCCACTTGTCACCCTCCCTGATGCGGATCAGATTGTAGGCGCAGCGTAGATCCAGTTTGGTGAAATATCGTGCTGTGCGTAGCTGTTCCAGGGCTGAGGGTACCAGTGGCAGAGGGTATCGGAATTTCACTGTGATCTCGTTGAGACCCCTATAATCGATGCACGGCCGAAGTCCCCCATCCTTCTTTCGTACGAAGAAGAAGCCTGCGGATGCAGGGGATGTCGACGGACAGATGAACCCCTTTTGCAACTCCTCCTCTATATATTGAGCCATGGCTTCAGACTCCGGTTGAGACAGAGGGAAGATGCGGCCTCGGGGAGGAGAATGACCTGGAAGAAGATCAATGGCACAGTCATGAGCCCGGTGTGGTGGAAGAATGTTAGCTTTTTCCTTACTGAAAGCCATGGTGAGGTCGTGGTAATCCTTTGGCAGATTGGGAACGGGCGACTCATCTGGCTTTACACAGACAGCGTGAACAGGAATGGGTGCAATGGCAGACAGACATGAGTTTTGGCATCGGGCGCTCCACCTGGTGATTTGTCCCTCTCTCCACGAGATTTGTGGGTCATGGAGCCGTAACCACGGTAATCCTAGAATGACTGGGGTGTTAGACACAGGCAGTACGTAGAATTGGATTAGTTCGTTGTGCAGTAAACCAGTTGACATCGACAGTTCTTGGGATAGTTGGTTAATTGAGCCCGTCCCCAGAGGGCGTCCATCTATCGTGGCTATGGAGAGGGAAATTGAACAGGGAATGAGAGAGATATCATGGGACTTAGCAAAATCTTCAGAAATGAAATTGCCAGCTGAACCGGAGTCCAACAGGGCAGTGGTGACCACTCGCTTCTCATTAATCAATAATGTAATTGGTACAGTTACACAGTTCAGGGAAGTGACGGAGTTCGAGGTGGGACTCGAACTCGTGTGACAGACGTGAGGGACATGAGACCCGCTGATGGCCAGGTAATCCACAATATAAGCATAGGCGGTTGGTGGGGCGGCGATTTCTCTCTTCGGCCGAGAGGTGGTAGGTATTAACCTGCATGGGCTCTGGCGTCTCTTCGTGACACGGTGGGGCAGTGAATACTGGGCGCCGTGAGCTAGTGCGGTGCCCGCTGCAGATTATCGATGGTTATGGCCAGTTCAATGAAGCTGTTGAGGTCTCTACCCTCATCACGGCATGCTAGCTCGGTTTGTAATTCGTGACTGAGACCTTTGCGAAACAAAACTTTGAGCGTGTCACTCACCCAGGTTGTCTGTGCGGCCAGCGTGCGAAAACTCATGGCGTACTCATGGCGATAACTCCAGTAAGCGTTCGCCCACTCCCTTTCCCTCTCTGGGGTGATCAAAAACCTCACGGAACTGTCTGAGGAAATGGATGAATGGATTTGAATGGATACACTTTTTTGAGTTTCAAACTCGTTGGCCCCGTTCACTGCCATTATAAAGCTTGGATGCATCAGGATATTTATTAATATAACTCAGATTGTATTCATCAGAAAAAAAGAAAGTCATATACACCTAGGATAGCTTGAGGGTGAGTAAAGCTTTGGGTAATTTTCATTTTAAAGTGAACTAATCCTTTAAGGCAGGGACTTGGTTCTATCCATCGGTTGTTGATTGGATGGAAGCAGATCTGAATTCGAGTTTGCAGTCAATTGTAAGAAAGGCGAGGTTTAAGCAAATTTAATGATTAGAGAAGTCTGTCGTTTCACTGAAAGAGAGAGTTATGATATTTTGATTAAAAATTACTAAAATAGGGTGAATTTCAATGGGATGCTCAAACAGAAAGGTTTTAGCATTGGAAAATGTACACATTATTTTCTTAAAATATAATAATTTTTATTTGTTTATAATTCACATTTATGTGGATATTACAATAGCATACAATGCTAGTAGGCTACTACTACTACCTCCAAAGTAAGGAAGTTCGGTAACACTTTAGAATACTGATCCTTCATTAATGAATAACTACACAGGAACAAATGAGTAATGCATTATTAACACTCTAGTAACTACTGTTAACTAACAAGTATCTCTGATGAATGAATTAGTAAGTAATAGTGCTCAGTTAAAGGTGGTAGTTCACTATTAGCTAATCAGTAACTACTCTTTTTTTCATACCCCCCAGAGAACTACTAAGAACTACTATATACATGTTCGTAATTAATGTGAATAATGAATAATGTATAATTAATTCTAGAGTAAAGGTCTTGGTAACCCACTAGTAATGACTGAAGTATTACCAAATACTTAAGAAGGAATTACTAATTATTTGGATCAGTATTCTAAAGTGAAAAGCATGATAACTCTCTAGTAACTACTTAAGTCTTTGTAAACTTTTGAGGTTTTTGTAAAGTATTGGATAGTAATAACTCAAGAGTTACTATATAACTCTAAAGTAACTACTTCTTATTTGGATCAGTATTCTAAAGTGAAGATCATTTTAACCCACTAGTAATTACTTAAGTGTTATCAAATATATCATAAGGAATTACTGTACAAAAACATACAAAAACATCAAAAGTTTACAAAGACTTCAGTACTTACTAGAGAGTTATCATGTTTTTCACTTTAGAATACTGATCCAAATAATTAGTAATTCCTTCTTAAGTATTTAGTAATACTTCAGTCATTACTAGTGGGTTACCAAGGCCTTTACTTTAGAATTAATTATACATTATGCATCATTCATGTTAATTATGAACCTGTATATAGTAGTTCTTAGTAGTTCTCTGGGAGGAATGAAAAAACAGAAGTTACTGATTAGTTAATAGTGAACTACCACCTACAACTGAGCACTATTACTTACTAATTCATAAATCAGAGTTTATTGTTAGTTAATAGTAGTTACTAGAGTGTTAATAATGCATTACTCATTTGTTCCTGTGTAGTTATTCATTAATGAAGGATCAGTATTCTAAAGTGTTACCGGAAGTTCTATGTAACCACAAGGAAATAGAGCTCTTATTTTTTTCCAGTCATTGTTTTGTGAATGAATGACTGGAAAGATATTAAAATATACAACATTAAAGATATTGTCAAACATTCATGACCTCAAGGTCAGCCTCAACGATAGGGGCATTGCCGTTCGAGGTACAAAGGTAGCTTTCTTTAAGAGGAACACCTGCAGGACTCCAGTTACAGAGGAACAAGGAAATGGAATATGAGCAAATGCTCAACACTAGGCTAACTGTGCTCTGACTACGATCTCTGCCATGGGGAGTGCTATAACCAAAACAGTGGAAAAGTGAGTAGCCAAAAATTTGTATCTTTGAATTGTTTTAAACCTACTGGGCATGATTTACAGTATTTATCTATTCAGAAGCTACAGGGTTCCATGACGTGATTGTTTTATAGCAGGATCTTGATAGGGAGGAAACTATTTTAGATTCATTTGTGTAACTAAATAGTGCTCTAACCACTATTTAACATAATGCTCACTTTTACAGGTTATACTTTGGGAAACATTGATCCCCTTTGACTGTTCATATTTGAAATGAAGCTTTAATACAAATGCTGTCGAAAATATTTGACACTAGAAAAGCCAAACCAGATACAAGATGATGTTTGCATTGTTCAGAAAAGAGAAAAATGCTTTAGCATTTAACGGGACAAAGGACTACAAAGTTGACTCATATCCATTGTGAAAATGTTCATTTTAGCATAATTTTAAAAAGAGTACTTATTACAGAAATAATATATTTTAAAATAACGTACTTAAATGTTTTCAGACACCTAATTGCATGCTATTTACAATAAAAATTTTAATATGCAATTATTTCATAATTCTTTTGTCTTTGAAATATGGTTACTGACAAGTATTTATGGTAAACTTAAAATATTCTAAAATATTATTTTTACTGAAACTTGCCATGTAGTTAAAAATATTTGTAATTACTCATTTGTAATGATGAAATTGCAATGTATCACATATATAACTATATTAACTTTAAATGTAATATCAAATAACACTTATTTGACATTACAAAGTGTACTTTTTAGGGACTTAGATGTGTTAAGTAACAGTCATAAATGTGTACTCTCTTTAACTTACATTTATTTCATTAATATTATATTAAAATATACTTGTAAGATTCAAAGTACACTACAAGGACACATTCAATACCATTAAGCACACTTCATTTTCACAAGGAATAAGTCTATCAATGATTAACTTTGTCATTTAGGGAAATACACAACAGAACAAATAAACCAACTTCTGTATTTGAGTTGTTTGTTGTTCTTTCCTTAGATGGGGAATAAATCCGAGAAAACTTTCACAAAAACGGGCAAAAGGAAAAGGTAACAAAAAAAAAAATCTCAGCTACATTTATGAGATAACAGATTAAAAGGAAATTGTTGTGATGTTTATTGCGATGCACATCTTTACAACAGGTCCACCTGTAGCTCCTCCCAATCAGGTGAGTTGGTTAAACTGGTCACTATGAAAAAAAACATTTATCCAAATTCATGTAAATGTTTTTGTGACAACAGCTTTTTTCCATAGCATCCCCGTGTTGATGTTCATGTGCATGACTGTGTGACAGCTGAACCACAGTATGCCCAGGTGAATAAAAAACGAAAGCAGAATGAGGATTTTTTACACTACGCAGACGTTCAAGTCCTACAGTCTGAAAATGCGACCAGCAGGGGAAAACTGAATCAGACTTCAATCTACCACAACACAGAGTATGCAACTATAGACTTTACAACTACTGTAAATACACAGACCTCAGCTGAACCTGCAGATATATTCATCCCGCCTGGAGAACTGCAGAGACCAAATATGAGGTTTTCCCATAAAAAAAATGTCCACTCAAAGCGAGCAGTTAAGGCGTGAAAAAAACAACAACAACAACAAAACAGAACAAACATTTCTTCTTCTTCTTTTTTTTTTTTTTGGTACATTTTATCCTGCTGTATTACTGTCGTGCCACTGAGCAAGGCATTTAATTGTGCAATTCATATTCTATACATCATGATGTATAAAAACCTGTAATTTCAAAAGCAAGTGGTTGTTTGGTTAAAATGTGTAGCCTATATTATCATTTCTACAAATCAAAATGCATTTCTAACATTTGTTATACATTTACAGCAAACTGGTTTACTAATAGGCAGTTTTATTCCATTATTAGTGTCTGCGTGGCTTACTGTAGTTTTTTGGCTAAAGTCTCATCCATACAGTTTATTCTGACTATGACCTGACTGGAAGGGGTTGTATGATATAGTTTTGTTTTATTCCAGACAAAGTTCCCTTAAAGGTCCCGTTCTTCATGATCCCATGTTTCAAACTTTAGTTAGTGTGTAATGTTGTTGTTAGAGTATAAATAAAATCTGTAAAATTTTAAAGCTCAAAGTTCAATGCCAAGCGAGATATTTTATTTAACAGAAGTCGCCTACATCGAACGGCCAGTTTGGACTACATCCCTCTACTTCCTTCTTTAATGACGTCACTAAAACAGTTTTTTGACTAACCTCCGCCCACAGGAATACACAAGAGTTGCGTTTGTAGAGTGTGTTTGTCGCCATGTCGTCGAAGCGCTGTTATTTTCATCCCGCAGTCCAATCACCGGGTCTGATTCCGGCTCAAATTGATAGGGTAAAATTAAAGACATGTTTACAATAACACTGAGCGCGTGCATCTCCACGTTATGGTAAGAGGCGTGACCTTTCCGGGCAAGATGCGCTAAACTGCTGTCGAATCACAACACAGGAACCGCTGGCACAATCAGAACTCGTTACGTATTTCTGAAGGAGGGACTTCATAGAACAAGGAAGTCATCAGCCCGTTTTTATGACAGTGGAAACAGCGGTATACAGATAAGTAAATTATGTGAAAAATACTGTGTTTTTTTACACGCGAAACATGAACACATGTTATATTGCACACTATAAACACAATCAAAGCTTCAAAAAAACACGAAAAACGGGACCTTTAAAGGATTAGTTCACATTCAAATGAAAATTTCCTGATAATTTACTCAACCCCATGTCATCCAAGATGTTAATGTCTTTTGTTCATAAGTCGAAAGGTTTTTGATGAAAATATACCAGGATTATTCTCCTTATAATGGACTTCACTGGCCTCCAAACAGTTGAAGGTCAGAATTACAGTTTCAGTGCAGCTTCAAAGGGCTTTAAACGATACCAGATGAAGAATAAGGGTCTTATCTAACGAAACGATCGGTCATTTTCTAAAAATTTTTTAAATGTATATGCTTTATAAACACAAATGATTGCCTTGCAATTGCTTCCGCCAGACCGCCTTCCGTATTCTTCAAAAAGCTTACGCTGTATGTCCTACGCCTTCCCTATTCATCTTACATAACTAATGCGGCGCCAGTTCCATTTTGGCGGAAGCTAGATATTTGACTTCATAACTTGTTTAAATATGGATTTTTTTATACAAATGCATCGCTTCGCTTCAGAAGGCCTTTATTAACCCCCTGGAGCCATGTGGAGTACACGTTTATGATGGATGGATATGGATGGAAACTTTTTCTTCAACTCATACTCGTTGGTCCCGTTCACTGCCATTATAAAGCTCAGATGCGTCAAAATATTTATTAATATTTCTTCAGTTATGTTCATCAGAAAGAAGAAAGTCATATACACCAAGGATGGCTTGAGGGTGAGTAAAGCTTGGGCTAATTTTCATTTGAAAGTGAACTAATCCTTAAATTTCATACTTCTGACCTCAAAGCATTGTAATCAATCGTATGCTGCGTTCACGTCACCTCGTATTTACCGGAATCTTGAAATAACAACACGTGACGTTATATTCGGAGCTGTTCACGTCCTTTTGGTCCTTGGACTGGGATTTATGCGTTTCCATGGCACCACTATCAACGCCTACAGCGGCCACGTGGTACATGTGGGAGCTTTCAGAAAACTCCCAGCTTACAAGCTGTAACTACGATCTCTACGAGGACGTGAACGCTTTTTACAATCTAGAATCTCGTAACTACAGGAATTACGAGGCCGCGTGAACGCACCTATACATGTCATTATCATGTTCAAATGAAAACAAAATAAGACAGTTTCAGTCATAGATAGCCAACATAGATGCCTCATTATCAGCAGTTTCTATGGGCCGCTATATGTAAGTCGTCCGCCATATTGGAACAGTCAAAGCTGGTCTGTGAACACTCGAGAGCAAGTTAACTATGCGTGTGCAACCATAGTTAGACGCATGTATGAATATCTATATCTGAAATACACTTCAGCAAACTAACACAAAGGCGTCAGCTAACATGACACTAAAAAGTTACCATAGTTTAAAACCCTGTAATATTGAGTTAATACATATATAAACACAAACCAACACATTCTCACCTGTGAAAGGTTATCCCATTTCTTTGGGAATTTAAATGTCAGTAGTTTTTACAACCAGAAGCTACGCAATGTTTTGGCATCATTGATTCTTACTGTGAGTGGCAACATGTTGACTGTTCCAAGATGGCGGGTGCGCTACCGTGTCGTGGTCGAATGTGGCATCTACGTGTACATATATATGGTTTCAGTAAGATGTTGCCATGTTTATCAGTCTGTTCCAACACTGAAGTTGAAAAGTCCAACCTTCAGCGTAGTTCCAGTGGTTATTTTCAAGTAGGGGTGGAAATTTTGAATTCTAAGTCGTCTAAAATAGTGAATCTCAACCTTTTTTGAGTAATGGACCCCAGTCATATTTGGAACTATCCTCAAGGACTCCAGAATAAAATTGGCTCATTGGTATCATTAATGTCTTTGTGACGAACAAATGCAATCCAGTGTAATTTACTACTACGTTAGTTGACTTGTCCTATAGTCAGTTATATTATACATATATTATCTTCTTTTATGGGAACATGTCAAATGCCAAAATATACAAAAAAATCGTATTCAGATATTTTATATGGACCCCCTGGCATTATGTTAAGGACCACTATGGGTCCATGGACCCCTGGTTGAGAACACTGGTCTAAAACACAGCATAACAGTGTCTACCAGCAGGGGCTAATAGAGTACCTCAGAGATGCCGTGTTTTTGTAGGCCAACCCGGAAGTTAGCGGCGCAAGGGTTCCCTCGATCGAAAGCCTATGCATTTTTCCCATAGACTTTTGGAAAATCACAAAAAATTAGCTCTGTGTTTAACAAAGGGTTATGACACTTACACGTTTTGTCTATCAAGATCATCTTTACAAGTTAACACAACATTTATACATTTTGAAGCCTAAATAAAGTCGTCAGATATAAAAAGCTAATAAACGGACTACACACCATGGTCGCGGATCAACGTCACCACCACCAAGCTTCCTCAAACTTTATGTAAAAAACAACTTTATTTTTAAATGCTCGCTGATTATGATCTGTGCTGTGTATTAATACTTAACCACTTTTTCATGAGAAATGCTGTCCAAATGTCTGTCATGATGATGTCTAAAGTCGCCAACAAAGGAAGTAGTCCCTTTTAGCAACTTGTTAGCAACCGCCGTTTTCAAGACACAATAGAGGTTTAAAAAATCCCAAGCGGGTTATAACTGGTGTGTTTTATGTCATAGATCAAAACATGAAAATATTTAGAGGCGTTGTTAACCACAGACCTTATTTCAGGTGATTTAGCAAAAACCCATTAAAAAAAAACATAGACTGTAGGGCAATGGAACTGGAAGTCCTAAAATGCTAACTCACTTCCGGGAGTACCTCATCTCTGAGGTACTCTATTGGATCATGCTTATGAATGACATTCAAAGTTTTTTGTACACATTACATCTCAGCAAGAGATATATTCCCCATAGAATATGAACATATCCCAGGCCTTCAATAAGGCTATAACGTATTATATAGCATTTTATTGCTGTGTCATTCACTCGAATGGCATGAGCTGCTCAGATTGTTCTTCCAAAACCTTGAAGAAAATCAAAACCACGGGTAGCCACTGTTATATGGTTGGTTATGGCGTGTGACTATGTAATTTATGTTGTAAAACAATACAAATCTCTTCAAGTAAGGTTTGTAAGGCTTATTGCAACCAAAACAGGACATTCTTGAGGTACCCCATGGGGAATTCAATGATCAGTATTTAATATTCAATCACAATAGTCAACATTGATCAAATCTGTATGTTTCATATATATTTAATTAGAAAATTGTTACAGAGACATCAAATTACAATATATAACATCAAATGTGTAACAAACAAAAGTATACTAGAGGGGGCTTAAATAAAATCTACAAAAAAATATTGAAAAGTTTACAAATTTTTAAAGTTTAACTGCTTTGTGTTTCAAAGAATATCGTATAGAGTCAACATGATGTTCAAATTCTCTCTTAAACGATATAAAACAGGGTTTTTTGCAAGAAAACTTGCATTTATAAATATGAAACTTTGCCATTAAAAGTATAAAGTTTTGTATATAAATCTGGTTGCGCTTGATTCTACAATCCTCCATATGACCAAATACTACATTCTTCTATAACAGCACAGATTGGTTATCAATATTTTTTGCTATAAAATCACAAATATTTTGCCAAATTGGTCTTGCCAATGGGCAGTGCCAGAACAGATGAATCACAGTTTCAGGGCAATTGTCACAGAAAGTGCATTTAACGTCAATATCATTTTTAAATTTTACAAGGTAATGCTTCACTGGGTAAAACCTATGTATAATTTTGACTGATACCTCTTTGACTTTGTTTGTACCGGTAATTAAATATTGATTAGGTATAAGCCAGACCTTTTTCCAAGCAATATTGTCTGTCAACCGATTCCAATAAGAGTAAATATAAGGCAAACATATAACATTTCTTTGAAATAACTCTCTTATAGATCTGTTTTTTGAATTAAGAGAAAAACAAATAGTTAATTATAGTAGATGGGGACCATTGTTGACTATTAATTCTTTCCTGAGATCTGAACAGCATGCAGACTTTAGAGGATATTGCTCCAAAAACTTTTGCATAGTCCCCTGATGTTACAGGAATCTTGTAATATGCCAAAAACTCATTATAGGTGAAAAGAAAAAAATTCTGTGTTTCATATGGACTTCAAACAGTGAGTAAAATTACTCAAATCTGCCTTCCGGCAGGAAGTTATGCCCTCTGCTGGTCATAATAACAGAACACTGATTTTGAGAACAACCTTCGAGGAAAATCTTTACTCACACTGCCACATAGGCCAATAAAGAATGAATCAGCGTGCTAAAGTTTCATTATTAGCTTATCATCATTATATTGCGTTATCTAACAGGTATGATCTATAAAAACTAACTAAACTGATTAACTGATTATGATATAACAATATATCACTCTGGTGATTTCTCTGTCCTTTTTAAGCTTCTTTCATAAATTAATTAATTCAATTTAAATTGTGATTTTTTTTTTACATTTTTAAAAAAAGGAATATTTATTTAATAGCTCTTATGACTATGTATAGGCTATGCAATACCATTCTAAGTATCAATTAAAATTGAATACTGTATATTTGGCATAATAAAATATGTTTTTCAAATAAAAATGAAAGTGTTGCCATTAAAACAGTCCAATAGATATGAGCCTAAGCCCTCAGTCCATGCAACAGCCAATGGCAACACGCTTTACAGCTCCACGAATGACGGAAGTCGTCACCGCTCGTCAATTGCAAATATTCGGACTATTAGGTGTTTTGTAAGCTCTCTGTGTTAAATGCATGACATAGTAAATTAAATTGACCGCAACAATAAGCTGGTTTAGTGTGTAGTCAGTTTGTATTGTTAATCCTCTCATCAGTCTGGACGGTCGCCGGAAATGACTTTTACTGGTTAAAGATATCATATCCGACCTGTGCATCATGAGGATGTATCGGCGAGTATTAGTGATTTAACAGCACACTCTCACAGCCGGAGACGCGGTTTTGCGGGGACTGACGTTGTAAGGGGGAACGCAATATAGGTACTGCTTTGTTAAACATGTCTGATTTGCTCTTGATTGATTTGTATTCGTTTCGGGGGCCTTTAAAAGCCTGACATGCATGAGGAGCCTGTTCATTGACGTCATTATGCATAGCACCTACAAATTATAATAAAAAAGTAATTATGAATATTTTCTCATGAATTATATGCAAAAATCAGTCTAGTAACGTGTTTAATTAGTGTGATAATATTTGCAATGAAACCTGCTCAGTTTCATTGAATTATTCCTTTTGTTTTTAGCTGGTGATAACTCACACTTTCTGTGTATGAATTGAAATGTGTGTATGTGCACGTATAGACAGTTCAGTGTTCATGAATGTGCGGTTATTCGGAGTTTAGAAGAGCGTGCTATTGCTTTTGCTACAGCAAAACATCTTGAAATGGGCGTCTGATAGGTTCCTGTATTTAGTGACCTCTGAATATATCCTGATAGAAACATGTTTATGAAATAAAATCTTGGAGATAACCGTGGTAACGTATGGAAGTTGCGCGTGACATTTGTAGGTAATAAGATTTATTTAAGAAAAATCAGGAAACCATTTTAGTAAGTTTCACTAAAAGTATGTAAAACATGCTACTACCATGTATGTTTGTATTATATGGTAATATTACTATTATATATAATGGAATATCATGTAAACACCAAGGTATAAATATGCTTATTATTCAGTGCCATAGTATTACTGTCTGAGACCTTACATGGAGAAATTTGTAAATGCCATTGTATGTAAATATGGTGAGATCGGTTAGACCAAAGAATAGACAGAATAGTAATAACAATTTTACGATATCATGTTATGTTTTATGACTTAATCTGTTACCTCATCTCATCCCATCAGTTCCTTGAAAGATGTTGTCCAATCTTCCGGCTGAACAGAAAGGGACAGAGCAGGTGCCTGCGTCTGCAGCTGGTCCGTGCCATCGTGCTCCTCAGTCTTCGCTGTATCAGGAGCAGCTAGCCAAAGGATGCAGAGAATCCAGCAGGGAGGAGATTGAATCTGGTGACAGACCACAGCCCTCAGACTTTGAGAAAGGAATGAAGGAAGTTCATCTGGGGAATGAAGGAGCTCTGAGACAGATGACGTTTGATCCGAAAAGTAGTAACTTTGGAGTCGATCCTAGTGCGATTTGCATACACATGTGTACTCCGCAAGGTAATGTTGAATATATGTGGTAGAATCTGCAATGTTCCCTCTAAGTTTTGTTTTTACTGAGCAATTTCTATTTCTACAGAAGACCCCTTAGCTACCTGAGTAGAAACACCCATGTTCCCCATGCCTTTATAAATAAATAAAATGTAAAACGTCTCTTATACTCAACAAAGGTGGATTTATTTTTATTAAAAATACAGTAAAAATGGTAATTGTGAAATATTACAATTTAATATATTTTTAAATGTAATTTATTTCTGTGATGGCAAGCTGAATTTTCAGCATCATTACTACAGTCTTCAATCATATATATATATACAATCATTCTAATATTCTGAATTTTTTCATGAAAATGCATCACATTTTTCATTTTCATGATTCATTGATGAAGTGCAACATTGTAAATGTCTTACTGTCACTTTTGATCAATTTATTTTAATGCCTCTGTGCTGAATAAAAATATTAATTTATTTAAAAGAAAATCATACTGACCACATTAGTGCATAGAGAAATATTTAGGTAATATGCCAGGATGATAGTTATTGAATAGTAGGACAATTAGAGGCCACAATTTTTTTGTTTAAGTAACTTTTGTCAAGTTTTTTTGTTATATTAATCCTTATTTAACAAAAGACATCGCTTAGACTAATAGAAAAAAATTACAAAATAATAATACAATAATATAATTCCAGAAAATAACATAAGAATACAATGTAAAATGGAATAACAAGACAGAAAAATAATAATCCATGGTCTTTTAGGCCTTCCGTGCTATGTAGCTTTTTTTTTTTCATGAAAACTCTAGCTGAGTTAGTTTTTCCCCTGTTTTTTTTTTTTTTTTTTTTTTTTTTTTGGGTCTGCTGCTGCTGCACAGGAGTACTGTATCTTCAGAAGTAACTTCATTCGTCTTAGAGGGAATGTTGCAGATGTGTAATGTGAAAGACTTGGTTCCAAATAAATCATTAAAATGTTTTGGTATCTTCTATGAGTAAAGATATTGCTTTTACAAAGCACCGCTTTTGATCAACATCTCTTTTGCAGAGGGCAAGTTCAGGGATCCACGACCAGCTGGACCATCAGGAGAGCAGCTTGGAGCTCTTGAACGATTTCTTGTGTCCCATCAAACTGAGATGAAACGTCTGCTGACTGATACCTTCGGATCTCTGACCCAACGTCTTGAGGCAGTGGAGAGGAGGATGGACCAGCTGTGTTCACAAAGCAGTGCACATACCCGCAGTTTAGCTCAGCTGCACAGTAAAGTTGGCCAGCTGGGAAGAGACATGTCCTTTTGCCGTCCAAATACTTCAAGTGTTTCATCAGCTTGCAGTTTTGGTAAATGTTCATGTTTGCATAATGATATACTTAAATGAATAATTATATAAACTGGTGCTAATTTTATTTTCTTCATACATAACCCAAGAAATGCTGGGATGAGCATCGTTTTCTGTGTTGACATATTTTCTGTTGTAACAAGAAGGTGGGGTAGGACATATTGTAGGGCCCACATACACAGATGAGCCATTACATTATGACCACCTATCTAATAACATGTAGGACCTCCATTAGCCCGCAAAACAGCGGCCACACAGCGAGGGATTGATTCAACGAGGTGGCGATAGGTATCCTGGGTTATCTGGTACCATAATGTCAACAGCAGGTCCTCCAGTTCCCATATATTGCAGGGTGGTGGTGATGTAGTGAGAACCCACTTTTCCAAGTCAAACCACAAATGTTCGATTAGGTTCATGTTAGGCCAAGGCGTTAACAGATCACCATCATGTTCCTCGAACCACTCCTTGATGATTCTGGTAGTGTGGCATGGTGCATTGTCTTGTTGGTAATGGCCATCACCAGCAGGGAACACAGTTGCCATGAATGGGTGCACTTGGTCCGCAACAATGTTCAGATACCTGACAGCTGTCAAGGATTGTGCTATTGGGATAATGGAGCCTAAAGTGTCTCAAGAAAACCGCTGCTGGCCTGTGTCCGCCCAACAGTGCATCCAGGTGCCATAGCCTCTGTTGGTAATGGGCGAATCCATGCTTGGCCTTTGATGTGATGCACCAGGAATCTTGATTCTTCAGACCAGGCCACTTTCTTCCAATCATCCGCGGTCCAATCTCAATGATCTTGGACGCATTTCATGCGCTATTGGCGATGACGTGCGTTTAGCATGGGGACCTAGCCTGACTTCGTCATACTCATATTCTAGGCAGAATGTTAGTCTGATACTGCTCCATTGCACTTGAATTATGGGGCGTGTCTTAACCGAACCAGTAAAAAAAAAAAACTCTGCACTCAATTGGATAGACCTACAACCAATCAGAGCAACGCAGTAAGTGACGTATGTTGAACTTGTACTTAAACTTTTGCCGAATCCCGTTGGAAGGACGGCAAACACATCTTTCCCATCGACAAATGCCTTGATTGCGGTTCTTTGTTCGTCTTTTAAAATTAATGCGCTGTCGATTTCTTTTATTACAGACGTGATAGCGGAATCTAAACATCTTACTTCTTCAGCTGCAGTCATCGTTGGTGAAAACCAATTCAACCCAAGCGCTCTTTGATGACGTGGGTGGTTACGTAACCGCAGATAGCCTGTCCATCATCGATTAAAGCCCGCCCTGGCAATTTGATTGGCTCGGCCTTCTGGGAGCCGAGCATAATTACTCCACAATGGATCGAGTCCAGACCGAACTTCCCGTCCAAAAAATGTTGTGGGCGGGGTTCGGGCTGGCACCCAGGCTAATGGGGACCCATCTGGGTCATCTCCTACGCAGGCCCATACTCTGAAGGCTGCAGTGAACTGTGTGCAGTGACACATTACCCTGGTCACCACTGTTGTAGCTGCTGGTGATTTGTCGCACTGTGGCCCTGCAGTCCCTGTGAACAATGTGCAACGGTCTTCACTCCCCTTGGGATCAGTGAGCTGTGGGCGACACATGGCTGGATGACGGTTCGCCGTTTGGCCATCTGTGCAGCACTTTTGATACATACTTTCTAGCACTGTTTCCGAGATCAAAGTTCCGGGGCACCATGCCATCACAATTTGTCTTTTATCAAACTCCGATTATTCGGCAGCTTTTCCCATTCTGACACCGAACACTCTACCACCCAGAAGCTGATCCTCAGTTGGTATATATACTGCTCTGTGAACTACACCTGCGGCACCGTTTGGTTGCCAGGCGCGCTCATTGCTCTAGGCTGGGGGTGATCATAATGTGATGGCTCTTCTGTGTATATCCCTTTTTAAATAGCCAATAGCATTTAGTTTGTTACATCCTCTGACCATAATTTGAGACCATCATTAGTATGGTCTGTTTTTTTTGAAAATTTTCTAGATGTATGTACTCTAGAATGTACATGACCTCAAAGCTAAGCAAAGACATGGATTACATTTTGTTTTGACATAAATTATTGTGTGCTTACAGGAGTAGATGCAGAAGTGCCTAAAGACAACAAAGGAATCATCTCAAATGCCTCCTCTTGTAGACCACAATCTCTTAATAGATCACCTGAATCAAAAAAGGACCCTGTGTGTTCATGGGCAATGTCAACCCCTGCTCATAAGCCTGAGGACCTAAGCAGTGAGGGTCTTGGTAGGAATTGCAGTGGCTCCAGTTCATCATGTGGAAACCTAAAAATTTACTCTTCTGGACAAACTGACAATTGTTTGCAGGGTAACTACTCACCCGTCTCAGATTTTGAAGATCTGGAAATGGAACTGGAAGCTGAGAAGGACAGAGTCGCCTTAACCTTATTGGTCGATTCTGTGCTCAGCTGCTCAGATGACAATGACACCCTAGGACTTTCTTGTAAACAGGAAGCCCTGTCCTCTGATAGTGACGATAAATCTGGTCAGGAGGGAGAAGAGAAAAATCTGCGTTTACATGTTCCTGAACACCCCTGGGTGCCTTCTGTTCAGTTTTTCAAATCTTCAGCTCCTAGTGTTGCAAAGTCACACACAAATACAGATCCTATTTTTTCATTTTCAAAAGAAACAAATCCAAAGCCCTCTGGAAAACCAGTGGCATTGAAAAATTCCAGTAAAGATGAGAGTGAAAATAGTCAGCAGCAGTCCTTTAGTCAAATTGCCTTCCCTTTCTCCACTAAGCTACTTGGAGCACTACCCAACCCTGAGAAACCCAAGGGTTCGGTTCTCTTTCAGACTTCTAACAAGAAAGAAGATGAGATCTTGCACAAGATTGAAATTAATGGTGTTTTTCACTCTACCACTACCTCATTGAGTAATAGTACTTCAGTCTTGGTTCACATCCCAACGTCAAGGGATGTAGATGGACTGACATTGACAAATGCTGGAGATTCTGTAGAGAGCACAAAGATAAGTAATAAAGAACAAACCACTGATTGTCAGTTACCATGCTCAAAGGATAGTCCTTTAAAACTCTCTTTTCAAGGGTCATCAATCCTGCCATACTGTAAACTTGCTTTGCCAAACCAATTGGCAAAAGGTGAAGGTGACCAAAAGTCACTAGGTTCGCTTTTGACATTTCATCAAGCACACTCCAGTTCCCATCTCTCGGGCTCAAGAAATGGGTCCTCCAAACCATTTTTAGACGGTGATACTAACAAACTGTTGAATAAACTCTCGAATACTGCCCACCGCTTGGTATCCAGCAGCTGTTCCTCAAATTACTTGGACAGACAGACTGGTTACAGCAGAACTGGATCCAAGCTCAAAACCTGTGGTGGAAAGACACATCACCTTTGTGGATTTGGAGAAGTTGGAGAAAACCTTTCTTTGTCCTTTCTTGAGCAAGGAGGAGAGCTATCCAACCATTGTCAGCCAATTCTTGAGGACTCAATACTTGTTTCTCCTTGGTTGACTGGTAGACCAGATTGTTCTTCAAATGCTTTACCTATCAACCTGGATAAAGACTCTGCATGTTGTCCTAGCTTATCTCAACTTTTTCGTCCTACCACTCCGCCTTTGTCTACTTTAAGCAAAGGGAGCTTCTATGGGGCAGGTGTTAGTACCGTCCTGGCTTTATCGTCTCCAACATCCTTCAGACTGTGGTTTCGACACAGAAGGCTCAACTTTCCCCTTATGCAGTTGTCACGTCCTGGTATCCACACGGTTGTGAGTCGGATTTTGGGGCGGTGGAGGTGTCATCCTTTTCGACCTCTGGTTGACTTCTCAGCCCCACCAGGCGTAGACAACGATCACCAGTAAGTTAAACCTGTTGAAGATAATTTTTTTTTGCATGTTTTGATTGCAAGGAAGTTTGATTTACATAATCATAAATGAATGTCATTTTGACCTGCATGCTGCTTGCACTTACAATTCAACCCATTTTGATCTACATCTTTTCGTTGATAGCTATACACGACGATCCAGTCAAGAAGCTACACCCAGCAGGAAAAGAGCTTCAGCACGGTGGGCATATCCCCCTGCATTTCTCGCAATTTAGTCGACCCAATCATTGAAATTTTCTTTGCTTACCAGTTATGGTTCAGGTTGAAGGTGAAGTGCATCATTTCAAAACAGCTAGCAACACGAAATCAAATTGCAGAAAAGCTTTCCAAACCTGTGGAAGTCTACAGTGGCCTTGCATCTTTATTATGTTTCTGTCTTGTTTCCTTCAATCTCATTTTATGTTACCTGTGGGCTTCCTGTGTTTGGAATGCAACAGTAAATAGGGATGACACTGGATCCCTCTTCATTGTTGCTCGTTTGATTCATTCTATGAACATTGTGAGTGGATAAATTTGTGCCAGATCTACTTCTACAAACTTTGGTGCATTTTTGCTACAGACATGAATGACAGCTTGTGTGGTTAGGTGTGTTTGAGCTATCCTGTTACTTTTCTAAGTGATTGAATGCACGATTTTCACCCAGCAGCCCAATAAGCGGGTAGAAAAAAAACAGAGTAGTGACGGGGCCAAATCTACAGACAAAGATATAAGGCCTTTTCACACTTCAAATAGTTAACCCTGGGTCATATTAATCCCCTGGTAAATGGAATCCTGGGCTGTCCTGGGTTCACGTTTCACACTGCTCATAATTTATCCGGGATTAACAACTAAACCTGGGGTATTTGTAAGCTTTACACTGTACATTCCTAAACCCTGGGTTAACTTTCTTATTTGCATATGTGCGGTGTCAGTGTCCTTGATTGGATGAACGCAGCATGCGGCCTGTTTTCATAAAAGCTCTAGTATTGCGCATCCTTGTATTGCCAACTGTACTATCAACTTTATACTGAATGGACATTTCAGACTATAAAGGTAAGAATGAAATGGTTTCTTTACTGAAATTGTCGCATTTTCTCTCAGCATTTGATATTTTTCCTCTCAAACGGTGAATTTAATGTTTATATACAATGCGAGTTGTTTCCGTGACTGTCCAAAGTACAGGAATATGAGGCACACTATTGGTTGTCCGTTGCTAAGCATCTAGCTGCAACATTCTAACAACACATCATACAAGTTTGGCACCCTGCTTCTAAATTACAAGTGTGAAACCTTTCTTTACCCAGGGTTTAAAGTGGTTTTAGAACGAAGATAACCCAGGGTTAAGTGCAGTGTGAAAAGCCCTATAGAAATATTGAGGCTTAGCATAGCAACACCCTGGCATCCACTCAGACCGTCTTACATGGTGTCATAACCAAACGCAACATTAAAAAATTTTAGCGACAATTTTAGCGACAAACAAGACCTATCTACAAGATGTGACAAAATTACTCACAAATCACAGCCAACAGCGTTTGGGCGGGCTCTCTCTCTACAAGGGCACTGCTGTCTCACACTCCCAATGAAATAGATAACTACATAATCAAATTAATAATAAAATAAAATAATTTCACTATTCTACTACATACTCAGTGACTGATATAATCTTGTCCGGAAATGCGCTTGTTTGTTCGTGCAGTTCAGTTTGAACTTTCTTGTTTCCCTTTGTTTCCTAAGGTATTTTTTTTTTCTATTTATCAGAGGTAAATAATTAAATCTCTTTTATTATGGCTGTTAAAGTCACACAAAATGATATTTAAACTCTATACATAACACAGTCGATACCTGAGGTGTCAGTCGCAACGTTGCATAAATAGAAATTATTCCAAAAATAGAATCCCCTGTAGAATCCACTGTCATGGTTAGGACAAAAACTCTGATTTAAATGGAAAATATGCCTTTTATCCTGTTGCGGTGTTTTGTCATGTCTGGTTATGACACAACAGCTGCATAGCAACACCTTGGCAACCACTTAGAACACCCTAGCATCATGACAGCACTCAACTTTTCTTCAGAAAATGTGAAAATCTAGTTAGGCTTTTCTATTTGGTTTGGTGGTGCCTAGTAGTGCAGAAATGACTCACTTCACCTTATGTATTATGTCTTTTAAGCGATCTGCATAGTAAAATAGAATCATATCAATAAAATCAGTCTGTCTTTTCAGATTTGTTCATTCTATCATATTTAAAGCATGAAGCCAGTCCAGTTTTACAAACCACAGCAATCTGCACTTCTAAGCTGATCATTTAATCATGTAGATGTTGACTGATGTTATATTAGCAATCACCTGGTATTCTCTGAAATGCTTGATTCTTTCATTGTGTGTAGGAAGGCCATCTCATCTTCATCAGTGTGTCATCTGTCAAAAATTCGTCTCACACCAGAAAGGAGTCTGGATCTCCCCTCACGGCACAACATCAGCCCCAAGTCGGTGCGATTGGATGGATCCCCCACTGAATCTGTGCCTAGTTTTGCTATTGTCAGTGCAAATGTCAAATACCCTGGTTTGCATAGTAGGGGGGCATCTAGAGAAATGAAACAGGTATTATATTATCTCTTCTAGAATTTGAACAAATTATTAAGAAAGAAGAAAAAATTCAAGTTGGCAAATGCACTCACCGGTCACATTATTAGATACACCTTGCTAGTGCAGGTTTTGCCAACCACACCCTAGTACCTTCAAAGTCACTTCAGTCATCACCTTTCTTCCCTGTTCTGATGCTCAGTTTGAAATTCATCATGTTGTCTTGACCGTGTCTACATGCCTAAATGCAATTAGTTTCTGCCGTGTGATTGGATGATTAGATATAGTGTACCTAATAAAGTGGCTGGTGAGTGTATTTTTGGATACAGACATTGCTGAACTAAAAGGTTTGAGTTTTGTTTCCTCAAGGCTTGACATTCATCTTTCTTTTAGGTGGGACTCTATGATACTAATGCTGAAGCTCAAGCAGGTCAACGTTCCAAAAGGGTCTCCCAAATTCGTATTCGTAAGACAGTTCCCAAACCAGATAACAACCTTACTCCAATGGGACTCCCCAAACCAAAAAGGTGAGCATTCAACTCATCCAGTCTTTATAATATGATGATGATGATGAGGAATCTTAAAGGGTTAGTTCACCCAAAAATGAAAATTCTATTATTTATTATTCATCATGTCGTTCCAAACCCGTATGACCTTCGTTCATCTTCGGAACACAAATTAAGATATTTTTGATGAAATTGGAGAGCTTTCTGACCTCCCTATACACAGCAACGTCATAACCAATTTCAAGTCCCAGAAAGGTAGTAAAGACATTTGTTAAAGTAATCTATAACTTTGCAGATGTTGTTTATGCTCAAACAGCAACATTACACACTAACTAAAGTTAAAAAAGTTAATCATATCATAATCAAGGACCCCTTTAATATTTGAGGGATGAACTCCCGGCTCGATTAGATTCATGTCATATCAAAAGTGATAAGACTTTTCAGTTTTATGGATGAACTCACACCCCGTATGGACTTTGATATTACTTTGGTCACTGTCACTATGGTTACTGGTAAGAGAATACAGGCTTGACTCCAGTTGCAAGTTCACACAGACAGTATTCGAGATGCTACTGTTAGTTGCTGTTTGAATGGGACGTTGAGACTCCTGTAAGTAAATGTGGTTGTCAATCCAAAAAACTGATGGTCAAGTCAAGTCACTTTTATAGCACTTTATATAATACAGATTGTTTCAAAGCATCTTTACAGTGATAACAGGAAAAAGATTCAATGATGCAAGCAGAGTTCATTTCGGCTGTCCAGCAGCTCTAAAAGAAAATTGTGTCATTGTTCAGCTGAAGTCAAATCACTGTTGATTCAGTTCCGCTGTAAAAATCATCAGTTATTAAATTAGTTAATTTCATCTACAGTGCTCAGTGTAAATGAGTACACCCCCTTTGAAAAGTAACATTTTAAACAATATCTCAATGAATACAAAAACCATTTCCAAAATGTTGACATCTGTTTGACTTATAACATGAAAGTAAGGTTAATAATATAACTTAGATTACACATTTTTCAGTTTTACTCAAATTAAGGTGATGCAAAAATGAGTACACCCCACAACAAAAACTACTACATCTAGTACTTTGTATGGCCTCCATGATTTTTAATGACAGCACCAAGTCTTCTAGACATGGAATGAACAAGTTGGCGACATTTTCAACATCTATCTTTTTCCATTCTTCAAGAATGACCTCTTTTAGAGACTGGATGCTGGATGGAGAGTGATGCTCAACTTGTCTCTTCAGAATTCCCCATAGGTGTTCAATTGGGTTCAGATCAGGAGACATACTTGGCCATTTAATCACTTTCACCCTGTTCTTCAGAAATCCAACAGTGGCCTTAGATATGTTTAGGATCATTGTCATGTTGGAAAAGTGCATGACGACCAAGGGCACAGAGTGATGGTAGCATCTTCTCTTTCAGTATAGAGCAGTACATCTGTGAATTCATGATGCCATCAATGAAATGCAGCTCCCGACACCAGCAGCACTCATACAGCCCCACATAAGGACACTGCCACCCCAATGTTTCACTGTAGGCACCATGCATTTTTCTTTGTATTCCTCACCTTTCCGACGCCATACAGTTTTGAAGCCATCAGTTACAACAACATTTATCTTGGTCTCATCACTCCAGAGTATAGAGTCCCAGTAGTCTTCATCTTTGTCAGCATGGGCCCTGGCAAACTCTAGGCGGGCTTTTTTGTGCCTGGGCTTTAGGAGAGGCTTCTTTCGTGGACGGCACCCATGCATGCCATTCCTCTGCAGTGTACGGCGTAATGCGTCACAGGAAATAGTCACCCCAGTTTGGCTTTCTACTTCTTTAGATAACTGCAGTGAACTTGCATGCCGATTTTCTTCAACCCTTCTCATCAGAAGACGCTCCTGTCGAGGTTTTAACTTCCGTGGACGACCTGGACGTCTCTGTGAGATGGTTGCAGTTCCATCTTTTTAAAATTTCTGTACCACTTTTGCTACAGTATTCTGACTGATAAGTAAAGCTTTGCTGATCTTCTTGTAGCCTTCACCTTTCTGGTGTAAAGAAATTATTTTCTTTCTCAGGCCTTGTGACATTTCTCTTCCATGTGGTGCCATTGCTGACAGCCTGAAATGGGAAGGGGTTTTAACACCCTTTTATAGTCAACTGTCTGCTGGACACCTGTGTAATGAAGAATTAGACTCACCTGTGGTTGAATTTTTGTTAAATTAGACATTTGAAATTTAGCTTTCCTCCAGAGACTTTCAGTGGGGTGTACTCATTTTTGCATCACCCTAATTTGAATAAAACTGAAAATGTTGTTCTCTAAGTTATATTATTAACCTTACTTTTCATGCTATACGTTGAACAGATGTTATATAAAACTTAGTCTTGTCAACATTTTGGAAATTGTTTTTGTGTTCATTGAGATATTGAGAATATTGAACATTTTATTGAGATAAAATGTTACTTTTCAAAGGGGGTGTACTCATTTAAGCTGAGCACTGTATAAAGCAGTTCTGCAGAAAACAGTGATGTCATCATCTAGCTCAGTTAAGTTCTCATCCAATAAGTGTCAGTGCAGTCAAATCAATAATAATGTAGAATATTAAGTGTACCCAACTAAGCAAGCCAGAGGCGACAGTGGCAAGGAACCCAAACTCCATCAGGTGACAGAATGGAGAAAGAAACCTTGGTAGAAACCAGGCTCAGTCGGGGGGCCAGTTGTCCTCTGGCCAACAAAAGAACACGGTGTGATTATGATTCAGGCTGCATCACAAGTCAGAAATCGGATTGTGGATCAGTAGCGTTTAAATATTTCAGTGTGACTGTGTGAACGTAGCCTTAATGACCAAATTAAAAGTACTTAAATATCATTGTGATGTTCATAGTAGTGTTGTAGTCAAGGCCACCTAAACCGAGACCAAGTCAAGACCAAGAACAGTGTGTGTTGAGACCGTGACAAGACTGAGTACAAATGCAGTCGAGACCAAGACAAGACCAAGACCTTTAAAAATGGTCTTGAGACCGATCTCGAGTAGCACAACACTAATTCATAGTGTTAATAAGACATTGATTATATATCATAAATATTTGTTTCAATGTCCAGCTCTAAAATGTTCTGACTGATTGATTGCGTTTGTGTCCCACAAGGCTGAAGAAAAAGGAATTCAGTTTGGAGGAGATTTATACCAATAAGAATTACAAGTCTCCAATACCTAACAGGTTTGTTCTCGCAATTTTTGTATTTATTTATTTGTACTCTTTTTGTGTTTTTCTGGAAATCATTTTCTGATTTCTTATTTTCAATTACACAGAAGTCTGGAGACGATATTTGAAGAACCGAAAGAGAAGAACGGCTCTCTGATCTGCATTGGTCATCAGAAACGAAAGCGAGTTCTAGACTTCCCAGATTTCACGCTGCCTCGGAAACGCAAGGCTAAAACTAACCTGGGTCCGTTGCGTGTGAAGGGGCCGCGAGGAAGGGCTCGTAGAGGTAGACAGGATGACGCTGATCTTGATGTAATGCTGATCGAGAGACTCACAGAACTGGAAGACTACTTTTCTCGCCAAGGCCTGGAGGTTTAAGCTCAGATTTTCACAAATCTATTCCCAATAAGTTACCAAAAATGTTGGTTTAAATCTTATTGCCAGGGCATGGTAAGAATTGGAGCTTTAAACATTGTTGTATACGGAACAAATAGCAATAGATGGAAATGAACATATTCTTGTAGCAGTTACAGTTGAGACTTCAAAGGTATGATGTGCACTGACCCAAAAGATATTTGAATAATGAGTGTGTGTGTGTGTGTGTGTGTGTGTGTGTGTGTGTGTGTGTGTGTGTGTGTGTGTGTGTGTGTGTGTGTGTGTGTGTGTGTGTGTGTAAATAATACAAGCACATTATAGTAAACCTTCACTTGAGCACTTTCCGTTTCCTCACAATGTGACTGCTGCAACTTGGTTGTTTAGCTTGCATTTGCGTCACGTGGCTAACCAACATGTTCTTTACTGTAATTTTCGGGCAAAAAAAAAATCGAGTGTGGGAATGACGATTAATGATCCTTTGGTTTATGCCCTTCATGGTCTCAGAAACAAGAAGGTACTCACCTTAGACTACTTATGACCTATGAAATTGGCAGCTTAAAGGATTAGTTCACTGCAGAATTTCCTGATAATTTACTCACCCCCATGTCAACCAAGATGTTTGTCTTTCTTTCTTCATTTGAAAAGTAACTATGGTTTTTGATGAAAACATTCCAGGATTTTTCTCCATATAGTGGACTTCAACAGCTACCAATGGGTTGAAGGTCCAAATTTCAGTTTTAATGCAGCTTCAAAGGGCTCTACATGATTCCAGCCGAGGAATAAGAGTCTTATCTAGTGAAACAATCAGTCATTTTCTATTAAAAAAAAACAACTAAGAATTAATATACTTTTTAACCACAAATGCTCGTCTTGCACTAGCTCTGTGATGCGCCACGCATTACGTAATCAAGTTGGAAAGGTAGATGTAGGCGGAAGTACTGCAGTAGGGCGAAAAAGTCTCCTCCAACTTCAAAATTGTCCGACATCGTTGTTTTTGTAAAGACCGTTTGACTTAGTCTTTGCATGTTCGCTTTGTAAAAACCTGCTTGGTTCTTCCGCCTATATCAAGCGTGATTTTTCCAACATGATTATGTAATGCATGGCGCAGAGCAGTGAAAGACGAGCATTCATGGTTAAAAATTATATAATTTTTATTTATTTTTTTAGAAAATGGCAATCGTTTTATTATACAAGACACTTATTCCTCTGCTGGGATCGTGTAGAGCCCTTTGAAGCTGCACTGAAACTGCAGTTTGGACCTTCAACCCATTGGTAGCCGTTGATTGATGAAAAATCCTGGAATGTTTTCCCTCAAAAACCTTCATTTCTTTTCAACTGAAGAAAGACATAAACATCTTGGATGACATGGGGGTGAGTAAATTATCAGGAAATTAATTCTGAAGTGAACTAATCCTTTTAAGGGATAGTTTACCCAAAAATGAAAATTGTCATCATTTACTCACCCCCAAGTTGTTCCAAACATGTATGAGTTTCTTTCTTCTGTTGAACACAAAAGAAGATATTTTAAAGAATGTTGGTAATCAAACAGCTGACGGTAGCCTTTGACTTCCTTAGTAGGAAAAAAACTGTCTGGTTACCAAGATTCTTCAAAATATCTTCAAAATATAACAGAAGAAAGAAATTCATACAGGTTTGGAACAACATGAAGGTGAGCAAATGATGACAGAGTTTTCTTTTTTGGGTGAACTATGCCTTTAAATTTTATCATTACACTACTTTTTTTATTTATTTATTTTTTTTTTCCCCATCTGGACAACTTTCTCTCTCTAGATAAAATTCTGAGGGATTTGCTGCCAAAAACAAGAATGCAAACTATTTACCAGGCATAGTGCAGTGATCGATAACTATATTCTTGTGAGATGTTTTAATGTATTTGACCTTAGAAATATTAAACTTTGTGTTTCTGCATTTGTTGTTCATGCTGGGCTGTCATGAATAAGCCATGGCTTTCCCTCAGCCTTTTCACCTTTAGCTGCTAGACTGTTTAAACTTCTCCGCCTGTTCTTCAGCTGTTTGACGTTGGTTTGAAATGACTCTCCGAGTAAAATGAAAATTCTGTCATTTACTCACTCTTCACAAAAACCTGTTTGACTGACTTCTATCTTCAGAAGATAATTTTTTTTTTTTTTTTTTTTTGGCCATATAATGAAAGTTAATGGAGTCCAATGTTGTTTTGAACCCCACTGACTTGTATTGGCAAAGCAGTATTCTCTCTGTTCCACAGAAGAAAGTCATACACGTTTGGAATGACACAGAGTGACGAAATTATGTCAGAATTTTCATTTTTGAAAGAATGTTTTTGAGTCCCTTTAAAGGTTTTTCCATTTATCCCATATGTTATATAGCCAAGAGAACATGCTGACTCCTCAAAAACAGGGTAGACAAGCGTTTGGTTTGTGTTGGTTTGTGACGACAACTCCATTGCTCTAATGTTAACTGTGAAAATGCTTTTATTCATCACAAACTTTTGGATTAGACTTGTCCAAAACAGAGGCAAGTTGTGATATGTAATACATGTTTGTCGTGAATTCTTATTTGCAGGCTTAATATCTGGTTGAAATTAGTGAAGCATTGACGGTCTTTCACTTTTCTGACCTGACATTTACTGGATGTTATTTGCAGCTAATAAAGTGGTGATCTGCCCAGATTGGACAGATGTTTAGTTTTAGTTTTATCATTCCATTGTGAGATATACTGCCACAACTTTATTCTTATTTTTTGAGGATGAAAGCAAGGCAACATACTTTTTTTCTGGTGTGGTGTGTTGTCATATTTTTTAGTGTTTATTTAATTTTTTTTTGGAAAGCCTTTATAATCACTTGTAATGTAGCTTTGGACCTAATTACCTATAGTCAATTTGCACTTCACTCCCAAAGAATCTGCGCCTTCACCTGATGAGCATCTCTGTGCCAGTTTGTGTTTGAAATGTGGTTACAGCTTACAACTCAACCTATAGACATTTGTCTTTTATCTCTTTGAAATTTTAGCATTGTACTTGCAGGCCCAATTTAAAATAATAATAAGGCTGATGTGTGTTTTGCTCAATTATGCAGTGGAACCAGCTGTTAGATTTTTTTGGAAATATTTTTTTATTTGTATTGATTTTTATTTCCATACTACACTTGCTGTGTTACAGATTCTGTTACTGTTGTGTTTCTCTTTGAGCCCACCAACAGACCAACACTAAGTATTGCTTGAGTGCTGTCAATCTGTGATTTTATATATATTTTATGAATAAAATAGTGTTAACTAAGACTCTCTTAATTATCTTTTTTTTTTTTTTTTTGATGATGATGATGAAAAACAATTATGAAAAAATAAAATAAATTATATTTCTTTATTTTATTATTTCACTTTTATCCTCCATGCCGATGTCTCAACTACGGAAGAGGATTAGGGCCAAGCAATAATAAAAAAATAAAACCATCTCGAGATTAAAGTTGTTAAATTTCGAGAAAAAACTTGTTAAATTTTGAGAAAAAAGTTTAAATAAAATGTTGAGAATAAACTCATTAAATTACGAGAAAAAAGTCAAGATAAAATGTTGAGAATAAAGTCATTAAATTACGAGAAAAAAGTCATTAGATTGAGAACAAATTCGTTAAATTATGAGAAAAAAGTCGAGATAAAATGTTGAAGTCATTAAATTACGAGAAAGTCGTTAAATTATGAGAACAAATTCGTTAAATTCTGACATTTTTCTCATAATTTAATGAATTTGTTCTCGTAATTTAATGGCTTTTTTCTCGCAATTTAATGACTTTTTTCTCGTAATTTAATGACTTTATTCTCAACATTTTATCTCGACTTTTTTTCGCGAAATTTAACGAGTTTTTTTCTCGTAATTTAACGAGTTTATTCTCAACATTTTATTTGGACTTTTTTCTCGAAATTTAACGAGTTTTTTCTCAAAATTTAACAACTTTAATCTCGAGATGGTTTTATTTTTTTTATTATTGCTTGGCCCTAATCCTCTTCCGTACTCAACAAAACAAGCTATTTCTGGATGTATTTTTCTTGGTTGATTTATTTATTTGTTTTATTTTTGTACCTGGTAGTATGACCATACTATTGTTTTGTACTGGCTAAATTATATAATTTTTTTTTTTTTTTTTTTTTTTTATTTGTAAAAACTATATCCTCCTGGGACCCAGGAACAGACTTTTGTCCTCTGTAGTTGACATTATATTTAAGTGATTTTCTCTGACATCATACATGTTACAGTTAAGTCTGGATGTCCTGTAAAGAGCACATTTTCAGAGATACCGAATGTTCGGAGGTTTCACCATGACCACTCCCTCTCCTTGGTCTTTAAATATGACTGACATTGATTTAGTGATCAAATTTAACACCCTTATGGAAGTATGATAATATTTTGTTATTATCATTTACATCTGAATAATTTTCAAATTGTTTGTCATAAATCAACATTTCAGGAAAATGCTATGGGGTTTCTAATCAAAATATGACTTTCTGTTACGAAACGGGACATTGATTTCATACACGTCCGCTGTAGAGGACAACAGTCTAAATCATGTTTATCAGGCATTTTATGAGACACGAGTGAATAGCGAAAAAATATATATCTCAATATTCCTATTAATTATTAGATATTATTATGAAAATGTTGCCAATTATTACTCCCATTGTTACATTTCTTTTTTCATTACATGCTGCCCTAAGAACATATTAATATGCAAATTAGATACGGTGTATAGATGCATTGTATTGAATAGAAAAACCCATGTGTGACCATTTTACCCACATATAAAGTAAAATGGTTTATCAGTTAATTCCATTATATCTTTCATAACATAGTTGAGAATCATCTTTTACACAAAGTTTGGTTAAAAACAATCCTGAAGCCTAAAAATTGATTGGTGAATTAAAAAAAAAAAAAATCAAACAACTTATTTTTTCATTTGTTTCTTCACACGATAATGACGTGAAACAATACTAAATTCAAAAAACCTTTTTTTTTCTGGGTCCCAGGAGGAGGATATAGTTCAATCTGTCTAGTTCAGATTGCGTCAGTGAGTCTCGAAGGACAAAAACACAGGAACAGGCTGCATACAAGCATCATGGCCAAAGCCATTGTAAGGCAAGCCGCCAAGTTTAGCAAAAAATCGTAGCACCTGCTAACGCTGTTGCGCAGGGAAGAAAACCAGGGGCTGTTTTTGAATGGATGTCTATGGAGGAGAGGCTTCACTACGCCGAATAAACTGCTTTTGTGGGAAAACAGCTTATCATTTAATGAATCGACAGCCTATCGGCTAATCTTCAACATGTTTGCTCTTAAATACTCGTCGTGGATTTATATGTTTCTAGAGTTTACACCGAAAAAAATGCTAGTTTTTAAGAGAAGTCACAGACAATTGCGCGACAGGTAGGATTCAGTTTACGGCACTTCTCATTCATTTCTATGGAATCCGCAAACAGTGATTGACTGTCGCACAACTCTATACCATATTCAATGACGTCAAGGCTGTAATGTGATTGGTAACCAAGCCACACGTGGTACAAGTTGGCCGTTACGCATTCTCCAATGGTAGAGCCACGGACTCTCGTATCTCCCAATATTAAGACCATCTCTGTCATGGCAGCGCTCGTGCGGAGAGTGTTTGTTGCTCATCTAGCAGGGGCGAGTAAGAGCAGGTAAGCGTCATGTTATTTTGTGTTTTTGTGAAAGAATATAAATTACACTATACCTTAAATGCAAATATCTATACGTGCTGGCTTCATTATACCATAAAGTCGCTGACTGGCGAACCCGCTAGGACAGGTAAAGTGACAGATCCTGAGAGCCAGCTGATCTCAGAGCCAAGTCACACGAGGTTGTTAACTTCAGGAAGGCAGCGTTAACATATGAGCAGGGACATGTTCTTTCTTGTCTCAGAAGAACCTTTCTATAAAGTTGAATTACTTGGTTTTTACTGCGAGGCCCATTAACTATAATAATACAAGATCTGCTGACTGCTATGTCTATATTAGCTGGACGAATTTCAAGATGTAATATTTGTGTATTCACATTTAAGTTGTTCATACCGACCGAGACCCTCAGAAATGCACTTGTTGGTTGTTTTCTACATGTTATGTAGGTCTTGAGTGTTTCTAAACAGTGGTGTAAATTGTTTTGTGTGCAGTTTTCTGCAGCACCGTGGCTTTGGTCTCAGATGGGGTCATCACAGGTTATTCTCCAAAGGTCAGTTGTTCTCTACACACACAAACCCACTCGGTGACAAACGCACCTGTCTTTTTTTTCTTTTTGGTATTGTTATTATTGGAAACTTGCAAGTGTAAATACATTACCAACCAAATATAAAATTTTTATATTCATTTATGCAACCCCTTGTTTTCTCAATCAAATGATCACTTATACACATACGCAAAAAATGCCCCTTTAAAGGGTTATTTCACCCAAAAATGTAATTTTCTCACCCTCATGTCGTTCTACACCCGTAAGTCCTTTGTTCATCTTCTGAACACAAATTAAGATATTTTAGTTGAAATCCGATGGCTCAGTGAGGCCTCCACAGCCAGCAATGACATTTCCTCTCTCAAGATCCATTAATGTACTAAAACATATTTAAATCAGTTCATGTGAGTACAGTGGTTCAATATTAAAGGTGATAGAGAGGATTTTTTCGTCGACTGAGAATCCAAAGACTGTTGTTGAGTTTTTGAAATGAGCGCATGCGTCAGAACAGCCCCCTCCTTCACAGCTCATTTCAAAGGAACGCCTCCCAAAACTCGTCCACGAGTATTGGAACACGAGTGTTTACCACCGGCATTCGCTGTGTCGTGTTTTTTGGATTCATTATGTCGGACTCACCGCAGGTAACTCATAATCTGCAGTTGTTACTCCTGTCTCCTGACAAAAACATTGCATGCAGCGCCTGTGGAGTGTGGAAAGTTACTGGAGAGCGCAGCCACGCTCGTCTCTCACAAGGAACGTCATGGCAGTGATTGACAAGCCAGAGGGCCAATCGTTTACGCGATGGCCCAGTGTATTGTGATTCGATGAAGCGTCCGGAAACGCCACGCCCCTTAACATTCGTTGCTTCAGTGAAAATGTAAATAATAGCGTGTATATTGCTGTATCAAATTGAGCCCGAATCAGACCCAGATGAAGAGGGTCAAGCTGCAATCGTGGCTTTTAAAGGACATTTATGAATGGTATTTTTTTTATTTTTTTTTTTATTATTTGTATCAAAGTGTTTAGATATGCTGTCACTGCTGTTTGTTAGCTTTCAATATACAGTTTTATCCTGATTAAAGCTTTACTGTAACCGAATACATGACTGAGTAGTCGCATTTTTGTAAAGGTAGCATTTAATTTATAGCATGAACAACTGTTTGTCTATGAACATAGAAGTTTATTGGTGTTTGTATAATTTAGCTAACTGGCTAGCGAAGCAAAAACAAGTTACTCTTTGTATATGTCCTTGATGTAACCAAAAATAGCAAGAGAACTATACATTTAAGAGACCTATACAAACAATAAAACGTACTTGCAGTTTGAAGCCAATAAACAGCAGCCTCTGCTTTTAAAGTGAGAAGTGCTTCATCTTTCAGTAAAAGCCTTTGTGCAAATCCAGCATTGAACTCGTGTAGATTCTGGAAGCTGTCTTCAGCGCCGCATCCAGTGTAGAAAATATCACAGATTATAATGGGTTCTATTATCTTTTGACGCGTCGCATCGCGCTGCTCGCGTGTTCCCGGGGGGCGTGTTTTGCAGGGTTTATGATGTCACCAACCCGGGAAGAAGCTCGTTGTAGTCCAAACCAATCGTTTTTGTAGGCATTAAACTGCCATAACTTTAAAAGACAATATCTCTGTGTGCATTGAACTTTCAGCGCTGTAACTTTGCAGATACTGTTTATGCTCAAGCAGCAACATTACACACTAACTAAAGTTAAAAAAGTGAAATCGCATTGAACCACCCCTTTAATATAAAGCGATGAGAGTGTTTTTGGTGCGCCAAAATAACGAGTGATGGCTGATTTCAAAACACTGATTCATGAAGCTTCGGAGCGTTATGAATCTTTTGTGTTGAATCATGATTCGGATCACGTGTCAAACTGCCAAACTGCTGAAATCATGTGACTTTGGCGCTCCGAACCGCTGATTCGACACAAAAGATTCATAACGCTCCGAAGCTTCATGAAGCAGTGTTTTGAAATCGGCCATCACTATATAAGTCGTTATTTTTATATTTCACATCTACTACGCAAATACTGATCACATGTTGAATAAGAAACAATAATGCAGCCAAGGCCAAGTTATTAGAAACAGAGACGATCGATTCATGGCTTAGCTGGGTCTTTAGACTATGCAGTCTGTTAGTTTACCTTACCTTCCTATCCGAGCAGTTTGTTCTTTTGTCACATCCCTATGCTAAAGCTATGCAGTCTATACCAGCAACAGAAATGATTAGTTAACCTTTCGACTTTTCGGGTCTGAGTCGTTTGTTTATCATGTGAAAGCCACATTCAATGTTATGGAAAAGAACCATCATGACAGAAATTTGCAAATGTATAAATTGTAAGAAATTTGGGACCAGAAATGCATCGCGTATTTGAAAGAGTTAAAATATATATATATATATATATATATATATATATATATATATATATATATATATATATATATATATATATATATATATATATATATATATATATATATATATATATATATATATATATAAAATATATAATGTTGTTGATGTATAAAAAAATAAATATATATATATATATATATATATATATATATATATATATATATATATATATATATATATATATATATATATATATATATATATATATAATGTTGTTGATGTATAAAAAAAATAAATATATATATATATATATATATATATATATATATATATATATATATATATATATATATATATATATATATATATATATATATATATATATATATAAAATAACGACTTATATAGTGATGGCCGATTTCAAAACACTGCTTCATGAAGCTTCGGAGCGTTATGAATCTTTTGTGTCGAATCAGCGGTTCGGAGCGCCAAAGTCACATGATTTCAGCAGTTTGGCAGTTTGACACGTGATCCGATATATATATATATATATATATATATATATATATATATATATATATATATATATAATGTTGTTGATGTATAAAAAAAAAAATATATATATATATATATAATATATTATGTTGTTGATATATAATATATGCGCTTTGTTTGTAAGGAAGGTTAGGAAATATGAACTAATTTCTGTATGTAATACGGCTGTCATATCACTTGAAAAAAGAACGAATGACTCAATAAATCAATAAATTATGATTTTTTTTCTTTTTTCTCTTTTTTTGTCTTTAGCTTTTAGAGTTATATAAATGAAAAGGAGAAATGTTACTTTGGCAACTAGTTATGTCTGTGTGTGTAAAATTGCTTTGTGTGTGTATAATATTATTATATTATATTATATTATATTATGTAATAAATTTACATATATTATATTATATTATATTATATTATATTATATTATATTATATTATATTATATTATATTATATTATATATTATATTATATTATATTATATTATATTATATTATATTATATTATATTATATTATATTATATTATATTATATTATATTATATTATATTATATTATATTTAAACCTTATGGTACCTGGCCAGTTAGGCGATGCTTTGGCTGCAAACCCATGCATGGTTTTGTTTGAACAATGAATTTCTTCTGAATATTTTCAATTGATCTCTAAATGCCATCCTGAATGTCGTAAACATCTAATGAACACATTTAATGGTGTTTTTGTTTTATAATTGTTATTCACTAATGTTCAAAGGTTTGGGGTTGGCAAGATTTTTAATAATAATTTGTTCAGCACAGACTGAAAGGAGAATGGAAAAAATTCAAATGATAGTAAGAGCTGCAGAGAGGTTCTTGGGCCCGTTTACACCTGGTATTAAGATGCATTTTAGTCGATCAGATCACAGCGCTAAATACAGGTGTAAACATGGTCTAAAACGTTGTCCACTTTCAACCACTTCCAGAGGTAGTAGAAAACGCATTCTACTGGATTGCTTTCATTGCTCATGTGGTCGAAATCGAATGTGAAAAACCCTGATGTAATATGTATCTAAGAATCATGATTAAACCCCAAAATTGGTTTTGCTTTAAAAGGTTAAATAAAAGTGAGAAGAGATAGAAGCAGTGGTGAATGTGGAGGTAAATCATGCTTATCAGAGCAGAATTGCCATATAAAGTGGTGGGTAAAGGCAGAATATTGGAATATGTAGTAGAAGTATGGGGCAGGAATCGATAGTTATGCAAAAATAAAATTCTACATTCCATGTAAAAATTGGTGTTGAGTGGCAGAAATTATTAAGGGCTTAAACAAAGAAAGAGTAATTTGGTGTGGGGATTTTAATGCACATAAAACTGTAAAGGGAGGAACAATGAATGATGCTAATGAGATTGTTATTGAAGACCTAATGGATCTAAAGAATTTGGTAGATGTAGATGTAAACACAGGCATGAAATCGGTACATAATCTGACCCTGTCTCAAGCACGCCTGGTGGAGTAACTAATTGGGAAGTACTAAAGGAATGTTCTGTTGGCAGTGTTCATTTTCCAATAGCTAGTTCAGTAATAAGAGCAAGTAAAATAAAAAAACAAGTTAAACCAAGGAAATACTGGCAAATAGTTATGTGAGAAAGCAAATTCCAGAGATGAGTGATGTAGGGTGGAGTCAACTAAAGATTAATGTAGGAAGTGACATTGAAATAATATATTTCACAGATTGCATCAGTAATACAAAATGTGTCATCAAAATGTATTCCAAGAAGTAAAGGGAGGAGGAAGGAGAAGAAGGTTCCTTGGTGGAATAAGGAATGTAATATTGATAAAAAAAGAAAAGGAAAGCTTTTAATATACTGAAGAGAATGAGAAACCATAACTGGCAGTATTTTATACGTTATAAGATAAATTAGGAGTGCAAAAAATAAATATTAGATACATTTCTGTAATAATAGTATAGGTTAAAAAATGTTTGGAACCTGATTAAAAAGATGAGTGGAATAAGGAAAGAAATCCAGTATCCACTTAATAGTAGGAATAAAGAAATAATAAATGATTAAAAAAAGGTCCTTCTTTTTTGTCTTTAACTGGTCACATGCCTGTAGGTGGCACTGTTACAACATTGATCATTTATACATGCATGCATAATATAGAATGTTTTTATTTGTGTTAATTTTGTGTTTTTGTCATTGTTATTACTATTTTTATGCTATTATTTATTGTTGTTATGTCAGTTTTAGTTAAAATTATTGTAGTATATCAAGTTAAGCTAAATGAAAACGAGAAATGTTACTTTGGCAACTAGGTGAAATAAAATAAGTTTAGTTTTTTATATATATTTTACCATTTTATTTGAATTAACAAAAATGTGTTTGTATGGTATTTTAGTTATATATGTCTGTGTTTAAAATTGCTTCGTGTATGCATGTATGTATGTATGTATGTATGTATGTATGTATATATGTTTAAAAATATAATAATATAATATAATATAATATATGGCATGGTTTTGTTTGAACAATGAATTTCTTCTGAATATTTCAATTGATCTCTAAATGCCATCCTGAATGTCAGCTGTCGTAAACATCTACACCTACGTCAACATCTACATTTAATGATGTGTTTTTGTTTTATAATTTTTATTCACTAATGTTCAAAGGTTTGGGGTTGGCAAGATTTTTTTTTTTTAAGTGTCTTATGCTGCATTGATAAAAAATACAGTAAAAACCGTAATAGTATGACATATTATTTGAGTTTAAAATCTGTTTTCTAATTTTAATATATTTTAAAATTTTATTTATTCCTGTGATGGAAAAGCTGAATTTTCAGTATAATTACTCTAGTCTTCAGATATCCTTTTAATATGCTAATTTGCTGCTCAAGAACCATTTCTTCTTATTATCAATGTTAAAAACAGTTGTGCTGCTTCATATTTTTGTAGAATCCCTGATACATTTTTTTTCAGGGGTCTTTGATGAATCGAAAGTTCAAAAGAACAGCATTTAGTTGAAATATACTTTTTGTGTAACATTGTAAAAGTCTTTATTTTCACTTTTGGTCATTTTAATGTTTCCATGTTGAATAAAAGTATTAATTTCCTTTTATATTAGGTTTTCCTGGACTACAGGCCCGTGTACGGCCTCTTCCTCTTCTTATAGCTACAGGCGGGGGCTATGTAGGATACAACCAATATGGGCAATACAGAGATCGGCAGCTGGAAAAGCTTGGCATTGAAGTGCCACCACGGATTGCCAATGAAGTTCAGGTAAGGTCAAACTTAGAGCACATTATTCTTTGTGTGTAAAATTCCCAAATAAAAACACAAGCTACTATTGCAAAACCTTGCCATTGCAAATGTGTTGTCTGCCATATCCATAACCTTTTTCCCACTTTCTGATTTCGGCACAGGAGGTTGTGTGCAATGAACTATGGTATGCAAAGCTTTCAAGTTTACTGAAATGGTGAAAACTGATACCAAATCCATCAAAATTCATTCAACCCTGAAGCCATTTTGTGTTGGTGTAGTTAAGTTGGGACACTGATGGAATAACTGTTAAATGTCTTCAATGTCTCTGGATACTGAGATACTCTGTGGAGCCAATGTTCAAAAGTGTGTCTGTGTGTGTGTGTGTGCTTTTGGAACTTTTTGGCTGTGTTTGGAGTTCTTTAAATGAAAAATTTATACTCTAAATAGTCATTAAGATTTAAAAAAAAATAATACTTTAATTCAGCAGGGATGCATTAAATTAATCAAAAGAGGCAATAAAGACAATAAAGTTATTTTTTAACTTTCTGTTAATCAGAGAATCCTGAAATGTTTCTTGAGCTGCAAACCAGCATATTAAAATGCTATACAGTATGTGACTCTGAAGACTTGAGTAATTATGCTGAAAATTTGCTTTCCTTTATTATTTTTAAATTGTAATAAGTTTTCACAATATTAATAAAATCAAATAAATGCAGCTTTGGCATAAGATACTTATTTAAAACAACATTTGAACATTTGAATGGTATGGTTACATAACTGTTTTTATAGTATAATTTTATATCCGTTATATATTTATATATAAGATAATGATATTTTTGTTAAAACAGAAAGGGGCAGTTTCTTAATCTCTGTAGTTGGGATGAAATGATATTGATTGCTTTTTCAATCGCATAAATGTTTCTCTGTTATATACACACACTTAGTCTTTAATTCACACACCATGCCATTTCAACAGAGTTCACTTCACAAAGGCTGATGGCATATATTAGCAACAGATATTACATGCTGCATTTTGTTTATTATCTGTGATATATTCTCAAATTCAAAGATCGCAATGAGAGAGAAAGCGTTTGTTTGTTTGTTTGTTTGTTTGTTTGTTTGTTTGTTTGTTTGTTTGGGAGGAGTTAATTTCAAAATACAGTATGTTGCTTGAACATCGTCTTTTTATAATAAGATGGCTATCGGATTGAGGGAAAAAAAGCATGAAGTGGCCAAGTGTAAACTAAGATGCAGACAAAATGGTCTTTTGCCACTCTGTTTTGATTGTGGTGTTGCTTTGATTAAAAACAGAGTGTGCGAACATTCAAACAAACCTGGCTGAAAGTGTCAGTGTGACACTGCTGAAGATGTCAAGCTGTTACATGATCAAGGTTTTGGCAGTATGTTTCCTTTGGCAAGCCAAATATCTATTGTTTGTGTAAGGTTATTTAAGCCTGATAAAATGGAAGAGTTTATTGAACTTATCTTTAGACTAAATGTAAAAAAAAAGTTTGTGTATGTGGTTTTTGAGTATCATATTTGATACTTCAGGCTTTTATGGCCAGTATAATATATATGGTGCTCATACTAGAGTAGGGAACAAGAACCAACTTCTGTTTTATTCAAAGGCCCGAACTGAGAAAAAAGTCATATTGGTGCAGTTGCTGATATTTATATGGCCAAAAAGTAATATAAATTTTTGATAGCTTGTAATGTAAAACGGTGAGATTGATTTAACAGTACAGCAGTCTACTGACATAAAATGCATATAATTTGCCACTCTGTATCTACCAATAATATGTCATAGTAATATGAAATTTAAATGCTTAGTTTTATGATCAAAGCTCTGTAGCTTATATTATGTAGGCAAAACTTAATGCAATACAATGATGACAGAGAGATGAACAAAAAACATTCCTCAAAAGTCTGATGTTATCATTCTGATCTGATCATTTCTGTCACATTTTAACATGATTGTTCAAAAAAAAATAAAAAAAAAAAAAAATAAATAAACCTAAGCTGCTAAGTTTTACAAGAAACTTGTATCCAGACCATACTAAAATGCCTTTTACTTGCTAAAAAAGACAGAAGGCAGGTAGTAGATTGTAAACAAGTTTTTCAGCAAAGTTTTGAACATGTTGATAATTTAGAGGCCTTAGAAATTGTTTAAAATATACATGGTGTATGGATATAGTAGGCTGTATAGGGTTATGGTTAATCTAATTAAATAACCCTAACAAAAAACACTAATTAGAAAAAAGTTAAAGTCCCCCTGTGGTGAAAATCAAGTTTTTAATGTTTTTTTTTTTTTTTTTTTTATGTCTGTGTTGTTTTTAATATGAATTTGCACATGGTTTGTCTTAATTCATAAGTCATCACTATTGTGTAGCATTTTCTCTTTAAAACTGCAGTGATCTAAAGACAGTTTCAAAATTGCGGTTTAAAATCGCTGGTGTTTGTGACGTCACAAACTACTGTGTAACCAATCACGGCAACGTGGCAGCGGGTGTTAGCATATTATCAATGATGACCTCTCTGAAGCAGGGGAGTCTCGAGAGAAGCCAGGTTATCCCGGTATATTTTTCTGTTGATATGGAAAATCGGATAGATTTAGTAATATAGTAGGTGTATGATGAACTATATGCCTGTCTCCACTGACATGAGTTCAAAGCGTTTCTAAGGATACTGATTGTTAGAAGGCATCTGTCTGACTTGCCAACGGGAACATGGTTTGTGTAACATTAGCAGCACACTATTAGCTGTTTGATAAGGTAGACAAGCAAAAGGCTAATCATGTTAATTACCGTTATGTGTCCGACATTGTAAAATGCGATACCATTGTGCAGCGTTTACCTCAGTAAGTTGACCAAGTGGATCTCTGAGCTCGTGCAAGTGTGGAAGTGGGGCTAATTAGCATATTCATAGATCTGCGTAATAAATGAAGTAAGGGTGTACGGTTACATTCAAGCTGTTTTAAGGCATGAAGAATTTTTTTTTTTTTTTTTTTTTCACAGGAAAAAAAAAAGTGTTTAAATTTCATTTTGGTTATCAAACATGAGATTTAAGGGATAAAATTATTCACTACAGGGGGGCTTTTTTTTTTTTTTAATCCAGTGCTAATCAAACTCTTACCTCATACATCTGTTCTGACTGATACCATTAAAGATGATCATACTTTAGAGCACACTAAATGTGTACTTAAAGGGATAGTTTACCCAAAAATGAAAATTTGATGTTTATCCATCAAATTTTCATCCAAGATGTAGGTGTTTCTTCAGTAGAACACAAATGATGATTTTTAATGTCCTAAGACACAAAACGATCGGTTTGTGCGAGAAACCAAACAGTATTTATATCTTTTTTTTTTTTTTTTTTTAACCTCTAAAACACCACTATGTCCAACTGCTCTCCACATCCGGTTAGTGAGGTCTGATTGTGCTCTGACAATGGAAGTGATGTCTCACACTCATTAAAGTATAAGCGTGAGACATCACTTCCATCATCGGAACGCATTTTTTGACCTCACTAACCGAGTGCTGAACGCAGTTGGACATAGTGGTGTTTTAGAGGTAAAAAAATATATAAATACTGTTCGGTTTCTCGCACAAATCAATCGTTTCGTGTCTTAGGACATCAATGTGGAGAGTTTAATCAATGAGCTGCAGAGTTTAATTTGGATATGTCTATGCATGTTTTTTTGACTCTTACAGATTGTTACCATTCACAATTTTTATACCGCTGACAGACGGCAACGGTTGGAGTTAAAAATCATCATTTGTGTTCTAGTGAAGAAACAAAGTCACCTACATCTTGGATGAAAATTTTATGTTTATCCATCAAATTTTCATTTTTGGGTGAACTATCCCTTTAATTAAAATACATTTCAAAGCCAAGTAGAGATTATGAACTGATTAGTTGTGTTTATAAAAGTTTGTAATGAAATGTTCTCTGATGTAATGACATGTCAACAAATCCATGACGGGTATAATGTTCATTTGTTGTGTGGCCTTTAATACCAGTCAACTGATCTGGTTGTTTGATTGTCAGAATCACCTGAGCGTCTGTTGAAATTCACTGGTAGTGTCACTAGCATCTGATTGGCCGGTTTTGTTTGAAGGCTTTCCCTAGAGTGCTGTAGTGTTTTATCTGCCCTATACAACAGATAAACATCAGCCTCCAACGTGGAGCTGCTTCTATTTGACAGTCGCTCATCGTGACCTGTTGATGATCTGGGCACCGGACAGTGCTGTTTGCACACAAAACTGTTATAATGCAGTCAAGTCAGTTGTCACAACCTCTAAACTTCATCTTTGTGACCCTAAACATAACATGAGGACATTTTCGAATCGATAACACAAAAGGCAAAAGTAGAATGCAGAACTGACACAACATATTTGTTTAATAAAGCGATGCACAGCAGCCCTGGCATTGACCGAGCACTGGTTTCTAAGGGTATTCAGCACTATGGCAGACTTGTACCTCACAAACAATAGCGAGATTTCTTCTTGCAGGCAAAGGGGGTTGGGCTACAAAGCTGTGAAGGACAAGACTATTCATACAGTGTCTGAACAAGAGAAATAAAAGCTCTAAAATGCTATTTTTAACCTGATTTCATTGTGTTCTAGCTATGTAAAAGTAGCCAGTGCTTTTGACATTTTCAGACATGCTGTATTAAATTCACTTAGTATGTCTCTATGTTATGCATATGTATTTAGCTTAGGTATTCATACCATTGAAACATTCAAGGATTGAATGATGATTTGCTCTGTATGATCGGTGTTCACAGGCTGTCAGTCATGGACTCTTCACTTATATTGCACCTGATATATGAGGACAGATTTCAGTTTGTTGTAGATTTACAGATAAAGCAGTGCAGCAGAAAGCCTCTCTGCTGGAGATAACGGCACTCTTTGTGTAGGTGTGCCCATTTTCAAGAACCTTCTCAGACACACACAATTGCTTTGTTTTATTTTCTGCCTAGAGGTGTAGGAAAATAAATCAATAAAGCGCAGTCTTCTGATACTGATACTCTTTCGTCATAAAAAACCTTGTCAACCCAAACCTTTAAACGTTTTAGTTCATCGATTTAGTTTTAAGTCTCTTATGCTGCATTTATTTGATATAAAAGACACGTAATATTGTGAAGTATTAATGCTATTATTCAGAATAACTTATGTGAAATTAGATTTTTTTTTTTTTTTTTGTAACAATGTAAGTCTTTTACTTTGCTCAATAAGTATTAATTTAAAAAAAAATAAAAAATACAATCCCCAAACTTTTGAATACTATTGTATTTTATAAGTAATACCATATAGTTACTTATGTTGGATTATTTGTTGATTATTAGTGATTTATTTGTTAAATGTAGTGTATATAAAACAGGAAAATGTTAACATTATATATTCTTCTAATACTCTTTTTATCATGATACTAAGTTGTTGCACTAGCACTAAATAATTTTTAAAATTATAATAAAATGGTCTTCCATATTGATTTGTCACAAAAAATGGCTAATGTCTAACATTAATATTTTCATTATTATTTTTCCCATTTTAAGCTTTTGACACTTTTGGCATGTCCTTCACTTTCATTTTTGTATTTGATAGCAGCAGTGATGAAATAACAGAAAGTTTCAGTTTAACTATTTAGATTGTAGATTCTGGTTTGATGCATCATATAGTCTAGCATTTGGTATATGCAATCTTCTGTTGCTTCCGAAGAGCAGTACTAAGTGGGGGGAAAAAAGTAATACCGTTTCACTGCAACCCAAACCAAAATGACTTTAATCATGAGCTCTTGGTCTTATAATCAGTTAAATTTATTTCTTTGTGTCTACTGAATACATGCTTTATAGCTGTCACTGTCTGGAGTTTGATGTCAGCTTGTAATATGTATGTTTATGAAGTGGGATGGGCACTTTGACAGTCATCAAATAGGAAGTAAGCTCTTCCACTCATTGGTTAATATTTAGTGATGACATCACAGCAACACGCATGCCATATCTGAGTGGATCCTGGTACAGAGACAGTGAGAGGAGTATAGTCCTTTTGAGAAGAACGACAGACTTCCTATTGTGTCACTGTGTATACAAGTGAGTGTGAAGATTTCCTTTTCTATGTCATTTTTGTTTTTTAAGTGGTTATGTGTTTTGAATTGTGGGCATGAATTTGAATTATTTCATCATCAGGTAATTATAATAAGCAAAGAAATTTGAAACTTATTTCTAGTGGGAGATCATTTAGAGTGTTTTTATACAAGAATTTACATTTGTACAAATCAAAAGATGAGTTGAGACGGAAGGTTTACTTCCTTCCTGTTTTATAGGAAGCCCCACATTCATGTGATTTGCAGGCTGTCAAGGGAGCGGACTTCTGGTTTTCTGTAAAAGAATGTATGAATTCTGCAGCAGAAGCCTATTGTTTATTTCATAACATTAATTTTGCCAAAGCATAAAAAATAGACATATATATATTTTTGTGACGTCACTGAAATTATTACAGAAACATTACAGAATATAAAGAATACTAAACAGCATCTTAGTATATGTGAAAATGAGGATTACTGTTCATAGGGTCCAATGTCTTAAAACAATAATATTAATAATGGTGATTATGATTATAACAATGAATACTTGAATAACATATGTTAATTATATATGTCTGTATATGTATAAAAAAATATGATTCATACAAATTGGTACATGGTAGCATTACGAAGTTTCTGGCCCATTGTTACTAGGGGTGTAACGGTTCAAATTTCTCACGGTTTTAGAGTCGTGGTTTCTGTTCAGTTTGGTATGTGCTATGTTCAGGGAAAAAAGGACTATGTCAAATAGGCATGTGACGGTATAAATTTTTCATGTTGCGATAATTGCTTAAGCTTTTATCAAGGTATATGGTATCACGAAATTGAAATAAATTGCAAATATAATTGAAATAAAAAAAAAAAAGTGTTGACATAGTATAACAGGTTTAAGAACTCTTTTTCTTATAACAAAAAACCCCTGAACATTTAAATGCAATAACGCAGTACACAAATTATAAAGTAAAATGTTTCAAACAGATTAACGTGCAAAAGAATTATAAAGAACAACAGGTAACACTATATAAGGTCTCATTTAATGTTAATGCATTAACTAAGATTAAGGATGAGCAATAGCTCATTCTTACAACAGCTACATTTTTTACGTGTTTTTTTTTTTTTTTTTTTGTTAATATAACAACTGATCATTGTTAGTTTTAGGTCCATTAAATAATAATTACAACTTTTGACTTTAGTAATGTTAATAAACCTTAACTAGAAATTAACATTAATTAAGATTAATAAATGCTATAATAAGTATTTTTTTCATTGTCAGTTGGTAATAATGAATTAACATGTTAACTAATGAAGCCTTAGGTCATCAAGTGTTACTGAACAATAGCAAATAATCATTAGGGCATGTTATAGTCCATATTAAAATATAAAAATGTTTAAGTTTGAAAGTAAATAGCCTATTAAGTCTTTAAGTATTAAGTATTTGGTGCTGTGATGAACAACATTGCGAATACAAAAAAAAAAAAAAATGAATGGCTGTTTGAAGCATTTTAAATACTGTAGTACCTCAGCTGTTTTGTTAACAGGGTTTCCGGGGTAACCGCAGCATTTCTGCTGTTCCATCAGCAGAAGAGTCAGAGAGTGAATGTGCACTTTCATTCAGCACATCTCTTTCACTTCTGTCATTGGGTTTGTTTACATAGTGTGCATGCCTCTTGGACGCCGCATATAGCGGTGTTGTGGATTTTATACGGCTGATAGGTAAAGTATTCTTAAAATGTAATATAAAAATTGGAATAATTCGTAATAAATAATTATTCACGGTATTTTGAGGTGCCCGCAGTAACAATATTGTGTATATTCATTATCGTGATATATTTTGTTACCGAATATCGGCATATGTCTACTGTCAAATAAAAATAGAAAATAACAGATAATCAAAAGCAACAGCACAAATGCAAAAGAGCAAAGATACAAATAAACTGCTTTTCAGGTTTAACATTAGTTTTCAGGTACAGAAATTGGATAAAGTAATCAAATGTAAAATAACATTGCATATTTGACTGTATAAATTAAAGATTAATCCTTATTAAAGTTACAGAAGCTATTCAATCAAGAGCAGTGAATGATTTGTTTGATTAACATTAAAATCATAGACGGTAGTAATATTAGGCTGCTGTCACTTTAAGACATAATGCGCAGATCCAGTACGTTCACTTAAGACGTAACGGAATATGTCTGCTATGATACTCATCAAGATGGGCATGCTCATTTTTATGTGAATTTGTCCGTTGAAGTGCAAGACTTGAAAGAGAATTCAGTATTTTAATTCTGCTGTGAGAAGGGTTTTGTGTGCTCATCTCATTTGCATCTTCTGGCTCTTGAATGTTTAAATTGGCAAGGCTTAAATGAGTTTAGTTTAAACTCAGATAGTAACGTGAGCTGTTCAGGTCTCACCTGCGCTCACGCTCTATCAACACCTGGGTGATGACGGCGTAAATGACTGCTCATATTCAAGCATACAGCACTCGCATTGAACAAAGTTTACCAAGGAGTGACAGTTTTGTCCAAGGTTTTTTTTTTTTTTTTTTTTTTTTTTGATCTTCGCTGTTGTTGTCATGTATTGGGGAGCCAGAGTGCGTATCCATCGACCGAAACATACATTAGCTGAACTCTTGTCTGTCTGTTTTATACGTTATTTTTAACAAACCATATTATAGCTACGTTGAGATTTAAGTTGAACTGTGCGTGCGTGCCGAAGCGTGGGTCGAGAATGGTATGGTTCCATTTTTTTTTTTCTTTTTTTTTTAATACCAAGAACCGTTACACCCCTAATTGTTACTGTCAGTGTACTGAAATGTTGTATAGAACATTAAGAAATGCATATTCTTATAATAAAAAGCTAATTTAAAAAAAAAATGCTGTGTATTTTTAGGGGTTGTTGATGTGGTGGAGTTTGTAGAGAAAGTGATTCCAAGATCAGTTTATCGAAATAGTCAGGAGCACGTTGCTCTTCATCCTTCAGTTGAGAAAAAGATGAGAGGGGGAGAGAGAGAGAGAGAGAGAGAGAGAGAGAGAGAGAGAGAAAGGGGGGATGGGGTCAGAGATGGAATTCAGGAGCACATGCTGACAGGATTGTCTGTTTACAAATCCCTCCCTCTCCCCGTCCTTTTCATATTGCCGCCTTCCCAGCAGCACCAGGTCTTGAATACAGCAGCTGCTTAGAGGGAAAGGTGGACCCATCCACTGGCCGGCCAATCGCAGCTCAGCATCCTACCCGTGACGAACAGGGAGGGCCGGTCTTTGAGCTTTGCAGCGGAAAACCACCGGACCAAACGAACGGAGGGAGCGCAAGAGAGAGGGCTAAAGCCTGAGATACGCACTAATCTCTCCACAGTGATCATGTGTCAGCGGAGTCTGAAGCAGCAGCAAAAGGGGCCGATGCGGAGCACTGCGGGGAAATGGTGAGATGCTGCAGGTCTTTGCATAGCTCTCCCTCTTGCTACAATCTCCACAGAGTCAGGGTTGATGTGCGGCGTTTCCGCCCGCCGGGCTCCTCGGCGGGAGCGACAGGGGAGCCCGCAAATGGCGCCAACAACGCCGGCACGGGAGGCCCTGGAGCCCCGGGGGGCCCGCCTCAGCTCAGCAACCGGAGCCGATTCAGGTACCGGCAAGGAGTGTGTGAGATGCTAGGATGTAGTTCAGGCTGAGAATGTGTGTGGATGATGGGTGAGTTTAGTCGGTCGGATCTAGAGCAGTTGTTGACAGTGTACTCGAAGTGAGAGAGGACAATTGAAGGATCAATTGGGTTGGAAAGTGGGCGAGCGAGAGGGGATTATAGAGACCTCGCACGAACTCGGCCACCCTGCGGAGGGACGATCGGTGTGCGGTGGGAGTTAGTGTGACAGGACTCAGATCCCCCCCTCTGCCACTGCCCCAGCTCTGCGATTGCATTTGGCCTAATTGTGGCGTAACGTTAGGCTGTTGGTCGCACTCTCTGTCCGATGCAAACTGCATAGTTTGCAGAGCTCTACTTGGAGCAGATGCTGTTCCCCTTGAGTGAGCGAAGAGCAGAGGGAGGCTCATATTCAGCCAGTGATTGGCCAATGTGTGCCTGCATTGAAGAAACAAGGGGGGCTGTGTAGAACGGAGAGTGTGTGAAAGAGGCTGAATCCGAAGACTTTTTACGTTCTCTTTTTACAAGCTGCCATCATCACCTCTCAAACGTCCTCCGCAGTTTTAGTAATGCACTGTGAAAAGCTGAGAACTGCAGGGTTCTTTGATGGATATTCATCTGCGCTGGACAGGTTGGGGGAGGGGTAGAACCGCTCTAAATTCAATTGAATGATAACCTGATGACTGAGAGCTCTCGTAAAAACCAACAGTCATTGTTTCAAGCCGTTCGGGCGCACCAGGGTGCAGCGCACACTTTGGCATATTAACTGGATTTGCCAACTGCTAGAATGAGGTTGCATAATGCACTGCGCTAAAAGTATTTAGTGTTAAAGGTTATACCAGGGACTTGTACAAATGTAGTTATAGGATGAAACATCATTTGCACAGAGGAGCTGCTGAATGGAAGTTATCAGGTTCGTTGTTGGATTGTGTTATGAGTATTTTAGGCTTAGGTTCCTCCTTTTTATAAACAAGTCATTAGATTTTTTTTTTTTTTTTTTTTTTTTTTTTTAGTCTTTCAGGGAAAAATGTTTGCCTGAAAGGTGCAGGCTGAGTTAGGCTGACTTTTTATACTTATATTAAACTAATTTGAACAAACTCCTAAAATTAAGTGTGACATTATAGAGAGATATTCTAAATAGAGGAGACTGTCCAATCATAACATTCTGCTGTAGTCACACCTCACTGTTGAAAAAGCAAATCACCTTTTTCACAGAGACGGTTTGTTTACATTTTGAATGTGCATGAGTTTTAATTGATCAACCTGAAAAATACCATTTTATTTGTGTTACCAGGCTCATTGGAAAAACATGCCTGTAACAACATTTCTGAAATTTTTTTACTCTGCTTCTAGCATGTTTAGTGCCTCTTCTTCTTTTTTTTTCTTTTTTTTTAATGTTCAGTGAATGTTCAGTGAGTGGTGGTTAGAGCATGTTCAGCTTAATCCGAAACTGATGAACTTGAATCAGGCAAAGTTTATTATGTACATAAATACATAAAAGTTCTTTTATTGTGATTAGTACCAGAGTGTTCCACATCGCAAGTGCAATGTACTGTACCAAGTGAGCTAACAAGCAAGTTTACTATGTCAGAATTACCATACATATTAGGGCTGAGGAAAAAAATCGGTTCACCTGAAGCGCTTACCCTGAAAGTGACAGCAACCTAATAAACCTGCTGCTGTCTTTATTTTAATGTTAATCAGACAACAAAGGACAAAGAGAAAAATCACTCACTGGTCTTGACTGAATATCCTTGATTATTCATTTCATATTTATGCTTTTCCTCGTAATTTGATTCTTTAACCTTATTCATTAAGGTTATGGATCAAAAACAACAAAGGCAATAACTAGGCCTATTATTATTATTATTATTATTATTATTATTATTATTATTATTATTATTATTATTATTATTATTACTTTTTGGTGGGGCCAGTAAAAATTTTGGACGGGCAAATAAAAAAATTTAACCACTGACCCGACCGGGCCAGTAGAAAAAATCCTTAACGTTGAGTCCTGAGTCGGAGATATGTGTTGTATCGGTGAATTGTTGTATTGCATTACATCATATCTCTTAGTAGTGGACACGAGAAAGTGAAAAATGGTGGATGGAGAGACGTCTACTAATATACGACCTGCACCATCATGTATAAGTGTATCATTCAACTTTACCCCATGGTCTAGAGTTAAAAAAACAAACAAAAATTGCAATACATATCACGATACTTGTAGAATGGCAATTCTTAAAAATAACAATGCATATCGTATCGGCACCCAAGTATCATGATAGTATCGAATCGGGAGATAGGTGTATCGTCCCAGCCCTAATACATATGAGGTTGGTTATGTGATGCAAATCTTCAAAATGTAGCCTATTAGTTTACAAATCATGCTATATAGTAAGTGCTTTGAGGTCATAACGTAGCATTCTGCAAGGAACTGGATGAAAATTGCATGTCTTCATTAATCGATAATCTGCTTCTGTATCATAATTTGCGTAGACGGTTAAAAAAATATATATATATATATTTTTTTTTTTCTTACTGCCACTAGTGTCAGATGGAACCTGTATTGAATTGTATGTATAGGTATGTTTTTGGAGTTTTGCAAAAATATAAGTAGAGGCAAGTGTTGTTTTTTTGTTGTTGTTGTTGTTTTTTTGAGCCTATATTGATTAGCATGATGTATCTTTTCTTATTTGAAATTTTACAGTTCCAGAGATTCCAGTCTTTCCTCTTTCAGATACGTAGGAGTGGTACCAAGATGGCCGCCAAGTGCACTGACTGACTTTTAAAAGGGACTTTGAGCTTTATTATTTACATTTGCTCATACCAGAGTAATGACTAGACTGGACTGCAGAATATGGTCCGATGTTATGCCCGCTGCAGTTTGTCTATTTATAGCAAGAGCAATAAAATTTGCACCTTTCTGTAGGAGAGGCCCACAAGTCAGATGCTGTTATGACGCACGACAGGTCATTGTACTTGATGATTACGGAGGCAAATTGTGTAGCTTTGGCACAGAAAGGTTGCCCCCTGAGCCTGCACTAACCTGGCATGAGCTGGTGTTGCCATAGTTCCTATCATCAATACACTGAGGAGTAGTTTTGTTTGTACTGCTTGATTACTCACCCTGACCACGATGTAAATGTTGATCCTCTCAAACAAATATTACTGGATAGCACATTTTGAAAGGGTCAAAGTAAAGATGTTTTTGTGTGCGGCATTGCGAGTATACCTGGCAAAGTCGGGTGACTCATTCAGTGTCTGTGTTAGGCCATCTATGGCTAAGTCTCCTCTGTCCACAGGTCAGAACAAGTTTTCATCCTGATTAGGGTGGACACAGTATTATATTCTATAGATAGCCCTTGTAGCTGCAGCACTGGACAGTCCATGTCAACCCCGCTGGTGCTGTGTCATCACTTTCAGGGCCAAATATGACCCACTTTACTGACACACTAAAGCTACTTTACTGACACACTAAATCGCATTTTAGCCAGAAGCAGTAGCTCTTAGTGTCATTTTCAATAAAAAGAAAGCAGTTATAGCCAAACAAGATGTCACGTTCCATCAGTCGGACCAGGATAGAGGTGCAACATTTTTGCATACGCTGTTCCAGTCTGCAACATGTTGATTTGGAATGTTATCCGCCTGTACGGATGCTAAAAATAGCACAACGGTCTCAAAAAATAAAAATAAAAAGATTACTGGCGGATATCCTGCATGGCTTCAGTAGTTCTGTGCAAATGTCCCACTCGGCGTGACCCACAAAAACCATGCATGTTCGTGCTGGTTAAGTAGATTTATGTTGATTAAAAGCTGGCCCTTTTTGTGATGAGAACCTCATTCCAAACCTATGGAAGCTTGTTTCCACCACTGAATAAAAAAAAAATGTAATTGCAACTTTTTATCTCACAATTCTGACTTTTTTCTCGCAATTCAGACTTTATAACATGCGATTGCGAGTTAAGTCAGAATTGTTAGAGATAAACTCGCAATTATGAGGGGAAAAAGTCTTTTTTTCTCTCAGAATTGGACTTTATTTCTCGCAATTGTGAGTTTTTCTCACAGTTGACTTCATAACTCGCAATCGCAAGTTTATTTCTTGTAATTGACTTTATAACTTGATTGCGACTTTATATCTCCCTATTCTGAGAAAAGAAGTCAGAATTGCAAGATATAAACTCACAATTGCAAGAAAAAAAGTCAGATAGGGCTGCACAACGATTAATCACGATTAATCGTTTGCAAAATAAAAGTCTGTGTTACGTAAAATGTGCGTGTTCTGTGTATAATAATAATAATGTATATATAAATACATGCACATACATGTATATATTTAAGAAAAAATATATATTTATATATAAAATATATTTATATGTAATATAAAATGTATATAAATATGTATATTTATTTATACATGTATATATTTCTTAAATTTATACATGTGCATGTATTTATATATACATAATTATTATACACAGAACACACACATTACGTAACACAGACTTTTATTTTGCAAACGATTAATCGTTGTGCAGCCCTAAAGTCAGAGTTGCGAGTTTATATTAACTCGCAATTCTGACTTTATTTCTAGCAACTGCGAGTTTATATCCCACATTTGACTTCATAACTCGCAATTCTGACTTTATTTCTCATTGACTTTATAACTCACAATTGCAACTTTATATCACACAATTCTGAGTGGAAAAAAAGTCAGAATTGCAAGATGAATATCAAAAATATCTCTTTTTTTTTTTTTGTGTTCTGCTGAAGAAAGTAGTTCATAAAAGTTTAGAATTACATGAGAGTGAGTAAATGATGATATAATATTCATTTTGGGGTGAATTATCCCTTTAAGAATATTATGTAGACTGGCCCAGACCTTCGGTCAAGTATTTCTCCTCATGTACCATATCTAGAGCAAGTGTAACAGGAAGGTGATGATAAACCCTAAATGAGACTAAAGGTGTTAAGCAGGTGAAAGCAGCCTTTGCTTAGACTGATGTAAGTGGAATTGAGCTGAAAGGAGTATATGGTCAGTGTAGTTGAGAGGCAGTGTGAACGATCATGAGGTTAAGTTTACAGTGGAGAATTTCTATTCCTGTCTCTTTTCCTGATACTATCTCAAGTATCTTTCTAGCATTTATCATCATCTGTTTATTGTCTTCTGTATGGGCGTCTTTGTGTTTGGTCTTTGGTATGTGTGAGTGGGCTGTGTATATTTCTGCATGTTTTATAAATATTTCCTTCCTTCTTTCCACCATTTTGATAGAGCAGCCCAGCTCTGATTTTATAGAGTGAATCTCAAGAAAGCATGTTCAGGTAACATTTTACCTAGGGCTGGACGATTATGGCCTAAAATCAAAACCTCGATTAATTGAACATTTTACCTTGATTACGATTAATAAACAATTATTTTGTTTGTTTGTTTTGTTTTTTTTGCCCTCATAGTACACTGACAAGGTTTGTACTGTAAATATGATTGACTATTAAAGGTGTTTTCAGAATTTTTTCCTATTGAAAGAGTGATCTGACATGACAGCTCACTTTCAGCAGTTATTTTATCTATGGTTCGTAACATTTCTTACAGATTTCTGCTCGTTGTAAATCAGATAAAGATAAATTATAACATTTCCAGTACGTAATGAGAGTGATTGCGTGTGTGAATTAGTCAGTTGTAAATATTTACTTCAAAAGTAGAAACATATATGCTATAATAACTTTTGAGTTTCTAAGCTACTTTAGTGATAAATCACAGGACAGCGCTGACGGTTCGCTTCTGCGTTCCTCTCTGTGTGCGCGATCTTCACGTGATGTGCAGCTACTGTTTGTATGAGTGTTCGTGCCACAATCCAGCTGCGCGAGTGCGGTAGCTCGATATAGTAATACACATCCGATTGTCTAAAATCGCTTGAATGTCTAAACTGACAAACCTTAAAACACATACAACTGACAAAGTTTAGTGAAGACGCAAGGCTCACCGCTCGCGCACAGTCTCTGTGTGTTGACTCGGCGTTCACCTCCTTGTTGCTTTCATGCCGCTGACTGGACGGGGCGGAGTCACGTGGCTACACACGCGGTAGTATGTTTTTAAGTGGGAAGTATTAACAGGATTAAAAAAACGACATCGGAAAATTACGTCAGTTAGAGGTTCTGAATTTCGGTTTCGATTACTTTTCGATTAATCGTCCAGCCCTAATTTTAAAATCAAAATCAAAGAAAAGAAGAAGAAAAAAAAAAAAACTCTTCTAAGATGATTGTTGGTTTTTTTGTGTGTGACTTTTTCATGAAAAATCCCATTTTTGGGTGCCCATTTCCCCATCCCAATTTCCCATTACCTTAAAACATTCAGATATTTTACTTTTTTGAGTTTTTTTGTAAATTCTCATTGGTTATTCTCATTATTTAACCGTTATATAAATAAAATTAATTATTTAAAAAAATATTTTTACTGTAGTAAAATGTAATTATTTAATTATACAAATACACATTATTTTAACGAGAACTAAGCATATTTTTTTCACTGTAGTAATATTTGGTTATATTGTTTTAATAATTTTATATTATACGAACTCAATGATACACTTGTCATTACCATAATAATATTAAATTAAATTGCATTAATAATAATAATACATTTTATATTGCATTGAGGTAATGACACTTGTTGAAATATATGCTTAATTGTCATTAAATGTTAAAAAAAAAAAAAAAAAAAAAAAAAAATTGTGTAATTTTCTGTCATTGGTGTCATCAAGGATTTCACTCCCGTCATTTTTTTGCCTTCCAAATTCACACAATTCTTATTTGTTTCTCAAGGTTTTTAGGGTGTAATATTATCTGGACATGTTTGACAGGTTTCATGAGATTCACTGTATAACAAGGGGTGCTCAATCCTGTTCCTGAAGGTCTGCCTGCGAAGCTAAGCTCCAAATCTATTCAATTAAACCTGAACCGATTAATCAAGATCTTCAGGATATACTTGATAATTACAAACAGGTTCGAGCAGGGTTGGAACTGAACTCTGTTATCCAGAATTGGGCACCCCTGCTTTACAACATTTGAATCATCTGGACATATATCTTTAATTTCCACCTTCTTTATACTTTTATATGTGTCTGTCTGAGTATTTTGAGCACTTTGGCATCATGAATGTATTGTGCAGGTTGCAGTTCCCACAGTTGGCCCTGCGGCGGCGCCTAGGCCAGCTGAGCTGCATGTCCCGGCCTACTGTCCGCCTTCGCTCATGGCCTCTGTCCTTCCTCTACTACATCCTGCCCTTTGGAACGCTCAAACCTCTCGCCAAAGTAGGCTGGAGGCCCACAAGCAGAGTAAGTACAGGTGGAAACATCAAAGAGTCAACAGACTTATGTTGTGTGTGTTTGAGTGTGCAAAATCTCACTATCCAGAGACATTAATGACATCCATCAGTGTGTAATCAATGTATTATGGGCATAATACATTTGTGATTTTGTTATGCAAAACAGGTGTTACCTTATGGATGATGCTGTGATTATGTGAAGCCTTGCTGGAACCATTACAGAATAACGACCTAGATCTGGGATCAGTTCTCTCTATTTTTTTAACCCAGAGAAATAAAACCTCAAAACTGATGCAAGGTCAGCAGAAAGAGCTGCTGCTATCAGCAGATGGCTACTTGCATATGGACCTGCTGAGCTCTGTGCTCCATTGGGACTTGTGTGAAAAGGGCCATTGTCCCATGATGCAGCTCTGAACTGAGGAACACTTTGTCTCTAGACCCAGTCGAGGGCACCGTGCCACGGTGGTTCTGACACCGCTATTGTTCACTTCCCACGAAAAAATTGCCAGTCAGCCCATGCTGATGCTCAGAAGCAGATACCGTATCTCCAGTGGCAGACAGGAAGTTACAGAGAAATAGAAAAATGTTTTGTTTGTTAATGTAAATCTGTAAGTTCTAGAGTTTTTTTTTTTTTTTTTTTTTTTTTTTTTTTTTTTTTTTTTTATAAACTCATTTACTGGATGTTTTTATCTACTTACAAATGAGGACCTTTACAAAGCAGTTCATCATAAAGTAGGAAATGTACTAGGATGTAATGGTGCTGTCAGGTCATGTCAGTATAGTATTTGTGGTGGCATTCATGTGCATTCAACTCATAAAGCCGTAAATAACATAAATGGGGGGATGGGGATACCACAGCAAAATACCACAATACTTAATAAGTACAAAAATTATGATAGCATAAAATATGCTGCACAAAATATGATAGCATTGTAATATAGCAATACAATAGTTTACATTGGCTTCCTGTATTAATTCCTAAAAGCAAAACACACCTGATGCACGTTCTTTGTTTTTCATTTTCTAGAAGTAGGATAAAAAAATAAAATAAAAAATTGCTGTATTTTTGTGTATTTAATTAAAGGGTTAGTTCACCCCAAAATTAAAATTTTTCCATAATTTACTCACCCTCAAGCCATCCTAGGTGTATATGACTTTCTTCTTTCGATCAAACACAATTGGAGTTATATTAAAAAAATATTCTGGCTCTTCCAAGCTTTATAATGGAAGTGAATATAGTAACCGTGATTATTATTTTTTTATTTTTTATTTTTTTTATATATATATATAAAGTAATCCACACGGCTCCAGGGGCTTAATAAAGGCCTTCTAAAGTGAATCAATGCAGTTTTGTAAGAAAATAAGAAAAATATCCATATTTAAAAACTTCATAAACTAGAATCACTGGTTTTTCATACGCGAGTCAATTCCGGCCGAAGAGTGAACTTTGACCTGATGGATGACGGATTGATGAACGTGGATGTGCAGAGGATAGAGCAAAACAAAACCTTGATTATGAACTAGAAGTCTAAAAGAAAGGAATTTAATTTTTAAAAAGAAATGTCGGAGGAGCTTGAGTTTGTTTTCCAGGCCTATTTGTTTGAACCTTGAGAGGCATCTAATCTCACCTAAGTTTACACTACTCCTACATCCTACGTAATACGCTGGAACTCGACTCTCTCATGAACGCACAGACGGACGATACCGGAAGCTAGTGATTATAGTCTACTATTTATAATCCATTTCTTTGCTTCAGATGGCCTTTATTAACCCCCTGGAGCCTTATGGATTACTTTTATGATGGATGAATGCACTTTTTTTGGACTTGAAAAAAACGCCCCTTCACTATGATTTATAAAGCTTGGAAGTGCCAGGATATATTTTAATATAACTCAACTGTGTTTGTCTGAAAGGAGAAAGTCATATACACCTAGGATGGCTTGAGGGTGAGTACATTTTGAGGTGAGCTACCCCTTTAAGAGAAGGTACAATGCCATCTTGCTCAAACAAAAGTGACTTGAATGCACCTGACGTTGTAAACAACTCGTAAATACGAACTTCCCTGTAGGTCTTGAACGCACCATGAAGTTCTTTTTATGTTAAATAGCAATTGATATTTTTAATTTTAATAAGTAAATAATAAATACATTTTTGGAAGAGCTTACTATAAATAACGTATCAATCTTGGCATAATGTGTATTTTCTGTTTAAAAATGTGAGAACCTAAAATGACACACTTTGTGGATAAAGAGCCTTTTTCTGGGTCAGGCAACATTGGACATCCTTCACTTCCTGCTTGTTAAACCTATAACTATCATCTACAACCCACCACCCTGTAAGACTCCAACAGTGTCCGCATTTAGCCTCCTGTCTGTCAGCTGGGATTGAAGCTACAGTAATCCACTTACACTGAACTCCCAGGCCAGCTCCTGTCATGCATCAGCCCCTGTACTATCTGTAGCACTGATCTAGGATCACTCCTTGCCCACATCAGTATTGATCAGTGAGCTACACTGATCTCAACACACTAAGAATCCAAACACTGGAGCACGTGGTGCACAGTAAAGTCACATGTAGCTGCTGGACTTATGCTGCCTTCACATGATCTCGGGGTTATTGTAAATACGAGTTTCCTAGGTAAAAAAAAAAAAAAACTGCACACGAACGCCTTCTCGTGCCGAAACTTGAATGCAATAAGCTCGTATCCACATCTTCAGCAGTGGGAATGATCAAATTTCCTATAGCACGTGAAGGCAGCATTAGGTTTTAAAACTTTTGATACTCACTTGCATTAAAATTGACTGTATACATCCTTATTATTGTTTTTTTTCAAATGTATATTGCAAGGTAAAAGACATTTTTACAAGCATTCTTTATTATTAATTCATAAATATTATTGTTTTTGGGGAGTTGCACCATTTTGCATTCTGAACTTACCTTGCCTTGTCATGAAAAAATCAAACAATGTGACATTTTAAGAATATTTTAAGTTGCCAAAATTTTATTCATCAAATATTTATGGTGTGTTCCATTCAAAATCATATTCCTTCTTGATATCTGACTTCTGATAATAAAGCATTCTGTTGTCAGATGATGTATAAAGAAAAGTGGCAATCATCCTTTTATGCTAATTTTAAAGGTTCCTAATTTTGTTTTGGAGGTCTCCTTTACATGCATCCAAGGTCAAAAAACTCATTTTTTCATATTATACATTGCAGCATCACCTCTTTTCTCACCGTCTGAAATGGTTCAATCACTTTAAATGTGTTTATGTTCCTCTCTGCGAACGTTTGCTGTTGTGTATTATACAGATATTTGAGCATGCCGTCTTCAAACTCTTTCTTTTGGGTGTAGGTTACAATCTACAAGTCCATACCCACACGACTGCTCTCCAGAGCCTGGGGTCGCCTGAACCAGGTGGACCTGCCCAATTGGTTACGGAAACCTATCTTCAGATTGTATATATGGACATTTGGAGTCAACATGAAGGAAGCGGCAGTGGAGGATCTACAGCACTACAGAAACCTGGGCGAGTTTTTTAGGCGCAAACTCAAACCTCAGGTCCGGCCAGTGTGCGACTCGCACTGCGTGGTAAGTCTGGGTTTGTAACTGTAGAAAAAGAGGAATTATTTGAATTTCCATTCACTTTCATTCATATGCAAACCCAGGAGAAACATATGCATTGAATTTTCACTTCACGCCATGTGTGATAGTTTGGTGACCTGCCAGTTTGTATTGGCTTTAACTAGTATAGGACCTAAACATTGTATATTGTTGTATTGTTGTTGGATATTGTTTATGACATTTAAAAGAATATGAAGTGTAACGTATGGCAGTGTAACAGGAAACCTGAGTAGATGATGGTAATTTTAATTAAAAGTAGGTGGTTATAAATATTTAAATAAAAATTATAAAAAATTTTTTTTAATTATTTACTTGAAACAGAAGCCCTTGGAATGTTACATCATTTCCTGTTGCCTATATTTGTTATGGGTTCTGAAATAATTGCATGCTTAATCTAATGTTTATTTTCATTTTATAATTTTGCATATTCCAGCTAATCAAGCTAGTCGGTTTTTAATACAGTATGAAGAAAACATAAGAAATATATGATAGATTAATACAATGAGTGACCATTCGCTCCACAGATCAGTCCAGCTGACGGCAAGATCCTTCATTTTGGCCGTGTGAAGAACTGTGAGGTAGAGCAGGTGAAGGGAGTGACTTACTCCCTGGAAACGTTCCTCGGGCCACGCACCTGGGCAGAGAGTTTAACAGCTACCAGAAGTAAGTCTCAATTAATTTGTCATTTGACCAAGTAGGACATGTTTCTGGAACAAAAATTCTTTGATGTCGGATGATCATAACATCAGAAAATTTGGATGCAAGGTTTTCTGAACAACCAAATCCATTTTTAGATTGTAAACGTGGCTTAGGAAAGAATCACAATTGCGGGAAGAAGAGTGTCACTCACTCAAAATCAGTTTACACACACGTTCAGCAGAAAATAAGATGCGCACTGATTGTCACAACAGTGGCAAAATTAAAGCAGCTCTGATCCCATCCGCTCTCAGTCCGGGATTCGGTTCAGTTCCGGCTTGGTTCAGTGAAAGTAAGTTCATATAACATTGAAGAAAGACTGTTGTCATGTGAAAGCAATAATAAATGAGGATTGAATTGTACATTATTGTACAGTAAGACAACAGCATATTGACTTCATATTTCTGGTGCCTCATCAAATTTTGCTAACAATTTAATAAAATATCAAGACTTTATTGTCAAAATGTTTTGCACCAAGTGACTTAATGTAACAAGTACCTGGAAAAGCTTGTTGAGCAAACTTACCATAATCCGCACTACTGTTCAAAAGTGTGATGTTGGTTAGATTTTTTTTTTTTTTTTTTTTTTATGTTTTTGACAGAAGTCTCTTTTGCACACCAAAGCTACATTTATTTGATCAAAAATACAGTAATATTGTGAAATATTATTTTAATTTAAAATGCCCATTTTTTAAATGTATTTCAAAATGTAATTTATTCCTGTGATGGCAAAGTTACATTTTCAGCATCATTACTCCAGGCTTCTGTGTCACATGATCTTTAAGAATTCATTCTAATATGTTTTTTCAGGATAAATAGAAATTTCAAAACAACAGAAAAATTTATTTTTGTAACATTATAACGTCTTTACATTATGTCTTTACTGTCACTTTTGATCAATTTAATGCGTCCTTGCAAAATAAAAGTATTAATTTGTTTTCATATAACTGACCCCAAATGTTTGAACTGTTTTGCATCTCTAAAATCGCAGGGAAATTATAGATTGATATGAATATTGAAAGCACTAAGCCTTAAATCGGATCTGACCAACAAAGAACATCATGCAACGCTTATAGACCATGTGATATAAACTCTCCAATATCTTTCATATTTTTTTCCTGACAACTATTGAATCATCTTGGTTTTATTTTTCTTGTCCTGTTTAGATGAAGATGACCCTGGCACATTCCAGGATGCCCTGGTCACTAAGGAGGGGAATGAGTTGTTTCACTGTGTAGTTTATCTGGCTCCAGGTGACTACCACTGCTTCCACTCGCCTACAGACTGGAGGGTGGCACACAGACGGCACTTTCCAGGTCAGCGGCATAATATGTTTCTCTCTCTCTCTTGCTCTCTGTTATTTTGTTTTGCTTTCTGAAAATATGATTTGTTGTTAAAAAGATTAATCAACAGGGACTTTAGGTCTTAAATGCTTAAGTTATAAGCGTCTTTTCTAATCTGATGGCGACTGAGCAGTGCGATACCATCAGTGCCTGGTTACATAACTGAAGCATGGTTTATGGTCTGATACGTATGTTTCTATCATAGGTTCTCTGATGTCAGTGAACCCAGGAGTTGCACGATGGATCAAGGAACTTTTCTGCCATAATGAGCGGGTGGTCTTGAGTGGGGAGTGGACGCACGGCTTCTTTTCACTCACAGCTGTAGGAGCGACAAATGTGGGATCTATACGCATCTATTTTGACAAGGTTAGAATTGTTTTGCTCTGCAGTTTGCTCACAGCTCAGATTAAAATGTCCATATTACTCTTATTTAGCTCGTATAGAAGAATGAAAGTTTAAAGCAATAGTTTCCTCTGAAAATGAACCCTAAGAGCCTGACATATGAAACATGTAAAAAAAAAAATTATTTTTTTTTATCCAAAAAAAATCTATTGTATAGTATGTTTGGACTTGACAGAATGGCGGTGTCTTTTAGTTTTTCGCTCCGTTTGGCCTAAAACATTCATAGTCATCCAGTTTGAATTGTTGACTTCAAACACATGTTTTCCATCACAGTGCTCTCCCCATGTTAATGATTCTTTCCAGCCTTTAGCTACTGCCTTCAACGTGCTGGATCCTTCACTGGACACCGAAAATAACTCACTCCCGCTAAACATTTACTCTTTGAGTTCTTGCACTTGGGAACAATACAAGCCAACACCATTATAACAACTAAAAGTTTGCTAAGAAGTATTTCCTACTAAAGCAGTAAGGCAGTATTTGACCGGTCAAGCCACCTTTATTTGTATTGTGCTTTACAATACAATACAGATTGTTTCAAAGCAGCTTTACAGTTATAACAGGACAATTATGCATTTTGGAGGTTGTGCAGCTGAAGTCAGTTCAGTGTTTATTCAGTTCCGTTGTGAATATCATCAATAAAGTACTTTCATTTAATTTAATCTATAAAGCAGTTCTGCCAAAAGAAATGTCATCGTCCAGCTCAGTTCAGTTCTCATACAACATTGTCAGTAGACCTTTGAGTAATACTGGAAATATTAGTATGAATTACAGCAACACCTCCCCTTTTTGCCTTTCAGATGAGGCTCATGTTCATAACGGTAATCTTGGGGGGAGATTTATTTAAAGTAATGTAATCTTCTGGTTTTAGCCAGGTTTCTGTCAAACAGCACATCTAGGTTATGATCTGTGATCATATCATTTACAAAAAGTTCTTTTGTAGAAAGGGATCTAATATTCAGCAAACCAAGCTATATAATTTGTTCTTCTGTATAATATCTATCTTTTTATTTGTTGAACATAAATTACATTTTTACCCTTAAATGGTTTTTTTTTGTATTTCCTACTTTGGGGAACAGACACAATTTCTATATGATGATATCTAGGTGAAAGAGTTTCTATGTGTTGGGATTTATCTGACTTCTGTAACGTGAGGTGGTTAGCAGATGGTTGGTTTAGACGGTCTGTCTGCTTCCTAACCTAAAGAGAAGCACCATCCCAGGAGGGATGAAGACCATCTCTATTCAAAAGGTCAGGTCTGCCCCAAAAACTTTTCCAATTGTCTATGAACCCTATATTATTCTGTGGACACCACTCAGACAGCCAGCCTTTGAATGACGTCAGTCTGCTATGTAGGGGGAGGGGGCCAGAGCAAATTACAGTGTCCAATATTGTACTTGCAAGTTCACACACCTCTTTAATGTTATTTTTAGTGATCTCCAACTGGCGAATTCGGACATCATTAGTGCCAACATGAATAACAATCTTTACGATTAGCATTAGGGCAGCACTTTAAATTTGCTTTGTCAGGCGCTCTCTGGCTTGTGGCAAACATTTGACTATGGTGTCTGGTGTCTATTTTCACGTTCCATACAATAGAATCGCCAATACCTAGGGCACTTTCAACAGGTTTCTCTGTGGGTGCGTCACTGAGTGGGGAGAACCTGTTTTATGTATTAATCGGAATGGAATACAGTCGTTTTGTCCCCAAAACTTTGCCGTCTTACAGTAACCCAGTTGGCTCTGTCCATAGCAGACAGGTGGTAGTGGCCTTGGACGACAACATGGCCTGTACATTATGGGTGTTGAAGTTTTCAGCCTTTTTACTTTAGTTCTCTCTAGTCAGGTAGTATATATATTCAACTGCATAGATAGTGACATTTTATTGAAAGTCAATTTGTAGGTTGAAGTACCCCTTTAAGTTAAACCTGTATAATTATGCTTTGTGAAGAGAGATGTTTGTTAGATATTAGGATGCTAAGCATCTTTATGTTAGGCTACTTGTACTCATATTTAACAAATAGACTACTGGTGCTGATATTCAACAAACAGACTAAATAACTCCCCTTTAATTGTAGGAAACTAAGTCCTAATAAGAGAGACTCTAATACAGATTAATGCAAGGAGACAGGTGATGCAGTGGACACCTGCTTCATGTGCTTCAGTATATCCAGAGCACTTGGACTAAGTTCATAGCTCATCTTGGTTCAAAAGTTCATAGCTGTTACATTAGAAATATTGTGGTTGTGCAACATCTAGTTCATGGCATCCAGCTGTTTGTTGAGCCATTTTTGTACTGCAACTATTTTTAAAGCAGTCATCTGTCCGGTCTGGCTCCCGGGAGCAAGTAGCACACCATAAAGAATCCACACAAGACGTTTCTTTAATCTCTCCACAACGCCTCACAAATAAACCTGTGGATTCTGCATAAAAACAGGAACATTGCTCACAGCAGGCGATTTGTCCAGCAGTGCTGAGATGTGTTGTTCACATAATATTTTTCTGCTTTGAAAGTTGTAGCTGTAGGCTTTTACGATGCTGACCGTAGGAGTGTTATTGTTCACTAAAACATAGATGGATCTAAATGTGTCACCCTTTCCAGTCTTAAGCAGATTAAGATCACTAGACAACCTAGTCAACTAATCAGCCATTCTGGTGGGATGGGAACTGAAAGATAATTAGAACTTAAAATTTACAAGTGCTCGGGTTTGTGGGTTAAAGGGTTAGTTCACCCAAAAATGAAAATAATGTCATTTATTACTCACCCTCATGTCATGTCGTTCTACACCTGTAAGACCTTCGTTAATCTTCGGAATGCAAATTAAGATATTTTTGATGAAATCCGATGGCCTCCATAGCCTCCATAGACATATGACATTTGCAATGACATTTCCTCTCTCAAGATCCATAAAGGTACTAAAAACATATTTAAATCAGTTCATGTGAGTACAGTGGTTCAATATTAATATTATAAAACGAAGAGAATACTTTGCCGCTCCGAACCGCTGATTTGACGCGCTGATTCATAACGCTCCGAAGCTTCATGAAGCAGTGTTTTGAAATCGGCCATCACTATACAAGTAGTTATTTTGGGTTTTTTTGGCACACCAAAAATATTCTCGTCACTTTATAATATTAATATTGAACCACTGTACTCACATGAACTGATTTAAATATGTTCTTAGTAAATTAGTGGATCTTGAGAGTGGAAATGTCATTGCTGGCTATGCAGGCCTCACTGAGCCATCGGATTTCAACAAAAATATCTTCATTTGTGTTCCGAAGATGAACGAAGTGTGGAACGACGTGAGGGTGAGTAATAAATGACATTATTTTCATATTTGGGTGAACTAACCCTTTAAGAGACGCCTGCAACAGTAGTTAAAACAAGTCTCCAGTTTGTTCATTTTCGCTTGAAGTATATCAGGGCCTATCTTGTTTAATTGCTGTATAGCCACAGAATCACTCTTGTTGATGTATGATATTTTCTGTAAAACCATTTTTTTTTTTTAAGCATTAGCAGAATATTGAGCTACACCGCTAAGAGTGGATTTGGCCTCATTTCTAATGGACCACAATCAGACCACTAGACAATAGAAAAAAATGTGGGTTAATGGGTGAGATGAGTGTTTGAAAGTAGATGCAGTAGCACCTGTTTGGTGTATCCAGATATGATAAGTGGTATTTCAGTATCAGGAATGTGACCTCATTGAGCTGTGCCCCTGCCACATTTCTTAAATTGCATGTTTTCCCTAAATCTAATGGATTTGGATTTTATTCGTATTAACATGAAAATGGAGGTTTCCCATCTGTTAAGAGATGTATTTTTAAAAAGCTTGTACCAATTCGGTTTGAGTGCATTGACATTAACAAGCTGCTTTTTCTTTTTAGGAGCTCCGTACCAACAACCCTCGCTACAGCAAAGGAACTTACAATGATTTCAGCTACGTAACAAACAACAACCAAGAAGGTGTGAGCATGAGAAAAGGAGAACACCTGGGCGAGTTCAACTTGGGCTCCACTATTGTACTGTTATTCGAAGCTCCACGGGATTTTACCTTTAATTTGCAAGCAGGCCAGAAGATCCGTTTTGGAGAACCACTCGGGACGATGTAACGCAGACGAGAGGGGAACAGAATCTGAGGATGGACACGCCAATCTGTGTGTAGATGCATTCAGGGTCTCAAAAACTAATACACTCACATTTGCAGAGATGTACTCTGTTTGAACTGAGATACATGTGTGTTCATATGTACTCACACAAACACCACTGTTGCATTATTGCCATTGGGTTCTCCCAGTCATTTTGTTAGGCTTTTTTGTTGTTGTAAAATACTTTTACGGCAAAGCTTAGACCATCATGTTGTAAAATATTTGTTTACCATGAAATGCCATCCAGTTTTTTTTTTTTTTCTTTGGGCTCTAAATTATTTTTATATTTTGTTTTATTAAAACGGTTGTTTTGTTTTTCTGTTTGCCCATATTGCCTTCGGCTGGAGTCAAACTGTGTGAAGGGTTTGAAGAGTTTCATTTCCACAGCTAACTTTGCAAGCCTTGGGAATGTATGAGAGACCATCATTATTTTGGTTCCTTCGTTTTTCCCAGTCACTCATCTTTAAAACCTTTCTCTCCGTCCAACTTTTGCTCTTCACGAAGGTGCAAGCCATTTTGACAGTAAAATCGTGGCCACATTTTCTCACTAAGAAAGAGTTTTGGAAAAGACAAGTGAGAATTATCACTGCCGTTGTTCTCTGGCATTGAATTATGCCTTTGCTGGTTGGTCTAGCGATTAGTTTGGAGGTTAATGTAAAGTATTTTGCTGTCTCAACTTGATTAGTGCCAAAACGCAAGATATATTTTTACTAACACACATTTTTTTGCCCTTTTGATATGAATCAGAGTTCTTGTAATCTTATGGCATGTGTTTTTCGTTCTTGGACTTTTCTCTTTTTTTGACTAACCAGCACCTAGCAAGTTTAACAGACTCTAGACCCTGAGCTAAGGATAAAGACCCTCCAGTCTCTCTTAATCTAGACCACATCTGTATGAAGATAAGGGAGAGGACTCTGGAAATTTTGCTTTGAATGTGTTAAAAACCAAACACTGGGCTTTTCTGTGCACCAAGCCACACTCTTGTGGAAATTCTTTTGAAGAAAAGTCTTATTAATTCAATTCATGTAACATAGACATTAATTACAAACTAGTTCCAAGTGCAAGAAACATGTCATTAATAAATTTTGAAGATTATTTAAAAAGTTTGTTATTGTGATATTGCCATTATCATTTTCATACCATCATTGTCATGTTTCGACCGCAGTGCTTTTTCAAAAGGGTTGCTGCTTCTTGACCAGGAACTCGTCAGAGCTGGCTTCACTGGCATATTTTTTTTTCTTCTTCAATTATGTATGTGAAGTATTCGGTAGATTTCCTAACCGTTAAAGGTAAAACAAGAAGTGAAATGTTAATATACAGAGTTTATGGTGGATTAGTACACTAAGCTTCTCGTGACAGTTGTATATTTATACACGGGAATATAAAAAGGACAAATCTGACCATGGTATTTGAGGAAAGTCATTCATCATTATGTAATGCTGATTAATAATGAACAAAGTCTCGGTGGAATATGGATTAAAATGTCAGAGGTGCTTTGAAAGGGATGTATCAGGAGCGCTGTTCAAGCAGTGTAACGTTTAGTTCATTTAAAACTATTTAAAGGCCATGTTTATAATTATTCATTAAAAATACATAATTAATTGAAAGACTGCATGGAATATTTGTATTTTTAAAAAATTAAGCTGTTACCCACATGACTATTGTAATGAATTGCAAGATTCATGCAGATTTTAACCTAAAATGTTCTGCTTTTGGTCAGACAAAATGTCTGTTATTTGTCTACTACCTTCTCAAGTTCCAGTCAGGACATCTTTCAACTTAAAAGCACACAAAGCGCCCGAGGAGGTGAACGTGATTTCACCAAGTACATGTTCCTGGATCAACATTCCAATCAACCAATCAGATTTGAGGGACAAGTTTACAATTTATGTCAAGTTTAGGCTTACAACCTGGTTTAGGTGCTTCCACAACAGTGTTATTCAACTATCATTTCCCTCTGATTTTAGGGATAAGTTATGGTTAGGTTTAGGTGTTGGGAAAGGTTAGGACGAAATTTTCGGATGTTGAACATGTCTTGACCTGCAGTAGGGAGTCGAATCCAAAAGAGTCCGGCCAGGGCTTTTTCTCATTACTTTTATTAGCAACAACAACTAGGAAATGATGGTGACTCAACAATTCAAGGTAATGTCATCTTTAAATCGGACTGATTTGGCCAGTCACGCTAAAAATGTGTTGTTTTAATAAAGGTATTGCCGACCTAAAGTAAATGGAGCAAATGGAGTCGTTTGGGAGTCAGGAATCGGAGTCGAGCACCCCTACAGTGCAGTTCTCCCCTCCCCGCACACAGTGACAGCGCGCCCGTCTGTTCACTTCTAGAATCTTCTCGTTTCTTCTCCATCCTCCAATCACAGTCAGAGCAGCGCACTCACGCGGCCGAAGGCACGCCTGTTTCGGTAAGCCTCGACCGTTACTTTGACCTTCAGAAAAAATAAACCGAGTAAGCAAACATTTAGTGAGTATCATTTTACTATTCGTGTCACCAGCAGTTGCCAATTGCTATGGTAATACATTACATCCTTAGCTACCTTCTCAATACAGTAGTTGACAAAACACCATTTATTTTAT